>NC_031989.1:81144062-81561534 GCF_001879085.1 Nicotiana attenuata
GGTTACTCTAGATCAAAGTATACTTTTCTTAGCTTAGTTGTACTGAGTATTTAAATCTGCGACAAATTTTATCAAATGCAATCTATTGTGTTTCTGTTTGTGTTTGATCACAAGCTTGTTTGATGATGACCTGGAGCGCGTTCTAGCATTTCTGTCATTGTTTTGCTAGGGTGTTTTGGTCCCTCTGCAGTAGCAAATGTTGGCCATTTAGTTTGAAATGGATGTTGAAATTTGGTTTTGGTGTCATGGACTCTTAGGGAATCAATTTTATGAGTCTAAGCCATAAAATAGGTAAGATACTGGATCTTCCGTTTGGATAGTGTGGTCCATCACGATATTAGAGAAAACTGGAACGGTGGCTTAGGTGTAGAAACAGGAAAGTATTGGACATGTCATTTACATCACAGATTTTACTAGTAACTGGAGCCTTCTTATTGCTAGTTGACTGCTGTGCATGATTAACTACTGTCCAGTCCTCACCCTTTCTATTTTTCACTCCTTTAGAACTTGATTCATTGCCCCGAGCAGCCTCCAAACGAGTTGTATGCGCGCCTGTTGAAATTTGTCCACAGTTGCCTGCAATTCCAAGCATCTTGCAAACTTCTTTGTTTACATTTACATGACTGGATTGCTGCATAATTTCATAAGTTTTTGTTCTTGCATCTAATTCAGCAGCTTGGTCATCTTGGTTGATCACCTGTTTTTTAGATTCATCTAGCCCTTCTCCTTTGTTTTTTTCTCCTGTAACCTTGGTATTGACAGCCCCGGAATTGGCTCGATCAACTGTTGCATTCACTGATACCTATATAAATAGAGTCGAATCCAAGATCCAGAGTCAATCAATGATATTATATATGTACGTTTAATTTCTTTCTGCATATATATGTACCTTTTCTGTTGGATAGACAGTATTCTTGCAGCCAAAACATTTCTCCCTTGTTCCAACAAACATGCTTGAAACTTTAGCTGCCTGTGGTTTCTGTTTCAAATATTCAACTTGGATTAATTATTTACAATTTATCCTCTCATATGTTGACAAGATCGAGTTATTCATTTGTCACTTACCTCATCTTTCTCTGGCTTCAGAATTTTTGGTGTCCCTGGAATAATTTTAATCTATCAATAAATTTTCTAATTTGCAAAAGTTGATTTGAAATGTATGCACTTTTTCTCTCTACCTTCAAAGCTTTTGTCCAGACTTCTAGTTCTTTTAAAGAGCTGATCAAAGTGAGGTCTACAGTAGAGAACTCCATCAAAGGAATTATAGTTGCTAAGCTGCAATTGAAGACAATAATAAGCATTGAATATTAAGATGGAAAATTGGATTAACAAGTATAAATCTACTTTCTTACTGAAATCAAAAAATGAAACATTGAATACAAATCTGAATAATGGATTGGCTAAGAATCTAGTACTAGATAAAAATGGACAAACCTTGAGAGTACCCTTGCAGTGATGGCATCTGAAACAAGCTTTATGATAGACTCTATTGTCTGCAGTTAATTTATCAACAAGAAACACTGTCTTTTCACATGCCATACATTTCTGTGTTGGTCCTGCAAATGCCATTATTACTGAACCCATTAGTTTATTACCTTACTGTTTAATTAGTTTGCGAATTGGACTCACTATAAATACCTACGCATTGATAGTTGTTACATTAAAATTTATATGGTGACAGTGAACAGACTTTAAACTCATTGAAAATAACTTGGCAGTAAGAGTGGAAATAAAAAGTAGAAACTGATCCATTGTATGTTTTATGGTATCTATTTTGTTTGAACTTTTATTTTCTTTCTCGTTGTTTTTTAACTAATATAAGTTACTCTCCTGTTAGTGATCAGCCTTGCAAGTCAGAACATCTTCAGGTGCTCAAATAGGTGTTGAATCAGAAGGAGGCTGAACAGAAAGAGTAAGTTCCCTTTTTTCTGTTCCCATACATAGTTTTGCCTCTCTACCTTTTCTTTTCATACTTCTCCTTTTTTCAGTAATATGTACTCATATTATACTATTTCGCATCTGCTTTTTTGTATCTGGCATAGATTTTAAAAAGTCATGAATCAAGAAGGGTGTTCAAGCAAAAACAAAAAAATATCCAACCGCATTCTAGCTGGATCACTTGCATCTTTGCGAAACCAAAAGGTTTCGTCGTTGACAACAAAGAGAACCTCTCAAGCTATAAGGTCTAATGAAAATGAAGAAAGACAATCAGAATCTCGATCACTTGCATTTTTCCGAAATCAATCGTTGACAACAAAAAGAACCTTTCATGAAAATGAAGAAAGACAATCAGAAGCTGAGAAGGTTCCACAAAGATCTCAACTGCAAGAAAAAGTGCGGCAAGTGCCATTGATTTCTACCTCTTCTACAGCACAAGGAGTACAAGATCAAGTGCGGCAAGTACCAATGGATTCCATCACTCCTACATCACAAGCTGTGCATGAACCATCTGAGGATTATACCGATCATGAAGCAATTGAACATTCTGAGGAACCAGGCAATTATATATAAATTTAATCATAAAATTAACTAATAGTGGTGATTGGTGATTATACTTGTTTTGTATTAGTGCAGGCCCTTCTGTGCCAAAAAGAAAAAGAGGCCCTACTCAAATGCAAAGTGTGCACGGTAGGAAGGACCGTAAAATAGTCGTGCTAAATGAGTTCAATCAACCCATTGGTCCCACTAAGGAAGTTGTGAAAGAGTTGGGTAGCTTCCTCGGCACATTGGGAAGGAATGAGACCTTTTGTCCTCTTAATGTATTTGATTAGAGGAAAGTAGACAAAAAAGATGATATTTGGAAATATGTCAAGGTATGAAGTTCCTAATGTTCAATAAGCATCTATATTTCACATTTCTTATATTAACCCAATTGCACTAAATTTGTAGGAAAAATATGACATTCCTGAAGAGGCGAAGAATTGGGTTTTTGATTTAGTTTGTACTGCTTGGAGAAAGTATAAAAGTCAGTTGAAGAAAAAGCACTTTGATACATATGAGAATGACGAGCGTCGAATGCAGAATAGGCCACAAAATGTTCCTGCGTCTCACTTTAAAGATCTTCTTGACTATTGGAACTCCGATGCCGCCAAGGTAATTACATCAAACTTTTGCCAACTCGGTCTGCTAGTTTACTGTGGGCACAACACAATACTAGAACTTTAATCTCTTAAAGACACTCAGCCAATACAGAACAAAAATGAATCAGAAGATACTAGCCTTACATTTTCTTCATACTAGTTAGTGACTGGAAGCTTTGAGGAAGTTTACCGGTCATTGAATTGAAAGAGATATCCCTGAAGCATAAATGTAAACAACCAAAACTAAGCAACATGGGATAAAGCATAATTAAATCAATCAAGAAAAACAAAACATACATGCCAAAGGCTGAGTTAAGTTGAGCATCAGGTCAAGGATCGAAGCCCTTCTCATCAATAATATAGCGACAAACAACTAAAGGCATAGTTCTGGACATTTCACTTGGTGGCAAGAATTCACATAATAAACTTAAGGGAGACTCTATATATCTATCAAGAATAGCACATTATACATTGAGATTCTCAATTATAACAGGGTAACATCAATGTATATAAGAATGGCAGAAATGAAGAGAAGGCCTTACAGTGTGTTGAGAGCAGTGTTATTAAAAGCGCTCGCTTCTCGCTTTAAGCGATGAAGCGAGGCGAGGCGTAGGGTTAGCGCTTTTCTGCTAAAAAGGCGACTCACATTCAAAAAGCGTGCGCTTTTCTCGCTTAAGCGAGAAGCGAGCCTGTAGAAAAAGCGAGAAAAAGCTCGCTTAAGCGAGCATAAGGCATCAGGTAGGGTTTTTTTAAAAAATTTTTTGGCAAATAAACCATCTGTGAACAAACAAACATACGCGACTTCTTCTCCAGCGGCGACCATTGCTGCTCCAACGACTTCTTCTCCAGATCTCAGTAAGTTTCTTCAACTTCTTCTTCTTCTTCTTCTTCTTCTTCTGTTCTTCTTCTTCTCTTCTTCTGTTCTTCTTCTTCTTCTTCTTCTTCTTCTTCTTCTTCTGTTATTCTTCTTCTGTTCTTCTTCTTCTTCTTCTGTTATTCTTCTTCTGATGGAATTCTTTCAACTTTTTTCCCTTTTTAAGCGCTCATTTTGTGCCCTAAATGACTTCTTCTTCTTCTGTTATTAAAAGTGCTCTGTTTTATGCTGTTGTATGCTCTGTTTTCTGCAATTTATGCTCTGTTTTATGTTTTCTGCAATTTATCAGTGAGTTAATTGTTATTTTTCTTTGGTTGTTGATTGTAGTAACTCGAACATGATAACACTTCAAGAGTTTGGAGATCTTGTTGAAGAATAGGATGTTGCTTAATATGTTGAGCCATTGTTTCTGTTGCCTCATCTTCACATAGACAACATCTGTTGTCAGTCGCTGGTGTTGCAACAGAGGTCCATATTAAGTCAACTATCTCCAGCCTTGGTTTGTCTCCTAATCGAGCTAGATAACTACTCGTTATGGAATAGTCACCTTTTTTTGTTTGAGTGTACTTATCATGAGTGTACCATCCCTGCATTTGGGCCTTCAAACTATTAAGTTTCTTCTAGACTATTCAAGAGTGTGAGCAATTATAGGAGTTTACAATAACAGACTGTTTCATATTGAGTAAGCATGCTTCAATTGTGTAAGTTAAGTATGAATAATGTTTGCTTGTTTATTTGCAGAAAATGTCTGAAACCGATATCGAGAATCGAAAAAAGTTGAAGCATCAACACACTGCTGGAAAAACAAGTTTTGCTCAAATCATCAAGGTTTGATTTTTTTTCTCTTATTTTTCTTTAAGTATGAACTTGCTAACTTTGAATGAAAATATTATTATACTAGTTTTCTTTTTTACTAGGAAAAAAAGAAGGAAATGGCCGATACTTCGGATAGTCTATCAAGTAAAGATATCTTTGTGGCCACAAGAAAAAGAAAACCTGATCGAGTATACAAAAGCTCTTATGAGAGTACAATGAGTAAAATTGTAAGAAATTTCTAGTTTAAAGATTATCGTGATTATTTATTTGTTCTTAATTATCGACTTAGTTTTATTTTACTTATACTTTATTCTCTTGCATTTGGTTTGTAGGCTGAAATAGAGAGAATACAATCCACTCAAGAAAGTGGAGATGGTATTGATTCAGTTGACACTTTTGCATCAGTGATGGGACCTGAGCACCCAGGTCGGGCAAGATTGTATGGACGAGGAGTCAACAAAACTGTCTTAAAAAAGAAAAAAGGAGATTTTGGATCCTCTGTAAATGCTACTGATGAGAGAATGGAACAAAAAATGGAGGAGATGGAAGAGAGGATGCAACAAAAATTGTTGGAAAAGCTCAATGCACAAAAGGAAAAATTGCTGGAAGAGCTCAATGCACAAAAGGATGCTATGGAACAAGATATTACGATGAACGTCGTTACACGACTTCAACGTCTCAACCCCGATTTAAGACTTGATCCTGACATGCTAATATTCAGTGCTCGTGCACCTGGAGAAGCTGCTTCTGCACAACAAGGTGCTATTCAACCAATCAATCGTCCATCCGCTGGCAGTAACAACCAAGGTACACGTCTTCTCTTTCCTCTTCTTCTCCTGCCACCTGCACACGAAGCAGAAGAAAACGCACACAACTCGCAAGTCAGGTGATTTCTAGTTTGTGTCTTCTGATACCAAATTCCAAAATGAAAGAGATGCACATGAGTGTTTACATGACTGGCTAACATGAAAAGAAGGAGATTGTAAGCTGCTCCTGCCCAAGCTGTTTTAGCAATAAAACCTGTAGTTTTGATAATCTGCTGATTTAACGGAAAAATAACAAACAACCTTGGCACGTATTGGATGAGAACGATAAGAGCAAGAGTACTTTTGGAGTGACCATAATAAAGAATAGATACAAAATGCTCACCTGGGATAGTTTTTTATCATCATCCGACAACATGTCCATAGCACTCCAGAAAATAGTTTCAATATTCACCTTCTCATCGTCATTGTTAAGATCCATTTTTGACATCTATTTCCATATTGAAAAGGCAGAACAGTTAGCTTATTAACCCAAGAATCACAGTATTCAGACAGAAATAGATGTTCTCATATGACATCAAATAAGAAATCCGTATAATTCTGGGCAACGGAAAGTTGGTGGAAAGGTTGATGGAAGAAAATATACTGCTACAGAAAAAATATCATGTCAAAAGTTGATGGCATGTTCTCTTCTCTATGACCAGACAAAAAGGAGATGTAACAGAGAAAAAATCAGGAAACCCATGGGCTGGTTTGTCAACCATGTAGTACAGCAATATAACCATTTAAGAATTATACGCTTCAGCAGAAGGCATAGAACATACTTGCATTGCTAGAAATTCACATTCTCTTTTGCTGAAGCTAAAACATATTGCAGGATCATATTGCCGCTGAATAATCATTTTAACCATCTTGAATATGTCACTATCCTCACCAGATTTGCAAACAACCAGACCCTTCTGATACTTGCCATTCTCTCTTTTCTTATCCCCTTCATTGGCTGGAACAATAGCATTCAAAGCTTTCTGAAAACTATCCTCACGAAACTTCCCTTTTTCATCAACCACCAAGTATAACCCATCACCACCAGAAGGAAATATATAATGCTGAAGTGGAGTGGGTCGATAGTTCGTATAAACAATGTGACATGGTTGCTGATGGACCTGCACTATGACAAACCATGTTAATATCCCACCATAAGATGCATAAACAGGTTAAACTATCACAAAATTAGTATCTCAGCAAAACAAGGATAATTCAAGATCACTCTTTCTCCTTGACCCTTCAATACATAATCCTAACATGTTCTGTCGTTCCCCATATCCAAAAATATTGTTATGTCATCCTCTCATAACTAAACACATGCAAAAACTATCTACTTCTTGAAGCAGCAAGGTTTGTTTTTTATATTACTTCTTTTTTCTTTTTTCTTTTCCCTTTTTTGAAGAAGTTTTTATATTATTTTCTATACTTGAGCAACATAATTATGATAAACAAGGTCTTAAACAATAGACCAAAGGCAATAGCTTCAGGAAATAGCATGCATTGAAAATGCATAAAGAGAACATGGCTCCTTGATTCCACACATTTGAACATGGTTTCATGTCTTGTTAGAGTTAAATAGCAAATGTTTTATCTTTAATCCATCTTGCAAATCTCACTTTATACTACTCTTTTGTAGGTGGAGTAGATGAAGAGATGGAAGACGGAGGGAGTGATGAAGATCTAGACCTTACTTGAATTTTGAATTGTTGATTGTTGTAGATGCATGTGGCGGTTTCTAGGAATGTTTGTTATCAAAATATTTTAAAACTTTTGATGTTGAATCAAATTGTTATTGGTTTCATCACTATCTATGGATTTATAATTAACTTGTCCGATAATTTGGATTATCAAAAGTTTCATTTTGTGTTTATATAAATTTTAGTGTTTTATAGTTTATTGTATATTTACGTAAATCGTTATTTACAACAGGGGGCACTATTTTTAATTCAATTAAATTGTTACAGCTAACAAAACCGTTGCCATAGGGTCTGAAAACCGTTCCAAAATCATATAAAAACTGTTGCAATAGGTAGATCACCGTTGCCATAGGACCTGCAAACCGTTCCAAAATAATCTAACAACCGTTGCAATATGTTAGTGAACCGTTGCCATAGTATCTACAAACCGTTCCAAAACAATCTCTAAACCGTTGTAATAGGTAGTTTAACCGTTGTAATATCTTAAAGAAATCGTTGCCATTTCTATTATACCTGTAACGGTTTTGATAGATATAGTAATGGTTTATGGCCGTTGCATTTAACTTTACGGTAACGGTTATTAACCTTCGCAATTGATAAGAATAATCGTTCCAACAGGAGGAGGGAAAACCGTAACGATAGATTATGCTATAGCAATGGTTACTGGAACCGTTCCAAAAACCGTTCCATAAACTCTATAGCCACGGCAGCTCATGGAACGGGCGCTGAACCGTAGCAGTACATCTATGGCAACGGTTGGCTTTCCTATTGGAACGGTTTTCCCTGCGTAGCCATAGCTGAATTTTCCAGTAGTGCTTTAACCTTGGTGTCGAGACCGAGAATACAAAAGAGCGTGAGGCTGAAGCCAAAGCATTGCTCTCTTTTATTGATGATGATTCCGGGAGTGTGAGTGGATTTGAGATCGGAGGAGATCCCGGTATCGAGGATGTAGTTCCCAGGAAAATTAGGCACTTAGGATTTTTCATTTTTGAATTTTTGTGTAGGACCCTGATCGGTCCTTGTAAATATTTTCATATGTATAAAAGATCTCTTTGCTTTCTGACTTGTCTTTATTTCAATTTCTGCCTCATGAAACCTATTTCGTCCATGCCTTATTCATGAGTACAAGGCTTAGGCAATTTGGTCGAAGTTAGACTAATGCAGTCTTTGTAATCGAGTGAGTACTTGCTCGAACTCAAAGTAGGATGAACCTTAGGTTTAGTTGAGTGAGGATGACTTCTCGAACACAAAAAAATAAAATGGCCCTTAGGCTCTTGAATCAGGCCAATATGGCCTTAAAAAGAATGGGTTTTCTCCCTTTTCTGCTTATAAAGTTAAGCATAAAAAAATTTGTTATGCCTTAGCACGAGATAAATTTGTACCCATTAGGGTTTTCAAGGGTTAGTATTATCGAAACCATTTGCTTCGTTACACCTTAGCGTGAAATAAGCTTGTTCAGTAGTTCAAACAATTTGGTACCCCTTAGGGTTTTCGAGTGTTGATGTGATAGAAACGTGTTATAAATTTGTCGAGGGTAGCCTTTTAAACTAGTTTTATGGAAATATTTGAAGGCCTATTTTATTACGAAATACAGACGCCTCCGAGTCGTGTTGGTTTGGCCGTAGACTTTTACTTGGGATTTGCCTCTTGGGCTTCCTTCTCGGTTATACTTCGAACCTGTTTGAGGTGTCAGTCCCCGAGTGGTGTGGCTGTGGCCTATTAAAACGAGGGTTGCCTTTTAAGGTCTTATGATCTCAAGATTTTAGTAGTTCGAATACATTGATTTTTCGGAAGGTTGTCCCGAGACCGGGGTAAGTTGTTTGAACTTCAGTTGTGATCGGCCCTTAAGCCTGTTTCCACAACAAACCAAAAGTAAGAAATTGTAAAGTTAAATTTTCTCTAAGGCTTGAAATATTTGGCAAGGAATTTTTTTTTCTCTCAACTGATTATACATGCGTACATGTTTGTCTTGAGGTCTCGAGTAATCTACATGGGCACGGTTCGTTTGACCATTTGGTCCTTACAATGTTTTACCTATCGAGACCTGTTGACACGAAGTAGCTTCCTTGTAACAAATTTAACATTCGAGGGTGATGCCCCCCAGTATTCGAGGTTGATTGTAAAGAAGCGTTGGATACTATCGAGTTGATTTAACTTAGCACGAACAATGGTTGCCTCCTTAAAAACCTCGCCGGAAAAACCCATTTGGGGCAAAAACCGGTCTAAGGGAAAAAGAGTGCAACGCGTGCTTTCAGTCCTAAGGACTTTGTAATGAAGGATCCTTCGATATCTTCGGTCGAACACCTGCAATTGGTTAGTATATCATACAAATGAAAATGGAGAAGGTCGTACCTTAGCAGTAAATCTTTTGAGGAGTGATATGTTCCAATTGTTTGGTAATTTCTCACCGTCCATCGTGCCAAGTTTATAGGATCCTTTTCCGAAGATATCGAGGACCTGATACGGTCCTTCCCAGCTCGGGCCAAGTTTCCTTCATTGGGTCCAGAGTATTAACGGTGACCTTTCTCAGAACTAAGTCCTCAGTTTTAAAGTGTCGAAGATTTGCTCTTCGGTTGTAATACCTCTCGATCCGCTGTTTCTGCGCGACCATTCGAACTAGGGCGGCTTCCCGCCTTTCATCTAGATATTCGAGGCTCGTATTCATAGCCTCGTGGTTTGATTCTTCCATTTCTAGGTTCCCCAACTTTGACCGGGATCAGAGCTTTGGCACCGTAGACTAAAGAGAACGATGTTGCCCCCGTACTGGATTTCGACGTTGTTCGTTATGCCCAAAGGACCTCAGGCAATACTTCTCTCCATTTTTCTTTGGCTTTGTTCAATCTTTTCTTCAGATTTTGGATGACGGTTTTGTTTGTTGATTCGGCCTGTATTCCCAGGAGGATGATATAGTGTTGACAGGATCCTTTTAGTTTGTGATCTTCAAAAAATGTCGTCACTTTACTGCTGACGAATTGCTTTCCATTGTAGCATACGATCTCGGCAGGCATTCTGAATTGGCATATAAGGTGATCCCAGACGAAGTCTATGACTTCTTTTTCTCTAACTTTCTCGAAGGCCTGTGCTTCAACCCACTTAGAAAAATAGTCAGTCATAAACAAAACGAATTTAGATTTACCTGGGGCCGATGTTAGAGGGCCGACAATATCCATTCCCCATTTCATGAATGGCCATGGGAATTGGACTGAGTGGAGTTGTTCTCCAGGCTGGTGGATCATCGGCGCATACCTTTGACATTTGTCGCATATTCGAACAAATTCTTTAGTGTCTATTTCCATATAGCCCCCAATAATATCCTGCTCTGATGACCTTGTGAAGCAATGACCCGGTACCAGAATGGTTTTCGCAAGTGCCCTCGTGAATTTCTCGTAGAACATAGTCGGTGTCTTATGGTCCCAGTTATTTTTCTAACGGTCTATCAAACGTTCTTATATACAGTGTTCCATCCTCGGCCAAAGTGAATCGTGCGGCCTTAGTTCGTAGAGTCTTTGATTCTTTAGGATCCGATGGAAGTTTCCTGTTCTTTAGGTGTTCGATGTACTTATTCATCCAATCCTAGTTTAGACTTGTGGAGTTTATCTCGGCGTGTCCTTCTTGGTTTACTAACCTTGAAAGTTGTGCGACAGTCCTCGAACTAAGTTCATCATCTTCAATCGATGACCCCAAATTTGCAAGGGCATCGTCCTCGCTATTTTGTTCTCGAGGTACGTGTTGTAGGGTCCATTCTTTAAATCAATGTAGAGACACTTGAAATTTTGTCCATTTTATAAACCTTGAAAGTTCTGTTAACTTGATTTACCACAAGTTGGGAGTCACACTTGGCCTCGATGACCTCCGCTCCCAAGCTCTTAGCTAACTCGAGACCTGCAATCATGGCCTCATACTCGGCCTCATTGTCATTTAATTTCGAAGTTTTGATAGATCGTCTAATTGTATTACCTGCGGGTGGCTTCAAAAAGATGGCTAGCCTAGACCCCTTAACGTTCGAAGCATAGGCCGTGAAGAGGTTCCACACCCCCGATGATGTACCCGCTTTTAATAATAGTTCCTTTTTCGACCTCGGGTACGAGGGCTGGTGTGAAGTCGGCCACGAAGTCTGCCAACAATTGAGACTTGATGGCCTTTCAAGGTTGTTACTCGATATCGTACCCGCTGATCTCGACGGCCCATTTGGCAAATTGGCCCGAGAGTTCGGGCTTGTGAAAAATGTTGCGAAGGGGGTAGGTGGTTACAACACAAATTGGTGACATGGAAAATATGGTATTAATTTCCTAGAGGCGCTTATTAAAGTAAGCGCTAATTTTTCTAAGTGTGGGTACCTGGTCTCGGCTTCACCTAAGGTCCGACTAACATAATAAACAGGAAATTACGTACCTTGCTCTTCTCGTACTAAGACCCCACTTACCGCTATCCCCCAGACTACTAAGTACAAGCAAAGTTGCTCGTCTGCCTTTGGGGTTTGAAGCAATGGCGGGCTCGTCAAGTATTGTTTGAGTTCCTCCAAAGCCTGATGACATTCCGGGGTCCATGCGAAATTTCTCTTTTTCTTAAGTAGTGAGAAGAATCGGTGGCTCCTATCTTAAGACCTCGAAACAAATCGACCCAGGGCAGCTATGCGTCCTGTTCACCTTCGTACAACCTTGACATTGTCAACAACTTTGATGTCTTCGATCGCCTTGATTTTATCGAGGTTGATTTTGATCTCCACACCATGAAGCCGAGGAACTTGCCCGAGTCGATCCCGAATGCACATTTCTCCCGGTTAAGCTTCATGTTATACTTCCTCAGTATGTCGAAGGTCTCCTGCAAATATGTCAAATGGTCATCTGCTCGCAGGGTCTTAACTAGCATATCCTCAATATAAACCTCCATTGATTTACCTATTTGTTCTTCAAACATTCAATTTACTAGGTGTTGATAAGTAGAACCAACATTTTTAGTCCAAACGACATTACATTATAGCAATAGGTGCTGTACTTAGTGATGAACGAAGTCTTTTCCTGATCCTCTGGGTTGATCTGTATTTGATTGTACGCAGAGTAGGCATCGAGAAAACTAAGGATCTCGTGGGCGGCTGTGGCATCGATCATGCGATCGATATTCGGCAAAGGAAGGAATCTTTAGGGCATGCCTTGTTTAAATCCTTACAGTCTACGCACATTCTAAGTTTGTTTCCCTTTTTAGGGACTACATCTACGTTTGCTAACCATTAGGGATATTTTACCTCCTGAATGAATCCTATATTGAGAAGTTTCATTACCTCGTCCTTAATGAATGCATCTTTTACCTCAGACCGAGGTCTTCTCTTTTGTTTCACCGGGCAGAACTTTAGGTCCAAGCTCAGTCGATGCGTAGTGGTCTCTGGTGGGATCCCTGTCATATTTAGGTGAGACCAAGCAAAACAGTCCAGGTTATTTAAAAGGAATTGAATGAGTTTTTTCCTGTGCTCAGGAGTTATCTCTATGCCCAGGTATACCTTTCGATCGGGCAGATACTCGATCCGTATGATTTGTTCCAGCTCTTTGACCGTTGACTTCGTTACATCGGAATCATCGGGGATTACGAAGGTTCGGGGTATCATATAATCATCATCCTCGAAAGTTTCTTGCTCCTCCGATCGGGCCGAGGCCGATGACTATGGTTGCTATTTGACTTTTTATCTTCCCTTCGATTCTGATCCCTTTGTTGATGACAACGCCGATACTGGTATTACCTCATCGACTGCAAACATTTCTTGGGCGGCGGGTTGTTCAGCGCAAACCATTTTGATTCCTTCTGAAGTTGGGAATTTCAAGACTTGGTGAAGCGTTGAGCGCATTGCCCTCATATAATGAATCCAAGGCCTTCCGAGTAGCGCGTTATACCTCATGTAACCTTTGATCTCATGGAAATTTGTTTCCTGGATAGTTCCGATCATGTTTACTGGCAGAATGATTTCCTCTTTGATGGTTCCACTTGCCATGTTAAAGCCGTTAAGTACCCGAGCTGCAGGCACGATCTGATCCTGGAGGTCGAGTTGCTCTACAACCCTTGATTGAATAATATTTGCCGAGCTACCTAAATCAATCGACAAACGTTTAACTTGAATTTTATTTATAAGGATAGATATTACCAGTGCATCGCTGTGAGGTTGTTCGATCCCTTCTACATCCTAATCGTTGAATGACAAGGTTTCTTCTGGTAAATAGTCCCGAGTTCGTTTCTCCCTCGTGATTGTCACCTTAGCGCGTTTAAATACCGATACTTGAGGAATATTGACCCCACCAACGATCACATGAATTACGTGCTGTGGTTCTTCCTGTTTGCATCCCTGTCTATGAAGTGATTTTTAGCTCGGTCACTCAAGAATTCTCGAAGATGACCCTCGTTGAACAAGCGAGCTACCTCCCCCCTCAACTGTCTGCAGTTTTCCATTTTGTGACCATGGGTACCATGGTATTTGCATATTTTAGTAGGATTATTTTGAGCTGGATCGATCTGTAGGGGTTTGGGCAATCTAGTAACCTTGATCTGTCCGATGGCGGATACAATACCCGATGCATCGATGCTAAAGTTCTATTCTGACAGTCTTGGTGCTTCTTTGGGCTCGACATGTTTATCGAAACCATTTTTACTCATGATTCCTTGCGAGATCTGTCCACGATCATTCCTTCGATCATTTCGAATGGATTACGTCCTGGGCCACTGTTTCTACTATCTGAGCTGTATGGTTGATACCGAACTTTGTTTGATCGGGGTTCTCTGTCGATGTCCCTTTGAATTCTACCGACGGGCCTATTTGCGTAAACAGAACCGGAAGGGGTTCCCAATTAATCATCCTCGACCTTGATCTTGGATTGGTATCTATTATGTATATCAACCCAGGTCATAGCTGGATATTCAATTAAATTCTGCTTCAGTTGTCGTGACGCTATCGAACTTCGTTCGTTCAAACATTGAGTAAAAGCTTGAACAACCCAATCATCTGTTACCGGGGATAGGTCCGTACGTTCACTATAAAACTGAGATACGAATTCCCTTAGCATTTCATTCTCCTTTGTCTTACATTAAAGAGGTCCGACTTCCTAGTCGTAACCTTTATTGCTCCGGCTTGTGCCTTTTACGAACAAATCTGCAAGCATGGTGAAGGAATCGATGGAATTGAGCAGCAAATTGTGGTACCATATCATCGCCCCCTTTGATAAAGTCTCTCCATACTTTTTCAATAGAACGGATTCAGTCTCATCGTCTTCTAGGTCATTTCCCTTTATTGCGCACGTATAAGAAGTAATATGCTCATTAGGGTCGATGGTCCCGTTGTATTTGGGAATTTCTGGCATGCGAAATTTCTTCGGGATGGGCTTCGGAGCCGCACTTGGAGGGAAAGGCTTCTGCATGAACTTATTTTAATCGAAACCCTTAGGATCGGGGGTGCTCTCGGTATTTGGTCAACCCATGAGTTCTATGTTTCTACCTTTTTGTCATTAGCCTCAATTTTTTTTCCACCTGATTCGATTCATTTGGTGAGCTCCTCAAGCATCTTCATAATGGCGGGGATAGTCTCCGATTCATTGGCGTTCAATTTCTCTGGTACATGCTCGACTCTATGAAGAACCTCTTGTGATGTTTCGAGTTCAATTCTTCTTGGTCCCCGATTTTGATTTTTAGAGTTGCGCTATCGCAGCTTGTTGAGTCTGCATCATTTCGAATATCATTCGAAGGTTAATTTCGCCTTCTTCACTATTCTGTGCGTTATGATTGGCTGCTCGGGCATCTCTGCGGACACTATTTCCAGGGTGGACGCCTAGATTTACATTTAGGGAGACGTGCAAACTGATGTCGACAGGGTTTACGATTGGTACTCCCTCGTGGCCAACTTGAGGCACTTCGATCCCTGAGGCGACAAGATTATCATTTTCTCCATGAAAACCGAGGCCATCGGTCTGAGTAGGTACTGCTTGCGAGTTAGACATATTGGTCCTGAAATAAAAAAACACTCACAAGAACAAGCGTAAAGCAGTGTGTGTTACGAGAATTAATACCATGCAATAACTATTATCCTTAGCCCCACGGTGAGCGCCAAACTGTTTACCCTTAAAATTGGATAAAAATTAAACGTATAATGTGTTTTAAGGACACGTAACTTCACCTAATACCAATTGATAAATATAAAGATTAGTAATAGAAGTTAACAAGATGATAAAACAAACTGGTGCTCGAACGGAATTTATCCCTCGAGCTGGAATACCCTCGAACCGATTGGTGCAGGAACATTTAAAATATAACAAGCTGATGAACAAAAATATAAACTAAAGAAAAGGCATTATATTGCTTTTTTATCCCAGAATGTATGGTAGTTACAAAATGATTATGATCCTCTTTATATAGTGGAGGAATTCTATGTGTTGTACAATTCTAATTGCGGAAGTGAATCCCATGATTAGCTAAACAACTGCCGTTGATTTGATCTGTTCCGAAATTTACGCCATGATCTTCGACCAGTAACGGATATCTCGCCTTTCTGTTATTGTGCTTTGCTTGATGTATGTCTCATTAGGTCTGGATCGCTACCGGCCTCGATTTCGATAGGTACCTCGGTTTTCGAACTCGATACCTTATTCTCGTGCTTTAGTCTGATCCACTGCGGGGCAGTCCTTTGATGCAACCCCCTGGCCTCGATCAAATAGTACAATCGGGTAGGCCCAATTTTAACCGTATACATGTATATATGTATATTCAATCAATCCTATTTTACTATATGATTATTGGTTGTTCATGGTCTATCATGCCAATGTTTTTAACAATGTGCAATGCAATTCATCAAACTATAAATATAATTGGAAATACAAAGTTACAAACTAAAATGACGTTTATTGTTTGGTGATTAAAATTTAGCTTTTTGGTGAGTTGTTTTTTCTAAACAATTAACACATAATTCATTGACTCTGTCGAGATAAAACATAATCATGTGGCGGATCGGTTAGCTAAGAAAGGTTGCAACATGGATCCAACTACGATACCAACTGTTTTTGATGCACTACCAGGTTTTGTCAGCATCACATTACAACAGGATCAAGCAGGAGTCATACGCTATAGGAAGACAACATGCATAACAACTGAGCAGGCCCTGGACATGGAAACAACCCTTTTTGCTGCACACAATGACGGACATGCAACCACAACTACCAGTGGCATTACAATAGTAGAAAACTCCATTGGCTCAAATGATCAGATTTTTTTGGGAGAAACATATGTCTCCCATCACCATTGTAATAGCCAATTAACTAGCGCTACTCATATGTTGCACATCAAGCATCGCCCTCTCCGTAGTTACTCTTTTATCTAGTTTAAATGGAATATTATCTTTTGCACTAAAAAAACATAATCATGTGATACATTTGATGCTATGAGTAAAGTTTAGTGACCAGTCTTTTAATCCAAACCAACTATATGAATTGACTGCTGAAAATTGACTACTATACAAATAGTCGTGATTTTCGCTATCCGGCCCCTATCCTTAACGAGCTACGTGTCTTGGTCCACTATACCGACAAATTGAAGTTGACTAGCTCTCCTTTAGTCAAGATTTATTTAACATCATTTATGGAGTCTTGATATGAAGATAAATCATTTTCTCTTTACCACAAAAATAGGTTAATAATTTATTAGGTGGCGATTCGCTAAGCATCTATTGTAATTAATAATTATTTGGTCCTTCTTTATTCGGTCAAAATCTCTACTTTTACATTCCTCTACTAGGATCACTTATCAGAGTTCATGTATCAATTAAATCTATTCTCCTCGTTGGACCATCTCTGCATTTATAGCTACAACCCTAGCTAATTCGATCATTTCTTGATAATTATTCTACCTCACAAGTCACATTAATTAGTTGACCAATACTATCTTATCTATGAACTATCTAATAAAGTTGCCGAGGCCTTTAGATACCTCGGTTCTCGGTGAAGCAAACAGAGCAAAGACGTGACCGTAGGGAATCAGAATCAGGGCAAGGAGCCCCCCGTGTCGAGGCTCGGACAAAACACCTACCCTCGAAAGAATCGGGGCCACGTCCCCCAGGTCCGACTCAAATCTCAAAATGTCGGAGAGCATTACCAGACAATCGCGCACGACTAACAAAGGGCCGTGATATCCGTGCCCAACCGGACGTCACACCATAAATCTCGGCTCGTATATTAGCAAGAAGAAGGATTTTCACCCATTTTTAGAATTATACTTACGCTGAAACTCCCCTACTATATAAAGGGGAGTCTAACTATTCATTAAACACATTGTATCAGGCATATCAAAGAAATATACTATTATTTTTTTGTGTTCTTATTTCTGTTCATAGGTTCTCCACTATTGTGGCCCTGGATCGATGACAGGCATTTCATTAAACCATTACTTAGTCGAAGATCACTCTCACTTTTCGTTTTGCCATTTATTATGTCTTTTATCCGTTTAATAAAACGCTATTAATCATTTGTATGGAATTAATCCGCATATCCTAAAAACCACATATAAATTCAATTGTTATCGTTTTTATGGTAAATAGTTTGGCGTCCACAGTGGGGCTAAGGATAATAGTGGCAATTTTATACAAATGTCATAAAGCACTCTGCTTTACTCTTGTTCTTTGAGATTTTAATTTCAATAAAATTTAGAAATGTCAAACTCTCAGCCTGCTCACTTAGACGTCGGTGCTTAGTGTGACCACCATAGCCAGAACAACAATATAGTGCGCAGCAACGAGTTCCCCCTGTTGACCCCAACGGATCCCTGGTCGCGGACCCAATCGATGCCAAATCCTATGTGCAAATCGACACTAACTTACCCACTGTCCTAGAAAGCAGCATTCATGGAGGAACATGGTTGGTAGCCAGGGTACGCACAACGGTTAAGGCGATGGGATCAATTTACAAGTGATTTTCGAAATGTTACAAGATCAATAGGTGGCAATAGCCCAAGTGTAGAACCAAAGCCACGCTTCCAGAAGAGTTGAGCCCGAACCATCCCGAGAGAACACCCAATGAAATGAACGAACCTCGGAAAGGCCCGATGAAGCTGAAGCCGGGGCAAGCCCCAAAATAATAAAGATGCTCGAGGAACTGACGAAGCGTGTAGAATCGGGGAAAAGAAGATCGACGCCAAAGACAAAAAATTGGAGACCTATAACTCGAGGGTTGATCAGATCCCAGGAGCACCCGCAATATTGAAAGGCCTGGATTCAAAGAAATTTGTCCCAAAGTCTTTCGCTCCGAGCACAGCTCGGAAACCAATCCCGAAGATGTTCTGTAAGCCCGAAATTCTGAACTACAATGGAACAACTGATCCTAATGAACATGTGACCTCCTACACGTGTGCCATCAAGGGGAACAACTTAGAAGATGACAAAATCGAATCCGTTCAGCTCACAAATGTTTGGAGAGAGCTTGTCAAAAGGAGCTATGATATGGTGTCACAACTTACCTCCTAACTCTATTGATTCGTTTTCTATGCTTGCAGATGCTTTCGTAAAGCCACACGTCAGAGCCATCAAGGTAGAAACCCGGAAGTCAGAACATTTCAAAGTAAAACAAAGGGATAACGAGATGCTCAGAGAATTCGTGGTGAAGTTTCAAATGGAATGGACAGATCTTCCTCCGACCGCAGACGATTGGGCTGTTCAGGGATTCACCCAAGGACTTAGCCCCCAAATTGGCTTCGTAGTAGTTGAAACAAAACTTGGTGCAATGCCCGGCGGTAAGTTAGGCCGACGTCCATAACATGTACTAATAGAAAATCAGAGTCGAAGATGATCAGATCGGGACCCCTTCCGGATACGTGTATCCTGTCAGAACTAGTGACAGATCCAAAAGATCCATCGATCATGGACCAAGATCGAAAAGAGATTGATATCAAAACTATAACGGAGATCGAATGGGTAATTGGTCCTAACGCAAGCCTACAAGGAGTGAAAAAAAGAAACGATCGAGGCCACAACAATTAGGGACCCATGAGAAAGAAAAGTTTCGACAGGCCACTCGGCGCCGGTGAGGCACCAAGATTATTGGAATACAACTTCAGTGTTGATGCTACTAGCATCGTATCCGCCATCGGACGCATCAAAGATACCAAATGGCCTCGACCATTCCTGTTCGGTCCTGCCCAAAGATACCCCAACCTAATGTGTAATTATCATGGCACTCACGGCCACAGAATCGAAGATTGCCGAAAACTGAGGGAAGAAGTAGCCGGGTTATTCAATAATGGACACCTCCGAGAATTTCTGAGTGATCGAGCCACAAATCACTTCAGGAATAAGTACTCCAACAAGCAGACCGAGTAAGAGGAACCCCAGCACGTCATTAACATGATCATTGGTGGAGTCGACATCCCCTAGGGGCCGATGCTAAAGCGCACTAAGGCACTAAGGTGTCCATTACAAGGGAAAAATGAACATGAGATTGTATATCGGAGGGGACCGTATCTTTCAATGATGAGGATGGTGATGGCCTCATGCATCCACATAATGATGTACTTGTAATATCTGTGCCCATAAATAAATCTCGAGTTAAGTGTGTGTTAATTGATCAAGGTAGCTCGGCCAATATCGTCAGATCGAGGGTCGTGGAACAACTGGTTCTACCAGACCAAATAGTTCCTGCAGTCCGAGTTTTAAACAGATTCAACATGGCATGCAAATCCACTAAAGGAGAGATAACCCTACCAATAAACACTGCCGGGACCATCCAGGAAACAAAGTTCCATGTGATTGATGGAGATATAAGATATAATGCTCTATTCGGAAGGCTGTGGATTCACAACACGAGGGAAATACCCTCGACGCTACACCAGGCATTGAAATTTCCCACACCAGGTTGAATCAAAATAGTATACGGAGAATAGCCGGCTGCAAAAGAGATGTTCGCGGTTGATGAGGTGACCCTGGTGTCTGCGCTCTCGACATCAAGAACCTGAGGTCAGTTAGGAAGGAAGTAACTAAATAGGAATCACCAATACCAACCCGACCAAACTTGAGAAGTAGGAGATAGGCGAAGCTGAAGATTACGGAGTTCCTAGGTCGTTCATAGCCCTGATGATTCTGATGCCACCAAGTCAATGGTCGAGGAGTTGGAACAAGTCGTGTTGATCGAACACTTGCCCGAACGGAAGGTATACCTAGGCACGGGGTTGACTCTCGAGCTCAGGAAAAGACTCATTAAGTTGCTTATAGCTAACGTGGATTGTTTTGCTTGGTCCCATTTGGATATGACTGGGATCCCGCTAGAAGTAACCACTCATAAACTAAGCCTGGACCCAAAGTTCCACCCGCTTAAAAAGAAAAGGAGGCCTCAATCCGAAGTCAAGCATACATTCATCAAAGAAGAGGTACCCAAACTCCTTAAAATAGGTTCCATTCGGGAAGATAAGTACCCAGATTGGTTGGCTAACGTAGTAGTAGTACCTAAAAAAGGAAATAAGTTAAGGAGGTGTGGATAACAAAGACTTGAACAAGGCGTGTCCCAAGGACTCTTTTCCGTTGCCTAACATCGATCACATGATCGATGCAACGGTCGGGCATGAGATACACAATTTTCTCGATACCTATTCCGTGTATAACAAAATCCGCTGGACTCGTGCGATTAAGAAAAAACTTCCGTCATCTCTAAGTTCGCCACCTATTGTTATAACATAATGCCGTTTGGACTAGAAAATTGTTGTGCCACTTATCAACGCCTAGTAAACCGGATGTTCGAAGAACGAATAGGAAAATCAATGGAGGTTTACATTGACGACATGTTAGTTAAGTCCCTACGAGCATAGGACCATTTGAAACACTTGCAGGAAACCTTCGACACACTGAAGAAATAGAATATTAAGTTGAACCCGGATAAATGCGCATTCCGAGTCGGATCCGGTAAGTTCCTTGGATTCATGGTGTCCAACCAAGGGATCACGATCAATCCCGACAAAATCAAGACTATAGAAGATATCACGCGGCAGATAGTGTTGAGGCCGTTCAGAGGATAACCGGGCGCATAGTTGCCCTATGCTAATTCATATCGAGGTCCTCCGATAAGGGTCATCGGTTCTTGTCGTTATTGAAGATAAAGAATAACTTTTCATAGACCTCGGAGTGTCAGCAGGCTTTAGAAGAACTCAAATGGTACCTTTCGAGTCCGCCCTTGCTCCATACTCCAAAGACTGACGAACAATTGTACCTGTACTTAGCACCATCCGAGATAGCGGTAAGCGGGGTCTTAGTCCGGGAAGAGGAATGTACGCAATTTCCTATTTATTATGTTAATAGAACCCTAGGCAAGGCCGAAACAAGGTATCCTCACATTGAAAAATTAGCGTTGACTTTGCTTACCGCCTCTAGAAAGTTGAAGCCATACTTTCTATGCCATCCCATATGCGTTGTAACTTCTTACTCGTTAAGAAACATAATGCCCAAACCCGAGCTCTCGGGTAGATTGGCCAAATGAGCCATAGAAATTAGCAAGTACGATATCGAATTCTCCCCCGGGCCGTCATCAAATTAAATTTTGGCATACCTCGTGGGCGACTTCACGACGGTCTTAATACCCGAAGTCGAAAGGATTTGTTGACAACCTCAAAGACTTCCTCGGGAATCTGGACCCTTTTTAAGGACGGTGCCTCGAACAAAAAAGGGTCTGGACTCGGCATTGTACTGAAGCAGCCTACATGTAACTTAGTTAGGCAATCAATTAGAACTGTATAATTGACTAAGAATGAGGCCGAGTATGTGGCCATGATTGCAGGTCACAAACTAGCCAAAAGCCTAGGGGCCGAAATAGTCGAAGATAAGTGCGACACCCTCATTGTGGTAAATCAAGGTCATTGGGACGTTCTAAGTGAAACAAGAATGAATGCGGAGGTATTTAGGTAATACTACATCGATTCAAGGAATGCACCCTACAACTGGTACCCCGAGATCAAAATAGTAAAGCCAATGCTTTGGCTTACTTGGGGTCATCGGTTCATGACTATGAAGTCAGCTTAGGGACGGTAGTTCAAATCGTGAAACTTGTACTGGAGGAAGGCCATGCTGAGGTAAACAAAACAAGTTTCACTCGTGACTGGAGAAACAAGTATGTAGATTAATTTAAGATCGGGAAATTGCCATCATATCCTAAAGAATCAAGGGTTCTACGCACAATGGCGGCCACGTTCAGCTTATCGGAGGATACTTTGCACAAAAGAACATTCAACGGCTCACTCGCAGTATGCTTAGGGCCGGGAGATATCGAATACCTTCTAAGAGAAGTTCACGAGGGCACATGCGGAAACCATTTGGGGGTAGAGTCTTTGGTTCGGGGGATAATCAGGGTCGGCTATTAGTGGACTGACTTGGAGAAAGATGCGGGACTTTGTACGGAGGTGTGATAGTTGTCAAAGATATGTACCGATAGTTCATCAGCTCAGGGAGCTACCACACTCGGTCTTATCACCTTGCCATTCATGAAATGGGGAATGGACATTGTCGTTCCCCTGCCATAGGCACTCGGTAAGGTTCAATTTATACTACTTATGACTGACTATTTTTCTAAATGGGATGAAGAACAGGCATTCGAGAACGTCTGAGAAAAAGAAGTTATTGGTTTTATTTAGGACCACATAATATGTCAGTTTGGAATACTATATGAGATCGTGTGTGATAACACGAAACACATCATCGGCAGCAAGGTAAGCAAATTTTTCGAGGATCATAAGATCAAAAAGATCTTGTCAACAACCTATCACCCTAGTGGGAACGGGCAATCGGAGTCTACAAACAAGTCCATACTCCAAAACCTTAAGAAAAGGTTCACCGATGCCAAAGGGAAATGGAAGGAAATTTAGCTCGAAGTCTTGTGGGCATACCACTTTATTTTCGTGGGTCTACAGTGCCGAAGCATTAATACCGGCCAAGGTAAGAGAAACGAGCCTCAGGTTCCAATATGTGACCGAAGAGTCAAACGGTGAGGTCATGAGCACGAACCTGGAACTATTGTATGAGAGGCGCGAGGCCGCCCTTATACGGTTGGCCGCCTAGAAACAGCAGACAGAAAGATATTACAATCGAAGAGCCAACCTCCAAACTTCAATATCCGGGACTTGGTGTTAAGGAAAATAACACTGAACACTCGAAGCCCAAATGAATTGAAGTTAGGACAAAATTGGGAAGGCCCATATCGAGTCGCCGAGATTACAGTTAAGAGCTCATACAAACTCGAAGCAGGGAACAGTACACAACTACCGAACAATTGGAACGTGACCCATCTAAAATAGTACTACTGCTAAGGTACAACCTCATTCACTTTGTTTTTTTTATATATATTACGAATTGAGCTAACACTTACAGACAACAACCAAACGAGAATGTAGCTGTTAGGTCTGAAAGCACACATCACACTCTTTTTCCCTTGAACCAGTTTTGTCTTGAATGGGCTTTCCGGCAGGGTTTTTAACGAGGCAACAGTGGATCATGCTAACTTGGAGTCGAAGACTAGTTTTGAATGGGAGTCAATGGTCACATCAATAGTATCCGAGCCCTCTCGAAGATCAACCTCGAATACTGGGCACCATCACCCTCGGGTCAAGATTTTTAGTAAGGGAGGAAACTTTGTGCTTGAACATCCTCGGTTTGGTGGATAGGAATTATTGTAAGGGCCAAACAACCAAATTAGCTGTGCCCGCGTAGATCGCCTAAGCCATAATACGAAGCTTTTACATGCTTATAATCTTGTATGTTATGCACAGAAATGAAACAAAGCTTCTACCTTGCTGATATATATTTTTGTTCCTTAAAAGTATCAAGCCCAAGGGCCACCCCTTTCCGAACGCGAAATATTACCCCTATTCGGGAACTATCATCCGAGACGAACTCGAATGACTCGGGATGCCAAAACCTGGAGGCACAAAGACTATTAGGCAGTGCCTAAACGTAAAAGGCTACGGCCACCCTAAAAACGATTCGTAGACGTCCGAAGCCCGTTATCGAAACATAAGGCCTTCGAAAAAAATTTAAAACCTGCCAAAGGGTTGTTCTTGGAAAACGCATTGTTTAAGAATACATAAGCATTTCAAGAAATCTCCCAATCATTCAGGTCACTTCGAGTTTTGAAACCTCGAAAACCAAATGATTTGTTGCTACATTATATACTATTAAAAGGCACTAGAAATGCTTGCAAGGTTAGAAGTCATAAAAAGATGCTAAAACAGTTCAATTTGCCTAAAAGGAATTTATTTATATATTCCAGAATATCTTTACAAAGGCCCAACAAAACGGCCTCAACAAAGTACATGTATAGGATACAAAAGAAACAAAAAAAAAACTAAGGCATATATGCCTGATCTTCACCGGAACCCGACTCATCACCAGCATCGTCAGGGCCTTCAGATTCTTCAGTGTCCTCGGAAACATCCGAATCAGCTAGCTTCTTGGCCTCAACCTCTAGTCTTTTTGCCTCCTCGATCTCGGTAGATAGGGCCTCGGGCATGGATCTATTTGAGGGCTTCCCTTCGAGATAACCACCTCACGTAATCGACAATGGTATTCATGCGGGCCTCGACTGCTTCGACATAGGCCTTATACTGGGCCCCCATCTCTTCAACATCGACGGAGGTTGTGCACATCTGAGCCTTTATGGCTTCGCATTCATTATCGAGGGCATCCACTCTGCCAGAGCTGAGCTCAATTGCCCTTGGAGTTCATCGTTCAGCTGGGACTGCTTATCGGCTTTCTCTTTCTCCACCCGGAGTTTAACCTCCACCTACGTCAGCTGTGCCTGGGCGGTTTCCTTCTCCGAGGCCAACTGGTCCATTTTGCTCTTCCAACTATCGGCCATAGCCTGGACCTCATTCATTTCGGCTCGGAGCTGGCCTATCCAGTCGATATTCTACTGAACCTGCAAGGTTTGGTCATTAGTCACCATGACTAAGTCTTCATTGCTAACTTAAAAAACCTTTTACCTTTCTGACCAGTTCGACATGTTCCCACCTTAGGGTCAAAGACTCCTTCTTAGCCCCATCCTGCTCGACCTGAAGGTCCTTTACGTCCCCTTCGTGTTGCTCGCTAAGAAGCTTGTACATATCTCTTTTCTGGAAAAGCACCTTGACCTCAAGCTTGATCTGTTAACCTCAGCTCGGTAGCAAAAACGCTTTCGTGATGAAGTATCGAGGCCTACAAAAGGGTGAGAAGAACATGAGAAATATCAAAAATGAGTCAAAGTTCAAAAAGGCATAAAGATGCCCTACCCAATTCAGCACTTGCTCTGCCTCGTTGAATAGGCATGGTACATCCACCTTGTTCATCTTTGCCTGGTCTTCTTCGGTCACAGGTATCGGAGGTGACTTTCTACTCCCATCGGACTAGAAAGAACCCGGTCATCCTCCAAGATAGTGATGACTATCGACCTCTTGCGGTCGGGATACGCACTCGGGGCAGGGAACTGCTTGATTATCTTCGGGCTAAACTTTAGCCCTCCGACTTTTGAAGACGAATCCTTTCTCGGCACATCTAGGTCGCCCAACCCTGAAAAACCCTCCAAGACGAACGATGCTCAAGAATGGGGCTTTGTTGGCCCGGTGTGTGAGCTTTATTAGTCCCCTTCGGAAGATTCAGGGACTTTATAGATGGAGTAGATGATCGATGGTGAACCGACAGGATTCTGTCTTGTTCATGTAATATCGAATGAGGATCAGGATCCTTCACAGCGAGACCGGGGCATACTTCGAACCTTTTACAGAAGTTCAAAATAACCGGGTCCACCGGGCCCAGTGTGAAGGGATATGTTTAAACATTTAGATACCCCTCCACATGGGTAGTAATGGCATCCTCAGGCCCGGGGACTACTATGTGCTTACCTACCCAGTTGCAGTCCTCTCAGACCAGGAAAAGGACGTCTTCGGTGATGGAGCATATATACCTTGATGCCACCTCATCACGGCCCTGCACCGATGAGAGCTTTTCAATCTTAAAGTCATTGGCAGCCGAACACCCCCCTGAGCACGAACATTTTCAAGGGAGGCTTAGGAGCCGGTTCATTGGTAACCACGCCAGGAGTGGATGTCTCGAGGATGACTACATCAGGAGTGACCTTCTTGACTTCAGCAGTCGGTTGTGAAAAAGAGGAAACGACTTATTGAGGGGCAAATTTGGAAGTTTTCACGATTGTTAGCTAGAAAAAGCTTGAAAAATACGAAGAACGGTTGAAAGATGAAGAGTCAAGTGCACTGATTAGGGTGAAAACTAGGAAAAACGTTATAACTTACTAAGAAGTCTCAAAGAACGGGGGTAAAAGTATGAGAGTATGAAGAAGGGTAGTGATAACCTAAAACTCGAAGGTAGAAGCTTGGTCAAAAGGTAAAATGAACGAACAATAAAAGTATTCATAGAGATTTTGTGTCACTTCGCATTTAGGGGTGACCCACCGATGGCTGACACGTGTTCAAAGTCATAACGACATGACTGACGGGATATTTCGGATTCTTTATCATTTCTGTCCCGGCGTATTAAAGAAGGAATCGAAGTGCATATGTCGCTTCTCATCGTTTCATTAGACCTACTCTCTGAGAAACGAGGGGGATATCTATGTATGGGTTAAACCAAGCCCTTTGGACACCTCGGTTCTCGGTGAAGCAAACGAAGCAGAGACATGACTGTAGGGAATCAGAATCAGGGGCAATGAGACCCTCGAGTCGAGGCTCGGACAAAATACCTGCCCTTGGAAGAATTGGGGCCACGTCCCCCAGGTCCGATTCGAATCTAAAAACATCAGAGAGCATAACCAGACAATCGCGCAGGACTAACAAAGGGTTGTAATATCCGTGCCCAACTGGACGTCACGGCATAAATCTCGACTCGTATCAACAATGCATCAGTGATTAGCAAGAAAATGGATTTTCACCCTTTTTAGAGTTGTACTTAGGTTGAAACTCCCCTACTATAAAAAGGGGTGTCTAACTATTCATTAGACACATTGTAACAGGGATATCAAGGCAATATACTATTATTTTTCTATGTTCTCATTTCTATATTCTCCACTATTGTGAGCCCTGGATCAGAGGCAGGCATTTCATTAAGCCATTACTAAGTCCGGGATCACTCTCACAAATTGTTTGGCCATTAATTACGTCTTTTATCTGTTTAATCTAACGATATTAATCATTTGTATTGAGTTAATCCGCAAATCCTTAAAACCACATATACATTTAGGTATTATCTGTTTTTGAGGGTAAACAAGTATCTGACTGATTATCTAGACAACGCAGCTCAGTTTTTCCGTCAATAAAAAGAAACCATGCATACGTTAGAAAAATATGCAGGCAATTATTTCTATATGATCGTGTGGATCTATTTCTAAGTATGTATCATTCATGCATTATGCGCCATCTCTGGAGCCGACAAAAGCATATCCTCTCTTGGAATTGAGTCAATTGACCAAGTGTCATGACTGAAAATTCACCTAGTCATGATGCCACCTAACCCAACCCGCTAGGTAAGCCAGATAACAGTCAACATAAATTCTAATGAAATTAATAATAACCAATAAGTGAAATAACTGAATTTCTATACAATAACCCAAGGATTGGTAGTACAAGTCATGAGCCCTTGTAATTTAGATTTAAAAAATCGTTGTGAAGAAAAAATACAATATTTATTTGAAGTTTATATAAAAAAAACTTAAATCATGAACTACCATGATTAAGTAGTAGCTTGAATCTGGAACGCATGTCCGTCTTCAATGCAACGCTTCGTCTTCTATAGCTACGCAGCACCAAGATCTGCACACAAGGTGCAGAACTGTAGTATGAGTACAACCGACCCCATGTACTCAGCAAGTATCTTGACTAACCTCGGTGAAGTAGTGACGAGGTTTTAAGTTAAAGATACTCGCCTAATATGCACATGTGCAGATAATAAGCAAGAGAAATAAGGCAAGAGACATGTCGAGTAATGTAAGAGCATCAACTGGAGATCTATAGAGCAGTTAACAGACATGGAAACAAGTCATAACATCATACCCATTTCTGCTAATGAAATAATAATCATGAAGTACGCGCAAGGATCATAGCCAAACATCACAAACAAATACCTTTGCGACGTGCAACCTAATCCCAACATCAATATGTTGCGTCGTGCAACCCGATCCCAACATAAATAATATCAATTGAAACTGCAACAGCAACCAAGCATGGGAAAAGTTCACAATGTAACACAAAGAAAACGAACACATGGTATTCAACTAGGTAACACAAGTCAAAAAGAGTAAGATGAGCAGTCCCATGTAGAAATATAGTCTGCCGTGTATAATGACAAGGCTTCCACAAAATATAACACACAACCACTCTAAAAGTCACCAAATCTGGTTAAGGAAATGAGAGTATAACATGAAACGAGTAAAGATGTTTGTCAAGTACGATTAAGGATCAGATGAAGGCATTCAATATATATAAATTCATGTAGAAAGTAAAGTCATTTAATAAATAAAGGCATATGGTAAGTAAAAGCATATGGAAAGTGAGGACATGTAGTAAGCAAAAGCATGTATTAAGTGAAGATGTAGCAGGTTAAGGCATCTAACAAGTAAATCACGTGACAATTAGAGGCATGTAACAGGTATGAGATAATAACAAGTAAGGGCATGAACTCAAAGAGGACATATAGCAGAAATAAATAGAGTAAAACCGTAAGTGTAACAGTAACAGACAAGGTAAAGATATAGCTATAACAATAACATGGAAAAGAAAAAACATAGAGGTAACTACATAAAGAACTCAAACGGAAGGTATCATACAAAATATCAAACATTAATAGAAACCAAAGTAAAGCGCACGTAAGTACTTAACGAATGGGTAGTCATAACAGAGACCCAACTTCCTTTCTTTTCTCATGGTAATAACTAACAAATCAATCTCATTTCAAACCACACGAAAACACTCATCGTGCCAACATCATATCAACCGCATGTAAATACCCATCGTGCGAAAAGTAACCCTAAGGCCCAGTCATCATCTCTTATTACGAATAAAGAAGCTCAAGTAACATGACAATAATAGGTATAGACATAGGATCGTGATACTCCTATCAAGTTAAGTATGCAACGATTCTCAAATCAGCACATTAAATCTTTTTTAAGATGTCATATATTCTAGCATGATCTCTAACACGTTTAATTGAGTTTATTAGACATTGTACTAAATGAAGCATATGTTAATGGATCATTAACTTCAACAAAGGCACAAAGAAGCATATAATTCCCTCTCCCGAGTGTGGAAACACTAACACATGCAAATACGCTCATCACCTCGTATGTGCAACACACAACATGCATCAAACAATATCAATTAGAAGAAACAATTCCCCCAACAAAATGTGGCAATACACTCACCTCAAACGAGCCAAATCGATACATTAGAAGCGCCATCCCTGTCACGACCCAAAATCCCACCTTATAAATCGTGATGGAACCTAGTTCCTGGGACTAGGTAATCCTAACACATAACTCCAAAACATTAATTAATAACTAAAATAACATAGTTGAACCAACATCAGACACACAATCCCATAATCGGTAGTACAAGTCATAAGCTTTTCTAAGAGTAACTAGGGCTATCAAGTACAACACTGTCACAAAATAATAGTAAACAGTGGAAATGAAAGACAACAGAAGGTAACTTCGGGCCTGCGAACGTCAAAAAGGTATACCTTGAAGTCTCCATCTGCACATCAACCACAAAAACCAACCCGATCAGAAGTACCTGAATATGCACAAAAATATGCGGAAGCGTAGCATGAGTACACTACAGTGGCCCAATAAGTATCACGACTAACCTCAGCAGAGTAGTGACGAAGTACGTTGAGACACTCACTAGAAATTAAACATGTGAATGATATTAACATAAACCTACAACGGAAAGAGCGTCAATGTAAGGTTAACTGCGCAAAATTTATTAATGTAAGATCAACAAAGGAATAATAGAACTACAATTGGCAACCAGAAGTTAACGGGTAACAAAGCAGCAACACAATCAGAACACATATGAGATAATAATGAACTCAAATTAAGATACAATTCAAGTAATCGAATCATTTCCACCACATGAATTATACCAAGAATTTCCCCGAGGCACCACTCCTCGTAACCACACATCATAAGCCACCATTACGAATCTTACACGCATGACATATCGTGCTCGCTTTATCAATCACCTTCGCACGGTAAAGTTCGCGTGCCACCATGTATCTTTTATCCCTTTCCAATGCCAAATAAATTGTTCGAGAGATTAATTTAAATACAATAAGGCATATTAACAAATCTTGAATAAGGTAAGGCATCAAATGAGATAATGAGTTTATTTTAGAAATCAACTGAAGTAAAATAAAGTACAATTTATATTTTACAAAATAGAGTATCAAATGAGTTTAGTTAGAAACCATATAAGGTAAAGTAAAATAATATTTTGAAACAAAATAAAACATTGAACCAGTAAATGAATTAAATGTTGAATCATTTGAAATGAAGCATAATAACAATTTAAGTGGAATAAAGCATCAAAAAGGTAATGAATTTAATTTGAGAACCATTTAAGGTAGGCATGATACAATTTAAAATAGAGTAAAGTACCTAGTGAGATGATGAGTTTTATCTTAAGAGTCACATAAAGTAAAGCATGTTAACAATTTCTTTATTTTAAACCGTTATATACCAATAACTCAACAAGATATGAGATGATGACTCCCCGTAATAAATTCATCTTGAAAATAAATTCACCAAGTAACAACGGAGGTACAGATTGGCACATTAATGTAACATAACAAATCACGTAGAATGCTTGACTCACATAAGAAGTCACTATCGTTCCAATACTAGAATAACAACAGCTAACCAATTGCGATCAAAGATGCACGTGAAATGATTTAATAAAAAATGATAACCATTCAACCGATATACCGCTCCAACATAGAATGTACCATGAGAACCAAAACCAAGGATAACTTGACAGTCAGAAACAATTACTACATATTAATCTGTTGCGGCTTGCAACCTGACCCCACACAATATTAATTGTATCTATTGCGGCATACAACCTAATCCCACCTATATCATATCATCCGTCCTTATCGCTCCATCTCATATCATCTCATATTCTGTTGCGGCGTGCAACCTGATCCCAACAATATCAACATATTAAGATAAACAACTCAATACCAATATTTACGAAGTATCAACACAAAAGAAGATGAAATGTACAGAACATCAAAGGATCACCAATACCGTGGAGAATATCCAATACCTCGAAATCCCAAACAATATGAATTGAACGAACAAACTACAACCAACTATGACCAATCACAAAATTAAATGCAATAAAGGAGCTAAATAAAGAAAGTCACAAAGCAGATAAAATTATTATATGGTAGCTCACAAAAATCAAATAGCAAGTGATGACAGATCATAAATAAATGCATGATTATAAACAATCAATTAACAAGTAAGACATGTTACGGGTAAAGACATGAATTTTAAAAGTAATTGCAATTAACAACTAAAGCATATAAGAGTAGACTTAACAATAACAGGCAGAACATGTACTAACACTTCAATTTAATGCAGGAAAGAAGTCTAAGAGTCTAAACTAGTCAATTCCATATATAAGCCCGTGTAGACACTTGTCACCTCGTGTACACATCTTCCACGTAATTTAGATACTACAATCAACCAAAATTCTAAGGGGTAGTTTCCCCCACAAAATGTTAGGCAAGATACTAACCTCAATTAGACCAATTTGAGACTCAAAATAGCTTTTCTTTTAAAATTCACCTCCCCTCGGCTCAAATCTTGACAAAAATGACTTAAGAATATCAAATGATGCAAGCGAAACGAAATTCAATTAATAAAGCTATGATCTTTATCGAATTCTCCAAGAGTCAAGAAAAGTCAACCTCGGTCCCGCCCGGTAAAACCCTAATCGCAGGGTAGGTCTCGACTACAAATATCCCCACGAGTTGATATATGTGGTTTGTTTTAAATATTGAGTCCAATTTGACTCATAAATCTCAAATTTTTATTCTTCAAAACATATACAAAAATCTATCACGACGCGGAGTCCCACCCTCGAGATAATGGTGGCGCCTAAACTTTTACTTGCTAGGCAAGCCAATGTTAGCTGAATTACTTAACAATTTTGTAACAATTAAGAATCAAAACATTAACAATTAAAAAAGTAATTATTTGAAATAGACTAATAAAGAACAAAATGATGAAATCTAAACATATCCCAGAATCCGGAGCCATGAATACATGACCATCTAGAGCACTACAGATAAAGTCTGAACAAAATACAACTTTTGATACCAAATAAACAGTAAATACAAAAAGGTAAGGGGACTTCAGGGCTGCGAACGCCATGCAACTATACCTCAAGCCTCCTAAATTAGCTGAAGCTGAGCTATCTCGCTACGCGCTGTCGGGACCAACACCCTTGTCTGCATAAAAAATGCAGAAGTGTAGCATGAATGCAATCGACCCCATGTACTCTGTAAGTGCCGAGCCTAACCTCGATGAAGTAATGATAAGGCTATGGCAAGTCACTTACAAATAACTTGTACAAAATAATAGTAGCAGAAGAAAAACAGGAATAGAAATAAAGAAATGAGAAATTAACTCATATAAACAGACCTGAAGGTCAACTACCAGAGAACCCCAGAATAACAATTTCTCAAGTCTCATATCACAATACTGAGAATAACTCAACAATCAAAAAAATACAACATATCAAATCCGTTGCGGCGCGCAAGCCGATCCTACCATATCATCACCTATTCTTATCATAATCCGTCCTTATTCCTTCGTATTATTTCAATATAGTTCAGTACGTTTTGGCGTTAAAACCCAATCCCCAAATAATTTCAAATCATTAGCATAAATGACTGAGCAACAATATTTACAAAATATCAACCCAAAGAAGGTGGAATGTACAGAATAATAAAGAACCATGAAATAAACGGAGATACTCCAACATCTTGGTATCTCAAATTTTACCAATTCATCAGTACAGACATGTTAAACGATTTACACGAGAGAAACCACCTAAAATAGCTATAATGTAAAGACAATAAAAGAAGGAAAAACATGTGAAAATTAGGATATACAATTAAGACAAGTATAAACAGGTAGCGAACCAGCAGAAATCGTACAAGGAATGAACAAATTAGGGCAAGTAACAACTAAATAACAAGTAACAAATATAGCATAGTTATCAAGTAAAAACATGTAATAGTTAAAGTATATAGCAAGAGATATCATGGAATAAAAGAAAACATGGAAACAAATACCCCAATCCCGCATGCTAAATCACATGACGGCGTATATACACTCGTCACCTCGCATATACATTGTTTCCCTACATAATTCACATAACAAATAATTCAACATGTCCTAATTGTAACGACCCAAATTTGAGGGCCATGATAGGCACCCGGGCCTTACTTGCCGAGCACCAACATAACATATCCATAGCCATGCGATCAGGCAAAAATGGGCCAAAACGGTCATCATAAGATAACCGAAATAATGCAAAAGGTAATACTCGACATAGGACACCCCGAAAATGATATACATGATATACGCGTGCCTACAAGGCCGGACAAAACATCTATACACATGACATCTGTCTACAAGCCTATAAGGAGCACATAAACAAAACAAGGTCGGAACATGGCTTCGCCATAACCGTAAATATATGTACATAAGTATACTGACTTGAAAGGGAACTCCGAGACAAGTGGAGTCCAACAACACTTCATGGTGAGCTGGTAGCCTACTGGGAGGACCGTCAACCTGACAACCCGGACATGCATCACGACATGCATCATCCACAAATAAAAGAGACATCAGTACGAATAAAGTACTGAGTATGTAAGGCAGGAAAGCATAGAAAAAATAGTAATATAATGAGAAATAGAGAAGACATAACCTGTAACATCTTAGTGCCTCTGAGGGCGACTGATATGAAATGCATGATACACACACACATACACGCACACACACACACACGCACACACACAAACATACACACACACACACACACACACACACACACACACACACACACATATATATATATATATATATATATATATATATATATATATATATATATACACGCACGCACGCACGCACGCACACACATTTACTTTTACAAACATACACCTTTGTGATTCGTCATCGTCATATCGTACCCGGCCATGATTGTCTCACTAAAAATATACCAAGCCATCATAAGGCTCGGTAGAATCGTACCTAGCCACGTGGAGGTCAGTAAAACCCAACTGATCAGTGGTTTCACAATAGGTTCCATACCCGTTCTACTATAGCGCGGCTCGGTTTAGGTACATATATTATGCATGCTGGACTCATGAGAATTATATTCTGAACCTTTTTGAATGACGTACGGTCGGTAACCTCCGCATACGTAATTAGGGACAACTCTTCATCATGAATCTTATAATATTCACGAAATATCAACAACATTGATAGCATAAGAATACGAGAAAAAACATCAAAATCAATCATTCCATAAGAAGGGAAAAAATTTTGTATACGGCAAAATTAGAGGGTCCAATTTCTGGTCGTTAAGGTACTTCAGAAGATCACCTCGAAGGCCCAAAGTCGCAGAACCGGTTTGAAGGTTCGAGGCCGTGGCCGAGTATTTCCCCTCGAGGGTCGATGATACTCGACCCCACGACAATATTGATTATGATAAGTTATAGAAATGGAATGTTCCCAAGACACGCAGCTAGGGCTGACACGGCCTGGCAGGCTACTCTGAACCCAAATCAGGGTGTCAGTCAGTCGTCCCATCGCCATACCTGTAACTAGTATATTTTTGTACTATACGGGGATTTCCCTCCTATATAAAAGAGATCCCTGCTATTATGTAGGGGTCTGTTGCTCCAATTACTCTACACAAAATATAGAAGAACATTCTCTTTTCTCTCTAACATCCTATCTTGATATTGTTGCCTTTGTTATTATCTTCATACTTGTTCTTCATTTATTGCTTATCACTGGCCATAAATAGCCTTCACTGATTGCTTCATAACTGTTAACCCTTCCCCGATTACCCTTAATAGCTCTAGCCCGAGCCCAGGGGTCGACCTGTATCAGTCAGTCCGAGACCCCGATCGCCTAGCTCAACGGTTTGATTATAACTCCATTTTAGCTCGCATCTCGTGTCGAACTTCATACATATGGAATCATTTTCTTAAACAACTAGCATAAAAATAGATCACGTATTTTTAGAGTCCCATCAACAAATTTAATTGATATTACCATTGTCATGGTAAACAGTTTGGCGCCCACCGTGTGGCTAAAAATAATACTGATTATTTTCTTGCTGGTTTCATCACATAACGCAAGTTATCTTTCACATTTTTTTCTTGTCCAAGATCTTCGATTTCAGGTTAAAATGTCTGATTCAATAAACAACAATATTGAGAACCACGGAGAAATGATGTGGCTGTTCCAGGTGTTGGTGAGCTGCCACAAAATCTTGAGAACACGCCAGGACCGATTCTGGCGGACGAAACCTCATGTGATGCTCGACACGTCGAGACAACCTCCCACACTAACGGGATCAGACGCCAAGTCGACCAACAGGAAGCCCAAAAAACCCCAGCTCGGGAAGAACGGGAAGTTAGCCTTCATGTTATTTTTGAAATGTTGCAGGCACAACAGTTGGCTATTGCTCAGCTGCAAAGTCACCATAAGACTCCTAGCACGGTAGCACCAGGGAAAGCTCCCCCGGTCGAACAAGTACTAGAGTGGTCAAGCAATAATGGGTCGATAGCTGATCCCGCCGTTATAAAAATGCTCGAGGACCTCACCAAAAGGATCAAATCGGGCGAGAAAATGATAGCAGCCAACGACAAGAAGGTCGAGAGCTACAACTCCAGGGTTGACCGAATCCCGGGCGCACCCCTGGTCCTGAAAAGTGAGGATTCGAAAAAGTTCGTGCAAAGGCGGTTCCCTGAGGAAGTGGCTCCGAAGCCCATTCCAAAGAAGTTTAGAATACTTGAACTCCCAAAATACAATTGGACCTCAGATCCCAACGAGCACATTACTGCCTACACATGCACAGTGAAGGGCAACGACATAAAAGACGACGAGATCGAGTCCGTCTTACTAAAGAAGTTCGGGGAGACACTCTCGAAGGGGTCCATGATGTGGTATCACAACCTAGCTCCCAACTCCATAAACGCATTTGCCATGCTGGCAGAATCCTTCATAAAGGCACATGCCGGTGCCATCAAAGTAGCAACGAGGAAATCTGACGTGTTCAAGATCAAGCAAAGGGAGAACGAGATGTTGTGAGAATTCGTATCTCGCTTCCAAACGGAACGAATGGAACTACCTCCGATCTCCGACGACTGGACAGTGCAAGCCTTCACTCAAGGACCAAATGAGCGAAGCTCAGTGGCCTCGAGGCAGCTGAAAGAGAATCTGATCGATTATCCCGCCGTAACCTGGTCGGACGTCCACAACCGACATCAGTCAAAGATCAGGGTCGAGGATGATCAACTAGGAGCCCCCTTGAGCTCAGTATACCCGAGTACGCTTCTAACGAAGGAGCCAAAGCCAAATGAGGAAAGATATCAACCATACACTGAAGACCGGAGGAACTCCCCGTGGCGCAACCCATCTCGCAACGATCAAATGATCAACCGGGGACAGAATCCTCGGGGACTCATTAACATAATCGGATTCGATGGAAACACGGGGCCAACGGGGGCACCGTGCTTATCAGAATACAACTTCAACGTCGATGTGTCGGATATCATGTTCGCTATCAGCAAAATCAGAGACACCAAATGGCCCAGGCCTGTACAGTCGGATCCATCACAAAGGAACTATCACTTAGTATGCGAGTTCCAAAACACGCACGGACACAGGACCGAAGATTGCCACCAGCTCCGAGAGGAAGTAGCCAGGCTACTCAACAAAGGTCACCTCCGAGAATTCTTAAGCAACCGGGCCAAAAATCAGTTCCGGGAAAGAGAAGCGGCCGAAAAGAACGAAGCAAACAAGCCACAACATGTTATCCACATGATTTTGGGAGGCGTCGACGATCCCCAGGAGCCCGTGCTGAGAAAGACAAAAATATCCATCACTAGAGAAAAGCGAACTCGGCGGTACATACCCGAGGATGCCCTCACGTTCAGCGAAGAGGACTCTGAGACCTTGTCTCAACCTCATAATGACGCAGATAATCTCTTTATTTGTAAATATATTTCAAATAAAACATGTACTCATGGATCCAGGTAGCTCGACCAACATTATCAGGTCGAGAGTAATAGAGCAGCTCGGATTGCTAGACCAAATCGTGCCCTCCACTCGAGTCCTCAATGGATTCAACATGGCAAGTGAAACAACGAAAGGAGAAATCACCCTCCCAGTCAGCGTGGCCGGCACGACCAAAAATGTCAAATTTCATGTCATCGAAGGAGACATGAGGTACAACACCTTGTTCGGACGGCTGTGGATACACTGTATGAGAGCAGTGTCGTCCACCCTCCACCAAATAATGAAATTCCCAACAAAAGACGGGATTAAAACCGTCTACGGGGAACAACACGTGGCAAGAGAAATGTTCGCGGTGCACGATGTGGCACCGACACCAATATCTCCACTCTCGAAAGAACCAAAGAGCAAGCAAACTACACCATTAGCTAAGCCCGATTAAGCATAGCAAAGGACCGTACTGCCTCCTCATTACCTGACCTCAGAACATCGCCGGCGCATCCCACGCCAAGGTATAACCATCTCCCTTTTCATTTTGTATTTCATAACTATGCCTCATGCAGGCACCCGGTCGAAACAACCGGAGCTCTTCCCGACCCAAAGGCCTTAGGTTTCGAAAGCATGCATTGTACTCTTTTCCTTCAACCGGGTTTCATCCCAAGAAGGGTTTTACCGTCAGGGTTTTTAACGAGGCAATATCTATATGCTACCTAAGGAAGATCCAAACAAATGTCCGAGGCTTCTTTTGCAATCAACCTCGAACACTGGTGGGCATTCACCCGGAGGATCATCCCCTCGAAAAAGCCAAAATACGCCAAATGGGGCCTCGGTAGGAAAATGATGTTCCGAGCCAAATGGTCGAATGAGCCGTACCCATATAGCCGGGCCCCGATGGCGGAGACACATGTACTTGTATCAAGTAATCGAAGAATAACTTTATCGAAGCATCCCATACTCCAAAGGAAACTCTGCATTTCGCAAGAACAATTCCTCCATCAAAACGTCGTGAGCACCCGAGGACTGGCGTCAACAATTCAGCACCTGAGCGACCTCCAAGTCAGAACTCCAGACTCATAAGCCCTCAACGAGGCAACACGCAAATAGCGAAACACCTCCAAGGCCGAAAGTGCCCTGAATACTCCGGGACTGGCGTCAAAATCTGAAAAACGCACGACCTCAAGGTCGGGATCTCAAAATTTGTAAGCCCTCAATGGGGCAATACGAAATCTACAAGTGACGGCTTCCGAGCCGAAGTATCCTCGATGAGTCGGGGACTGTCGCCAATCGCCATTCATTAAAAAAACCCGAGGCCACAAGACCCCTAGTGGGCAGACTCGGTCTCGTAAGACCTACATAAGGCAACTACAATATCTGTAAGACCTCAAGCAAGGCATAAATCACACTTGTACCAAGTATCAACAAAACTGTAAGACCATAAATGAATGAAAATTTTGTAAGACCTTACTACAGGCATAAACTCGATCCCGAAGTTTAGGTTATATATCGAATATGTAAGATCCCTGAAAAGGCATACCCGCGATATAGACACCTAAACTACTACACTCGGGACCAAAAATGGCTCCGGCCAAACATAAATGATTACGGTCATACGGTTGTACCAGCCAAACTAACGCGACTCGGGGACGCCCGACTATCGCTACAAAGTCATAGGCCATTACTTCGAATCTACTTCGAAAAGAACCGGTTAAACAGGCTAGCCTCGGCATAGGCAAAAAGAGCTTCGACCATGTCAGCTCCAAATCACAGGTTTCGAGCTACTCAGCCTCCGAGCCAAACTCCCGAGGTGCTCCAACATCGTCGCAAACGACTTGAAATCGAGGTTCTTCTCGAACCGATGACGGGTCAGGAAAAATCATTTCAAAAGTCCTTAATGAGAGGAAAATAAAGCCAATAAAAGGTCGCTTCGACCCAAAGCATAAGAGCCATTGTCGCCAACTTACATTAAAAGGTCGCTTCGACCCAAAGCGTAAGAGCCATTGCTGCCTGCTTACATTAAAAAGCCGCATCGGCCCATAGCGTAAGAGCCATTGTCGCCTGCTTACATTAAAAGGCCGCATCAGCCCAAAGCGTAAGAGTCATTGTTGCCAACTCACACAAACATGACAATTTGAGGGTCAAATGAGCTCGAGTATAACCCGATTCAGAGACAAAACCGAAAATAGTTAACTACATATGCCTCAGGGCAAAGCACAACAGCCATTGTTGCCAGCCTAACGAGTCTCAGGGCCACACACATAAAAGATCGCTTCGATCAAAGACGTAAGAGCCATTACCGCAAGCCCATGCAAACATAAAAAGCTTGAGGGCCAAACGAGCTCGAGTCGAAACCCGACTCAGAGGCTAAACCCAAAATAGTTGAGCAAAAGCATAAGAGCTCGAACGCCAGCTTATACTGAATGTCACATCGACCGAGCGCGTAAGGGCCCCCAGGCCAGCCTAATGAGCCCCAGGGCCATATCACGAATCTAAGGATTCTCAGCGACTCTGAGACCAGTTCGCCTAGCCAAATGCGAGACAGAAAGGGGTACAGAAGAAGTAAAGACGCAAAGTTTTTCTTTTATACATATACGCGAAAAAGCACATTCTCCATCTATAAACATGCTCTGGAAATGCTACGCACAAAATGGCAATATCTATGTCCCACCCCTGGGAGCTACGGCCTACCGGCCTCATCTTCACTCTCCTCAGCATCGGACAGGAATAATCGAGCATCACGCTCGTCGGCCCTCGCTCGCGCCAACACTTCCGAGAGGACAAAACCCCTGGCATAGATCTCCCCGAGAATCTTTCTTCGAGACTTGAATGAGCATATCTCTGATCCTCTCTTCATGATCGAGGGCCCTCTTCAACTCGACTTGAGCATCGGTAGCGTCCTTCAAATAAACCACCATCTCCTGATCAACCTTAGTTCGGCGCAGTACTGCACTGGTACGGGCATCGACAATCTCAGCCCTGACCTGAAAGCTAGGATTCGAGCTTCGCGATCATATCCGTTTGAACTAAAGCATTATCACGAGCTAAGCGGAGTTGAACCTCGAAGGCAGGAACTTTAGCCAAGGCAATCTTCCCCTCAGAAGCCTGAGCCTCCGCCCGAGCTCTTAGCATGTCACAGTCGTTCTTGAAGATGCTCCAGGGCCTCCGTCTTTTTCTACAACTGGAATAAATGATGTGTTAGCCTAATAAGCTAAAAGGGAGAATGCGTACACACTCGGGATGGAAGATTACCTGCTCCATCAAGTAGCTCTCGTAATTCGAGCTCCGGCATGCCTCATACCGCAAGTGTGCCAGCTCGACTTCCTTTTCCTCGCAAAGGAGCCTAAGGGATCTACCCTCATCCAGAGCTTTCCGGAGCCTAGCTCCATAACAAAGCATCTTAGACCTAAGCCTGTCAAAAGCCTGCAGAAGAAAACTCGATAAGGAAAGAAGGACGCGGGATTCAAAAGGCCTGTGTCGAAACTCACCTCGAATTGAAGCCGATGGACTTCCTCGAAGGCCGAGGGCAAATCTGTTAATCTAGTCCCCCCTGCCCTGGAAGAATCAACTCTAGTCGAGGCACGGTCGCTCGGAGAAACCACCTTTACGGAACCAGGAACTTCGGGCGCGAAAGGCTCAGATGTTGTTTCCGTCTTGAAATTTCGGCCCAGTTTCGCCTTACTCTAAGCGCCATCGCCCTGCAAATGCATATCCCGCTTATTTCTGCTATTCTTTAGCCCGGAAGCCGGCAACCCCTCCCCTCTCCGGAGGAGCACGGCCTCACCTCAAGAGACTCCCATATACCTACGACAACAAGATTAATATGCAGAGAGGAAAAATGCCTCTCCAAATGAACAAAGGATAGGGAAAAAAGTAGTGCAAACACACACCGTGATGTTTTGCTTCACATCTGCCCAAGGACACAGCTCGCCACCTACGATCGTCACAAGTCGAGTGGGCCGCCAACTTCCGCACCCAACCAGGCAGATCAGGAACGTCGCCCGGCGCCCGTGAAACTGCTACAGAAAAGGAAAAAACACGGTTACAAAACTATCCTTCGCCATAAACAAGTTTGAGAAGACAAGGAATGTGCCACTTACGTGCATAGTTCCATTCCTCGGTGAATGGTATAAGTTCCACAGGGATAACATCAGCCGTCCGAACCCGGACGAACCGACTCATCCACCCCTGATCACCATCTTCTTCAGCGTCAACAACAAAGGGCGTGATCGACCGGCACCGCAAGGATAGCAGACCTCGGTGGTGAAAGGGCTAATACAGCCTAATGAGATGACTGAGCGTAAATTCAAGCCCCGCCTTCTCCGCAAAGAACCTCATCATCAACACTACTCGCCAAAACAACGGATGTATCTGCGCCAAGGTAACCCGATATTTCAAATAGAAGTCGAGCACAACCCTTTCGAGGGGGCCCAGCATGAAAGGCTACGTGTACACGTTCAGGAATCCATCAACATGATCCGAGATGCCCTCATCCGGGGAAAGAGTCTGTAACACTACTCTCTCCCCCCATCCGCAGTCTCTTCTCACTAACTCAAGGTGCCCCTCTCCTATTGAAGAAATAATCTTCAGGGAAGACTCTCTTTGATCCTGAGCATCGAGAGCGGAACTCTCCCCTCTCTGCCGAACAGGCCTCGATGTAACATGCATGGATATGGCGAGATTAGAAGAACTGAAGCAGGAACTTGCACAAATACTTTAGCGCTAAAGGTAATGGAGCGCCCAACAACAAAACAGGAGGATAACTATCTACAATGGGGAGATCCCTACAGGAACGGAAGCGACCCTATATTTATATATGAAAAAAATGACATCGTCACCAATCCCGAGGTGGTACCCGACCTCGAGGATCTCCATCAAAAAGAAGCCAACAACATCATCTCCAGTTTCGAGGTGGTACCCGACCTCAAGGATCTCCATCAAAAAGAAGCCAGGCTTTAAGAAGTCAACGGCATCATCTTCAATTTCGAGGTGGTACCCGACCCCGAGGACCTCCATAAAAAGAAGTTAGACTCCAGGAAATGTTTAGCACCATTGCAGGATTCGAGATGGCACCCTGTCTCGAAGGCTCCTCTCAAGAAGAAAAATAAGTACTTCGAGCTCCGACCATAAGGGTTCGGAACCCAGGATATCGCCTAAATCCAGGTGCCCAAAGCTAACCCTCACTCAAAGACCGCTCTCGAAGATTTCATCGCTCGAGGTATTATTTTCATATGACCCAAGGTAAAGGTCCCGACGGCCCGAGCCTATCGGACCAATTCAAGCTTGGCCCGAGGAACAACAGAGGGTTCCGAGTGGTGCCGTTTTTATCGACCGAAGACCAGAAAGAATACTCGCACCCGAGTGAGATATCGTCGAAAGTCAATAGAAGCATACATTCAGAGTCTCCATAAACGTAAAAGAAAATATATGGCAAGCGTCAAAGATGAAAGTCGAGAAAATATCTTTATATTCATAAAAATATGGTTACAAAAACCCAACGAAGGATCCTTACATCTGATTACGAAGCCCACAAGGGGTCCTTGCACAGAAACAAGGAAATGAAAGGGTATACGTATAGTAAAGGCCTAAGGGCCCAATCCACCATTGAGGGTCTATCTCTGGTAGCAGCGTCTTCGAGCATTATCTCCTCGGATGTACACCCTCAACGACCTCGCCCCAGTCCCTCAAAGTAGCACTTTAGAGGAGAAGACGATGAAGAAAGTAGGAAGAGCAAAAAGGGATGAAAAAACGCCATAACCTGATAGGAAGCTCGGTGGGCGTCGACCTTGCTTGCACGGCATGTCTATTTTACGCCCACTTCTGGGGGTGTTATGTCGTGCGAGCCACCGGCCAAAGGTGCCACTTCACCCCCAGGAATCCAGAAGGGGTGTAGTGTGCCGGGCCGGAGCGGGAGGGTGAGCAGCGGAGTATAGTCCGATCACCCTCACGAGCAGCGGTGTATAATCCAAACATGTTCCTAAGTTGTAATAAATTGGCCCCCCTATCTCGATCCAACAACGACAGCAACAATAGATGTAGCAGCAACAACAATTGTGACTGAACAGCGGAATCCTGCTCGACAAATGAGAACTCAGGCAGAAGGCCATTACACAGCTGATGAAAATACTGCCATGCAACTTTGGAGCCGTGAACCCCGAACATGGTGGTTAGCAATGGAAGAAGATAGTGAGAAGAAAGGGATGAATGAATGGAGAAAGGCACTTGGATAAAGAGATAGTGCCAGAATGCCCCCATTTATAGGGAGAGATAACGTGGCCATCAATGCTTGTGAAGGACGTAACGGCAGGCGCAATCAATGCGCCATTGAAAAATGAGTCGATGATGATATTATGGCCTTGAAGATTGGGATCGGCACCACATTGAATGACACCGAAATGACAAGTCTATAAGGATGCCCCGTTTATCGTGAAGGTTGGCATATAAGTATAATGTCGTCAATATGATGTCATCACGGGATGTTCGAAGAATCGGGCGTCAAGGTCGTTTCTCATCGCTCCTCTCCAAGAAACGCGGGGACTATCTGTATACGGCAAAATCGGTGGGTCCAATATCTGGTCGTTAAGGTATTTCGGAAGATCAACTCGAACGCTCGAGGTCACTGAACTGGTTCGAAGGCTCGAGGCCGTGGCCGAGTATTTCCCCTCGAGGGTCGATGATACTCGACCCCACGAGAGCATTGATTATGATAAGTTATAGAAATGGAAGGTTCCCAAGACACACAGCTAGGGCTGACACGGCCTGGCAGGCTACTTTGAACCCAAATCAGGGCGTCAGTCAGCCGTCCCATCGCCATACCTGTAACTAGTATATTTTTGTACTATACGGGGATTTCCCTCCTATATAAAGGGGATCCCTGCCATTATATAGGGGTGTGTTGCTCCAATTACTCTACACAAAATATAGAAGAACATTCTCTTTTCTCTCTAACATCTTATCTCGATATTGTTGCCTTTGTTATTATCTTCATACTTATTCTTCATTTATTGCTTATCACTGGCCATAAAGAGCCTTCACTGACTATTTCATAATTGTTAGCCCTTCCCCGATTACCCTTAATAGCTCGAGCCCGAGCCCAGAGGTCGACCTCGAGACCCTGTATCAGTCAGTCCGAGGCCCCAATCGGCTAGCTCATCAGTTTGATTATAACTCCATTTTAGCTCGCATCTCGTATCTAACTTCATACATATAGCATCATTTGCTTAAACAACTAGTATAAAAATCGATCACGTATTTTTAGAGTCCCATCAACAAATTTAATTGTTATTACCATTTTCACGGCAAATAAATGTGAGTACTGGTAGCTTCTAAGATTTGAGCATCTTTGGAAGCTTGTTTGTTACATTATGTACAATCGGAGTTGTGCAAAAGAAGGAATATATCCTCGGCCTCACATACCTTGTATCTATTGCCAAACCCCAAGTTATGCAAATTCAAGGCTCCTCAGTCTACAAAAACAAAAATGATACTATCATTATCGTTTAAGTGTCGCAAGTATTATATATCGACCACAACCTATTTTTGATAAAACGGGCAGCACCTTCTCTATTTATATGACTTCCCACAAGTTACAACTATCACCAAAGAGAAAAACAACGTCAATAATAATCATATTAAGCCTCCCAATAGTCCACCAATCAACAACATTACTACCAAGCCTTTTGACAGATATCTCAGAAGTTTTAACTTCAGCGACACAGCCGCAACATGGATAAGCTTAAACACATGTTGAGTAAGAGGTTCCTTACAATTAAACAGATAAAAAAAATCCAATTTGAGATTACTTCACCATGAAGTATCCTTCCATCATATCCACACGAACAAGGAAGCGAAACTAGCAAGCACCTTGGGTTTCTCGGCACTAGAATCACTTTGGAAGACTTGAAATCACCTAGGGTTGATATGAAATCCTTGATAGAGTTTTTTACAAAACATAAACAATCGCCACATGGTCTAGAGCCAAACTAAAATCAACAACTACAAGAAGAACAAGAAACTCTCTAGCGCCACAGGGTTCCTGACACTTGATTAGTGTTGTTTGTACTTTGTTTGGGTCTTGTATCATGAGAGAACTTTGAGAGAAGGGTTATTGATTTCTAGGGTTTGAAGAGAGTTAAAAACAATAAGTGAAATCAGGCTGTAGGCGTCACATATATCAAGATATCTCAACCACCTATGTGGGTCCCATAGGGAGCTGCTTACACAATATCGCAAAAATACAAATATCTCTCTACTCCGATGTCGTATCGACGAATGATTTAATGCGTTTGAGACTAGACTCGTAGATTCTATGTGTATCACCCTATAAATCCAAGTACATTGAGAGAAAAGCTCAGTGAAATTAGACAAACATTTCAGTAAAATTTATGAACGTAATGATGACTTTCGTCGACTTTTGTTTCCCAACATGATTTACATCAAAACATAACACAAGAATACCATACAAAAAAATAACCCATATCATCACCTTATTATCATATTAAGAACCCTAGTCTCATCCCTAATGTACGTGTTATAATATTCCTAACTTGCCGACTTTCGACGAAACTTATTTTCTCTATTCGATTAGCTTCTTAACCTTCCAACCCCCACAATACATGCTTAAAACATATTTTTACCCATAATTTATGTTACACCCTACAGTATTACGTCAATGTTACACCCCGCAGTATTACGTCGATGTTACACCCTGCATTATTACATCTATATTAAACCCCACTGTATTACACCGATGTTATACCCCATAGTAAAATGAGGATTGGTTATGATGTTAAAATAACATATGCTAGCAGGTAAATATAAATAATACACATTATTAGTATAATATCGGTCCTATAATTAGTAGAGAAATGTTGAGGTTCTTATGTGTATATATGTATTCCTTGTAAAATAACTATTGCCAAGCAAAGACAAACATAGCCTCTTCCACCTTCCAAGGCACTTTAGCCATTACAAATTAAAATATATCAAGTCTTAAAATGGAAGGAAGTCATTTTATTAGTTGCTAGTATTCAAGTCCTATAAGCACCATCTCGATAAATTAGAAGCTCTTTGCAATTTCACCAAACGGACAACTCTCTTTAATGCAATTATTTTGCAATTTTCCTTTTGGTTTAGAGGTTTTGTTTGTAAAGGTATTGGAAAGTCTTATCTCCTGTTCAACCTGTTGACACCCAATTTTTCCCTATATATTTTCAATGTGTAAAATAACTTCAAAATGGCATATATATATATGCATAGGTAAGGATATTCAAGTGTTTTATTATTTTTTCATAATTCTAAAGGTTTTTTCAATCAATTTATTTTCTTTTTTATCCATAAAACCCAATAATCATTTCCAAAATTATTATTTTTCGCGAATCATCTATTGGATTTTCATATTTATACTAAAATATAGCTAAGATAATTTTGGCATATTTTTAAAAATTTATTTAGTATTTTTCAAAGCTAAGGTGCATAATTGCAATACTAACCTCTTTTAAGATTTAATTGCGTTCACATTCATAAAATCAAGTCCAATATTTTTAAAGTGTCAATTATATATTATAAATCATATTAGTGCTTTCAATTTATTTCCAGAAATTAATTTACTATTTTTAAATTTTAAAAGGGAAAATTGGTTATTTAAATAATAGCCAAATTACATTTCAATCCTAGCCTAAATCCTACCCCAATTTCCCGGCCCAATTCCAATTTTAACCCGACCCCTAACCCAATTAACCAACCCAACCCGGATTCCCCTATCTAACCCTTTCAATCTTGGCCGTTGATCATTTAGATCAATGGCCAATATTAGCCCTTTCCTTTTTTAACCCAAAATGACCCCTTACCCTGCCTCATTCTTCACCAAACACCGCCCTTGAATTCCCCTTTCTCTCAATTCTCTCTGAAACCCCACATGAACCCTAGCTGCCGCCCTCTAATCCCACCCCAATATCTACCTAATCCATGGCCCCTCGTGGTCATTTCAGATATGTTCCAACCTTCTTTGGCTCCTGGGCATTTGTTTATGTGGCTTCATGGCCAGTCCTTGAAGGAATCTGGTCAAATCCCGCTCAACCATGGTCATGGCCTTTCTGCAGCCATCACCTTTCTCTGGCCATTCATGGCCTTTCAAGGTTGATCCTTGACTTTTCTGGTTAGATCGTTAACTTTCGAGATCTTTATCATTTCTTTTGGGTTTTCTGAAACCCTAAGCTCTAAGACCTTCCGATTTATTTCAGATCTATCTTAGATCTGTGCTTCCTATGAACTTTTTATGTGTTTCTCGAAGGTTCTCTGACTTTTCTTTCAAAAATGACTCTTCACTTTTCAACGGTTAGGGTTTTCCTTTAAGTTTTCAAAAGATCTCTTCTCCGATCTTAATATTATTTGTGATTTTTCTATGTTTAAAACGATTTGCTCATATGGTTCTTCTATCTATTTCAGCATGTTAAAACCCTAGTTCCTTCTTGTCTCATCCGAGTTTTGAAACTGGATGCTTAAGTGTGTACTTACTCGATTAAAGGTTCCTTGTTTCAGACTCTATTTTCTTTATTTGACTTATCTGATTCTGAGTTTTACTATCTTTTTAACTCGACTATTGTTGAAACCCTAGCTCCTCAAAAGTTTTGCCTCACTTGTTACTGTGAGATCTTACTTGTTTCTGATTTCTCTTACCTGATACTATGTTCTTCTTTTCTGTTGATTCTATGTGACTTGACATACTTGACTACTGAGCTTCGAATATTTTTCACTACTGAATCCCATGCTTATTTCTGCTACTATTATATGTTAGTACTATCTCTTTTGCCAATATGCTTGGCCTCGCATGTCTGATGTTTCTGTTCACTCTATTTATGTACTGATTGATCTTCTTTGATTGATCTTGATTGCAAAAGTTTTCTTACAAGCCCTAATTTCTACTCATCTGTTTAGAGTTAATTGATTCTTTTCCTTTGCTATGATATTTTACCTTACTAAATCTTTCCCAAAATAAGCTTACATTCGTACTTAAACTTGATTGTTTACTTCATGCTTTTACTACTCCTTATATGGAAAAAATCAATCTGTCCTCAAACTGATTTTCTTTCCTTAACTAGGCCTGCTGCTACCCGTTAAACAGCGATTCGTTAAGTAAAGGGAATCACTTGGGATAATTGATTCTAACTTGTGATTGTTTCCATGTTTGCGTACTTATTACCTTACTTTCACTCGTTTTCAAAAGCTATAAATACCCACCCCCTATTCTTTCAAACAGACGAACCATCTGAGTTCAGAACACACACTTCACTTAAAACTCTTTTTTCTCTATTACAATTTGTGCTACTACTTTGTCTAGCCGGCTGAAGGCCAAGGCTAGGCTGTGGAAGTTTGCTTACTTTTCCTTTGTGCACTTTGCTTCTTTACTGGTATGTCCTAGTTAATTTTCAGGCATCAACAATAACCTGTTTCTCTAATTGTTCCAACCTCTCTCATGTTTGTCCACTTCTGCTTATGTTTCTGCAATTAAGTTACATTACTAGCATGTTGAAATGTGTCCCCTTCCCCTTTTAGATTAATGCTCTCCTATGTGTATGAGTCTCAAACCCCACATCCCCTCTTTTGTTTGTGTTCTCTGGCTGGGTTGTGGGCATGCCAGCATCATCTATTGATGCGCATGTTCAAACCTGACCCCTCCTAGGGTCATATGCTTGATGCAATGTATTTCCAAAACCCCTGACCCCTTTGTGCAACTACTGATTCTGTGTAGTTTGAGTTTTACGACTACTATTTTCAAATCACCCTTACCCTTTACTATTCTCAACCTGGTTTTAATTAAATATTTGTTCTGCACTTTCACTATATTCCTAGAACCTAAGTTCTTCCCCTCTTGTGGGAGCGTTGCCTTGGGACCCTTGAGCTTCATCTGAACTTGGACACATAAGGGCTGGCCCTTCCACACTGCACTCATCTCTATCTGGTTATGCAAACCTGGGTGTAAGCACTGCCCAGGGTCCCTTGAGACCCTTACGGAACTTTGACACAGCCAGGTCTGAGAAAGGCTTTGAAATAAGTGGCACTTGAGGTGGTTTGTTCCATAACTCAGAGAGGAAGTCAGAATCAGGCATCCTATGGTTGTAACTTCTTATTTTACACTTTTCTGATGTAATTCAGTATTTTGGTCTGTAATAAGTTGTAACGAATATTTGGGGTTGGTTAGTGAAAAGGGATGGGGTAATTGTGCATGTTTTAAGGGAAGATATCCTGCCTATAGGATCTGATTAATAAAGTTCTGCATGTTTACTTCCATACTTAGATATCCTGCCTATCGGATCTGATTAATGAAGTTCTGCATGTTTATTTCCACACTTAGATATCCTGCCTATAGGATCTGATTAATAAAGTTCTGCTCGTTTACTTCCACACTTAGAAATCATGCCTATAGAGTCTAATGGCTATAATCAGACATCATATTTGCAAGGTTAAAAATCAGCTTTGAAATTAGATGTCATGCCTATAAGGTTAATATCAATATTTTATAGAAATCACGCCTATTCGCTGTGATCAAATAAATCCTGCCTACTCAATTAGATACCATGCCTATAGGATCTAAAACCAATTTAGCTAAAAATCAGTTTGACTCGTACTGTTTAAACAACTTACTCCTTTCATTAATGCGGTTTAGAAAGCATGCCTATAAGATCCAAATTGCTCGTTTAAAACTGTTACTGCTTTGCCATTTTTGAATCAGTAATAGATATCATGTTTATAGAGTATCATCAACACACGCTTAGGCAAGCCTTAGGTAATAATAATAAAATTGAATCTGCCTTTGTTCAATTAGCAACTGCCACAACCAGCAGGCAGGCCTGATTGGGACTTCTTATCTGAGTTATGTAATAAATGGGTCTGCTTCAACAACTAAAACTCCCTTGTCTCAGTACTTTAAAGTCTGACCCTAAATGTGTTTAAGTCATGCTATTTATGTGCTTTACTTGAGGAGGTATATATGAGCCTCTTAGTTGTTTACATGTTTCCCCTAATATGCAGTCCTATGTGTTTTGAATGTCGCTTTAGTCTTTTTACCTTTATAAACCCAAGAGTAAGCCTAATATCTTCCCTCTTATAAGAATAGAAGTCCTAAATTCCTCCGGGATTGATAGGAATAGGACGGTTAATAGCATGCAATAGAGGTCGAGACCAATCCGCGCTTTAATACCTTAACGGGGTAGGAAGGGTAGATATGGATATGATGATCGGTGCGCTAATACCATGTGTAGCCCCTCTCTTGAGCAGTTATTATCGGGTATTGCATTGATGTGATCCATATTACAAATAAACTTAGGACCCCATTTATATTAGTTAGCATGCTTAGATATAACTCTTTCAAAACTTTGTTTTATTTTATCATTTCCAAACAATTGTCTATTTAATTCCCCTCTTATTTGAGACTTGTTTGTATACGTGTTAGTTGCACAAATTCACAATGAACTATCTGGGCGGGAACCACACTAGTGGATCCTGAGGGGTGCCTAACACCTTCCCCTTGGGAAAATTTCAAGCCCTTACCCTATCTCTGGTTATCAAACATAGTTGTAGTTGAACCCCATAGGTGCCCTAACGCACCTTAAAATCGTTAGGCGGCGACACTTCAAAATTGCAAACCCCTTCCAAAAGGAAAGAGTTGTCCTAACCGAATGTCATAAACCCGATGTCGCGAGAAAAAGGGGGCGCGACAGCATGGCGACTCTGCTGGGGAATTTTTTGTTTAGGCTTTTACCATTTCAGATTATTCTTGTGAATTTGTACCTCTCCCTATGTGCAATTATCTGTTTAATTCCTTTAAGCTTTTAATTTCTTCTTTAGAAGCAAAACTGACATATTTTTCTTGTTTTCTTTTCTTTATTGCTTTAATTTATGAAACTGTTGTATTTATCGCTTTCTTAATGTGCAAAATACATGCCAACATGCTTTTAATTATTGCATAATCATGCTCAACATCATACTCCATCCGTGCCAAAACAAATACTATAACAACGCTTATAATGAGTGGTTGCGCTCTTCCTATATCATTACCCCCTAAATTCGAAAAGGCATATTTGATGTAAAACTAGTCGATCAACAGTGCAGTTGACAGTTTCGAGCCTTCCCCCTTGAGTTGTCCGCTCAAGGGTACCAGTCTAAAACCCCATAGAAACCTTACTCTGTTTAAATTGTGCATGCATCATGGTCAAACCTAGCCAGATCAGTTATGTTGTCCACATAACGATCCTTTAGGATAGCCTTGTCCAAAGTCCACTGGGATTCCCTAAAACCCAAAACGGACGTCATCATGTTCTGTGCATTTATTTGGAGAACTAGATGCTTCTTGCTAATTATTGATATTAAATACTCGAGTCTGGTGGGGGAAGGGTATAACCTTATTTGCCTTGCAGAAATATGAGGCACGAAGTCCCCAGATTCGGCATGGTCACCAACATCCACCCAAGATTGCTAAGCCGGTGGAAAGATTTACACTCTAGTGACCAGAATCTCGTCAGGAAATATCTGGGAAAGCTACCATCCCTCCTGGAAATCCAACCCAATAACATGATCATAGCAGTTGGCACATTGTTTTGGGATTGTAAAAGAGCCGTATTCCGCTTTGGGGGTATTGAAATGACACTTTTGCTGGAGGAGATAGGAGGACTGGCTGGCCTAGTATGGGAAACTCCGAGCTTGCTAATGCCTGAGAATCGCAAAGGTAGAGGCTTCCTTAAAATGATGGGTTTGAAGAAGAATCCGGAATTGACATGCTTGAAGGATCCATACATCACTTTTGACTACTTGTATGAAAGGTACGGTCACGGCAAATCTTACTGCACCTACTCTGGCGAGTTTGCCATCACATCCTTGGGACACGTCCACCGTAGGGTTTTCGTCTTCATATTTTGCTTCCTGGGTCTGATTGTATTTCCAATGAAGAAAGTAAGAATTCATACTAGGTTGGCTATGGTGAGAAAAACCCTAATGGAGGGGATTGGTAGGCAGGCATTCAACATTGTACCTATGATTATTGCAGACATATACCGAGCCTTAGAGAAGTGTCAACGAGGAGCAAAACACTTCGAAGGCTACAATCTACTGCTTCAACTTTAGCTCACTGAGCATCTCCAAAAGGGCGAATATCGACAAGAAATTCAGCGTGGGGACTGGGATGATCACATCGCTTTCCACCATCCAAAGCGAATGAATTACATCCCCGACATGTTCGCTCGGCCTAAGGATGCTAAGGGATGGGTTGAGCTATTTGATAATCTGACCAAGGAACAAGTTCAGTGGATGTTCGAATGGTTTCCGACGGAGTAGTTCATCGTTCGAGATGATATGATGGGATGCCCTAAGAGGCTTGATGATGTTATGTATGCATATACTTATGACATTTAAAATGTTTCAAAATTCACATAGCTATTTAGAATTACAGGTGGAGTCCTTTACTCAATGTTTTTATGTCTTTTGTGTATCAATTTACATGCCTTACATACTCGGTACATTATTCATACTCACACCCCTATTGCCTGGTGTCTGCGTTTCATGCCCGTAGGTGCAGGCAGACAGCTGAAGGTCCCCCTTCTTAGGAGGCTTGCTACCTGAGAGTTGGTGTGCTTTATTTGATTCGCATCTGCTTTTGGGTTGAGGTATGATATTTTTTTATACATATATGGGTATGACCGGGCCCAATCCCATCCTTTATGCAGTTTTGCACTATATTAGAGTTTTGTTGAAATTCATGTATAGTTGAATAGTATGTGGCCTTGTCAGTTTGCCCTAGGGGCGTAAATCTCGACCGTAGCCTCGAGCCTTTGACTGACATGCTTACGAAGCATCGAAACTACCGAAAATTTGACCCTCTGATTTTACCGTATACAGATAGTCCCCGCGTTTCCTAGAATGAGATCGAAGAGCCTACAAATCGCTATTTGCTGTTTCGCTGACCATACGACTTCTATAAATACCCCAATTGCTTGGTGATTCACACTTTAGTGATTCCTTCAAGCTTTCCGAGCCAAATCCATCTTCCTATACGCCCCTCTTTTTTCTTTGCTCTTTGATTCTTGCCTTCCTTCTCGAGGAAAAAGAAAATTTTTGTCGCCATGGACAAGACCTCCACGACAGAGCCTCGGAAAGACGAAGCCGCCTCTTCATCTCGAGCATCCAAGAGTAAATCCAAAGGTAAGCCCAAAGTGGCTCCTACCGTCGAACAATGTACACCCACCGAGTTCGATAGTACGAAGGATTTTTTCATCAAGAGGCCTTCTTCTACGCCGGGTCGATACGAACATGTGTCCCGGTTCATTAGCGTTGTGAAGGATATAGGCAAAGTGCGGGCTGACTGCCAGTGGGGGAAGAAAGTGCTGGTTGAGATCCCTAGCCTTAACGAGAGCATAACAGACCATAAGGCCGATTTTCTTTATGTATACACGTACCCGTTCACCTCGGGCCCTGTCGACTCCTCGAATCCTTCTTCTCCGGCTATAGACCCGGTCATTTTCGACTTCTGCTGTAAATATAGGGTGACGCTCAGCCAAATTTACCCCTCTTTTTGGAGGATAATCTATATGCTTTGCTACTTTACCAGCAAAGTCAAGGATGCGACTTTTACTCTTGATCATCTAATCAGGCTGTACAGCCCCCATCTTTTCCAAGGCCTGATCAAGCTTCATCCTCGATCTTTGAAACCCTTTTTCTCGAGTATCGACGAGCACAAAGATCAGGGGTGGATGAGCCGGTTTGTCCGAGTAAGGACCTCAGACATTATTCCGGCTGAATGGATGTGGTTTCCGGAGGAGTGGAACTCGAAGCGTAAGTGCTTCTTCTTTGAGTATGCTTTATTGTCTTCTTACTTTCTTCTCAAAAACTAACTTTCTTTGTTCACGTAGCCGACCTTTGGTATCCCGAATCTAATCCGGACCTGTTGGGATGGATTAGGAGACTAGATGCCTCATTGCCCTATCTCGAGCGTTCTTGGTCTGAGTTGGCTAAAACGCGATGGGTGGCCAGGAATCATGGTGAGCCCCCTCTTGTCGCCTCTATCATGTTTTCATATTTCTTTCCCATATTCTCCGTACTGATAAATTTTGATAACTATGTTTGCGCAGGCCTTGGCGATGGAGTGCAAATGAGACCGCCCCCCGCCAGCGAGGAAGAGTTCTCTAAACCCGATAAGGGAAAAAGAGGAAAAAGGGGACGGATGCCGAGTCCCCTGTATCAAAGAAGCCCAAATCTCGCAAGCCTCGAGCTGGTATCAAGGTCTCGTCTTCAGCTTCTGGAGCAAGTTCCGATGGCGAGAATGAGGATGATGGTGACGACGATATCCCTTTGGTACAAAGGAAGAGGTCGAGCACGAATCCCCCCAAGTGTCTGTGCCGAGGGTCGCCGGGTCGGGAATGGCTGATTCAGCTCGAGCTCATGCTTCGGAGGAGCTCGAAGAGGGTGTGGATACGACCACTGAATCCTCGACCAGGCCTGGCACAGTCTTTGCGGAGGAACTTGGTGTTGTCGGCTCCAAAGGGCCCGAGCTGGGGGCTTTTTGGGGACACGACTTGCCCTTCGGGTTTTTTGATGTTCTGGAGTGCCTTAGTTTGGGTCCCCGATTCTCATCTAGGGAACTTAAGGATGCGCAGGACCCAAATGTTACCAACGTGGGGGGTCCCCTCGAGGGAGGAGGTGATCTTGATAACTTCCTCGACGGTGTTGGCGAAGACATTGATCTCGACGCTCCAAATGCTATTGAGAAAGCGGGGAGGCTCCATCAGCATGTAATAACCTTTCAATGCATACCTTTAGTGCTCTATGTATCCCTCCCTATTTTTCTGACTCTTCTGTTTTGCTATAGGCCAAGAGAATGTACGAATATGCTATCTCTAAACTGCAGGATGAGTATAGGAAGGAGGTCGAGGGTCTTGCCTCGGGTTTAAAGGAGTCGGAGGCCCTTTCCGCCCGAAAGGAAGAGGAGCCGAGCATGCTCTAGGCAAAGTTGTAAGAAGAGAGCCGAATCAGAGACAACCTTGCTGAGCAGGTAGTACTGCATTTTGCGAACCTTCCTCTTATTTTAACCTGATAATTACAAGTTTTGTTTCACCTTTCGTAGGTTGGGCAAAGCGACAATGTCGTTGGGCATCTTCAGGAGGAGATATCCATCAAAGAGAGGGAGTTGTCGTTGTCTCGGAACTTCTTGGAGAGTGCCAAGGAGGAGATTGCTTCACTGTGGCGGAGGAAAAGGCATCCTCGTACAGGAAAGACGCCGCTACTGCGAATGAAAAGGCTCGAGACATACTAGCGGGGGTGGAGCAGAAGCTGACTCAAGCTGTTGCTCGTGCTCGTGCGCAAGCACGGAAGCAGGCCTTTGAGGAAGCGAGTGGCAAAGGCATCGATTTTTCACTCGAGATCGAGGAGGCACGAACCATGGAGGAAGAAACTGCCTATTCGAATGCTTCGGGCGAGGGTTCTGGTGATGACTCCGGGGATGAAGAGTAATTTTAGGTCGTCCCTCTCCCTATTTGTGCCAAGGGTTTCTTAGGGAAAGACTTTGTGAATGCTCCCACGTTTGTACATGCATTGTTTGGGAATACAATGTTGTTTTCTTTCCGCTTCCAATCTTGAATGCTATATTGCTTTTGTCATTAAATTCTTACTATTGGTTCTTCGGAACATACGCTCAGAGCGATTGAGGCCATTAAGATCGGGTACCATCTTATAATAGGGCCGAGCAATTTTATAGGGTCGATCCCCTGCAAGGATCAAAAGCCCTCTGGGTTGAATGACTCCCGACGGTATCACTTGGGCAATATGTCCGTAGAACGACCGAGGTGGCCCACACAGTGCATTTGCTACGAAAATGATACTGACATGGTCAGGTTTTATTGGTCCTTACGGCAGGCGAACAGTCGCCGCCTGCTCTATATATATATATATATATTTGCCTTCTCTTCTTTTGAAACCACTGCTGTATTAGGTTACTATTTTGTATAGGGTTTTTCTTTTATGCGCCAAGTTTGATTCAACTGAGAACTTTCGCCTGTGTCTATTCGTTTCCCCTCTCCTTGCTATACCATAACCATGGTTGCTGTGCCTGTGTCCGCTTGTCGAGAAGAGGAGGGTTCTTCCTTAGTATTGTGCTTGGTCGGTGGTACACCGCCGACGTCTGGCGAGCTAGCATCCAGGTACTTTTTCTCGAAGAGGCACTCTTCATTAGCGAAACCTCCCAATGTCCTGGGACACCAAGAGCATGCGTCAAAGATTATCTCCTCGATAAGGGAGGAGCATCTCGAGGCAGTCAGAGAAGACTGCGGATCTGAGAGAGAGGTGGTGTTGCAGGTGCCTTCCCCGGAGGAGAGCGTCATGGCTCATATTGAGGGGTTCTTGAGCGTTTATACGTATCCCTTCAAATTAGGCCTTCCCGACAGGGTCGTGCTCGACTTTTGTAGAAGGTAATAGGTTACCTTGGCACAGGTTCACCCATCCCTTTGGAAGATAGTGTTGACGATAAGGTACTCTGCGGACAAGGCCGGGCTCGAATTCACCCTCAGTCATCTTGTCAGGTTATATTGGCCATTGCACTACCGGGGCTTGATTAATCTGCAACATCGATCCACCCAGCTCCTCGTCGTTAACGACGAAGAGGATGAGGACCGGCGGTGGATGGGTCGATTTGTTAGAGTACGGACAGTCGATATTATCCCTGGAGAGTTTCTGCCATTTCCTGAGAAATGGAATTTCACTCGTAAGTGGTGCATTTGTGCTTGTACTGTTTTTGTACGTAGTGGAGGCGAGCTTTGTGAAGATGTTCTTCTTTCTGCTTTCTGTAGCGGTCCCTTGGCTTCCAAACGAGGTTCCCGATCTGGCGGAATGGTCTCGTAAGCTGGCAGCTTGCTCGACTTATGACAAGTTCAAATGGCGTGACCTGTCCAAGGGGAAATGGGAAGCCAAGCTGCGGAAAGCTTTGGATGGGAGAAATCCCTTAGGCTTCTTTGTACGAAAAAGGAAGACGAGCTGGCATGCCTGCGCTATGAGGCGGATCAAACTCGGAACTACAAGGATTACCTCGAAAGACAGGTAACCTTTGTTTTGAGCCAATGCACGCTCCACCTTCTACTTTCGTAGGCTAATATTTTCCTCTTTCAGCTGCAGAGAAAAATAGAGGACCTGGAACAATTTTGGGGCAAATTTGGCCAGATTTAGCGTGAGCGCGACGAGCTAAAAGCCCAGGTCATGACCCATAAGGATGCCTTGGCCAAGGCTTCCGCCCTTAAGGTGCAGTTCCGGAACGTTCGAGCGAACACCCCGGTCCGAACGAGCATGATTGCAAGGCTCAATTGTAAATTTCAAAGATGAAGGCAGAGATTGTGGATGCTCGGGCCGAAGCAGTAACGAGCCGAACTAAGGTAGACAAGAAAGTGGCTGTCTATTTGAAGGACGCTGCCGATGCTCGAGCTGAGCTGAGAAGAGCTCTGAACCGCAAGAGCAGGAGCTTGGAGTATGCACGGTGCGAATATCGAAGGGAAACCCTTGAGGAGATCCATGCTAGGGTTTTTGACCTCTCGGAAGAGGTGGAGCAGGCAAAGGCGGATGAACATGACGCTAGGTCCCTTCTGTACGATGCCGAGGATGGCGAGAAGAAGGCCGACGGGCCATAGTCCTCGAGGGAGACGTAGATTAGGCCTTTCCTTTCTGACTTTTTATATAGTGCTTCCAAAGATCTTTATAAATGAAGCTTGTATTCCCTCGCATTCATGTATAAAATGAAGCCTCGTGTTTTTTTGCTTTTCACGCATTCGCATTTGCCTATATATTTGTCAGTCTTTAACCGGGTGAATTGGTCTTTGGCTTAAAAGGAATCCTTAGATTCATTGTAGGGCCCTGGGTCTCATTGGGCTGGCACGTAGGCTCTTACGCGCTTTGGTCCGCACGACCTTTTGATATAAGCCGACGTTTGAGCTCATATGCTTTTTCCCATAGGCATATTTAGTTAGCCGTTTTGGGTTCAGTCTCCTAGTCGGGTTTCGACTCGAGCTCATTTGACCCTCAAATTTTTAATTTAAGGCCGCCCCTTAAGCTCCTACATGTTTTTATCATTACGACCTTTTGTATGGGCTGGCGGCAGTGGCTCTTACGCATTGGGTCGGTACGACCTCTAGTATGGGCTGGCGACAGTGGCTCTTATGCATTGGGTCGATACGACCTCTAGTATGGGCTGGCGACAGTGGCTCTTACGCATTGGGTTGGTACGACCTCTAGTAGGCTTTATTTTTCCATCATTAAGGACTTTTGAAGTTGTGTTTGCCTGACTCTTCGACGGTTTTACAAAAACCTCGATTGTGAGACGTTATATGGTGATGATCGAGCACCTCGAGAGGTTTGGCTCAGTGGCTGAGTATCTTGAAGCCTATAATTTGGAGCAGACATGGTCGATGCTTTTTTGGCTGATGTCGAGGGTAGCCTGTTTAACCGGTTCTTTTCTAAGTTTTTTTTTCGAAGTAATTGAAGGCCTGTGATTTTATGGCAACGGTCGGGCATCCCGAGTCGTGTTAGTTTGGCTGGTACAGCCTTATGACCGTAGTCATTGTGTTAGGCCGGAGCCCTTTAGTTCTCGAGTGAAGTAGTTTCAGCGTCTATATCGAGGGTATGCCTTTTTAGGGGTCTTGCAAGTTCGATATATAGCCTTAACTTTAAGATCGGGGTTATGACTTTTGTAAGGGCTTACTTCTGCTTGCCTTTGGGGTCTTAGAGTTTTGGTCATTTGGTATAAGTGTGGTTCATGCCTTGCTTGAGGTCTTACAGATATTGTCACTTGGTACCAATGTGGTTCATGCCTTGCTTGAGGCCTTATAGATATTGTCACTTAGTACGAGTGTGGTTCATGCCTTGCTTGAGGTCTTACAGATATTGTCATTGCCTTATATAGGTCTTACAAGACCGAGGCTGCCCGCGTCTGGTTTTGATAAGTCGATGGGGATGGCGATCGGCAACAGTCCCTGAGTCATCGACAGTTTCTTGGCTCGGGAGCCATTACTTGTAAACTTGGTATTGCCTTATTGAGGGCTTACGATTTTGGAGTTTTTGACCCGGGGGTAATGTGGTAATGAGTTTTCTACGTCAGTCCCCGAGTGTTCCGAATGTTTTTGGCTCTGGGCAATTTCGTGATCTTGATGTTGCCTCATCGAGGGCATACGAGTTTGGAGCTCCGACCCCGAAGGTCATACGGCTTTGAGTTTTTATATGTCGATGGGGGTGGCTATTGGCGGCAGTCCTCGAGTTATCAAAAATTCCCTAGCTCGGGAGCCATTTCTTGTAAACTTGGAGTTGCCTCACCGAGGGCTTATGAGTTTGGAGTTTTCGACCCGGCGGTCATGTGGCTTTGAATTGTTGACGCCAGTGCCCGAGTGTTCGGGATATTTTTGGCTCTGGAGCCGTTTTTACAAAAATAGCGGACTCTTTTGAAACGCGAAATGCATTGATGGAATGTATTCTTCGATTACTTGGTACAAGTATACATGTTTTCGCTGTTAGGGGCTCGGATATTCTATACGGACACGGTTCGTTCGACCCTTTGGCCCGGTACATTATTTTGCTATCGAGACCCTGTTGAGCATATCTTGGCTTCTCCGAGGAAGTGATCTTCCGGGGGGATGTCCCCCAGTATTCGTGGTGGATAGAAGAGAAGCCTTGAATACTTGTTGAGTCTTCCTTAGGTAGCATATTGATGTTGCCTCGTTAATAACCTTGTTGGTAAAACCCTTCTTGGGATAAAAACCTGATCGAAGGAAAAGAGTGCAACGCATGCTTTTGAAACCTATGGCCTTCGAGTTGGAAAGTGCTTCGGCCGTTTCAATCGGATACCTGCACTCAGGTTAGTATAAGATGTAACTGATAAAGGGAGGTGATCATACCTTAGTGCTGACGGTGCTTCGACCCCTGATATGTTTCGATCGCTTGTTACGAGGACGCGGTACGGTCCTTTGCTTCGTTCGGTCGAACTTAGTGGAGGATGTAGCTTGTTTTCGCTATTTTATTGTTTGTTTAATCTTTGGCTCCTTTGGTTGTGGAGGTATCGGTGTTGATGCCACATCATGCACCGCGAACATCTCTTTTGCTATATGCTGCTCTCCGTAGGCGGTTTTTATCCCATCATTTGTTGGAAATTTCATCATTTGATGGAGGGTGGATGGTACTGCTCTCATGCAGTGTATCCACGGCCTCCCGAGTAAGGCGTTGTATCTCATGTCTCCTTCGATGACATGGAATTTGGTATTTTGAGTTGTACCGGCCACGTTGACTGGAAGGGTGATTTCCTCTTTCGTTGTTTTGCTCGCCATGTTGAACCCGTTGAGGACTCGTGAGGCGGGTACGATTTGGTCGAGCAGTCCGAGCTGCCCTACCACCCTCGACCTGTTAATATTAGCCGAGCTACCTGGATCCATAAGTACACGTTTAATTTGAAATGTATTTACAAGGAAAGAGATTACCAGTGCGTCGTTGTGAGGCTGAGAGAAGGTCTCGATGTCCTCGTTGCTAAATGTGAGTGCGTCCTCGGGTATGTAACCTCGAGGTCTCTTTTCTCTGGTGATGGATATTTTTGTTCTTCTGATCATGGGTTCTTATGGAGCAATGATGCCTCCCAAGATCATGTGGATGACATGTTGCGGCTCATTTGTTTCGTTCTTCTTGGTCGCCTCTCTTTCCCGGAACTAATTTTTGGCCCAGTTGCTGAGGAATTCTCGGAGGTGACCCTTGCTGAGTAGTCGGGCTACTTCTTCCCGGAGTTGCCGGCAATCTTCAATCCTGTGACCGTGCATGTTGTGAAATTTGCACGCTAAGCTATGGTTCCTTTGCGAAGGGTCTGATTGTACAAGCCTTGGCCACCTGGTGTCTCTGATTTTACTGATGGAGAATAGGATACCTGAAACATCGATGTTGAACTTGTATTCGGACAAGCGGGGCGCATCCGTTGGCCCTGTGTGCCTGTCGAATCCAGCTCTGCTAACAAGTCCCCGAGGATTCTGGCCCCGGTCCGTCGTCCGGTCATTGCAGGGTATGTTGCGCCTTGGGGTGTTTCTTCTATCTTCGGTGTATGGTTGGTATCTTTCTTTATTCGGCTTTAACTCCTTTGTTGGAAGCCTGTTTGGATATACCGAGCCCGAGGGGGCTCCTAGTTGGTCGTCTTCGACCCTGATCTTTGATTGGTATCGGTTGTGGACGTCCGATCAAGTCACGGCGGTATATTTTACTAGGTTCTATTTTAGCTGCTTCGAAGCTACCGAGCTTCGCTCGTTCAAACATTGAGTGAAGGCCTGTATCGCCCAGTCGTCGGACACCGGTGGTAGTTCTATTCGTTCCATTTGAAAGCGAGATACGAATTCCCGCAACATCTCGTTCTCCCTTTACTTTAGTTTGAAAGCGTCGGATTTCCTAGTAGCTACTTTGATGGCACCAACATGTGCCTTTCTGAAAGAATCTGCCAGCATGGCAAACGAATCTATCAAGTTTGGGGCCAGGTTGTGATACCGCATCATCGCCCCTTTTGAAAGCGCCTCTCCAAACATTTTTTTAGTAGGACGGACTCGATCTCGTCGTCCCTCAGGTCGTTGCCTTTCACCGCACAAGTGTAAGTAGTGACGTGCTCGTTGGGGTCCGAGGTTCCGTTGTACTTCGGAAGGTCGGGCATCGTGAGCTTCTTTGGAATGGGTTTTGGAGCAGCTTCCTGTGGGAATGGCTTTTGAACGAACTTTTTCGAGTCTACTCCATTCAAGACCGGCGGTGCGCCCGAAATTTGAACGACCCTAGAGGTGTAGGTCTCTACCTTCTTGTCGTTGGCTTCTATCTTCTTCTCGCCCGATTCAACGCTTTTTGTGAGGTCTCGAGCCTTTTTATGATGGCGGGGCTGGCAGCCGGCCCATTGTTGCTTGATCTTTCTGCTACTTGCTCGGCTCGAGGAGCCGTTTTGCGAGCGACCATGCTGGGAGTCTTTTGGTGGCTTTGCAACTGAGAAATCGCTAGCTGTTGCGCTTGCAACATTTCGAAGATGACATGAATGCTAACCCCTTGTTCTTCCTGAGCCGGGTTTTTCTGAGCTTCTTGTTGATCTTCTTGGTGTATGCTCCTGTTGGTGTGAAAGATAACTTGTGTTATGTAGCAAACCAGCAAGAAAATAATCACTATTATTTTTAGCCCCACGGTGGGCGCCAAACAGTTGACCTTGAAAATGGTAATTACAATTAGATTTGATTTTGTGGTTCTAAAAATATGTGATCTATTTTTATGCTAGTTGTTTAGGCAATAGATACTAAGTAAGAGATAAGAAAATGAGATAAGAGCTTGAGAACAAGGTGGCAACCAAATCAAATGGCTGATAATCGGGGCCTCGAGCATGCCTATTCGGGGTCACGAGGTCGAGTCTGATGTCTTGCCGGGGGCAGTCGATGGATGAATAACAGCTATGATAAAATCAATGGCGGCTCTTTATGGCCAATAATGAGCAATAAATGGAATACAATAAATGTAAGTAATAGATGAAACAATAAGAACAAGACAATATGTTAAGTTAGAGAGTAGAGAGAATGTTCTTGTATTGAATATTGAGTATCAGATCCCTTTACAGAGTGACAAGGATCCCCTTATATATTAGAGGGAATCCCCATACAGTACAAACGCATTTATTACAAAGATATGAGATTGGTACAGCTAATTAATGCTAGGATACGGGTGTGAACCAGCCTACTAGGCGTTGTCAGCCCTAGTCATGTGCCTTGGGACTTCCCACTTTTTCTTTATAGTTGTCGACCTGTATTGTCTCGAGCCCCTAGGGCGTAAATCTCGACCGTAGCCTCAAGCCTTTGACTGACGTGCTTACGAAGCATCGTAATGGCCGAAAATTGGACCCTACGATTTTACCGTATACAGTTTGTGAGGGATGTCAGTGCTGATGCCTATCAATTCTGTTCCAGTAGTGAGGGAATTTCCCGATGTGTTTCCTGCAGACCTGCCGAGCATGCCCCTGGATAGGAATATTGATTTTGGTATTGATCTGGAATCGGGCACTCGGCCTATTTCTATTCCACCGTATCGTATTGCACCGGCGGAGTTGAAAGAGTTCAAGGTGTAGCTTCAGGAACTCCTTCATAAGGGGTTTATTCGGTGTAGTGTATCTCCTTAGGGTGCGCCTGTTCTATTCGTGAAGAAGAAGGATGGCAGGATGAGGATGTGCATTGATTACAAGCAACTCAACAAAGTTACAATCAAGAACAAGTATCCTTTGCCTCGTATTGATGATTTATTTGACCAGCTTCAAGGAGCGAGCGTGTTCTCCAAGATTGATCTCTGGTGAGGGTATCACCAGTTGAAGATCAGGGACTCGGATATTCTTAAGACGGCTCTCAAGACCCGATATGGTCATTATGAGTTCCTTGTGATGTCTTTTGGGCTGACCAATGCACCAACATCGTTCATGCATTTGATGAACAACGTGTTTCGACCTTATCTCGACTCGTTTGTCATTGTATTCATTGATAATATTTTGGTGTACTCGCATAGTCAGGAGGAGCACGCGGAGCATTTGAGAGTGGTATTGCAGCGGTTGAGGGAGGAGAAGCTTTATGTAATGTTCTCCAAGTGTGAGTTTTGGTTCAGTGTAGTGGCTTTCTTGGGGCACGTGGTGTCCAATGAGGGTATTCAGGTTGATCCGAAGAAAATATAGGCGGTTCAGAGTTGGCCCAGACCGTCCTCAGCCACAGAGATTTGCAGCTTTCTTGGTTTGGCAGTATTACCATCGGTTCGTTCAGGGATTTTCATCTATAGCATCACCTTGACCAAATTGACTCAAAAGGGTGCTCCATTCAGGTGGTCGAATGAGTGTGAGGTGAACATTCAGAAGCTCAAGACTGCCTTAACCACAGCTCCAGTGTTAGTTTTGCCTTCAGCTTCAGGTTCATATACAGTCTATTATGATGCTTCGAGAGTTGGTATTGGGTGTGTGTTGATGCAGAAGGGTAGAGTGATCGCTTATGCTTCTCGTCAGTTGAAGCCCCATGAGAAGAACTACCCCATTCATGATCTAGAGTTGGCTGCCATTGTTCACACATTGAAGATTTGGAGGCATTATCTTTATCGTGTGTCTTGTGAGGTGTTCACTGATCATCATAGCCTCCAGCACTTATTCAAGCAGAAGGATCTCAATTTGAGGCAGCAGAGATGGTTGGAGCTACTAAAGGACTATGATATTACTATCTTGTACCATCCGGGGAAGGCCAATGTAGTTGTCGATGCTTTGAGTAGGATAGCGGTGAGTATGGGCAATTTTGCATATATTCCCGTTGGGGAGAGACCTCTTGCAGTTGATGTTTAGGCCTTGGCCGATCGGTTCGTGAGGTTGGATATTCCGGAGCCCAGTCAGGTCTTAGCTTGTATGATTTCTCGGTCTTCCTTGATTAATCGTATCAGAGAGTGCCAATATGATGATCCTCATTTGCTTGGCCTCAAGGACAGGGTTCAGCACGACGATGCCAGAGATGTGACTATTGGTGATGATGGGGTATTGAGGATGCAGGGCCGGATATGTGTGCCCAATGTGGATGGGCTTCGGGAGTTGATTCTGGAGGAGGCCCACAGCTCGCACTATTCCATCCATCCGGGTGACGCGAAGATGTATCAGGATTTAAGACAGCATTAGTGGTGGAGGAGAATGAAGAAGGATATTGTGGGATTTGTAGCTTGGTGTCTCAATTGTTAGCAGGTAAAATATAAGCATCAGAGACCGGGTGGCTTGCTTCAGCGGTTAGATATTCCAGAGTGGAAGTGGGAGCGGATCACCATAGACTTTGTAGTTAGGCTCGCACGGACTTTGAGGAAGTTCAATGCTATTTTGGTAATTGTGGATCGGTTGACCAAGTCTGGGCATTTCATTCCTGTGTGTACTACCTATTCTTTAGAGCGGTTAGCAGAGATATACATCCGAGAGATTGTTCGCCTTCATGGTATTCCAGTTTCCATCATTTCAGACAAAGGTACTCAGTTTACTTTGCAGTTTTGGAGCGTCGTACAGCGAGAGTTGGGTACTCAGGTTGAGTTGAGCACACCTTTTCACCCTCAAATGGATGGGCAGTCCGAGCGCACTATTCAGATATTGGAGGACATGTTGCGCGCTTGTGTTATTGATTTTGGGGGTTCATGGGATCAGTTCCTACCGCTCGCGGAGTTTGCATATAACAACAGCTATTAGTCGAGTATTCAGATGGCTCCATATGAGGCTTTATATGGGAGACGATGTAGATCTCCAGTTGGTTGGTTTGAGTAGGGCGAGACTAGGCTTTTGGGTAAAGACTTGGTGCAGGATGCTTTGGACAAGGTGAAAGTGATTCAGGAGCGGCCTCGTACAGCGCAATCGAGACAGAAGAGTTATGCTGACAGGATGGTTCGTGCTGTGTCTTACACGGTTGGGGAGAAGGTTCTACTGAAGGTTTCACCCATGAAGGGTGTTATGAGATTTGGGAAGAAGAGTAAATTGAGTCCCCGGTTCATTCAGCCCTTTGAGGTGCTTCAGAGGATTGGGGAGGTGGCTTATGAGCTGGCTTTGCCACCTATCTTGTCAAGTGTGCATCCGGTATTCCATATTTCTATGCTCCGGATGTATATAGGCGATCTGTCTCATGTTTTGGATTTCAGCACTGTTCAGTTACACAGTGATTTGACTTATGATGTGGAGCCAATGGCTATTTTGGGGCGTCAGATTCAAAAGTTGATAACAAAGGATATAGCTTCAGTGAAAGTGCAGTGGAGAGGTCGGCCCGTGGAGGAGGCTACCTGGGAGATCGAGCGGGAGATGCGGAGTAGATATCTTCACCTATTTGAGGCTTCAGGTATGTTTCTTGACTCGTTCCAGGATGAACGTTTATTTAAGAGGGGGAGGATGTAACGACCCAGCCGGTCATTTCATGAGTTACAGCCCCGTTTTTCCCATTTATGCTTCTGTATGTGTTGTTCAGTTACATTTCATCGCATTGGGTTGGTTGGTTCGGGTTTGGAGTAGTTTGGAATAGGAATGAGACACGTAGTCTGTTAAGTTGGCCATTTAGTTGGAAAAGTCAACCGGAAGTTGACTTGTGGGTAAATAATCTCGGAATTGGGTTCTTATGGTTCAGATAGCTTTGTAGGTGATTTGGTACTTGGTGGTCCGTGGTAGATTTAGGCATCAATTGGGGAAGTTGGAATTTTGGTGTTTTTCGGTTGGTAGTGGAAATCTTGATATCGGGGTCGGACTGGAATTCCAGAAATTCGAGTAGGTCCGTTGTGTCATTTGTGACGGTGTGCAAAATTTCAGGTCATTCGGATGAGGTTTGATAGGTTTTTGGATCGGTTGTGGAATTTAGAAGTTTTGAAATCCTTAGGCTTGAATCCGAGGGTGATTTGATGTTTTGATGTTGTTTTGAGTGTTTCGATGGTTGGAATAAGTTAGAATAGTGATATGTGACTTGTTGGCATGTTTGGTTGAGGTCCCGAGGGCCTTAGGATGGATTTGGATGGTTGGCGGAAGGTTTGGAATTGGAGTGGAGTTGCATAATTTTTCTGCTTCTGTTGTTTCCGCACCTGCGGATTGGGGACCGTAGGAGCGATTATCGCAAGCGCGTGATGATGCCTGCAAGAGCGGACATAGTCGTAGGAACAGATAGTTAACCGCACCTACGAGCCTGCAGGTGCGAGGCCTAGGGCGCAGGTGCGGAAGTTGGTTCCCTAAAGTGAAAACCGCAGAAGCGGAGAATTTCCGCAGAAGCGGTAGCGCAGGTGCGCTTGTGGGACCGCAGGTGCGAAATCCCTCGAGCAGAAACTATAAAAGCTTCCCTTCGCGATTTTCAGCCTTACTTCACCATTTGTGTGCGGACTTGGAGCTTTTTGAGAGGATTTGAAGAGGGATTCAAAGGGTATCAATTGGAGGTAAGGTTTTTGAACTCAATACTTCGATTCTATGGTGATTTCTAACTGATTAGGCATGCAATTAGTGGAATTTAAGGGTTAAAATTGGAGAATTAGGGCTTGTAATTGGAGAGTTTAAATTTGGGGTTTGAGGAACCATTTGAGGTCCGATTTTGATGTTCTTGGTATGTATAGACTCGTGGGAGGATAAGGTTTCTGGTGATGTGATTTTTATCGGATTCCGAAATGTGGGCCCGGGGGTCGGGTTTGGCCAATTTCGGGATTTTTTGATGTAATTTGATTATTTTCGTGTAGGCTTTGCGCCTGTAGCATATATAGATGTTATGATTCTGATTTTGGATAGATTCGGGGTGATTTGAGGCCGAGTCGAGAGGCAAGAGCATCGCGGAGTAGCTTTTCATCCGGTTTGAGGTAAGTAACGATTGTAAATGTAGACCTGAGTGTATGAAACCCCGAAATTTTGTATTGTTTTGATAAATGAGGTGACACACATGGTAGGTGACGGGCGTGTGGGCGTGCACCGGTAGGAATTGTGACTTGGTCCGTCCAGTATTAACTGTAGAGTTGCTTATTTTGATAAACTTAATATGATATCTATGTATTTTAGAAATGAATCTGTTAATTTGGGCTGAATGTCAAGTTTAGGGCCTTGTGCCGAACTGTTTGGACCCTCAGGGGTTCTTTACTGCCTTCCTCACACTGTTTTGATTCGAAAGCATATCCTCAGTCCTGATTTTTACCTGTTTACTGTTGATTCAATTTCATTACTCTGTTTTAAATATATGAGAACTGTTTGGGCTGAGTTCCCTGATTTCCACTGAAATGCCCGAGTGCTTGTGAGGTTGATGACTGAGAGAGGTCGAGGATCTGATGGTGAGGATTACATATATATACATATATATATATATATATATATATATATATATATATATATATATATATATATATATGGATCGGGCTGCACGCCGCATCGATATTTAAATGTATATGGATCGGGCTGCACGCCGCAGCGATATGTTGGATCGGGCTACACGCCGCAATGATATAGAGCTTGGGCTGTAGGAGCCCATCCGGAGTCTGCACACCCCCAGTGAGTGCAGTCGACTATATACTTACGAATCGGGCTGCACGCCGCAACGGTTATTATTATGAGATATCTATTGAGCGGGAGTGCTGAGAGTGAGTGTTGATTGATGAGAGTTGAGTCACGAGTGACAGAGAGGCTTGCCCAAGAGGCTATATATATATGAGTGATACTTTGCCTGAGAGGCTTGTTTATGAATTTACTGTTTTCACCTTCTTTTATGCTGAGACTCTATGGAAAATTGTTGAACAAATGTTTTAATTAACTTTCACTGAAACTGGAGTTTTTACGAGCTATTTCGAAATTGAACTACGGATTTGACTTTGATATTTCTATTGAGATTCTATGTTAGATTATGTATACGATTCAAATGCTCGTCACTGCACTCAGCCTTTATTTACTTTAGTTACTTACTGAGTTGGCGTACTCACGTTACTCCCTGCACCTTGTGTGCAGATTCAGGTGCCAGAGCATCAGAGTGAGAGCTTCGGCAGCTTCTGAGTATTTCTGGAGATAGCAAGGTAGTTGCACGGCTTTCGCAGCCCTGCCTTTCTCCTTCATATCTTTAGTGTTATTTATTTCAGTCTTTTCTTGTACTAGACAGTTCTGGACAGTATCTTAGTGGCTCATGACTAGTGATACCAGGATCGGGCAGTGTGGATGTATTTGCGTATTTGTGTTCCGCGTACTTTTGTTATATTGAAATGGAATACTTGTAAACATAACTGATTTGGAAATAAATTTATATAAGACTTTTATGTATCAGTGTTTAATCGACTTGCCTAGTACTGTGATAGGCGCCATCACGACCGAGGCGGTTTGGGGTCGTGACACCAACATGGCATCTAGTCTGTGGCTATGCTGCTCCTGTGGGGCTACAACGAAAATCAGGTCAAGCAATAAAATTTATGCTACACACCTCTTCACCTTTAGACGAAGAATGTAATTTTTGCTTTTTGGCACAACAAATTCAAGAACATAAGCACCCCGTTGCTCGTCCATTGGCTTCTCCAAAGGCTCAGATGACTCGATTTCCATGTCATCATCCAAGCACAATGTTTAGAAAATGTATGGAATAAGGACAAGTACTGTCACGCCCCAAAATCCGAGGAGCGCGACCGACGCTCAACCGAGTAAACCCGACTGAGCAAGCCTGATAGGTTTCATTCTACCCAAACTAATTCATGGATAAAGAGGAGATGAATTCCATTAATCATACTTTGTACATATATAATTAACGACTTCCATTTCATTTCCATTAGCAACTTCATTCATAATTTTCAAAAATATTACAAGTTTTCTACATCTTTGCCAAATATTAATATTTCTAATTCAATTCCCCTTTATCAAACTCCACCCACAACCTGTCTACGGAGCCTCTAAATATAACTGAAGAATAATATGGAAATGCCGGCAAAAAGGCTCCGACTATACCTCAAAATACACAAAAGTAGATGATAAACAGATGAAACATGACCCCGAAATGAAGTGGGGCTCACCGAGTCAGCTGAAAGGAAGATGTGTCACTAGCTACGACCAACACTGCCTGCTATGGAAACACCTACATCCATTTAAAGACGTAGGGCCCCCGGCAAAAGGGACGTTAGTGCCATGGAATAGCACTAGTATGTATAACTAAACACCATCTCATTAGAAAGAACTATCATACAGGAATAAAAAGACATCATAAGGACAACAATGCTTCACATAAGCACCGCGTCAACAATATGAGAGGTTCACATAGTTTTCACAAGATTTCTGAAATTTTAGATTGGGGCATTCCATATTGTTGCATCATTATCCACATTACCACCGCTTCCTTGAGTGGAGTCCGATCACGACCCGATCGGCTAAGCCGTCTCCCCGAGGCGTTACCATTATTTCATTCTCACTTTCCAGTTTCAATCATCATTACATTACCACCATGTGTGTATAACATGGCGTCCGATCACGGCCCGATCGGCTAAGCCGTCTTACCAAGACGTTACCCTTTTCCATTAATCATCTCACTTCAATTTTTATTTCACATATATTAGTTCATAGGCACTTAGGGCCACAATTTCCACATCATGTCCACTTTCAATACAAACATTGCAATTTAGGATAACAGGTACAAACAGGAGCAATTCAAGTGTAAGCATAGATACGATTTCACATAGTTGGCATGACAATCTCAATTTAAATCCTGACATTGAGGTCTAGGCATTCCGGCCACAACTACCACATTCCATAACTCACGTTTCACATTGTTCCCATTTTCAACATTTACTTTGCCACTTAAGACCATAGGCACATACAAAAGCAATTTATGTCATAAGCATAAAGAGGAATTCATCTAGTTTGTCATATTAGTCCTAAAGTAACCTTGGCATGACATTTAGGCATTTAGAACATAGTTCATGTTCTCCACACATCCTCCATTTACAAAGAAAACACATTAAACCCATGAAGAAGTACCTTCAACATAAATTTTCACAACACCAATTCATGTGAAATAACAATCAATTCATCAATCCAATTTCAGTCTTACCACATTTGCATACACACCAACGGAGCTCGATTTTTAATAAAAGGGGGTTTTAGCCATACATACCTGAAATTTTCCCCTTAATGATACTACAATTATCCAATACACTTAAGCAACTTCAATCTACAATACAACATTCAATAGGGCCAATATTAGTAATAAATTCCATAACTTATGCCATTTTGGCATATTATCAAACACCTTGTAGGTATAGATCTTTACATCTAATAACCGTAGTATTAGTTCATCCAACTATCACTATTAACCAACAATTTATTCCACCAACGTTCCTAACCAATTTATAACTTCCAACAACATATGTATGACCATCCATTCACACCCAACCATCAACCTCCTTAATTAACCCATTTTACAATCTCTACAACACCAACACAATCTAGGTTAGGCACTTATGGCTTCCAATCACCATCCCATGAGTTCTAAAATAATCACTATAGAGTAGTTAGAGATGATAGACATACCTCTTGTAGTAAGAATCTTGAGAATCCCCACTTGTAGTGTTCTTGATAAATTTAGGGATTTGAATGGGAATATATGGATTTTCAAGATCAATCCTTGTTAATATAAGTGTTTAGGAGTAGTAATCAACTCAAAATACTCCAAAAACATTACCTTGGATCATAGGAGGGAAGTATGGAACGGATTCCCCTTGTTAGAGCAAGCCCTAGCTCGAAAAATGACTTAGAGACTCTCCATACCCGGTCTTGGGGTATTTACAAGGCTGCTAGACGCGCGACCGCGGTCAAACCGCGCGGGGGACGCGGTGGCCGCGCTCGTACCGCGCTCGGGAGGCAGAAACTCTCAGTTTTCCCGCGGCCGCGCCGCGGACTCGCATCTGACACAGGTCTGATAAAATGGTCATAACTTTCTGTATTCACCTCCAAATGACGAACGGTTTGATGCGTTGGAAACTAGACTCAAAGAGATTTAATTTGATAGGTCGCGCATCACAAAAAACCTTATATAAATGTAGATATTCTTGTCCAAAGTGAGGTATTGTGCGTACTCATTTACAACTTTAGTCTATTATGAAATTTTCCAACTTGGCTTAGACTTAGGCCTCTCCTTAGACCCCAAATCACTTATAATATGACTTATATGATGATTAACATATCCAATTGATATCCATTATATCATGAATCCTCATTTGCACACAAAGTAAAATAATTAGCCTACCTTGGCACCACGAAATCTTAAATTACTTAGCAAAATTTTTTGGGGCTTTACATTCTCCCCCGCTTAGGATCATTCATCCTCGAATGATAATTGGAGTCAATCCGTAAATACTTAGTATAACTTATCTCCTTTCTCACGCATCTTTAACTTCCAAATTTTGACTAACTCCCAAATTTTTCAGAAATTTCGGCAGAGTTTCCCTTGTAACTGGGCCTATCCACCTGTCAGAGAATCTCAGAAACACATCCTATCAACATATACATAATCCAAAGATGCAACATAATATTAAATGATGCCAACCGTGGCCCCATAAGCAATGCATTTCTAGAAAAGAAACACTATTATGATCAACTAACCATGTGATACATAATTCGTAGAAGGTAAGCTTTCAACATCTTCATATGACACAAATACTTAACTACATAGCTATCCAAACAAGTGAGGGTACTTCTTCTTCATTTCTTCCTCGGCTTCCCAAGTGGCTTCCTCACTTTTCTGGTTTTGCCATAACACTTTCACGGAGGCAATTTCATTCTTTCTCAACTTTCGGACTTGCATATGAAGGATGGCAACTGGAATTTCTTCGTATGATAATTCTTCATTAACCTCAATAGTCTCAACTGGCACAATAGTGGACGGATCTCCCGCTACCTTCCTCAACATAGACATATGGAAGATTGGGTGTACCAATGACATCTCGGGTGGCAGCTCGAGCTTGTATGCCACCTGACCAATCCTCTGAATGATTTTGTACGGTCCGACACACCTCAGACTCAATTTTCCCTTCTTTACAAACCGCATGATACCCTTCATGGGGGAAACCTTCAAAAATACCCAATCATCTTCTTTGAACTCCAAGTCTCTGCGACAAACGTCCGAATATGACTTTTGGTGACTCTGAGCAGTTTTCAACCTCTCTTTAATAATATTGACTTTCTCCATAGCCTGATGCACGAGTTCCGGACCCATCAATTCAGCATTTCCATCCTCGAACCACCCAATGGGAGATCTACATCTCCTACCATACAACGCCTCAAATGGTGCCATCTGGATACTAGCGTGGAAGCTGTTGTTGTAAGCAAATTCTATGAGTGGCAAATGGTCATCCCAACTACCTTTGAAATCAAGAGTACAAGCACGCAACATGTCCTCAAGCGTCTGAATAGTCCGCTCTCCTTGCCCGTCAGTTTGAGGATGGAAAGTTGTGCTAAGATTTACCTGCGTACCCAAACCTTGCTGAAATTTCTTCCAAAAGTTGGCAGTGAACTGAACCCCTCGATCTGAAATGATTGAGACTGGAGTGCCATGCAACCTGACTATTTCTTTGATATACAACTGAGCATACTGTTCTGTGTCGGTAGATTTAACTGGCAGGAAGTGTGCTGAATTCGTGAGTCGGACCACAATCACCCAAATTGAGCCAAACTTACGCAGAGTGCACGGCAACCCTACCACGAAATCCATGTTGATCATCTCCCATTTCCACATTGGAATCTCTACGCTTTGGACCAATCCACCGGGCCTCTGATGTTCGGCCTTCACTTGCTGACAGATCAGACATTTTGCCATAAAGTCCGCCACATCCTTTTTCATGTTGTTCCACCAATAAATTTCCCTGAGATCACGATACATTTTCGTTGAACCTGGGTGCATGGAATACCTAGAAGTGTGAGCTTCTGCCATGATCCTCTCCCGAAGACCGTCAACATCCGGAACACATAGGCGGCCTTGGTACCGTAGGGTACCATCATCCATGCCAAAGGAAAAAGCTGTGGTCTTGCGTTTATGAATCCCATCTTTCAGTTGTGCTAACAATGGATCGTTGAATTGCTTCTCTTTCACTTCCGCCACAAGCGATGATTCAGCCTTATTCTGCACAATTACTCCTCGTTCTTTAGAGTCTGCAAGGCAAACTCCTAAGCTAGCCAACTGGTGAACCTCCCTGCCCAACGGCCTCTGATATGCTTCCAAATGAGCCAAGATCCCCATAGATTTTCGACTAAGAGCATCCGCTACAACAATAGCCTTTCCCGGGTGATAGAGAATATCAATGTCATAGTCCTTGAGTAACTCTAGCCATCTTCTTTCTCTCGGATTCAACTCCTTCTGCTTGAAAATATATTGAAGGCTCTTGTGGTCCGTAAATACATCCATATGCACCCCATACAAATAATGTCGCCAAATATTTAGTGCAAATACCACTGCCGCAAGCTCTAATTCATGGGTTAGATAGTTCCTTTCATGATTCTTGATTTGCCTAGAAGCATAGGCTATAACCTTGTTCCATAGGAGGCAGTGTTGGTCGCAGCTAGTGACGCATCATCCTTTTAGCTGACTTGGTGAGCCCCACTTCATTTAGGGGTCCTGTTTCATCTGTTTGTCATGTACTTTTTTATTTTGAGGTATAGCCAGAGCCTTGTTGCCGGCATTTTCATATTATTCTTCAGTTATATTTAGAGGCTCCATAGACAGGTTGTGGGTGGAGTTTGATAAAGGGGAATTGAATTAGAAATATTAATATTAGGAAAATATATAGAAAAATTGTAATATTTTTGAAAATTATGAATGAAGTTGCTAATGGAAATGAAATGGAAATCGTTAATGATATATGTACAAAGTATGATTAATGGAGTTCATCTCCTCTTTATCCATGAATTAGTTTGGGTAGAATGAAACCTATCAGGCTTGCCAAGTCGGGTTTACTCGGTTGAGCGCCGGTCGCGCTTCTCGGATTTTGGGGCGTGACAAACTTGGTATCAGAGCAAGTTTGTCACGCCCCCAACCTTGGGAGGCGCGACCGACGCTCAATCGAGTGAACCCCAACCGAGGAAGCCTTATTCATACATTTCTACCCAACTCACTACAGTTAGGGGAACCTTGCTTTCTTTTATTTAGACAATAGCAAAGTCGAACATTCACAATATTAATCCATTTTCATGTCATAAACCAAAAATCATGGTTAAGTTTCAAGATTTTATACGGTAATTGTTTAGAAGAACTAGAGTACAAAATTACAACATAGTTCATTGACCCATCCAACACCCTTACCTTACTCACACAAAAGTCTACGGAGCCTTTAAGGATACAAAAGACAATAATGACAACGCCGGCAACAAGGCACCGACTATACCTCAAAAGTGGATATCTACAACAAAAGATGTACAACATAACCCCTTGAAGGAGAAAGGGTCTCACCAAGACTTGAGTGGAGGAAGCTCTGCTACGTGCGATCGGCACTATCCGCTATGGAGCCACCTACATTTATTTAAAAACATAGCACCCCCGACAAAAGGGACGTTAGTGTCGTCGAATAGCACTAGTATGTATAACTAAACACCATCCAGTTAGAAAGAACAACCATACAAGAGTACAAAGAAATCATAAGAAACAACAAAGCTTCAAATAAGCACAATGTCAACAATATAAGAGGTTCACATAGTTTTAACATGAATTCTGAAATTTGTAAATTGAGGCATTCCATATCGTTGCATCATCATCCACATTACCACCGCTTCCTTGAGCGGAGTCCAATCACGGCTCGATCGGCTGAGCTGTCTTACCAAGACGTTATCCTTATTTCATTCCCACTTTCCAGTTTCAATTATCAACACATTACCACCATGTGTGTATAACATGGCATCCGATCATGGCCTAATCGGCTAAGCCGTCTTACCAAGACGTTACCCTTTTCCGTTAATCATCTCACTTTAATTTTTGTTTCACATATATTAGTTCATAGGCACTTAGGGCCACAATTTCCACATCATGTCTACTTTCAATACAAACATTGCAATTTAGGATAACAGGTACAAATAGGAGCAATTCAGGTGTAAACATATATACGATTTCACATAGTTGGCATGACAATCTCAGTTTAAATCCTAACATTGAGGTCTATGCATTCCGGCCACAATTACCACATTCCATAACTCACGTTTCACATTGTTCCCATTTTCAACATTTACTTTGCCACTTAAGATCATAGGCACATACAAAAGCAATTTTAGTCATAAGCATAGAGAGGAATTAATCCAGTTTGGCACATTAGTCCTAAAGTAACCTTGGCATGGCATTTAGGCATTTAGCACATAGTTTATGTTCTCCACACATCCCACATTTACAAAGAAAACACATTAAACACATGAAGAAGTACCTTCCACATACATTTTCACAACACCTATTCATGTGAAATAACAATCACTTGAACAATCCATTTTCAGTCTTACCGCATTTGTATTTACACCAACGGAGCTCGATTTCTAATAAAAGTGGATTTTAGCCATACATACCTGAAATTTACCCCTTAATGATACTACAATGATCCAATACACTTAAGCAACTTCAATCTACAATACAACATTCAATAGGGCCAATATTAGTAATAAATTCCATAACTTATGCCATTTTGGCATATTATCAAACACCTTTTAGGTATAGATCTTTACATCTCATAACCGTAGTATTAGTTCATCCAACTATCACGATTAACCAACAATTTATTCCACCATCGTTCCTAACCAATTTGTAACTTCCAACAACATATGTATGACCATCCATTCACACCCAACCAACAACCTCCTTAATTAACCCATTTCACAATCTCTAGAACACCAACACAACCTAGGTTAGGCACTTATGGCTTCCAATCACCATCCCATGAATTGTAAAATAATCACCATAGAGTAGTTAGAGATGATAGACATACCTCTTGTAGTAAGAATCTTGAGAATCCCCACTTGTAGTGTTCTTGATCAATTTAGGGATTTGAATGGGAATCTATCGATTTTCAAGATCAATCCTTGATAATATAAGTGTTTAGGAGTAGTAATCAACTCAAAATACTCCAAAAACATTACCTTGGATCGTAGGAGGGAATTATGGGACGGATTCCCCTTGATAGAGCAAGCCCTAGCTCAAAAAATGACTTAGAGACTCTCCATACCCGGTCTTGAGGTATTTATTGGGCTGCTAGGCGCGCGACCGCGGTCAAACCGCCCCCAGGACGCGGTGGCCGCGCTCGGGCCGCGCACGGGAGGCAGAAACTCTCAGTTTTCCCGCGGCCATACCGCGGACGCGTATCTGACACAGGTCCGGTATAATGGTGATAACGTTCTGTATACACCTCCAAATGACGATCGGTTTGATTTTGGAAATTAGACTCAAAGAGCTTTAATTTGATAGGTTGTCAATCACACAACACCTTATATAAATGTAGATATGCTTGTCCAAAGTTAGGTCTTGTGCGTACTCATTTACACCTTTAGTCTATTATGAAATTTTCCAACTTGGCTTAGACTTAGGCCTCTCCTTAAACCCCAAATCACATATAATATGACACATACGCATATTAACATATCCAATTGATATCCATTATATCATGAATCCTCATTTGCACACAAATAAAATAATTAGCCTACCTTCGCACCACGAAATCTTAAATTACTTAGCAAAATTTTCTGGGGCTTTACAAGTACGCGCCAAAATCTAGAATTGCATCACTATTTGCATACTCATATGCACAAAGAATAGAGTCTTCACATATAATATTACCTACTTCATCACGTGACTCTAGGGTGCTTTCCTCAACACGGACATCATTAATAAAAGTACGGTCGACTGATTTTGCTCTCCACTTTTAGCTCCTCAATTTGGCGTATAAGCTCCTCTTCAGTTTCACACAACTCGGAATTATTTTGTTGGGCGTTAGATGCATCAACCTTTGCAATCAATTGAGCTCCCAAGTCGTGAATAGTAGTGCCAAATTTTTCAATCTCTTGTCCACAGCTCTTCCTTATATTAAGTCTTTTATCCCATCTGTAATTTTCTCACGTTGAGCTTCATATATTTCTAATCTTTCGGCTTGTTCCACCAACCATGTTTTACTTAAAATCTCCTCTTTTTCAAAATTTTCCTCTTACTGGTACTTGCTCTCATCATTCAATTCTTCCATATTGGACTTCATTCTTGAGATTGTTGCCCTCATTCTTTTTATATCTTTTTTTATTTTATCATGTTGCTCTGTTACTTGCCTTAGAATCTCCCTAATATATGTATCACGTTCCATATTCTGTATTTCATTGCCCCTATCAAACTCACAAACATCATTAGAAAGATCACAATAAGGGCTCAGAGAAGGATGAATAGAATTAGGAAAATCATCCCAATGGCCATCTTGACCACCACACATGTTATAAATATTTCACTCAAAGGATTGAGATTGTGCGTACAACTCACTCCCGGGAACATTCTGACAATTTTCCCACCAGTGGCGTCCTCCACATATGAACAAGGATCATCAAAGTAAGAATAATCACCATTCAAATAATTTTCATTCCGAGATGTCATGTCAAAATAAGAAAAGAAAAATACTAATTAAATAAGAAAATTAGAAACTTGAACGAAAATCAACTAAAAGCTAAACATAGATAAGCAATCAATAACTAAGTACCCGTCCACGACGCCAAAAACTTGTTGGGACCAAACACAAATGCAAGTATATGCGGTTGTCAAGTAATAACGTGACTCGAAAGTCGGATGTCGAACCCACAGAGACTTAGATTGATTGGTAACTATGAAAACTAAAATTAATTACTGTCCAAGATAATAAAAATATATTATTTTTCTACTAAACAACTATTGCGGAGATTAAGCAAGTAGTTAGCTAAATTAATTAGGAGCAAGCGATTATGGTTGGATTTCAGTCAAAGGAGATGAAGATTCCAGGGTTGTGGTCAGGTTTTCAATCCTATTGAGTTCGAAATTACACCACATAATCCGAATTATCTATGATTGCTAGTTGACCGGATCCTTTATATAAATAGCATGTTCCCACAATACTATTCGTCTACCCATAATATATCAACCCTATATTCCAATGGTCTTGAATCTATCATGAAGGAATATAATATGATATTCCACTAAGGCAGACTGTTAGGTATATTCCTATCCTAACCGCGAAATCGTTCCCCAAGACACGGGTTGAGAAACAAGCTCTCTCCAATTCTACTCTAATCTAAACACGACTTTTCTAAGCATAGCATAGATAGTAAATAGAACTCAACTGCTGGCCAAACAATTAAGCAACTATGCACAAAATTAGAGAAACAACCAAAGATGATAACTCAAATTAAGTGTAATATAATTAATAAAGTTCAATATTCATGACAGCCACAACCCTAGAACGTGGAGTTTAGCTCCACATAGACATGGTAGCAAAACAATAAATCGTAAAGAAAAAGTAAAGATTACTAAGTTTGGTGGAAGAAATGATGAAACTCGGCCTCCACAACAGCTCTGTGCTCTTCCTAGGTTGAATCCCCATCAAAAAGTGTGTTAGATGACCTAAAAGTGGCATTTTTAGCCTATATATTGCATACAAAAGTTGTGGGCCAAAGTTTTCCTTTTCCTAAACCGACTCAGCTACAGGGATTAATGCTGGGGTGGATACTTCGCATCCATCTCAACTTACACTTCTTCAGCTTCACATGTCCACCCTTTGTTTCTCCATCTCTGTTGTGCCCAAGTGCGGATGCTAAGGCGGATGCTATGGCCCGACTTCACTGCTAAGGGTGAACCAACTAGCCTTCTTTCCAAGGTTGGATATGACGCATCCACCCTCTTTTCCTCTAGTTCGAGCAGCTTTTCTTCATATTTTTGCACTCGAAACATCCTAAATTATCACACATAACCTAATTAGTCATAAAACTAATATTTAACACATATTGAGCATTTTCAACACCAAATAGCACCAAAAAGCTATTAAAACATGGGTAAAGCAACATCAAAACATATAGAAATATGACCAACATCACCACCGCACACTTAAACCTTTGTTCGTCCTCGAACAAACTATCACTATAGGGACAAAACAAAATTAAGCTCTTATCATTCAAAGCACACTACACCTATGACCACGGTTGTTTGCAACAATTAAGCTCTAGCATATGCATTCACATACACTTCCCCTTTTCATATGCCAAAGTTCAAAAATATTCAAACAAAGACAACATGCTCATAACAATCCTAGCCTCAAAAACCGACTCAATGTCACAATGCACTCATGGCTTGAACACTCAACATCATAGAGAAGTCTAATAACGTAACCTATCCCTCGTCAAACCATGTGCGCTCACAACAAAATTACAGAGAATAAGAAGAATCCACACATTCGAACCAAATACTCAAATATATTTTAAGGACTCACATATCAATGAAACATCGCTGACTCTCACAAAGAAGTCACATGCATGCACTTGGTACCATAGGTTTGCTCTTAATGTAAATCTCTACTAATGTAGGCTCGCTCGATCCAAGATCAATTAGGACTTTTTTCATGATTTTAATATAGGCTAAGGGAGTAGGATATATTTAGGAATAATGTCTAACCTTCCAAAGCACTTTAACACATCACAACATTAGTTCTAGGCGCACATTCTTCAATCCCAACTTCAATTTCACAAACAAAATTAGCCCCAACAATGTTCTCTCTTTCTTTAAGCACTATCGTCATTTACACTCCACTAGCAAGAATATGATATCAATTTATTCACCTATATTTTTCCTTTTCTTTTTTCCATATTTTTCTTTTATTTTCTTTTTCAAATTCCGCTTGTCACGACCCAAAATTCCACTAAGGGTCATGGTGGCGCCGGACACTGCTGTCAGGCAAGCCAACCAAATCATTTAATCAAAATCTCGTTTTAATACTTTTTAAAACTAGGATTTTCCTTCCACATTTAGCAATTTAAAAGATAATAGTCTCAAATCAAATTTAAATGATAAGCAGTTAATACAAATACTTCAAACCATCCCAGAACCCGGTGTCACAAGTGCATGAGCATCTACTGACAAGGAAAATAAAATACAACATCCGTCCAGAATACAGTGGAGAGGGAGTAAATACAGTATAATGGAAGGGACTGCTCTAGCTGCGGCCGTCCCAAATAATGCAGCTCACCTAGTCCCAGAATCATCCGTGCTACTATGCCCAGTAGACCGCTAGAGTTACATATACCTGTGCAACAAAAATGCACAGAAGTGTAGTATGAGTACGTAAACAACGTGTACTCAATGAGTATCCCGCCTAATCTCGAAGAAGTAGAGACGAGAGGTCGACTTCAACACTTGCTAGAAGTCGAATAAAAATATACTAAAAATGTTAGGAAATCATGGATTTATATAGTAGTTCTAACTCACGAAGTCGGAAAACAGGTAAACACCTTTAACAAATAATAAAGGATTTTCAAGGTTTACTTTTCATTATCTTCTCAATTTATCTCAAGCCATGAAAGGCAATATCAACATTTAAAATTCTCAGGCAACAATATATATCATGCGCAAATCATGCCGAGGTCGACGGCCCGCTCCAATAGAAATGAAAAGTGTGCACTGCCGAGGGTCGAACGGCTCGAACCATAGATGCATCTATTACCCCGCTCATGAACTATCCATGCGACGCGGTCAACATAAAATAATCAATCACCCTGCTCGCGAATCAATCCACCTCAAACAACATCGAACTAAGGATTTATCAATCCACATCAATCACATAAAAAAAAATACATGCTCAAATAGCCAATTAAGGATTTATCAAGGAGCATTTGTCCAATTAAAAGCCAATCCTCTTTTTAACAATTAAAGAAATTAAAGTTTAATCCTTTTTGAAATTCATTTACTAATTCAATGCGATCTAAGTAATCCAAGCTGTCAATGAGCTTCCAATTAATCCAAGTATAGCATGCTTTTGGGTCCTAACTACCCGGACAATAGCATAATGGTAGGTACGCGCGGGCTCTCGTCACCTCGTGCGTACGTAGCCCCCACAAATAGGAGCACATAATCAATTATTTCACCTATGGGGACAATTCCCTCTTACAAGGTTAGAAAGGAGACTCACCTCGCTCCGAAGATCCATAACCGGCATTCCACGCTCTTCCGAAGACTCAAATCGATGCACAACACTCCAAAACTAGCCAATAATTATGTAAATCTATTAATATATGCTAAGGTACTCATTATAATCCAATTTATAGCAATTCCTAACCCCGATCGAAAAGTTGACAAAAATGCCCTCGGGCCCACGTGCCCGGAATCTGAAATTTTTCGAAGATAAAGTTTACCCATGGCCTCACGAATTCAAATATATAGTTTCCACTAAATTCCATACTAAAAATCGTGGTTAAATTCCAAGAATACAAATTCTAGGTCTTTCTACCAAACCCCCAAATTTCTACTAATTTACATGCTAAAATCCTTATATAATTGATGCATTTAACTCAAAATAGGTGGGGATAACTTACCTTATCATTGATGATGAAAATCCTCTCTTGAAGCTCCCTAAAAATCGCCCAAGCCATGAAAAATATGAAACAAAATGGCCAAATCCCGATTTTAAAACAACCCCTCTGCCTCCAGCTACTTCCGCTTCTGCGGAAGAAATTCTGCTTCCGCGGTCCTGCTTTTGCGGACCATCAGTCGCTTCTGCGACTTCCACTAGGCCGCCCATTTCCGCTTCTGCATTCCCCTTCCCGCAGATGCGGTCCCGCTTCTGCGGAACATTGACCGCATCTGCGGTCCACGAGCCCCTGGCAAATTCCGCTTCTGCGATGCCTCTACCGCAGGTGCGGTTCCGCATCTATGGAAATATGACCGCATCTCCGGTCCTTCCTCTTCTAGCCCAAAACCACTTCTGCGGTTGAATTGCCGCATCTTCGATACCGCATCTGCGATCCAAAACAGCAGATGCGGTTATGACAGCAACCAGCAAGCCTCAGCCTTCCAAAATTTTTATTTTCGATCCGTTAACCACCCGAAATCCACCCGAGGCCCCCGAGACCTCAACGAAACCTACCAACCAATCCCAAAATATAACACGGACCAGCTCGAGGCCTCAAATCACATCAAACAACATCGAACTCATGAATTGCACCCCAATTCAAGCTTAATGAACTTTAGAACTTCAAATTTCTATTTCCGATGTTTAAACCTATCAAATCACGTCCGATTGACCTCAAATTTTGCGAACAAGTCATATTCGACATTACGGACCTACTCCAACTTTCGGAATCGGATTCCGACCCCGATATAAAAAAGTCCAGTTCCGGTCAAACTTCTCAAAACCTTTAATTTTCTATCTTTAGCCAAATGACTTCAAAATTTACGGACCTCCGAATTCACTTCCGGTCGCGCCCCCAACTCCAGAATCACCATATGGAGCTATTCGCAGTCTCGAAACCTCCAACGGACATCGATAACACTAAAATGCACTTCAAGCCAAACTTATGAAATTTCTTCTAAAATGCTAACTTCCACAACAGGCGCCAGAACACTCCCGGGTTATCCAAAACCCGAACCGGGCATACGCCCAAGTCCGAAATCATCATACGAACGTGCTGGAACCTTCAGATCCCGATTCCGAGGTCGTTTACTCAAAATTCCAATCCTAGTTTATTCTTTCAACTTTAAGCTTCCGAAATCAGAATTCTCCTTCCAAATCTACTCTGGACTTTCCGAAATTCAATTCCGACCACACGTACAAGGCACAATACTTGAAATGAAGTTGTTCATGGCCTCAGACTGCTGAACGACGTGCTAGAGCCCAAAATGACCGGTCGGGTCGTTACATTCTCTCCCACTTAAACATACGTTCGTCCTCGAATGCACCGAGAACTACACAGGAGTGGTCTGAAATTGCTGTTTAACTTCTTATGCACCTTCCCGTGCTACCACAACTCAGTTGAGCACATTAGCTCGATTAATTCTGAAGATATTCTCTTTTATTCAAGCAGATACGCCTTAAAGCCAATTCCAACATCCGGAATTCTATGCCCGACCTGTTTCCACCATAAGATCGCCATATTAATCACTTCAAGCTGTACCCAAACATGGCTGCATAACCTTGCTGAGTTCGCACCTAGCAGCACTTTATTCACCGGACCACAATAACCTTTTTCTGATCAACTTAGTCAAAATCCTACTAATCTGATGCTCCCATTGCACCCCATGACATACCCAGGTCATACTCTAACCTTTACAATACCGCCACGACGGAAGAGATGTGCAGAAATTCATAACCGACTGCCGAATCAACAATCCATTAGGTCTATACTCCTGTCAAGAACCATCACTGCATTCTGGGCCGAATAATGGCCTTAGCTCCTTAATGTACTTCATATACTCGGAGTGCACGGATCTTAAAACCAATAATCTTGTCTCACCCAATACGAACTACTCAAGCATTATGCCACCCCGGACATGATCAAAAGTCTCATATGATGCTACCATGTGCCAATAGGCTACCAACTAGAGCGCGACACAAAAGAAAAACGAAATCTAAAAAGGAAATTCAATTACCCCGCTCGCGAATCATACATGCGACGCGGGCACACAACTAATATGAGCTTTCCTCAGAAAATACGAAACAAAACACATAAAAACAGATATAGGGAACTATACTCAGCATCATACTGTTGCGGCGCGCAACCCGATCCAAATGACATACCCATGGCGGCGTGCCACCCGATCCACACATAGATCTCACGTAAGGAGATGCACGTCGAGCTAAATTTTCTCATTACAATAAAATACCGAATTTCGGTCACAAGCACGCTAGGTGCATAATACCATCCCTGAGGGAGCAGATAGCGCTATAGGCTACAAAATTCAAGCACAACTGAGGTGCGATATACAATCTGAATCTCAAAAGCCATCTTGCTCATATAACACCATTTCTACGCGGATCCTCATCACATATGCAATTCACCAAGCCGTCTCACAACTCGCACGGCGCAATACATCATTACATGAAATTGCTAACGACCACATAACACCCCGACCATTCTTCCATAAGGAGCGCTTCGTTGAAATGAACATAATTGGCCTGACATAGAGCCCATATCCATATTAGATCCATCCACCGACCTTAAGTCGATCCTCATCGTATCAAACTAAGCCAATAACCCTTCGAAGGCCCATACTAATTTTCCTCTTCTCATAACACACAAGAACACCCATCATAACCAGAGTACTCATCCACAGTCCACAGTTCAGTAATTGAGTGCCCTCGAGGCATATATTCTCACTTTATCGATATCATCACAAATCTCCATACAGAGGTTAAATCTTTAATCAATCAAGTGACTACATGTCACACTTATACAATCTTCCTGTGGGACGCGCTCCCACAACCTTTTGAACCACATAACAGGTCCGTACATCTGCACCAATGCTGAAAAGCGATCAAGAATCATTAACCATGATACAAGCCCTTCTTAGAGAACACTAATCTCAGGTGACGCTCAAGACAATACCCACTTACTTTAAACATCGAAACTCCCTTCCTGCTCATCCGAGCTTGTGACATACTTGTCCACACCGAACTGCCACCTTGATTCTCACTTCAAATTCCATACTACTCACTGCACCCGACCTGCCAATGTACGATAGGATATGATTCTTATCATAACTCCGGAAACACTAATAGGTCAACACTCCATCATATAAAAGCTTTTCGTTGAACTCACTTTAGGAGAAACATAGCAACACACAGGCAAATTCTTATAAACGTAGATCATGCAAACATCTAGGTAGTGGTCTAAGGCATCATAGCCCTTCCGGAATCCGCTTCCACATACAAGCCATAATAGAAGAATGCTCCTGAATAATATCAACTACGGCCGCTGACAAGCCTCATACGCACCGTCACAAATCACTTGCATAACTTGATCACACGGAAGGAACTGATCTCCACCACCAATACGCCAACTCGATCCTGGCTAGCCAATCTATCTTCGTCCAATTTATCCTTGATTGCCATCGAAACAATAATAACTCCATCCAACACTCACCATACACTATCCGCACTCACCCCGAGTAACCTTGAACCGTGAGACCATGCTGCCTCAAATCCCACGAACTCTTTTCACACCTCCCAATTGCTACATCGCAAGCCAAAACATCACAGAACATTCTGTGCCTCTTCTCATAGGCTGATAACAAGCTTGATTCCTACCCGTAACCACATGCCCAAAATCATTAGGCATCACACCTCATCTTGTGAATTTACCATGACCGCTGTTGAGAGCCACCCGCTCTGACTTGGCCCCGAATATAATCAACTCCATGAGTCTTCCATCACATGAATACCCCATTGGCGAAGGACCCGCCGAATCACCTCCCTTGGAACCTGTATTTATACAAACAAATTCCTGAATCTTCCTCCAAGTCTGAACATGGGCCAATAAGGCCAACGATAGCCCACCTTTAATACTTCCTTTGCATAAATTACCACTTATGGTCCTTTCCCGTAGCTGAAATAGCCTATCAATATGCAAATAGCCAAAAATCTCGCAAGTAGCTAACCATGCAACCCAATCGTAAGGGGTGGGACTCTCCCACTTAGCAAGAAGCCATCATTTCACAAATCTGAAATTCACCCGTCCTCTTTATCTCTTATTGACATAACCTAACGCAGTCAACCGCCAAAGTTCTCGAAATCTTTCTGTAAAACCCCTTCTTATATTCTGACTCATCAAACACATTTGCACAACCGATCTCTTTGCTACATAACCAATAGAATTCTTCGCAATAGCCTTGCCAACCACACGATCGCTAACCTGCTCACCTGGGTAACCCACCTATAGAAAGCACTCCCCGACATTCTTCTAACGTTGTTGCACGAGGTACAATCACTACGACATCAATAACCCATCCTGAGTCTGAGCTCATTCTCCAGCTGCACAGATCAATTTACCCCTCGTGGACATCATTTAGATGTGCGGCAACATCCTTATAATTCAAAGTTATGCTGCATCCTTCTTTCTTTTAGGCAGCTCCTTTTCGTTATATCAAATCTCCTGCCACATAATAGCCCATACTTCAAATTAAATCCGTAGACCCCAATCATCAATCACTAACATTCTCAATCACTCCAAACTCTCCTTAAGGTACGTGGTCATCCCACTGCAAAGCCCATACGCAACTCCGCCACTCTCCCACTTTGGCGGAACTCATCACCTTAATCGACTACTCGACCTTCGCTTCATATACCTGGCCTTTTTATAATTTGAACACCGCCTGACGCTTCCCACATGTCCTTCCTCGTCCTTTGATATTCAGTGGCTATCTTAAATAAAATCTAACTTCGTGGCACTTGAACCCACAATTGCTGCTAACTTTAAATTTTTTCCGGAGATTATCTCTCTCGAGCTGCCAATATTAGAAATGTCGATTTAATCCTGAACCACCCTACCTCGCGATGTCTAACAGTAGTTTCTCCAATATTATTCCTCAATACCCCAAGGCAAATTGCAGAAGACCATAACACCGACGAATTTAGTACCCTTAATAAGGGCAACGACACCGCATTGTAGAAGAAAGCTCCGCCACGCTAGCAAATACCGAGTCTTGATACCTAATCAACCCAAACCTGAACATTCTCTGCCCGATTGCCTTTCCCCTGCCGTGAATAAGACACTGAATCTCTAGATCATGCACTGAGTAAACCTCCCTTCAAGTCATTCACTGTCCCGATACATAGGCAAACTTCATACCATCATAACAATACTGCGGAACAATTGTTCATAAGCAACGTGGAAACTTGTGCCTCGCCCCAGAGCCCTCAGAAGTACCGCTGCTGAGTTTGAAACAACAAAATACCCTTCAACAAGGCGACGATAATAGTCCAATCAACTATACCGGGAGAAACTTCCCGCACCACATTTGTAGTGCCATTATAATTCTTCAATTCTCGATTTATAACAAGCGCTTCGCGTCGCGTAAGATTGAGTAGGGAAGAAACGAAGGCATAAGCCTCACAGGAAATCAAATCGCACGATAAGGAATCAAGAAGGGAAGTACTCCTAATAGTTCTGCAACCTCACGAGGATAAGTACAGACGTCTTCGTACCGATCCACGAGACTCTACTACACTTGCTCATGACTCGTGAGACCCTAGCAACCTAATGCTCTGATACCATGTTGTCACGACCAAAAATCCACAAAGGATCGTGGTGGCGCCGGACACTGCTATCAGGCAAGCCAACCAAATCATTTAATCAAAATCTCGTTTTAGTACTTTTGAAATCTAGGATTTTCCTTCCATATTTAGCAATTTAAAAGATAATAGTCTCAAATCAAATTTAAATGATAAGTAGTTAATACAAATACTTCAAACCATCCCAGAACCTGGTGTCACAAGTGCATGGGTATCTACTGACAAGGAAAATAAAATACAACATCCGTCCGGAATACAGTGGACAGGGATTAAATACAGTATAGTGGAAGGGACTGCTCTAGCTGCGGCCGTCCCGAATAATGCAGCTCACCTAGTCCCAGAATCATCCGTGCTGCTACGCCCAGTAGACCGCTAGAGTTACATATACCTGTGCAACAAAAATGCACAGAAGTGTAGTATGAGTACGTGAACAACGTGTACTCAATGAGTATCCCGCCTGTGAGCACGTGATTTTTGTCTCGCTTGAATTATTCCTATAGAATACATAAAATTAGGATTTTTCTTTTAATTATTTGATTTTTAGGATTTGATTGCATAGTTTTGTGTTTGTTTGCATTTTTATGTGCATTTTTAGTTGGTATAATTCATAAAAAATACAAAAATATAGTACCTTTGAATTTAGGACTCCATTTTATATTTTTAGTTTTATTAGTTAATTAATATTACAAAATAAGAGAAAATAACAAAATAGTCATGTTCTATTTTTACTTAAGTTTTCATTTTAAAATTAGGATTTGGTTAATTTTTTGAAATTAATTAGTTTAATTCTAGATTTAAAATCAGGTCTTTGTTCATAAATAAATAATAACAATAAGAAAAAAAAGGAAAATGCAAAAATAGAGGTCTTATTAAAGACCCATGTTTTGGGCCAAATGTGATTCAAGCCCAAATCAAAACCCCTTAATCAACCCCAACCCGTCCAGCCCAGTCCAACTCGAGCTCCCAACCCGGTCCAGCTTTTTTATGCTCAAAACGATGCCGTTTCGCCTATTTTAATCACGACCGTTGGATCTCGTCAATCCAACGGTCCGGAACTGATGAGGATTAGGGTATAAAAGTGTCGGAAGCCCCCCCCTTACCCCCTCACTCGTCTCTCTCGAACCCCCCTCTCTCAAGAACCCTAATCCCGCCGCCCCTTTTTCCACCGTCTCCCCCTGGCGGCGCCGCCTCTGATGGCCGCCAAATTAACACCACAACCTCCTTTCCTCCTCCCCTTTCCCAATCCGGCCCCCATTTCCCTCAGAACACGCCCAAACCCCTCGAATCTTTGTTTGAAGCCATGAACCCTAGCCGCCGCTTTTGTTCTCCGGTGGTGGCGTCTCCTTCAAACCCCACCAAACTTACACCCCAGACTCGCCTTAACCCCCTCTTCCCAAATCTCAAACCGGATTCCTTCAAACCTGGCTTAAATCCTTCGAATCCCAAATCTAGGGTTTAGGCCAAAGTCTAAGTCGCAGATTTGAGGGTTTATCAGTGTTCAAATGGTTCTAAAATGATATTATGTGTTTGTTTTGTTAAAGAACCGGCATATAATATTATTTAGGAGTCATATTCAAAGGCAGTCAAGTGAAGACCAAATCAGAGTTGAGGGTCAGGAATCAAGCCTAGTTGGTGAGTCCTCGTGTCTTCCTTTCATTCTTCTCCTTCTTTCATTAGGTTTAAGCTAGGGTTCCGAATTGAACCCAAGATTATTTCTTGAGTTTGTTCCCTGTTTGTTTTAGGTCTATTTAGTTTGTTGTCAACACATGCTTAAGTCTTTGATTTTGTTTCCTGCTTAATTACATAGTTTTATTTGATTAGTTTAGTTTTGATAATTCAATTAGTACTTCTGCCTGTTCTTCGATTTTTTTTGCTTGCTAATGTTCTATTTTTCTTTTCTCCTCTGTTCTTACTGATTCTGTGTTAATTTTGTTCATTTCTTAATTTTTGGTTTGACTGATAATAGATAGTAGTAGTTTTCAATCCGGAATTCAGTAGTTAATTCAGATTTCAGAGTTTTTGTTATAATTGAATTTGGTTATAGCTGAACCTTTCAGTCCCTGTGAGTAGTTAACCATGGTTATTTGACCAAGGTAGGGGGCTGGAGGTTAGTATAACTAGGTTATGTAATTCAGGGGTAAGGGCAGGGCTAGTATAGGTATTTCAAAATAGAGAATAGTGCAGTAATTGAAATTGGAAATCACTAGAACCTTCTAGATGGGGTCCTAATTTGGAATTCAGAAAGTTAGTAGTGTTACTTGGCCAACAAGGCATAAAATGAGGGGTTTAAGTAGTTGAAATCTGAAAATTAATAAGGGACTAAGGTGTAAAGGAAAAATTTGAAAGTTGCCCTAATATTTGCCTATAAAAGGCAGTCTTTACTGCCTTGCACACTAAGTTTTAGATCCCTGAAAATTCCCCAAAACCTTCCAGCTCCAAATTTCCCCCAAATATACATTTTTTGCAAGTTTAAGATCTGAAATTTGAATTTCAAATTCAAATATTCAAATCTGAAGTCCTAAAGTTCAACAACTTCTCTTAGATCTTCATTTCTTCCGGAAAAAAAAACCAAAAACAAAAGAAAAATACAGCAAAAACTCAAAAAAAAAATACTGTTCTATTGTGACTTTGGGCTGAATTTCAAGTTGTAGTGTTAGATTGGCATCTTCTATCTCGGTTTCTAGTGATTGAAGTCCTTTAAGACATTCCTGGTTCAATTTCAACTAAATTTGGGTGAAAATCAGTGTGACTTTGGTCATTTTATTGCTGTTATTCTTCTATCGTTCCTCCCTGGGTATTTTGGCTTGATTTGGGTTGAAAATTGGCCTTGTGTAAGCTGTGTTATTGCTGATCTCGTTGCTGTGATCTGCTGAACTGTTGCTGATCTTATTTCCTTCTTACTTTGCTCAATTCCAGGTACATTGTTGTCTCTAATGCTCTGAAGTTTCACTCAATGTATGTGAACGACTTTGACATCAAATGATGAAGAATTGCTATGTTATCACACGAATCTGCCTTTGTTTTCATTACTAGTCTAATATGTAGCTGTAGCTTCATTTGAACAAATATGTATAAATGTTAAATAGGACTATTTGTATTAATTAGGACTGTTTGGACTTGTTTGGTAATTAAACTGGAAAGCTTTTGGACTGTTGATCATAGGACTGTTAACCTGGAAAGGACTGTTAAACTAATTCGATTTCATTTGCGAATCATCTGAGTTTTGTGTTTAGTAATGTTAGGAAGAGTTAGTTTGAGGCTGCTGTCCATGTCGTCAGATTTTACTTTAAAATTGATAGTCGAAGGCAGCCATTGGTATTGAGGCACACTGGCCTATTAGAACTGCTGCAGTTAATGTGTAATTGTCTTAAAATGCTTCAATCTCTTCGGAATTAGTTCATAAGTATTGCTAGGTGTTAAATTGTTGAAAGGTTAGTCATGTTGAAATGTCACAATTGTTTTTTTTAAGATTGGATCATGATTGATATCTGACCTGTTTGTCAGTTTAATTGTTGGTCATCATCAGTTCATTTTAGGTCCTTTTGTTACTCTACTCATGTTAAATCCCTGTTTAAGTGTTAACAAATATGAATGACTTTATAGGTAAATCACCATTAACCGATATCATATTTTGAGTAAAATAGATCATCAGGTCTTCTCTCTTCATCTCTTTAATAATATTAATTGAGCTTCGGCTCATGTTAGCTGGACTGTAAAGACTGGGCTCAACGCAGGCCCAGCGGAAAATAGCCAGGCCCATTGTCCTTTTAATTCAATCATTTCAAGGCCTAGGCAGTATAATGTTGAGCCTGGGCCCAAGGGCAATATCAGAAGCCCAAAGTTGGGCCAGCTCTAAATAAAACACAGCAGCATTCACCAAACCCTGGGCTAACGTTCAAGGCCCAAAATTGTTAAGTCCAAAAATCCTTTAAACTATATTAGGAATATGGGGATTGATTTGCAAATAGAAATTTAGGTTCTCGCGTTAAGTAGCGGGTTCAAATTAGGAGGGTTTCCCCTTTTGTTTGAATTCGGACTTGAACCCGAGACCCGAACTTATAGATGTATATTAATTAGACCCTTTTAGAGACAAAAAATAAATAAAAAATCGTAGTTTGCTTTAGGTTGGCCTTAAAATAATAAAGTGAGATGAGCCTCGCCAAACAAAACACATAAATTGTGGGGCCCTCATTGAATGCTTAATTAAAATACTTAGAATTTGGGGCGTGCCGTTTAGCGAATTTCATGGGCTCCCGCAAGGATAATAACTCGTTAGTCGCTTTAGGCGCGCTTTTAATAATTTTACCTTCCTAAATACGGGTGTGCATTTCATGCAACCCAAATCCAAATCCCAAAACGTTGAATAAGAATATGTCGAGGATCCGGGTGCATTTCATGTGACGTGATCCAAAAACACGTTCTTAAAATGACGTTCACTTTCCTAAAAATCAACTGAAAGCGGTAAATAATCTCAAAAATTGCATTATAGGTGGGAATGTGTATAAAACCAGATGTTTAGCCATTTATAATAATTTAAGCGACCGTGCTAGAACCACGGGATCCGGGGGTGCCTAACACCTTCCCTCGGGTCAACAGAATTCCTTACACAGAATTTCTGGTTCGCAGACTCCAATTGGGAAGTCGAAATTTTCCTCGATTTGGGATTTAAGTTAAACCGGTGACTTGGGACACCAAAAGCTAATCCTATCCCAAGTGGCGACTCTAAAAAATAAATAAATAATCCCATTTCGAATAATGTCACTTTAAATGGAAAAACTCCCTTATACATTTATCCTTCGGGGTAGGTGTGTAGAAAAGGAGGTGTGACACCGCCTAATCTCGAAGAAGTAAAGACGAGAGGTCGACTTCAACACTTGCTAGAGGTCGAATAAAAATATACTAAAAATGTGAGGAAATCATTGATTTATATAGTAGTTCTAACTCACGGAGTCGGAAAACAGGTAAACACCTTTAACAAATAATAAAGGATTTTCAAGGTTTACATTTCATTATCTTCTCAATTTATCTCAAGCCATGAAAGGCAATATCAACATTTAAAATTCTCAGGCAACAATATATATCATGCGCAAATCATGCCGAGGTCGACGGCCCGCTCCAACAGAAATGTAAAGTGTGCACTGCCGAGGGTCGAACGGCTCGAACCATAGATGCATCTATTACCCCGCTCGCGAACTATCCATGCGAGGCGGTCAACATAAAATAAACAATCACCCTTCTCGCGAATCAATCCTGCGACACAGGTTCACATAAAAAAAAATACATGCTCAAATAGCCAATTAAGGATTTATCAGGGAGTATTTGTCCAATTAAAAGCCAATCCTCTTTTTAACAATTAAAGAAATTAAAGTTTAATCCTTTTTGAAATTCATTTACTAATTCAATGCGATCTAAGTAATCCAAGTTGTCAATGAGCTTACAATTAATCCAAGTATAGCATGCTTTTGGGTCCTAACTACCCGGACAATAGCATAATGGTAGGTACGCACGGACTATCGTCACCTTGTGCGTACGTAGCCCCCACAAATAGGAGCACATAATCAATTATTTCACCTATGGGCACAATTCCCTCTTACAAGGTTAGAAAGGAGACTCACCTCGCTCCGAAGATCCATAACCGGCATTCCACGCTCTTCCGAAGACTCGAATCGATGCACAACGCTCCAAAACTAGCCAATAATTATGTAAATCTATTAATATATGCTAAGGTACTCATTATAATCCAATTTATAGCAATTCCTAACCCCGATCGAAAAGTTGACAAAAATGCCCTCGGGCCCACGTGCCCGGAATCTGAAATTTTTCGAAGATAAAGTTTACCCATGGCCTCACGAATTCAAATATATAGTTTCCACTAAATTCCATACTAAAAATCGTGGTTAAATTCCAAGAATACAAATTCTAGGTCTTTCTACCAAACCCCCAAATTTCTACTAATTTACATGCTAAAATCCTTATATAATTGATGCATTTAACTCAAAATAGGTGGGGATAACTTACCTTATCATTGATGATGAAAATCCTCTCTTGAAGCTCCCCAAAAATCGCCCAAGCCATGAAAAATATGAAACAAAATGGCCAAATCCCGATTTTTAAACAACCTCTCTGCCTCCAGCTACTTCCGCTTCTGCGGAAGAAATTCCGCTTCCGCGATCCCGCTTTTGCGGACCATCAGCCGCTTCTGCGACTTCCACTAGGCCGCCCATTTCCGCTTCTGCATTCCCCTTCCCGCAGATGCGGTCCCGCTTCTGCGGATCATTGACCGCATCTGCGGTCCACGAGCCCCTGGCAAATTCTGCTTTTGCGATGCCTCTACCGCAGGTGCGGTTCCGCATCTGCGGAAATATGACCGCATCTGCGGTCCTTCCTCTTCTAGCAAAAAGCCGCTTCTGCGGTTGAATTGCCGCATTTGTGATACCGTATCTGCGATCCAAAACCGCAGATGCGGTTATAACAGCAACCAGCAAGCCTCAGCCTTCCAAAATTTTCATTATTGATCCGTTAACCACCCGGAATCCACCCGAGGCCCCCGGGACCTCAACCAAACCTACCAACCAATCCCAAAACATAACATGGACCTGCTCGAGGCCTCAAATCACATCAAACAACATCGACATCGTGAATTGCACCCAATTCAAGCTTAATGAACTTTAGAACTTCAAATTTCTATTTCCAATGTTTAAACCTATCAAATCACGTCCGATTGACCTCAAATTTTGCACACAAGTCATATTCGACATTACGGACCTACTCCAAATTTCGGAATCGGATTCCGACCTTGATATCAAAAAGTCCACTTCCGGTCAAATTTCTCAAAATCTTCAATTTTCTATCTTTAGCCAAATGACTTCAAAATGACCTACGAACCTCGAATTCACTTCCGATCGCGCCCAACTCCAGAATCGCCATATGGAGTGCAGTCTCGGAATCTCCAATGACATCGATAACACTGAAATGCACTTCAAGCCAAACTTATGAAATTTCATCTAAAATGCTAACTTCCACAACATGCGCCAGAACACTCCCGGGTTATCAAAAACCCGAACCGGGCATACGCCCAAGTCCGAAATCATCATACGTACCTGATGGAACCTTCAGATCCTGATTCCGAGGTCGTTTACTCAAAATTCCAATCCTAGTTTATTCTTTCAACTATAAGCTTCCGAAATAAGAATTCTCCTTCCAAATCAACTCTGTACTTTCCGAAATTCAATTCCGACCACACGTACAAGTCACTATACTTGAGATGAAGTTGTTCATGGCCTCAGACTGCTGAACGACGTGCTAGAGCCCAAAACGATCGGTCGGGTCGTTACACCGCTAGCGGTGTATTACTTTACCAAATAAGTGCACCCTTCTTTCTTTCATTGGTTACACTCAAAATTCACCGCCCACTTAGTCCCTTCATACTTCTTTTAGCGCTTGCTTTACAATTAAAGTGCTTTAAGAAGTAAACTGATCAAAACAATATCAATTACGAACAAAAAGGATATAGACTTGTAATGTGGGTGTCAAATTTAAGTCTATAGGCTCAAAAGGGTTAATTAGGGATAAATTATATTGAGATAAGCATTTCAGCTAAAAAAATTAAAAATTAAAGAAGGCCTAAAATCATTTTTTAGACCAAGCATCACCTAAAATTTCGCTTCAACTCACATACCCGGCAAGTTCTAGACACTAGTACAATATATGGACTACATAAAAATCTCACCACACAAGCCATATAACTCACTAAGGATGGGCCATTCCGACTCTCAACAAATGCAAGTATTCACGGAGCCACGTGATTTTAAGCATTAAGCACAAAGCAAACAATAGTCAAATAAATCAGACGTAGGCATCACAAAACATGCTATCCAGTATATAAAGGCATCAAGATCAATTTCAAAATATAGGGAAGATACTACACGTGCCAACGTCTAAATATGCTACTATCAAACAAGTCAAAGGCGCCTAGGAATCTCATCTTTCTTCCTCTATTTATTCCTAAATTCTAATCTACTCTAATAATAGAAATACTACTACCCGGTTCAAACTACATCCAATGGAAAAGAACCGAGGCACAAAAAAAAAATCACGGGGGATTATTACTACTTGAAAAAAATAAAATAATAAAAAGATATATTTTTGGATTTTTTTTTTCTATTTTTTAATTTTTTGTTAGACTTTAATCCCTCAAGAAAACTGTCTAGGAGATCCATCGTCGGGAAAAGTGCAAATTTTCTACTTTTTTCGATTTTTTTTTACTTTTTATGTTTAAATTAAGTTACTAAAACTACTACTCTATACTAACTTATTAATTCTACTATCTATGCATAAAAAAAAGATAGCTAACAATAAAAAGAAAAAAATAACAATATACTAATATAATACTATACAAAGCACAGAGAATCATCCACCAAAACTTGTTGCGGCCAAACGCACACGCAAATATACGCGATCGTCAAGTAATAAAGTGACTAAGTCAGATGTCGAAGCCACGAGGACTTGTGATTAACTATTAAATAAATTAGACTATCCTAATTATCTAAATTAGAATTAAACCTAGAAATATTTTATTCTAAACTAATTAAATAAAGAATTATAAATAATGAACTTTGAACGGAGAAAAAGCAGATTTTATGATACTAGTGTATTGAAAACAATTTAGGGTCATGGGCTATCTAACATTCCCATTGTATTTTCAATTGAATTAACTAACTAATTTATCTAATTTATTGATTGACGGGGTTAATATTGCTCATAAGAATTTGTCGAGTTCATACTCGCCCATTAAAGCTAACCTAACGCCTATATGTATATGGAGTTAGAATCAACAAGAACATATTTATAATTCCTGTACATCAACCTAGCAAGGCAATTAGGTATATGTCTATCCTAACTGCGAATCTGTTCCTTGATGCCTAGATTTAAGAACTTGCTCTACTCAATCCTATGTGCAATCTAGAATTCCCACTTTCGAGATCCATCCTAGATTCGTAGATAGTATTCAATTAGTGATCAAGAAATTAAATAATTTAGCGCAAGATTGAATAAACAAACTAATATGATAAATCCAATATCCGAGTATCAATAGTCATGAAAGAACCATAACCTTAGAACGTGAAGTTTATCTCCACATAGACATGGTAGCAAAACAACAAATCATACAAAGAAACATAAAAATTAGAAAGTTTGGTGGAAGAAAAGATGAAACCCAGCCTCCACGGCGGCTCTATGCTCTTCCTAGATTGAATCCCCTTGAAAAAGTGTGTTTGATGACCTAAAAGGGGCGTTTTTGGCCTATATATTGCGTACAAAAGTCGTGGGCCAAAGTTTTCCTTTTCCTAATACGACTCAGCTTCAGGGGTTGATGCTCGGGTGGATGCTTCGCATCCAACTCAGATTCCACTTCTTCAGCTTCGCATCCATCCTTTGTTCCTCCATCTCTACTGTGCCACGTGCGGGTGCTATGGCCCGACTTCACTCCTAAGGGTTCACCAACTAGCCTTCTTTCCAAGGTTGGATGCGACGCATCCACCCTCTTCTCCTCTAGTTGGAGTATCTTTTTTTCATATTTTTGCACTCCAAACATCCTAAATCATCACACATAACTTAATTAGTCGTAAAACTAATAACTAACACATATTGGGCATTTTAAACACCAAATAGCACCAAAAAATGGTTAAAACATGGGTAACGTAACATCAAAACATATAGAAATATGCCCAACATCACCACCCCACACTTTAACCTTTGTTCCTCCTCGAACAAACCATCACTATAGTAGACAAAACAAAACTAAGCTCTTATCATTTAAAGCGCACTACACCTATGGCCATGGTTGTTTGCAACAATTAAGCTCTAGCATATGGATTCACATACACTTCGCTTTTTTATGCCAAACTTCAAAATTATTCAAACAAAAACAAAATGCTCATAACTATCCTAGCCTCAAAAACCAACTCAATGTCACAATGCACTCATTGCTTGAATACTCAACATCATAGAGAAGACTAATAATGTAACATATCCCTCGTGAAACCATGTGCCCTCACAACAAAATCACACAGAATAAGAAGAATCCACACATTCGAACCAAATACTCAAATTTATTTTAAGGACTCATATATCAAAGAAACATCGCTCACTCTCACAAATTCACATGCATGCACTTGGTACCATAGGCTTTCCCTTAATGTAAATATCTGCTAATGTAGGCTCGCTCGATCTAAAATCAATTAGGACTTTTTTCATGATTGTAATATGGGATAAGGGAGTAGGATATATTTAGGAATAGTGGCTAACCCTCCAAATCACTTTAACACATCACAAAATTAATTCTAAGCGCACATTCTTCAATCTCAACTTCCATTTCACAAACAAAATTACCCCAACAATGTTCTCTCCTTCGTTAAGCACTATCGTCATTTACACTCCACTAGCAAGAACAAGATATCAATTTATTCACCTATATTTTTCCTTCTCTTTTTTCTAGATTTTTCTTTTTTAATTTCCGCTAGTGGTGTATTATTTTACCAAATAAGTGCACCCTTCTTTCTTTAATTGGTTCCACTCAAAAGTCACCCACACTTAGTCCCTTCACACTTCTTTTAGCGCTCATTTTACAATTAAAGTGCTTAAAAGGATCTAAACAATATCAATTAAGAACAAAAAGGGTATATGCTTGTAATGTGGGTGTCAAATAAAAGTCTATAGGCTCAAAACGGTTAACTAGGGATAAATTTTATATGTCATAAGCATTTAAGCTCAAAAAGATCAAAGAAATCTTAAAATTATTTTTCAAACCGAGCATCACCAAAAATTTTGCTTCAACTCACATACCGGGCAAATTCTAGGCACAAGTACAATACATGGACTACACGAAAATCTCACCACATATGGCACATAACTCACTAAGGACGATCCCATTCTTACTCTCAACAAATGCAAGTATTCACTAAGCCACGAGATATTAAGCATTAAGCACAAAATGAACAATAGTCATATAAATGAGACGTATGCATCTCAAAACTTTCTATCCAATATATAAAGGCATCAAGATTAATTTCAAAATATAGGGAAGACATTACACGTGCCAAAGTCTAAATATGCTACTATCAAACAAGTCAAAGACGTCTAGGAATCTCATCTTTCTTCCTCTATTTATTCCCTAAATTCTAATCTACTCTAAAAATAAAAATAATACTACTCGGTTCAAACTATATCCCATGTAAACGAACCAAGGCACAAAGAAAAACAATAGGGGATTATTACTACCTGAAAAAAATAAAATAATAAAAAGATATATTTTTGGATTTTTTCCTTTTTTTTTAGATTTTAATCCCTCAAGAAAATTGTCTAGGAGATCCATCGTCGGGAAAAGTGCAAATTTTCTACTTTTTTCGATTTTTTTTAAAATTAACTTACTAAAACTACTACTCCATACTACACTACTAATTCTACTAACTATGGATTTAAAAAAAAGAAGCTAGCTAACAATAAAACGAAAAAAAAAAACTAACAATATAATAATATAATACTATACAAAGCACAGAGAATCTTCCACCCCACACATAAAAGAGTGCAACGTTCCCAATGCACAAATAAAGCAAAAATAAGAAGGGTGAAGATGAAACTCCCTGAAAGGCCAAAGGCTGAAGTGATAGCGGCTCACACGGTACTCAAATTTCTCCTACCGATGGTCCTTTGTGCGGGTACCTAACACTAGTTCCAACCATTTGGCTCGCATTTGCGCACTTCTAGTGGCTTTTCTTCTATGCTTATAATCCTACAAAATAAAAACATCACTACAAAGATAGAAATATAAAATAAACAAAAATAAATAAAAATAAAAGAAAAAAGTTAAGATGGGTTTCCTCCCAACAAGCGCCTAATTTAACATCGCGGCACGACGTGAACCACTTTTTGCCTCCACCTTGAACTTATGAATTGTACCCCTAACAGGGTATCCAATCTGTGGCTATGCTCCTTTGATGGGGTTACAAAGATAACCAAGCCAAGTAATAAATATTTCGCTGTGTACCTCTCGGCCTTTAAATGAGGAATGTAAGTTTTGCTTTTTGGCACAACAAATTCAAGAATATAGGCACTTTCATCATTATTATTTCACTCTCCCATAGGCTTAGATGGCTCGATTACTATCTTAATATCTGAATACAATGTGAAAAAATGATTGGAATGAGGTCTAATGCGCCCTAACTCATGAATTTTACTACTATTTGCATCCCCATATTTACAATACTAGAGTCTGCAAAAGTTATGTTATATACTCTCTCACATGACTCTAAAGCACCCTTCTCAACATTGGCACCATCAAGAAAAATAGGGTCCAATGATTGGTATTCTCATTTTAGCTCCTCAATTTGGTCTAGAAGATCTTTTTCAGATTCACACAACTCATTATTAAATTATTGGGCGTTACACGCATCAACCTTTGCACTCAAATCTGCTTCGAAGTTATGCACAACCAAGCCAAAATTATCAATTTTATGTGCAAGCTCATCTCACTCCTTAGACCGATCATTCACCAACATTGTTAGAAGTCATCGTCGGTTCGCATATTTGCTTAATCAAGAAAATTTGTTCCAATATTAACCCTAAATCCCATATTTAAATTCGGACTTCCAAGAGTTCAGGTCAGGACAAGCCCAAAAAAATGGGCCATAACTGTCTTCCGTCAACCAAGCGTCTTCATCACTAACCTTACCTCCGTATACTTCATCCCCGGATGTAATACTAAGCGAACTAGAAATAGACTATGGGAAAAATCAAATAGTTATAACAACAATAATATTTACAAAGAAAAAAAAACTTGTAAAGAAAATAGTAAAAGCCTAATCTCGAAAAAGAACTAATTTTAAGTCCCTGGCAACGGCGCGAAAAACTTATTGCGGCCAAACGCACACCAAAGTATACGCGGTCGTCAAGTAATAAAGTGACTACGTCGGATGTCGAACCCACGAGGACTTGTGATTAACTATTAACTAAATTAGACTATCCTAATTATCTAAATTAGAATTAAACCTAGAAATATTTGACTCGAAACTAATTAAATAAAAAAATATAAATAATGAACTTTGAACAGAGGAAGTGCATATTTTTATGATATTAGTGTAATGAAAACGATCTAGGGTTATGGCTGTCTAACATTACTATTGTATTCTTCAATTGAATTGACTAACTAATTTTTCTAGTTTATTGATTGACAGTGTTAATATTGCTCATAAGAATCTGTCGAGTCCTTACTCACATATTCAAGCTAACCTAACGCCTATATGTCTACGGAGTTAGAATCAACAAGAAAGCATTTATAATTCCTGTACATCAACCAAGCAAGGCAATTAGGTATATGTCTATCTTAACTGCGAATCCGTTCCCCGATGCCCATGTTCAAGAACTTGCTCTACCCAATCCTATGTGAAATCAAGAATTCCCACTTTCACGTTCAATTCTAGATTCATAGATAGTATTCAATTGGCGATCAAAAAATTAAATAATTAAGCGCAAGATTGAATAAATAAACCAATATGATAAATCAAGAAGACAAATTCAATATCCAAATAACAATAGTCATGAAAGAACCACAACCCTAGAACGTGAAGTTTAGCTCCACATAGACATGGTATCAAAACAACAAATCATACAAAGAAAAATAAAAAATACGAAGTTTGGTGGAAGAAAAGATGAAAACCGGCCTCCACGGCGGCTATGTGCTCTTCCTAGGTTAAATCCCTTCAAAAAGTGTGTTACATGACCTAAAGGGTGCGTTATTTGGCCTATATATTGCGTACATAAGTCGTGGGCCAAAGTTTTCCTTTTCCTAATCCGACTCAGCTTCAAGGATTGAAGCGGATGCTATGGCCCGACTTCACTGCTAAGGGTGCACCACCTAGCCTTCTTTCCAGGGTTGAATGCGACGCATCCACCCTATTCTCCTCTAGTTGGAGCATCTTTTCTTCATATTGTGGCACTCCAAACTTCCTAAATCATCACACATAACTTAATTAGTCATAAAACTAATAATGAACAAATATTGCGCATTATTAACACTAATTAGCACCAAAAAGCGGTTAAAATATGGATAAAGTAACATCAAAACATATAGAAATATGCCCAACATCAACGCGAACGTGATGAAGAACACCAGATAATAGAACCAGCACTTCAAAACATGAGAAAATGGTACGTGGCCCATCCGAAACGCACCCGGGGTCCTTGGGACCCCGTCCGAACATACCAACAAGTTCCATAACATAAAGAGGACGTGCTCGAGTCCTCAAATTACATCAAACAACGTCAAAACTACGAATCACGCCTCAAATCAAACTTAATGAACATATGAACTTTTAACTTCTACAACTCGCGTCTAATCATATCAAATCAACCTAGAATGACGTCAATTTTTCATGCAAGTTCCTGATGACACAACAGAGCTATACCAACTCCCGAAATCAAAATCTGAACCCGATATCAACAAAGTCAACTCCTGTTCAAACCTCTTAACCCTCTAGGGAGACCTCTACTCGCCCATCCCCCACCACTAGCTGGTTGTGTGGGTTGAGTGGCAACTGGAGCAGCAACCATGGCCTGTGAAGTCTGTGCACCTGACTAAATCCATGGATCCTGAGTAGTCTGTGCAGGTGCACCCCTCCAGAGGCTGGGCAAGTCCCTCACCATATAAAGGGTATCAGCACACTCAAAGCAAGCTCTGTGGGCGTGGATGCTGGGACTTGCTCGGGCCTGATCGGTTGGACTGACCGCTGAAGGCACCCCGCGAAGGAGGTGCGCTAGAAAGTGGCTGAGCAAAGTGTGCAACCTGAGACCTCAGATTAACCAGAGCACCACTAGATGATGGAAGTGTTGAATGAACTGGATAACTCACATAGCCGCTACCATGACGAGCAGCATCTGGGGCGCGTGCACCTCTATATCTGCCAAAATCTTGAGTCCTCTTGGCTTCCCTATCCTCTCTTTCACGGCCCACATACCCTCTAATCTCCGTGCCATTTCTACAGCCCGCTGAAATGAAGTATCTGTCACTAACACTCGAGCTATGTTGAATCTAATACCATAGTTGATCTCCTCGATGAATCGGCGGACTCGCTCTCTGACTATAGAACCAAGGTAGGTGCATGTCTGGACAAATCACTAAATCGGACAACATACTCTATCTCTGTCATAGTACCCTAGCGCAACTGCTCAAACATAGCACCATGCATCCCGAAGGGTCTGGGGAACAAAATCTCTCAAGAACATCTCTCAAAATTGAGTCCATTTGAATGAAGCTGCATCGGCTTGGCTACCCTGCTCATAAGCCTGCCACCACTGATAAGCTGCTCCTGACAGCTGGAATGTAGTAAACCTAACTCCGCTTGTCTCCACAATACCCATGGTGTGATGAATACAGTGGAACTTCTCTAGAAGGATGATACTTCTTGAACCTCTCAAGTCTAAGGTGCTCCTCCTCAAATTCCAATTCCCTAACCTCGGGCTGATCCCGAACAAGGCTATGCTTGCATAACCTTTAGGATCTGATCAACATAGACCCGCTGCTCTAGGATGCGTGCCACGGGAGTTTGAGCTCCTCCCCAGCCTGGAATCAACCCCGCCTGAGCTAGAGTACCAAATATGCTCAAGAACTCTACAAAAGGTCTCCTGAAGTATAGGGGTGGCAACAGGCACCTCGAGTGCCTGTCCCCCTATTGGAGCTTCTAGTTTCTCCTCTATCACAGCTCGGGCAGGTGCTCTAGCTATACCACGACCCTACTCAGGCTCTGCCCTAGCCCCGGCCTTTCGCGGCTCTAGCACGGGGCGCGGGTGACTGATCGTCGGGTCCAGCAGTGTGTGTCCTCACCATCTGTGAGAGAATACAAAGTTCTAAGTCAACCAATTCACACTATAAGGAATCAAAGAAGTGGATTTTTTCCTAACAATTATGTAGCCCTCAATGATAAGTACATACGTCTGTGTACCGATCCGCAAGACTCTACTAAAGCTTCTTATGACTCGTAACACCTATGAACCTAGAGCTCTGAGACCACCTTGTCACGACTCCAGTTTCCCACATAGGGATTTCATGATGGCACCTAGTCTCTATGACTAGGTAAGCATAACATTAATAATAACTTAACAGAAATAATCAACAGAAATACTAAAGTAAGACTGATAAGCTAAAATAAACTCCCAAAATAAGATCTCAACAACATCTCTCCCAAAACCGGTGGAACAGAGTCGTAAGCTCTACAGAATAATCTAAAATATCTAATACAACATTGTCTGAATAAGAAATACAACAGAATGAAGGATAAGGGAAGGTGAATCCGAGGCTTGGGGACGCCGAGCAGGTATACCTTGAAATTTACGGATATCAACTACAATCAACACTAACGTCCAGCATGGGCAGACATACCTGGATCTGCACAAAAAGATGTGCAGAAGCGTAGTATGAGTACATCATGATGGTAGTAGTAAACATAATGAAAACATTATAACGGGAAGTAATGGGAGGCAGAGAATAAACTTTATGAAACATGTTAATAGCATAGACTAATGAAGAATTGTAAGCATTGAGGTAACATCAAAGAAGGTATTAGATATAACCACAATAGTCAAATATGGAAAAAACTGATAAGGCACAGAAGAATAAAAACAACAAGAAGTATTCCACTAATAACTCTTTTCAACATGAGATGTACACCAAGAATCACAACCGAGGTACCACCTCGTATACAGCAAGAAACACGATCGAGGTACTACCTCGTATATAACAAAAATCACAACCGAAGTCCTGCCTCATATTCACATTTCTCAATTTCAATCACAATCCTTCCTTATATCATCGCGGAAGCCTTACATTTAGTTTAAAAGATCATTTTTCCGAAATAGGTACCCGTGCTTTAGCCCACCTTATCACGCAGTGTGGCTTCAAGTAGTTCCCTTAAGAGCAACATGCGTATCAAACCTACCTTATCTCACCGCATGCGTATCAACCCCAAGACGTATACCACCGCATACGTATCAATATATCAACGTAATCACAACTCGCACTACAAGTGCCTATATGCCAGAACATGCTAAAAGGATCAACAATATTAATATTTCCACAAAAAATAGCCCAAGGCTCAACAACAATATGTACAAGAATCTCAACAATAACAAAAAAAGAGTGAATACCTCAACTAGAAAGATATCTCAACAATAACACAATAAGAGTGAATAGCTCAATAAGAAATATATCTCAACAATAACACAATACGAGTGAATAACTCAACAAGAAAGATATATAACCAATTAACAACTTCGCCTCAAAGGGATAACTGCTCTCTCAACTTCAACACCAATAACTCAACAATATGATAATACATGAAATAACAACTTCAATTACAAGTAATTCAACAATTTAAAGATGTAATAAAGCACAAAAAAGGCAATAACTTCAACTAAAACATAAAAGAGCAAATTAGCAAGTAAGAGGTGAAACAATGTGTTAACAATGTCAAATAACGCATGTAAGGGTAGATTAGCACATTAAAGGGTGGATTAACAATGAAAGATGTAACATGTTAAGACAATTCAAATTAAAACTTGATAAGAGTCTAAATAGCCTAAATTGGTCGAATAGCAAATATAGCCCGTGTACCCACTCGTCACCTCGCGTATACGGCTTTCTCATAACACAAGTGGCACAAACCAAACCAAATTTTAAGGGGTAATTCCCCTATCCAAAGTTAGGCAAGATACTTACCTCAACTAGGCCAACTCAACCTCAAAAATAGCTATTCCCATAAAATTTGCCTCCACACGGCTCAAATCTAACCAAAATAGACTTAATGTCGTAAAATAATGCAAAGGAAAACAATTACAATAGATAAATCTATGATCTTTACCCTTTTCCCAAAAATTCAACAAAAGTCAACCCGGGGCTCGCCCGATCAAAACCCGGGTCCAAGGGTAGATTTTGACCACCATGACCCCACGAATCCATGTATATGGTTAGTTTAAAAATCAGGGTCCAAATCGACTCTCAAAACTCAAATTCTTATTTTTTTTAAACAACAGACAAAATTTCCCAAATTTTCCTCTTTGATTCACATGATTTTGATGTTAAATCTATGATATATTGATGTAATATGTTGGAAATTTATTAGAATCACTTAGCCAATGTTTGTAGGTGAAAATTCCCTTTTTTAATCTCCCCCAACTGAGTCTAGGGTTCTAAAACGAGCGAATATGAGATGAAATCCCGACTCCCATCGTTTTTGTTCAATTGTAGATGTTGCAATTGCGACATGGATTCTCAAAAATATACCCTCGCGATTGCGAAGAAAACTTCGTAAAAGCAGCCGCTGACAGCCTAAGAGGAGGTCGCAAATATGACATTGGCTTCGCATTTGCGAAGCCTGTCCTCATCGCAAATGTGACTATTTTATCGTGAATGCAAACTACCTAAATCCTGAGCTACTTTGCAATTGTGAGCCAGACATCACAATTTTGATACCTGAGACCCCCCCCCCCCCCCCCTGCTAAACGGAATTGCGAACCTAGTGTTCGCAAATGCGACACCAGAGGCATCAGCACACCAGATCCTATTTTTAGTCCAATACATTCTGTAGCATGTCTGAAACTCATCCGATCCCTTGGGGATCCAAACCAAACATCCACACAAGTCTAAAAACATCACATAAAATCGCTCGTGTGATCAAAATACAAAAATAACATCTAGAACTACGAACCGGACACCAGAACGCATGAATTTCAAAGTAAATATCAAGAACTTCTAGAATTGCACCTAAGCGACCAAATTTTGCAGATAAGTTCTAAATAGCACAACAGAACTATTCCAAGTCCTAAAACTAAATTACCATCCCGATAACCATAAGTCAACCAACGGTCAAACACCTAAACTTCAAATTTTCAACTACCGGCAAAACAATACAAATAAACCTACGGACTTTCGAGTATGATTGGCATATGCCCAACTCAAAAATTAAGATACAAAGCTGTTTGAGCCATCAAAAATACCGTTTCGGAGTCGTTTTCACAGAAGTCAACCATTGGTCAACATAAAAAACTTAGGTTTCTAAACCAAGAATCAAAGAGTCAAAATCAACTCAAAGTCTTCCTGGGACGAAACTAATCAACCCTGTAAGACATAAAACCATAGAAACACATGCGTGAAACCTCAAAAGGGGAAATGAGGCGCAATTATACAAAACAATCGGTCAGGTCATTAAACAAAACCAATTCGAAACTCACCGGAGCCCTTGGGGCTGTACACTAAACATTCACACAAATCTAAAAATATCATACAAGCTCACTCGTACAATCAAAAAACCCAAGTAATATACGGAACCACGAATCAGACATCAAAACACATGTACATCAAAATGAACTCCAAGAACTTCTAGAATTGCAATCAAGCATCTGAATAATATCAAACAACCTCTAAATGACACAAAATTTTACAGATAATTTTCAAATAGTCAAACAGACCTATTCCATATCCCAAAACAAAAATCCAAACCCGATAGCCATAATGTCAAACCATGGTCAACCTTAAAAAAATTCTAAACCTTTAAATTGACAACTTTCGGCATAACAAGTCAAATCAACCTAGGGACATCCGAATTTCATTTCAGGAATACCCCGTGTCCAAAATTACTATAGGAATCCAACGAAACAATCAAACTCTGATCCGAGATCAAATATGCAAAAAATCAAACTTGGTTAACTCTTCCGACTTAAAGCTTCTAAAAAGGGAATCATTCATCCAAATCAATCCCCAACCACTCGATAAATCAATGCCAATAATACACAAAAGTCATAATACACCATGTGAAGCTATTTGTGACCTCAAATCATCGAACTGAATGCAAATATAACCCTGTACGAATCGAGCTCCGAACGGCTCGAAACTAGCCAAAAGCAACTCAAAAATATCAAATAACACCATAGGAATCGAGCCCAAAGGATAGAGGTCGGATCTTTAATAAAATACTCAAACTCAACCAAAAAATAAACCTACGTACGCACCTCAAAATTTGACGAAACTCAAAAATTCGGATAACGCATTCGAATACAAGTCCAACCACACGAATTTTATCCAATTCTAACTCTAAATTTATAAGGTCCCGTAAAATTTTACCTACAAAACCCCGAATTTTGTGGTGCCGAGTTAGGCTTATGCATCAAAGATTGTTGAGCAGAAGAAAATTTTCGGAAGTTCAGGGCATTTTGGGCGGCAATTCTGCGATTGCAGATCTGCCGTGGAGTAAAGCACAAATTTGAGTTAATTTTTGGACCAAATATGCGGTCCATTATACGGTCGCATAATCGTTCCATGGACAACATAACCCATTGCAAATCCCCACATAGAAATTCCTGGACGGGTGTTCTACGGCATACTATGCGACCGCAAAACAGGTCTGCGGACTGCAGAATGGGTCTGCGAACCGCTGACCGGTCGCTGACTGAGGCAAAAAATTCCAGTTCTTTAGGGCCATTCTGCGGACCGCATATACAATATGTGGTCGCATATGCGGCCGCAGATCCTGTGTCGGGGCTCCTACTTTCTAACCATTAAACCTGACCCTATTCTGTGAAAACACATACCATAGACCATTTTGAGCTCCTTCCTAATATTTTAGGAGTAAGAGAGAGAGTTCTTAGAGTGAGAGAATAACCTTCACACTGACATCCAACAACCCTTGCTAAATCCTTGAAGATTATTTAAGAAGGCCCTCACATTGAAGGTAAGAATGAATACCCTAGCTTTTAGTTTCGAAAATTTGGTAAAAATGGGGATAATTAGAAAGACAAATGTTGGGTGTGGGGTGGATATCTTGCATGCATGTATTCTTAAAGTATATGGGGAGGTTGTGAGCTAAGAATGGGTTGAGGAATGGTAGAATCTTTCATAAAAGGCCTTAAAAGATGAATGCACACCTAGTGTATAATAACGTGCTCAAATGAGCTAGAATCATGACCATCTTCCTAATTTTTAGTTCAACTTGTTATATATTCCAAAAATAGATTGAAGTTGCTAAGAGTTCCAGAATATAGTAAAATTTAAGGAAGCTCTATTGAGGTATGTACGGCTAAAATCCCCTCTTCTTAGAATTGAACCCCTTGTTGTTCATGAAATCGGGGTAAGTCCCAAATTGATCGTTATACAAATTGCTATTCCGAATTTGTTTGCGTTGAAAAATACATGTGCAATATGTGTTCCCATGCTTTCATTATGTCATCTTATCAGTTGAGGATGTATTAAATATGGGATGTGTGCTACGAATGCCTAGACTTCAAGTCAAATTCGAATAAAGATAGTTATGACAAATTGTGTGAAAGGCCTATATGTGCCTTAGATTCTAAATTGCTAACGTATGTAATCAAAATCTTGAATGAAAGGCCTTATTACTGTTGAAATGATAATAATATGGAATGTGGAAAAGAACTTGAATTATGAAATGCGGCCAAGTGCCAAGTATGATATAACAATTGTGGCCACTAGTGCCGATGAACAGAAAAAACGTGAAAGAAGTATGAAATGAGATGATTGATAGAAAATGGTAATGTCTCGGGCGAGACGGCCTAGCTGATTGGGCCGTGATCAGATACCATGCCGCACACATGGGGGTAATTATGCTGGAAATTGAAACGGGAATATGAGAAAGAAATTATTATTATGGTTGATGTCTCAAATGTGACGACCTAGCCGATCAGGTCGTGATCGCACTCTGCTTAAGAATGCAGTGGTATTATGGATGATGGTGTAACAGTATTAAGATGTCCCAATTTAAAGCTATGGAAATTAACTTGACAGCTTTTGTGATTCTTAATTTGTTGTTGTGTTGTTGTTTATGGCTTTCATTGATTTTATGATTACTTCCTTCTTATATTTTTTTTCATTATAATGAGATGGTGTTTAGTTATACATACTAGAGTCATTCAACGGTACTAACGTCCCTTCTCTAGGGCGCTGCGTCTTAAATGGATACAGGTAGTTCCATAGCGGGCAGTGTTGATCAATGTTAGTAGTACATCCTCCTCCCAGCAGTCTTGGTGAGCCCAATTCCATTTGAAGTTTATGCATCCTTTTTCCCGTATTGTACTTGAGGTCTAGCCTGGGCTTTGTTGCAGGCACTTTTGTAGTACTCTTTTATATCTATTTAGAGGCTCCTTAGACACAATGTGGGTTCTATATGTATGTTGGAAAGGTCAACGGTTTATGTTGCATTTAAGACTCTTGTTTCTCTCAACCATAAGGATGTGTGTATTTCGAAACTTAACAATGACGTAACTAATGAAACAATTTAGTATTGTTTACATGTTCTTCCTATTGTTTAAATTAACGAAAACATGCCTCCTCTTGACCATAAGTGAGTTGGGTAGAAAGTGTCTAATAGGCTTGCTCGACCGAGTTCACTCGATTGAGCGCCAGTTGTGCTCCCCGAGGTTGGGGCGTGACAGAATTGATGTTCAAAATTCAATTATTCACTTTAGAAAAGTTATGATAAAATCCTCCCAATTTCTCTTTTAGATTCATCATATGGTGGAATCATGTACAATAATCAAAATCAGAGTTAAAAGTGCTTACCCCAATCCATCTAGTGAAATCCTCTCCAAAATCGCCCGAATTCGAGCTCCCCTACTCAAAATGTGATAAACTAAATTCAAAGTCCAAAAATAGAGTACTTATAGATCTGCTCAAGGTAAATCCTTTGCACTCATGGGACCGGCTTCGGGATCTCGAAGCACAAACTTTACTGGCCATAGAAATACCCTTCACGTTCGCGACACTTACCTTGGGAACGTGATGCACAATTGAGGCAAACCTTCGCGAACGCGAAGAAAATTCGAACAACTCAAAAAATGCTCATCGCGAACGTGTCGCCTCACCACAAACGCGATGCCCAAGCCTCACAATACTACGTGAACGTGGCCCACCAATCGCGAATTTGAAGAAAAGAAATAGCCAGGTGTCACGACCCAAACCGATGGGCCATGACGAGTGCCCGAGTCCTACTTGTCGAACACCCATAAGCATACATCTAAGATATAAACATGAAATAGGGGTAGGTTATGCATAACATCTGTCAATAAACTGCTAAATCATCTAAATAACATATGTGAGGTCATGCCCAAAAGACATATATACATATATACATGCGAAATACGGTAGGGAGAGCCGACAAGGCTGCTATGGATAACTATATATCAAATAGAAAGCGACATGGCCACATACTATCCAAATATACATGACTATCTACAGACCTCTAATAGAATGTACAACTGTATAAAGAATGGGACTGGGCCACGTCACACCCATATATGTACACAAAAGTTTCATACCAAAACCTAATAGCAGCTCCGGATCAAAAGGAGCACACCAACTCTCGCTGAGCAAGGACCCTAAGAAGGGGGACCGTCAGCATGTCTACCTCCACCTGGGGGCATGAAATGCAGGCCCCAGGCAATAGGGGCGTTAGTACGAATAATGTACAGAGTATGTAAGGAATAAAAATCAGTATATAAATGACATGAAAGAAATATGGAGTAATGGACTCAACCTGTAAGTCTGAATAGCTCGGTGAATCATGAAACATTTATAATGCCATGCATATGCGTACAAATGTCATATCATGCATAGGTATGTGGTACATAACATAATCAAGCCTTTGAGGGCATCCTATCATATCATCTCGGCCTCAGTGGAAAAATTCATCAACGTATACCAACTGATCAAGTGGTGGTGCGTATATAACGCCGTAACCTATCTCCATACCCCATATACATATAATATATGTGTATATAACGCCATCTGGTCATGGGTCCATGCACGTGTATAAATGAATGCAATGCATAAGAAATAAGTCAATAAGATATCTCGAAATGTCAAAAGAACAATATGACTTCGGTTAATATCACGAAATTAACTTTATCAACTTAAGTATTTTCTGGGACCCATGAAAAGACGATATAATAATATGACATATGGGTAATCAAGAACATAGGCAACCCTTATACATCTAAGAATGGAGCTATTTGTGAAGTTGCGTGCTTGTTTGTTTTATCGTATCATATAGATCATGCCAAAAGGAAAGAAGGGATAGCTGTATTGGGGAAAATTATATTTATGTATATAGTGACGTGTCATGACATATAGACTAGTCAAACAGTCAAAGAAATAAGGTTGGTTAACAGATACGAGCAATAACAGATACGAGCAACAACAAATACGAGCAACAACAGATACGAGTAAATTAAATGGAGGAGGAGCGAGCAGTCATACAAGTAATTCAACGCTCGTACCTATTCAAGATATTTAAAACTCAAAGATAGTGAAGAATCAAAGGAATGAATCTGACAGCAAAAAGGAGCCCAGATACAGCATTTAATGAATATTAATTATTGGAAACGTTAGAGAATATACATTTAATGTATATGATTGCATAACGTAACATTTAAAGTCATTAATTGCCCATAATAGCATTACTATGACAAAGGTAAGGCTCGTATCCCAAAAGAGCTATAAAAAGGGAAGAAACAAACAATTGTAGAGGGAGGTGACTATTGGAATATACTTTGATTTACCAGCTTTCATGCTTGGCTATTCTAAAATTTCTTTCTTTATTTACTTTTTCGATTATCAGTAACCCGATTCTTCTAATTTCTAGCTTTGACTAAAAACCTATTTTTTTGGTTAAACAAATTGGTTCCGTTACCGGGAATCTGATAATCAATTATACTTCAACCTTGATGTTCTTAATTGCATCAATCATGTCAAACAACAATGACAACACTCAAGGAAACCCAGAAATTCAAACAATCCAACAACTTCAGGGAGACTCTCCACGAGGCTCTCCACAAGGCTCTCCACGAGGTTCCCCACGATGGTCTCGTGAAGGCACTCCTGATGGATCTCACATAGATGGACAGGCTCAATTCGAAAATGTTGAAACCATGAATGAGGCTTTGCAAAAACTTATTTCCTCTCAAGTCAATAAAGCTCTTCAAGCTTTTGTTAGCCAATTACCTGCTGCTCCGCCAACATCTACTCCAAACAACAATACTTTGGAGCATCCTCGTTCTGGATTGGTTAATTTAGGCAGCGGTGGAACCCCTAGTGAAACACAAGAGGGAGACCCAGGTAATCCAGTTAATTCTGATTTACAAAATCTAGTACTAACCTTGCAGAAACAGCTTAAGGAGCAAAATGAACGCATAGAACAAATACCCGGAGTACAACCCGTGATCAAGGGAGTAGATATAGATAAATATTCGCAACAACCATGGAAGCCAAGTGCTGCCCCCTCCCAATTCCTAAGAAGTTTAAGATGCCTGATATTCCAAAGTACGATGGTACATCAGATCCGCGAGATCACGTTACTGCATTCACAATAGGTGTCAAGGGCAATGATTTGACTAAGCAAGAGATTGAATCAGTCTTGGTCAAGAAATTCGGTGAAACACTCACCAAAGGGGCCTTAACATGGTATTCTCTTTTACCTGAAAATTCTATAAATTCGTTTGCTGAGCTTGCAGATTTATTTATCAAAGCACACTCTGGAGCTCAAAAAGTTGAGAAAAGAATGGAAGACATCTTCAAAATCAAGCAAGGAGATTCAGAGTTGCTTAGAGAGTTCGTAGATAGATTTCAACGGGAAAGAATGACGCTGCCACGAGTACCTGAAAATTGGGCAGCCATAGCCTTCGCTAGTAATTTGAATGAGAAGAGTTCAGAAGCCACGAGGCAACTCAAAGAAAGCCTTAGAGAATTCCCGGCAACAACATGGAATGATGTCTACAACAGATATAGTACAAAGATGAGGATTGAAGAAGACATTATTTTACGACATAAAACAGAAGAAAAGGTTAGCTCAAGGCGTGTGGAAAATGAAAAGAGATCCGGTAAAAACAGGTACGAGCCATACATGGGACCTGCGGGAAAAGACTAACGATAAAGGCAAGATAATCAAAGGTACGATCACAAACCTAGAAACAAGGAATTAGGCTCTTCATCGAGGTTCGGGGATGATCGGAACATACGCGGGTCACGAGACGATGATGGAAGTCTAAAGGCAAGGTTCGGTGGTTACAACTTCAACGTAAGTACCTCTGAACTCGTGGCTGTTTTAAGAAGCATGGGAGATAAGGTACGATGGCCAAAGGATATGCGATCGAATCCAAATAGATGAAACCCTGATCATTGGTGCGAATTTCATAACGATCACGGGCATAAAACAGCAGATTGCAGGTTTTTGCAAGGTAAAGTTGATCATTTGCTAAAACAAGGGTATCTCACTGAGTTATTCAGTGATAAAGGTAAACAAGCATACATGAATAAAAGGCAAGTGCCTCCAAAACCACCTTCACCTAAGAGAACTGTCAACGTTATAAGTGGTGGTGAAGAAATCAACGATGTATCATATAAGAAGGTTTCTAAAGTAACAATTACCCATGGGAAGCGGCCTCGACATATACTGGAAGGGGAGAATATTATATTCAACAACGCAGACGCCGAGGGACTCTTAACTCCGCATAACGATAGACTGGTAATATCTTTACTTGTACATGATACTAACGTGAAATGAGTTTTGGTTGATCTAGGTAGTTCTGTGAATATTATTTTAATACGAGTATTGCGCGAGATGCAAGCGGAGGATAAATTGATTCCAAAAGCACATACTTTGTCGGGATTTGACAACTCTAGTGTTATAACGAAAGGGGAAGCAATACTTACTACATTCGCAGAAGGCGTCGTTAAAGATACCAAATTTCAAGTCGTAGATATGGAAATGGCTTACAATATGATTGTTGGGACGCCGCGGATTCATGACATGGATGTTTTTCCCTCAACCTTACATCAAGTTATTAAATTTCCATCTCCATGGGGAATACGCCAAATCAGAGGCGATCAACAAATATCTAGAAGCATCAATTCCATAGCAGATTCAACTATTGAGGGCGAAGACAAATAGCAATTACAGAATTTAGGTGAGGGAAACACAGCGTCAACTTCACCTGAACAAAAGCAAACAGATGTGGATTCAAGACCTGATACTATTCAAGAGCCGGAGGAGAATGAGAACATCAAAACAACGATAGAAGAGTTAGAGGCAGCGGTGCTATTTATACATTGGCCCGAGAGAAAAGCATACATAAGAGCTAATCTTAGCCCAGAGGTAAAACGTAAATTGATTGAATTTTTAAAGGCTAATGTAGATTGTTTTGCTTTGTCCCACTCTGACATGACAGGGACACCGCCGGAAGTCATGACTCATAAATTGAATGAAGATCCATCATATCCTCCCGTCAAGCAAAAGAAAGAAAGCAAGGAACTTTCAAGAATAAGGTGATTCAAGAGGAAGTTCAAAAATTGCTAAAAATTGGTTCAATTCGTGAGGTAAAATATCCTAACTGGTTAGCTAATACTGTTGTGGTTCCTAAGAAGAACGGTAAGTGGCGAGTCTGTGTAGATTACACAGACCTTAATAAAGCCTGTCCAAAAGATTCCTTTCCTTTACCGCACATAGATCAGTTAATTGATGCTACTGCAGGGCATGAGCTATTAAGTTTTTTAGATGCATATTCGGGCTATAATCAAATCAAGATGGATCCAGGAGATGAAGAAAAAACCTCTTTTATAACAGACAGGGGGACTTACTGTTTTAAGGTAATGCCCTTTGGTCTTAAGAATGCAGGTGCAACGTATCAAAGGTTAGTCACCCAAATATTTCAAGAACATTTAGGTAAAACCATGGAGGTATATATAGATGATATGCTAGTTAAGACTCAACATTCAGAAGATCATATATCCCACCTATCTAATACGTTTAAAATTTTACGAAAACATAATATGAAATTGAATCCAGAACAATGTGCATTTGGTGTGGCATCAGGTAAGTTTTTAGGTTTTCTTGTTTCTAACCGTGGTATTGAATTGAATCTTGCACAGATTAAAGCCATCGAAGAAATCCCTGATATACTTTCCAACAAAAAAGAGGTTCAAAGATTGACAGGGAGAATCGCAACTTTGGGGAGGTTCATTTCTAAATCATCGGAAAAATGTTTCAAATTTTTCTCGGCTCTTAAGAAGCAGAATCATTTTGAATGGGATGAGGAGTGTCAACAAGCACTTAGGGATCTGAAAACATACCTGTCAAATCCACCTTTTCTAGCAAAACCAAAGGCCGGGGAGAAACTTTTCGTCTACCTTGCTGTTTCAGAAGTTGCGGTAAGTGCGGTTTTGGTTCGAGAAGAGAAGGGTAAACAATCTCCTATCTATTATGTTAGTAAATCATTGTTAGATGCAGAGACACGGTATCCACAATTGGAAAACTAGCACTTGCTCTAATCATAGCATCTAGGAAGTTAAGAGCATATTTTCAATGTCATCCCATTGTTGTAGTGACTGCATACCCCCTACGTAGTATATTGCATAAACATGAATTGTCAGGGAGGTTAGCTAAATGGTCCATAGAGCTAAGTGAATATGAAATCACGTACTTACCTAGAACAGTAATAAAATCACAGATATTGGCTGATTTCGTGGCTGAATTTAGCCAAGGATGCAACTAGAAGCAGAAAAAGAAGTACAAGTACTTAATGGGGCTAATCCAGGAACATGGACCTTATTTACTAATGGCTCATCTAACGTAAAAGGTGCAGAATTAGGAATTGTTTTAGTACCACGTACGGGTGAAACTATTAGGCAAGCTATTAAATGTCATTCCGTAACTAACAATGAAGTGGAGTATGAAGTTGTGATTGCAGGTTTAGAATTGGCACGAGAACTTGGTATAAATCAAGTAGTGATCAAAAGTGACTCGCAGCTCGTGGTTAATCAAATGCTGGGGACTTACCCAGCTTGGGAAGCAAGGATGCAACAGTACTTGGAAAAGGTACGGGAAATGATAAAGCAATCCCAAACTTGGAAGGTCATACAGATATCGAGGGATGAAAATGTTGAAGCAGATGCCTTAGCTAATCTCGCATCCGCAGTTGATGTGGCAAAAGATGCAAATGCTTCAGTTATACATTTATTTCATTCAGTTCTCGAACCAGATAAGAATGAGGTAAATTTTAATAATTTAACTTGGGATTGGAGAAACGAAATTGTTGGTTTTTTACAGTATGGTACCGTCCCTAATGACAAGAAGCAAGCGCATGCACTTCGAAAAAAGGCTGCTCGTTACTATTTGAAACAAGGGAATCTTTATTGTAAGATGTTCGGTGGTCCATTAGCAAGATGCCTCGGACCTTCTCAAACAGAGTATGTAATGAGGGAAATACATGAGGGGCATTCCGGGAATCATGCAGGAGGAAGATCACTGGTAAGAACCTTGATTAGAGCAGGATACTACTGGCCTAAAATGTAGGAAGAAGCGGAAATTTTTGTAGCTAAATGTGATAAATGTCAAAGGTACGTAACAATATGCATAGACTTGTGGAATTGTTACATCCGGTCATATCACCCTGGCCATTCATGAAGTGGGGAATGGATATCGTGGGTCCATTACCACAAGCAAAAGGACAGGTAAAATTTTTGCTCGTACTTACTAATTACTTCACTAAATGGGTAGAGGCAGGAACACTTAAACAGGTACGAGAAAAGGAGGTCAATGACTTCATTTGGCGTAATATCATCTGCCGATTTGGTGTACCAAAGGAGATTGTATGCGACAATGGCCCTCAATTTATCGGAGCTCAAGTCACAGAGTTTTTTGAGAGCTGGCAAATTAAGAGATCACATCTACGCCTTATCACCCGATAGGCAACGGGCAAGCAGAATCAACGAACAAAGTCATAATCAACATTTTGAAGAAACTTTTAGAGGAATCAAAGGGTAATTGGCCTAAAGTGTTACCCGGAGTGTTATGGGCATATCGCACGACAACAAAGACGAGCACGGGTGAAACTCCTTTCTCTTTAGTTTATGGAGCTGAAGCATTAATCCCAGTTGAAATAGGAGAACCGAGTACAAGATTCTCACAAGCAGTACAAGAGTCTAATGATGAAGAGATGCGGGTCAATTTGGATCTACTGGAAGGCAAGAGAGAAGCCGCATTAATAAGAATGGCAGCACAAAAACAAGTGATCGAACGATATTACAACAGGAAAGCACGACTGCGATACTTCAAAGCTGGGGACTTCGTGCTTAAAAAGGTTTTTCAATCTACAAAGGCGGCCAACACGGGTAAACTAAGTCCATCCTGGGAAGGACCCTACAGAGTTCGAGATATTGCAGGAAAAGGAGCATACGAGTTGGAAACAATAGACGGGAAGGTGCTTCCTTCACATTGGAATGTAGTTCATTTGAAGAGATACTACTTCTAAGGAAAAACCCACGGTCAGGTATCACCATGTTAAATTATATTTGTTTTTGAATTGTTAAAATTTTACTAACGATTTTAGATGATAGGCAAAACGCTAACCCGTACTAAATGATGAGTCACGACCTGTAAGGCAAAATGGAATAAACCAAAATTCCTGGCCCAGGGTTACAATTATTCTGATAGAAATTTAAACGGGTTAAGCAGTCTTCATCTATAATCGTACCTCCGAGTCCCGTATGTATTTACTTTTCAGGAAAAGGACCAAATGAGAGAAACTATCAAGTGCTCGAGGCTTCATACTTCAACACTCAAACACTTGGGGGATTACATAATATACACAAGTATATATAAAGAGGGCAAAGAAGATTGAAGAAAAATCAAGCCTGGGAAAAAGTCAAGTGTAGAGTAATAAAAGTCAAATGAAGTCATGAGCCAAGGCTAAAGAAATCCTTACTGTAATTAGGGTAAAAGTTGTGTACTAAAGCGGGTTGTAAAGAAAAACCTTGCATTTATTGTTCTAAAACGGGTTATAAAGAAAAACCTCGTGTTTATTATTTTTTCTTAAAAAATCTGTTACAAGAAAAAACAGTTACGAGAAAGTTATAGATGTAATTCAAGCACATGTAAAGTATTATTCAAAACTTGTCAAAGTTCAGAAATAAAAATTTCTCGAAGTTATTGCAAAAAACATGTGTGTTCCTATTTCTTTTATCGTATGATCACACCGTTATGAAGTTGAGACGTCTTCTTCATTAAGTGTCAAAATATAAAAGGGCCCTCTTTTATAAAACTCATGTTATTTAGTCATGAGGTTAATGAAAGCATTTTCAAAGAATAAAAATGCAGACTATTCTTTAAGTCCTTGAAAATAAAAGGCACGAATAGAACAGATGGAAGCTTAAAGACAAACTTCTTAATATTTTAAAACTAAAGACTAAGTATAAACATAGTCATCGAACTGTTCATACAAAAAATGCCCCTTAAACAAGACTTGGGGACTTGAACTTTTAAAATCAAACCTTAACTGATAAGCAGGGGTTTGATTACAAAAAAAAAACTATCATTAGAAACCAAAAACCTTAAACATAGTTTTCCAGATTGGTACCTGCAAAAAAGGGAATTTAAAGCAAATATAAATCATTTCACTAAGAAGAAGGAACTGAGGAAGGATCATCAGCGGGCTCAACTGGAACAGCATCAACAGACGAGATCTCAGCTTGGCTTGCAGCAAGGGGCACAGTTGAGCTTGAAGAAGGTACAGCATCCGAAGCAATTTCAGCATTCACAGAGGCTTTAACAATGGGAGTTTCAACTACGGGAACTTCAACCTCGGGAGATGAAAAACCTATTTTTGGTTAAACAATAGCCTTATCATACCTCAAGTCGTCAATGTAACTCAACAACAAGCTTATGACAACTAGCGCGCCAACACTATAACAAAGAAATACATGTACAACTTAGAAGGCGCTAGTATATCACGTATCTCAAACGATAACTCGATTCAAAAATAAAACGGGCAGCATTTCCCCTGATTTTGCTGCTCCCTCAAGCTTACTATTGGCGAGACAACAACAAAATACAACCAGAAACTCAAAAACAACCTAACTACAATTCAGGGCCTTTAATACAACACAAAACCCAAATATACCATAACACACCCAATTAACAAGTTATTAATTAGCTTGAAACTGCAACGACGAGCAACCAACCCACTACCCTACCACATGTGGTGTTTCTCCACGCCCTTTATCCTTCCAAACTCCATAAATCAGCAGCACAATAGGCTAACACGAGTGGACTACAAAATAGTCCACTAAAAGTGAAATAAAACGAACTCACGACTTTCGATCACTGTCTCGTGAGTTCTAACTATTAGGAAACGAATTTATTAACCTTCCTTGATATTTAAAAGCTTAAATACAGAAAGTAGGTGTTTCCTTAACTATGAAGTACCTTCCAAAACTCAAACTAAAAAGAAAAAGAGAGGCGATACAGTGATACTTACGTCGTATGGACCGTTCTAATATAATCGCTTCTTGATTTCGTACTCGGGATGTTAATCTTCTTTGAAGCCCTTTTATCGAGCATAAGGGTAAGTTTATGGTCTTTTTTTGGTCGTGGCATGTGAAAAAAAATGTAGAAAGAGACGGCATAAGGGATTTATATATCCACTTTTGAAAAGTCAAAGTGGTACTAGCTTGGCACCCTAGCATTAGCCCTTCTTTTGATGGTTATATCTTTTTATCCGGATGTCTTATGAACGAACGATTAAAAGCGCTGGAAACTAAATTCGAAGACCTTCAATTTGGTGTAGAATATGTCCCAAAAATACCTCATATAACACATGGAATGTATTGCTCAAAAATTTTTGTTACAAGACAAATCCTTAATCGGTTTTTCCGCAACTTAAATCCGATTTTTCCAAAAATATATATTTTATATTCAAATATCATACATTGTCATATTATGGCTTACTCTTTTAAATCATGATTAACAACTCTCGTATTCATGATACGACACCTTGGGACGTATAGGGTGTAACACCAGCACCAATCTACACTATGCGATCGCAACTTCTTCTTCGCGGTTGCGATGAATGCTTGAGGCACCAAAAACCAACAATGAATCATCATCCAACATGGTTCGAAACCATCCCGAAATACATCCGAGCCCCTCGGGACCCCTTTCGAACTACCAACAAGTCCCAAAATATAATCTGGACCTACTCGAAGCCTCAAATCCCTCCAAAAATAATATCAAAATCACGAATCATGCTTCACTTCAAGCTTAATGAACTATTTCAAATTTCCAAATTCCGAACTTACGCCGAACGTGTCTAAACAATTCGGAATTACCTCGAATTTTGCACACAAGTTCCAAATAACATTACAAACCTATTCCAACTTCAGGAATAATAATTCGAACCCGTAAACCTGGAACTCAACTCCCGCTCAAACCCGTAAACTTCCAAACCTTCAAATTGATAACTTTCACCAATTAGCGCCATAACCTTATAGAAACATCCAAATGCAAATTCGGGCATACGCCTAAGTTTAAAAGCACCATCCAGACCTAACGGAACCATCGAAACTCCGATCCATGGTCAAATGAACAAAAGTCAAACTTGGTCAACTCTTCCAACTTAAAGCTTCTAATTGAGAATCATTCTTCTAAATCAACGCTAAACCACTTAAAAACCAAAACCGACCATACACGCAAGTCATAATACCTCATATGAAGCTACTCAAGACCTCAAACCACCGAATAAATGCAAATGCCTAAAATAACCAGTCGGGACATTACACCAAGTAAGAGATATGGATGAAGATTCAAGTACTAAACGAATATTCAAACGTCTATTCATGTGAGTCCTTGCTCTTTAATTGACATCACCTTATCCATAGTCGATAAGAGAGGGCGAACTATTAGATTGAGACTCCAGAAGTTCACAGGGAGAAGTAAGTGAAAGAGATCATTTTTGGGGGTTGGAGTCACTGAAGCAGACGTTAGGTAGCTTTGCTGGCGAATTGAATAATAATAATTTAGACCATCTCACTTGGTGATGAAAGTTCCCCCAATTGCCATTGTCACAATCTTTTAACTAGTTATATCTTATCCGGTGATTGCTTTTCATGAATTTTCTTTTCGTAGGCATGAATTGCATTTTAACCTGCTTGGACCGCCATGTTTATGATCATAATCTAAAAGATATTCTTTTTTTTTTTGGCACAAACTTCCGTACCCATAAAGTTGTTGAGAATGTCCAAAAGTCCTTCGTATTTTCAGTTCTCATCCACATATGGCTACAGTTTCTTGTGCCTTTTGAGTTCCAAACAAAAAATGCATTTGCCATTTTGCAATTTTTATCCAGCCACACAGAATATGCTTTATTGTTCTGTGAGGTTTTTGTTTTTGGTCCTCTTTGTTGAGAATATGTGAATTTCTAAGAAATTGCGTGGAAACAAACCTATGTTTATACCATATGCTATGCTTGCTATCACTCTTAAGAAAATTTCAGGTTGCAGTCCACATCTTTGTCTACACTATGATTGCAGTTTGCCCCACCACCCTCAATTCTCCCTTTCCGAAACTTTCGCTCTCAACACACATGCTGCATAAGAAAAGGGCAAGTAATTTAGATAAGAAGACAAATCATATGTATGTTGAGTTTACATTAAGGGGTACACACGGTACTGTGGTTGTGGAATTATAACGATTTCTATAATTTTTTTCAAACTTTAACTTGAAATATTAGTTTTTCCACTCAAACTCTAATAATGTCCAAACGTATTGTGTATTTGGTACGAACAGAAAATATATATATTATTAAAAAATAGAGGAAAAAACTTCCACATGAAGTCATGTGACAGCCTCACAATATGCCACTTAAAAATTTATAAAAAAGTTGGTTAGATTAGGTAATAATTGATTTATATTTGAATTTAAATTTTTAAAAAAATTACACTATGCATTATGTGTTGTTAATAATTTTTTACTCTTTTTGAATTTAATTTTAAACATACATAATAATTTTCTTACCAGAATAATTATTTTTATATATCCAAAATAATATATTCTGAAACTATTCTATTTTAAATTGGGAAGTTGCGAACACATAATATTACTTCATACATTATATTATAATAATGATAGTGAAGCATGAGTCAAGCCAAGTGTCATTGTAACGACCCGGCCGGTCGTTTTGAGAATTTAAGCTCTGTTCGGCGGCGCAAGGTCTTGAACAACTTCATAATATGTGTATCAACTTGCGTGCATGGTTGAATTCAGTTGCCGGATGATTCGGAGTCGAATTAGAAAAAGCAATCTAGTTTTGGAAGCTTAAGCCGTGAGAATTTGATCGGAATTTGACTTTTGAGTAAATGGCTCCTTAATGGGTTTTGGATGATCTCGACAGCTTAGTATAGTGATTTTGGACTTAGGCGTGCATCCGGATTTGGATTTAGAGGTCCGTAGGGTAATTTGAGGCATTTCGGCGAAAGTTGAAAAAGTTGAAGTTTGGAAAATGGAGAAGCTTGACCCATAGTTGACTTTTATGATATTGGGGTCGGAATGCAATTCCGAGAGTTAGAACATCTGCGCATTGTCATTTGGGACTTTCCTGCAAAATTTGGTGTCATTTGGAGTTGATTTGATATGGTTCGGACACTTGGTTGCGATTCTAGAAGTTCATGAAGTTCAAGGTAATTTTTCATGTGTTTTTGCATCCAATTCGTGGTTCTAGAGGTTATTTATGTGTTCTGATCGAGTGAGCGAGTTCGCGTTACGTGTTCAGACCTGCGTGGGTGTTTGGTTTGGAGCCTCGGGGGCTCGGGTGAATTTCGGATTAGCTTCAGATTGTTTTGTTAACTTTTTGTGTGCTGGTTCTGCTTTTCTCGCATTTGCAAGGTTTTGGTCGCATTGCAAGGTAGTCATCGCAGTTGCGAACCTGGGCTGTTGGGGATTTGGGTCGCATATGCGAAGAAAGCGCCGCTTGTGCGAAGCCTTCAAAGTTCGCATTTGCGAACTCCCCATCGCATTTGCGATGAAGGCAAGATTGTTCCCTGTTTCGCTTTTGCGAGTTCACATTTGCAAACCCATAGTCCCAAATGCAACATCTGCAGCCTGCTAAAAGCTGGGCATTTTGAATCTTAGCTTGATTTTATCATATTTTGAACCCTAAGTCCGAGAGTAGGCGATTTTGAGAGAGGATTTTCATACCAAATCATTGTGTAAGTGTCACTAACCAATTTCCAACTATATTTTGTGATTATATCTTAGATTTAAAATCAAATTCATGAGAATCTAAAGGAGAATTTGGGGAAAAATTGTAAAAATCTTTCAAAAATGAAAAATCAGGATTTTGCTCAGTTTGAGGTAAGTAACACTTTCAAACTTGGTTCTGGGGGTTCGAAAACCCGAACTACATGTTATGTGGATAGTATTGAGGTGACACACATGCCAAGTGACGGGCGTGCGGGCGTGCACCATGAGAATCAGGACCTGGTTCATTCCATGGTACCGTTTAATAACTCTTTCTTGTTGATATCCGTGTTTCCATTATGTGATAAAGTGAATGAGCTGTAAAACATGCTAGATATCATGTTAGGGCTTTACGCCGATACTGTTGGGACCCCTAGTGGTTGTTTCTTGGTGTTATCTCACTGATTCATTGATATTCTGTACTCAGTCATATTCATGCATTTCACATCATATCTCAGTCTCAGTTGTTATTTATTGGCACATCATATCATTGTTTCGGGCTAGATTTGCATGGCATTGTGAGCCCATGGGTGAGACTGGAGAGTGATGACTGAGTGAGGCTGAGAGCCTGATTATGAGTGATAGTTATGGGATCGGGCTGCACGCCGCAACAGTTATATTGATTTGTGGTAGCGCTTGGGCTGAAGGAGCCCCTTCGGAGTCTGTACACACCCCCGTTGACCGCGGTTGATATTATTATTTGGAGATTGATCTTCTCCATGTGGATGGATTGGCCTATGTCCTCGGTACTGGAGACTGATGGTCAGTGATTGTCACGACCTGGATTTCCCACCCTCGGGAGTCGTGATGGCGCCTACTCATAGAAGCTAGGCAAGCCACGAAATACAAAAGTCCTAACTCTTTCATTTTTAATGCTTTTTAATAACTTGTAATAACAGGTAATTCACATCTAAATAATAGCGAAAGATGAATTTAAGCGGAAGACTTAGATAAACATAATACCAAAATCGATACGAAAAGCCAACATATGTCTCTACCCAGAAACCGGTGTCACAACATTCACGGACTGTCTATGATTACTACATACAAATGTCTGAAAGAAAGAAACTCAGTCTGTCTCGGATACAAGTGATAACATAACATAATAGTAGATAGAAGAGACGTCGGGCCTGCGGAAGCCTGCAGGACTACCTCGGGATCTCAATGGACTGAAGGCTAGCTCCCAAGCTACTGCTGCTGTCCGAGTACTGCTCCGGTATCTGCACAGAGTGCAGAGTGTAGCATCAGCATAACCGACCCCATGTGCTGGTATGTGCCTGGCCTAACCCCGGCGAGGTAGTGACGAGGCTAGGACCAGACTCCAGATAAACCTGTGCAGTTATATGTATATATATAGCGGAAAAATAAACTAAAACAAACAATTAAAGCTGGGAAGGGGAAGCATGCTTCGGGGAAATAACTAATAAAACAGAATCTCAAGAGAATTATCAGGAAACCAAAATTTAACTCCTAACAAGAATAAGGAAAATAAAGGCAGATTTCACTCTTGGTTCACTTCTTGTTGTAGGCGTGAAACCCGATCCCATTTCTCATATCTCGTGGTAGGCGTACCACCCGCTCCCATTTTATCAAATCTCGTGGTAGGCATACCACCCGATCCCATTTCATTATATCTCGTGGTAGGCGTACCACCCGATCCCATTTCATTATATCTCGTGGTAGGCGTACCACTCAATCACATTTCATTATATCTCGTGGTAGGCGTACTACCCGATCCCATTTTATTATATCTCGTGGTAGGCGTACCACCCAATCCCATTTCAAGCAAACACAAAATCACAAGGAATCCCGGCAAGGGAACAAAGCAATATAAAAATTTCCCGACAAGGGAACAAAGCAATATAATAACTTCCCGGCAAGGGAGCAATGACATCAAGACACACATCCCGACAAGAGAGAATCAACTATAACCAATCTTATCTCAACTCCTACTCAGCTCAATTAGTACCAACACTCAATCATAATAGAATCCACGAAAATAAGCTAAATCTTTGCTCAATATTGAGAGTCATCAATTAAAGCATCCGTAGTAACATTTAAGAACACAACATCTATCAATTCAAGACTCAAGGTCATGCTCGACTCCAACGTATAGATACTAGTCACCATGACTATACGTCGTACTCAACAAGAAGCAATTAGCAAGTAGGACACAACTCCTAATCCCTCAAGCTAAGGTTAGACCGGACACTTACCTCAAACTTCTACGGCCAACTCAATCCTCAAATACCGCCTTTCCTTTCGAATTTGGCTCCAACACAATCGTATCTATACATAATCGACTTAATAACATCAATAAATGCTAAACAATCCAATTCCAATGCTTAATTATAGCCCTTTTAATCATTCTTCCCAAAAACCCAAAAATTGACCCCGGGTCCGCTTGGTCAAAACACGAGGTTCGGACCAAAACCCGATCACCCATTCACCCACGAGCCTGAATATATCATTTGTTTTGAAATCCGACCCCAAAACGAGGTCAAATTCCCAAATAATCAAAAAGCCCTAACTCTACCCAATTCCCAAATTTTCTACCACTAAAACCCTAAGATTATTGATAAAAGTTGATGAAAAACATTATGAAAGAAATCAGTTAATGAATACTTACTTGTGGTTTGGGAAGAAAATATATTGAGAAAATCGCCCTAGTTCTTCTATTTTTGTGAGAATTTGAAAGAAAAATCGCTGAAGTTATGTTTTTAAAAGACACACTGCCCGACATCCGCATCTGCGACTTGTAGGTCGCATCTGCAAAATCGCACATGTGGAAAAATGGTCGCTTCTGCGGAAATGACTTGGCCCACTGGGGCCGCATATGCGAGGGATAAATCTGCACCTGTGGAACCGCTTCTGCGTAATTTTGCCCGCATCTGCGAAGGCTTCCGCACCTGCGATGCACTTCCCGCACCTGCGAGTCCGCATCTGAGGCCCAAGAACCGCAGGTGCGGTTAAACCGGAACTGGTGCAACAACAGTATTTTTTTTCCTAAGTTAAACACCCCGGAACCTACCCGAAACTCACCCGAGCCCTCGGGGCTCAAAACCAAACATGCGTACTAACCCAAAAACATCATATGAACTTATCCGTGCGATCAAATCGCCAAAATAACCTCAATAATAACGAATTAAACCTCAAAATCAAAGAATTTCCTCAAACTTCTTTAAACATCAATTTTTGCAATTTAGGTCCGAATCATGTCAAATGACATCCGTTTCTCACCAAATTTCAAAGAATCATCTTAAATCAAAAATAAGACCTATACCAGGCGCCGAAACCAAAATACGGGCCCGATACCATCATGTTCTAATCAAATTTCATTTCCAAGTTCTTTAAACAATCAGAAAACAATTTTCTTTAAAAATTCATTTCTCGAGCTTGGGACCTCGAAATTCGATTCCGGGCATACGCCCAAGTCCCATATTTTTCTACGGACCCTCTGGGACCATCAAATCACGGGTCCGGGTCCGTATACCCAAAATATTGACCGAAGTCAACTTAAATGCATTTTAAGTCAAAAATTTCAATATTTCACATAACAGCTTTTCGGCTACACGTCCAGACTGTGCACGCAAATCGAGGTGAAGATAAAAGAGGTTGTTAAGGCCTCAGAACACAAAATTTAATCTAAAAGCAAGTGACAGTGATGTATATATTCCGGGATGGATCTTCCTTGTGCTGTGTGAGCCATATACAGTACCGAGTGGTTGTGAGGTTATTATTATTACCTGGAGATGGATCTTCTCCATAGGGCTGGATTGTCCTTCCTCAGTACTGAGTGACTGTTGTTAGAGATGTATATAATCCGGGATGGATCTTCCTTGGGCCGTATGGGCCCTATATAGTACTGAGTGGACGAGCATTGGGAGTGTGAGCATATGAGATATTCAGCATGGTGCATCACATAGAGCATGTGCATTGGTATGTAGATGTAGCAGAGTTCTATTATTTATCTTGTTCGTATCTGCTCTACCTTACTGTTTAGCCGTCTATTAAATTAAAATCATGCCTTCATTTTTCCACATATATTTCTATTATATCTGTTGTGGTTGAGTTCATCACTACCTTTCAGTCCCTAGTTTAGACTCGTTACTTACTGAGTTGGTGTACTCACATTACCCCCTGCACCTTGTGTGCAGATTCAAGCACTTCTGGTCCTAGTGGCAGTCGCTGATCAAGGCTTCAGGTTATAGGAGACTATCGAGGTATCTGCACGGCATTCGCAGGACTCTCCTTCTTTATATCTAGTTGTATTTCAGTTTGTTTCTTTAAACATTGTAATAGACTATGTTCTCCTCTAGACGCTCGTGAACTCAGTGACACCCCGGTTTTGGGAAGTTGTATCAAAATTTGGATTTTGATTTGTTTTCAAAAATGTTCCTTAATGAATTGTCGCTTTCGTGTTTATTGTTTAAAACTACTTTTGCGGTGTTGGATTTTTTAGTGGAGGTTGGCCTAGTTCCACGATAGGAGCTATCACGACGGGTTGAGTTTTGGGTCATGACAAGATTGTTGCCTTCGCAGGCGCGTAACAGGTATCGCGAACGCGCATAGGGATAGCTGGAAGGGTCATCATGGGTTTTGTTATTCACGTTCGCGTGGGTGACACAGTATCCGCGTAGGGTGCTCGGGATTGTGAGTTGCGTTCACGTCTGAATTTACGTGTTTGCGAAGAATGTTTGGGAATCTTTTATTTTTTTTTCTTCGAGGTCGCGAAGTTCATTTCGCGATCACGATGAGTAAATTCCTAGGAAGACATATAAGTACACAATTTTGAGGGTTTTTGATACTTTTATCACTTTTTGAGTTAGAGAGCTCGATTTTGGGTAACTTTGGAGGGGATTTTCACAATTTGGATTGGGGTAAGTATTCTTGACTCGAATTTGGTTATATTTCGTGATTCTGTCCTTGTTTTTATTGATTAATTAGTGATTTGAATTGGAGAACTTGGTGATTTTTGTAAAAAACTTTCTAAAATGTAAAATGATGATTTGAAAATCAAATTGAGGTTGGTATTGGATGATTTTTGTATATTTGGACTCGTATCGAAATGGGCGTTCAGATTTTGTGAGTTTTGTTGGGTTCTGAGGTGCGGGCCCAGGTTGACTCTTTGGGTTGACTTTTTAATTTTTGACGAGCGCAAAACACCACTTAAATTATCTTCGCTAATCAAATATAGTATAGTAAAATACCATATCCACATGGATTGATGATCAACAATTGAGATTTATATGATTTCTAACTCAAGTTAACTACGAATCTAACTACTGACTAGTGAATTGAAACAAGGAGTAAACAAACAAAAAAGATATCAATGAGAGAAAAAAGGGGTTTGATAGGATAAGTGCAAGATAATTTTTGGGATCTGACTCTAGATAATTCCCTTCTAATGTTCAACTGAGTCTCTCGAATTCACATGATTATTAGTTCAACTTTTTAGTAGAAACTCCTCTGTAGATTAAGTCTCAACCTCATGAGATGAACCAATTTAAGCTCTGTGAAGATACGCAAGAATGCGTAGTGGATTTGTCTTTAGGAGAACCTCTCGATTATCCTCCTAACCTCTCAGAAACAACATTCATATGCCACAAAACATGCACCATAAGCTTGGCCTAGTGTACTACTCTACTAATTGAGCTCATCCAGTCAAAGATCGAGTAGGACTTTATTTGGTTGTAGTGTAAGCTGCGAGAAAGATAAGGTACATTTAGATATAAGAGTGACTACACCTCGATAAGCACTTTAATACATGCACTTCATTGTTCAAAATCCCACACTTATGTCAAACCATAACTCCATCTTCACATCAATATACATTAACTCCCTATTTTTTTAAGCACAAATACATCAAGAGATAACACTATCAAGGATTTTTTGCACAACAGTACAACTAGTTTTCCTTTTTTTCCTTTTCAATTCAAGTGGCTCTTACTTTTTCTACATATTTCACCTTTCTCCTTATTTCAATAGTTCCACTCAAAAGCCAACCCAACCACCCCACACTTCAACTTTTATTAAGTTCATAAACTTTTAATGCTCACGAGAGGTGAAAAGGTTCAAATAGATGGTCAATTCAAATAAATGGTTAGGTCTTGTAATATGGTTGCCAAATAAACAAGATTACAGGCTCAAAGAGGTTAACTAAGTACATAACAATTAGGTGGGTAAAAGTATATAACTGGCTCAACAAGGTAACGCTTATATCACTTCCAAGACTGAATAAAACTACTATATCACTTTGCAAACACACGGGGCAAGTTCTAGACATGAAATGCAATGCACAAAATAAAACAATACTCACACACACATGGCACATAACTTACTCAGGATTGGACACATCAAGACACTCTAGTCAAAGCAGTTAAGCACACTTAAGATCATACAATTTAAGGTACTTGTACAAGAGTCAAAAACTTAGCCTAAGCGTCACAACTAAAGAACTCACTATTCTCAAAGTACAACAAATCAAGAGATATCACTTCCAATTCAACCCATAGCACACGGTTTCCTACTCCTAACAAAAATAAAAACTAACTACACCCGGTTCAACCAAAACCCTTGAAAAAGAACCACGGCACGAAGAAAAAGCAAGGGGGAGTTATCATACTACCTAACAATAGAAAATCTGTTTGTCATTTTCCTGCATCTTTAATCCCTCAAGAAACCTATCGAGTGATATCCATCGTCGGGAAAAATCGAATAGTTTAAAAAAAAATTGTTATTTTTCAATTTGTTTTTTCTATCTCTAACTACAGTAACTAATAAAAGCAAGACTAAAACTAATATACATACAACACACAAATATCCCCCACCCCACACTTTGAATTGTGGCATGTCTCTATGACACACAATTAAAAAGCATAAGGTAAAGGAAACTTCCCTAAATATCCAGTCAGGGTCTTAGTCGAAGTCGGGCTCCATTCTTCTTGCCCGAACTAATGAACACATCCACGCAGATAGCTTCTTCTCAGTCTTATTGGGGTACACCCCACACTTATCTTTGTCACTTAGTGCAGCCTTCTCTTTCGGCCCCTTTACTTTTCGTTCAACACTTGCCACTGGCTTCTCCTTTTTCATCTCCATTTCTACATCCATCTTGAAAGTCAAAGTCTCCTCACCTACTCTTAGTATGAGTGTTCTCTCGCGTATATCTAATATTGCTCTACCCATTGCTAAGAATGGTTTTCTGAGGATGAGGGAGACCTCCCTGTTCTCCTCCATCTTCACCATTGTAAAATCTACAAGAAGTACGAACCTATCTACCCAACCAAAACATCTTCCATTATGCCCTCGGGTATTAGAGTCTTTGATCTGCCAGCTGCAAAGAAGTTGAAGCTAACCTTATATCTCTAATCTCATTCTCCAATTTCTTGTAAATAGACAAGGGCATTAAGTTAATTGTGGCACAAGAATCACATAAAGACTTATCAAAATTAATAGTGCCTAAAGATCATGGTATAGTAAAATTCCCTGGATCTCCAATCTTTTGTGGGAGTTTGTTATGCAAGATTGCGCTGCAATGTTGTGTGAGCTTGACCACTGATGTCTCTTCTATCTTCCTCTTTTTTGCCTTGATTTCCTTCAAGAATTTGGTATAAGCTAGCATTTGTGGGAGCACTTCTGTGAAGTAAATGTACATTAACCTGTTTTAGCATATCAAGAAATCTCTCAAACTACTTGTCCAACTTTTATCTATATAGCTTTTGAGGAAAAGGTAAAGCAGGCATATTCTTTCCCTCTTCAGGTTCCTCCCTCCTCGAATTATCTTCCTTATTCGTTTTCTCATCTCTCTTCTTGCTTTTCTTCTTCTTATCAACATCACTTTTCAGATGCTACCCACTTTCTTTCTGAAGTTCCACATCTTTTTGGACTGGCTGGGTTCTTTCAACACTTGCCCACTTTTCAAGGTCACAACATTCACTGTTTATTTGGGGCTTTTTCAGTATCAGCGGGAAGAGTACCTGGAACTCTCTCATATAGTATTGTTGCATTTTGTCCTACTTGCTTCTCCAGATTTTGAATTGTTGCCCCTTGTGCTTCAAACCTTTCATCAGTTTTCACAATGAAGGCTTTCATACGATCTTCTAGACCAGGCTGATTGGGTTGTTGAGGCTGAAACTGTGGCCTCTTATTCAAAAACCAGGAGCTTCTTGTCCTTGAAATCTGGGGTTGTTTTGTTGCCATGCGTTTGCGGTACCCCCAGGTGAAATCCATGAAATATCGGGGTGCTTCTGACCCATTGCATTGATGTTATAATTCCGTACAGCATTCACCTCCTCAGTTAAGGCTTGACACTCATGAGTCAGATATCCTCTTCCAGATATGTCACTAGCTACATGAGGCTCACTTTGTATTGTAGCTAAGGCCAGCTTTCGTATATCTTTAGCAATAACTTCAAGTTGTACCTGCACAAATGTATTAGCATCAACCTGGTGAACACAAGTCGATCTTCTTCTTTCAGCACTCTCAGAGGGCCACTAATTTGCATATTTAGTCAACTCATTAAGAATTGTAACTATTTCCTCTGGAGTCTTCTTCGTCAACAGGCCTCCTGCTGAATTGCTAAATGTTCTACATGAGGAGGGTGTCAGTCCATCCCAAACGTTCTGGAGTTGCATCCAGAGTTCAATTTCGCTATGTTGACACATTCGAACTATCTCCTTAAACCTCTCCTATGCTTCAAACACAGATTCGGTCTCTTTCTAGTAGAAATTATAGATTTCTCTTCTAAACTTGTCCGTCTTAGCTGATGAGAATTATTTATCAAGAAATTTCTGGTCATCTTATCCCATATTCTAATCGATCCATTAGCAACCCTTGCTTCAACTCGAAATTGTTAGCTGCAATTGGAGGTGGTCTAACACTTGATAACCCTTTTTTGTAAACCGGTATAGCATAATCTCCAAGTGGTCTCCCAGGCATGGGAACTATATCTCCAAATCGGTGAGCAGCCAAGGGTTGATTTTGAGAAACTCTACGAGCCCTCTCTTCTTCATAGATAATCTGTGCATCCTTGATAGTTGCTTCCTCAACATCCCGTGTAGGATATTCTCGTTGTTGAGCTGCCTCTCTTGCAGCCAAATCTACATTATCATCATCCCCGGCCATTATTTCTTTGGTTGAGGATTACCCAACCTTCTCTAAAGTCTCGATGAGATTTCCTTCCTTCCACAGCTGTCTCAGTTATTTTTCTATCTTTGGTTCGTATGGTAGCACTTCTTTCTCAGAAGATGGAGTCATGCACCACTCTTACCTATAACCTGCTCACAATTATAGAACACCAACCGTAAGAAGGGAAAAACAAAAAAGGAAAAAAAAGAAAATTCCTGAATTAGCGCTACAAACTATTTCAAACACTATTAATTGCCAATTCCCAGCAACGACGCCAAAATTTGACGAGTACAAAACACCACTTAAATTATGCTCGCTAATCAAATATATTATATTAAAATATCGTATCCACAAGGATTGGAGTTAAACAACAATATTGTAGTTTCAAGCTTGATTGCTATCCAAAATGAACAATATTTGAGATTTATATGATTTCTAACTAAAATTAACTAAGAATCTAACGATTGACTAGTGACATTTGAAACAAGGAATAAGCAAAAAAAGATATCACTGGGAGAAGATAAGGTTTTCATATGATAGGTACAACATAATTGTTGGGATCTGACTCTAGATAATTCACTTCTAACGTTCAAGTGATTTTCTCAAATTCTCCTGCTTATTAGTTCAATTGTTTAGTAGAAACTCCTCCCTCGAATAAGTCTCAACCTCACGAGATGAACCAATTTAAGCTCTGTGAAGATATGCAAGAATGCGTAGTGGATTTGTCTTTACGAGATCCTCTCGCGATTATCCTCCTAACTAGGTTTAATCAATGACTCAATTAGCCTTTTTCAATTACTAAGAAGAATTAATGAATTAAACCAACGATATATTGCAAAGATATCACAAGTTATGCCTCTCTCGATTACATGAACAAGTGAATATAGCTGCAACAATTAAATCATCCAACAAATGCTTCAATACATAAAAACTAGAGTTATAATCTACAAACAAATATAAATACACCAAATCCATCAAATCATAAAGGGAACTACTCCATAGACATGGAGTAATTCATCAAAAATATAATTAAAAGATAGAAAAACATAAATTCAATCCAAATTCAGGTCTTGTATGAGGAAGGAATGATGAAATCCTTGTGCTTTTGCTCCTCCAACTCTTCCTTACCCTTCTTAGGTCGATTATGTGTAAAAAATTCCAAAAAATAACATTTTCCATTTATTTATACCAAGTAGGGTTGGGCCTAGACGAAACCATCTTCTCTTAGCCGAAATAGGATTTTCGCTCTATAAAGTTTGCACAGGTGCGCCACATGGGGCGACGCGCCATGCGAGGCATTAGTGGGAAAATCCAGAGAGTTAACAATTTGACAAGCAGTTGAAAATAGGTTGTCACGCCGCCCCCTGCGCCGCGACAGGGGGGTCTTCTCAGAATGAAGTTTAAATCTCAATTTTTGACGTCCAGACTTGGTCCTCGACCCCTGAACGCAATCCCGGCTTAATCCTTTGGGATTTTACTCAGACTTCAAAACTCCAAAGAGCTCGTTAGCTCCATAACATCTATGGCGCTCGGACTCACTCCTACAAGGCACAAACCACACAATAAGTACAAAACACTAGCGATTAAATCTCAAACACAATAAAAGTGTGGTGAATTGAAGTGCAATAAATGACTAAAACATGTAATTATAGCCTACATCAATTTTCATCAAAGATTGAGGCTTTATTGTCCAGAATTATCTTCCATGGCTTTTATTTATGATAGTAAGTTATTATGGCTAGATTCGAGTCGTCCAGAGGTTGTTTCACACAGGAATGTCTATTTAGAGTATTGATTTAGCTTATTGAGGTAAGTATCTTTTCTAACTTTGTGTGGGGAATTTACCCCATAGGATTGTTCTTAATTGCACTATTTGGATTATGTGGAAGACATGTACATGAGGTGACGAGTGTGTACACAACCTTATATGTGCAAATTCACTGGATTAGACTCTTCGGCTTTTTATATGCATTTAAGTAAATTTGCCATTTTACGTTCTACATTCCTTTGTTGAATTTTTCCTTGCATGCATTATTTGAAGTTGTTAGCACATGTTCTATCTTTTATTTGTCAAGTTTACTCTTATATGCTTTATTTGAAGTTGTACCTTTTATTTTTACATTACATATTTCATTGTTGAATTATTCTTATTTAAAGTTGCTTTTATATTATATCTCTTCGTTGTCAAGTTATTCCTACTTATTCAGATGTAGTTGCTAGTTTATTACATCTCATTCATTGTTAGCTTATGTCATACATTAGAATTCGTTTGTCATTTCATGGAAATACCTTTATTATTGTGTTTATTCTCAAACAATTAGTTCAAGTCTAAGTTATTGAAAGCCATTAACCCGATTTAGTTGAAGTTGTTGTATAATGGAGTATTGTTCATTGGGCTATGTGTTGTGGTGAAATTGGCATTGTTGTTTTGGAAAGGGTTGTCGCCTATGGGAGCTTGTGGTACGAGTTGATATGTTGCGTTGTTGTAATGTTAGCACATGCGATTTGTTGTGTAGATTGATTCTGGTTATGTGGAGCATAAGGGTGGCATATCACTGTTGTTGATTGTGCAGAGTGATACAGGTGGCTATTGATATATTATTTGGGCGGAATGATACGGGTGGTTATTATGTTAATATCTGGGCAGAGTGATACGGGTGGCTACTATGTTATTGTGCGGGTAGAATGTTGTGGGTGGCTATTATGTAGAGTTATATGGGTGGCTATTGTGGTATTGTCTAGGTGGAGTGATACTGGTGGCTTTATGCGAAGTGATACAGGTGGCTTTATGCAAAGTGATATGGGTTGCTATGGTGTTATTATTAGGGCAGAGCGATAAGGGTAGCTATTATGATGTTGTCAATACAGAGAGATAAGGGTGGCTATGTCAAGGACGATATATGACGTCCTAGGCATATAATGTTGATGATATTCGTGTGATGGTGTGATTTTTCTTGTGTATGTTATGCACCTTACCTAAGTTGTTGTGTTATTTCAAATGAGCTACTTGATATCTTTGATATTACCTTCTGACTTGGACTATTATAGTAAACTTGCAGAATCATACACTGTATCATGTCATCTACACCGGTTCAGGAGTATAAAACTTGACATTCAATGATCATGCACATGCATTCTTGTATTATATGTCTATTGTGGTATTTGGCATTTGATCACGCTGGGCGAATTGTAATTGTGAGCCTGTGAGCATGCCAGGCAGATTGAGATATTAGCACGTGAGTTATCCGTATGGTTGTGATTAATACTACAGGCACAAGGTGCCTTGAGTATATGATTTGTGGTTTGGGACTCGTGGTTTGTGTTTATGAGATGAGGTATCTCGGAGAAATTTTGTGATAAAACTTGTGTTAGAACGATTTGATTATTCGGTTGTCTTTTGTCTCCCTTAATTGGTTTCACTAGTACTTTCTATAGGTGATATGTGTTCTCCTTGTAATTCTGAATTGAGGATGGGATCCTCGTATTTTCGTGTGGATTGATTATTTGGACCGGTCTATGTGTTGCGGTGGAGTTATGTAGGGATGAGATCCTCGTGATTTGATCATGTTTCTTATTTCTTCCTCGTGGAATGGATTCGTAGTAAGATACCGATGGAGAGTTGTATCTATTGGTCTTGTTTGATAGCTCTATCATGTGTTCCTTTTTCTGTATTCAGTCATTTTCGAGTTGTGCTTATTGAGTTTACATTGCGAGGTATGTGCCTAGGTGGCGTTGGGGGTGACATGTTGATTTGGTGAGTGGTTATAAGATCTTCATGTTTCTTACATCATTAAAAGTGTCGGGAACGATTGGGACAAGGTTCTAGTATATATTAATTTATTTACCGGTGCTGGGTTTGATTTTGCGCAGCTATTTAGGGTCGGAGTTGTTGCAATAGGCATATGTGTGATGTGTTGCATCGTGTGGTTATACCGTTGGAGCATACTTATGGTTTGTTGCAGCTGGGTGAGGTTGATACCCAGCATTTATGCGGGAATCAGGTCTTTAGGGAATGATAAGATGTCAAAATTTTATTATAAAGCCTATCGGTATGGGTGGCAGGAACAAATCTTCAGTCGAGATGGTGTCGCCAGGCTTATGTGGATTGGGATGATGTGGGTTCACCCATGAGTTTGTGTAGGGTCAGTTCATTTGGTGATTTGATGACTTCGGAACGGTTCTTGGCACGTTCGAGGATGAACGTTTGTTTAACAGCGGGTGAATGTAATGACCTGACCTGACATTTTGAGAATTAGCGACCTGTTCTGTGGCTTAACATCTTGAGTAGCTTCTTATTATGTATTATGACTTGCGTGTGTGGTCGGATTCGAATTTCAGGTGATTCAGGATTAATTTTGAAGAAGGATTCTTATTTTAGAAGCTTAAGTGGTAACATTTTGCCTGAGTTTGACTTTTGAGTAGTCCACTATGGAATGGTTTTTTGATTATTCCAATAGCTTCGTATGGTGATTTTGGACATACATGTATGTTCGAATTTTGATTGAAAGGTCCGTAGGTTGATTTGATGCATTTTGGCGAATGTTTGTAAGTTGAAGGTTTGGAAGGTTGATATGTTCTCCTAGGAGTTTACTTTGTTGATATCGCACTCAGATTATGATTTTGTAAGTTTGTATAGCTCTGCTATGTCATTTGGGACTTGCATTCAAAATTTGAGCTCGTTCGGAATTGGTTTGATATGTTTCGGCATTAGTTTAAGAAGTTTGAAGTTCATTAGTTCATTAGGCTTGTATCAATGTGTGATTCGTGGTTTTGGTGTTGCTTGATGTGGTTTGAGGCTTCGAACAAGTTCGTATTATGTTTTGGGATTGGTTGGTATGACTGGACAGGGTCCCGGGGGCCTCGTGTGCGTTTTAGAGGGGCTACGGGCCAATTTCTCAGGTTTTTGAAGTGCTGGTTCTGATATTTGGTGTTCTTCACGCGATCGCGATGAAGCAATTTTGTTTGCGTGGAGTTACTGTGGAATCAGGCATTTGTTCTTTGGGGTCACAAATAGGCGATCGCATTCGCGAAGCTGGGAAGATTGTTGCCTTCACAGTCGCATAACAGGTATCACAATGGCGTATATGGATAACTGGTAGGGGCATCAGGGGTAATGTTATTCGCGTTCACATTGTTAGTCGCGTTCGCAAAGATATTTTCGGCACAGTTATTTTTGTCTTCGTGATCGCGAAGGTCATTCTGCGATCGGTATGAGTAAATACCTTGGGAGACTTATAAGTACTTTCGAGGACATTTGATATTTTTATCACTTTTTGAGTTAGAGAGCTCGCTTTTGAGCGATTTTGGAGGGGATTTTCCCGATTTGGATAAGGGTAAGTGTTCTTGACTTGGATTTGGTTATATTTCATGATTCCATCTTTGTTTTTATCATTTAATTAATGTCTTTAATTGGACACATTAAGTATTTTTTCAAAAAGCTATCTAAAACATAAAATAATGATTTGTAAACTGATTTGAGTACGGAATTGGATGATTTTGGTATGATTGCACTCGTATCGGAGTGATATTCAAATTTTGTAACTTTTGTTGGGTTTCGAGGTGCGGGCCCAGGTTGACTTTTTGGTTTTCATGAAACATCAAAGTTTTATTATCCGGAATTGTTACCTATGGTTTTATTTATGATATTAAGTTATTTTGGCTAGATTCGATTCGTCCGGAGGTTATTTCACGCGGGAAAGTCTATTTAGATTATTGATTCACCTTGTAGTATTGAGCTTAATTGCACTATCTGGAATATGTGGAAGACGTGTACATGAGCTGACGAGTGTGTATACAACCTTATATGTGGAAATTTACCGGTTAGACACTTAGGCTTCTTATCGCATTTTAGTGAATTTGTCCTTACATGCTTTATTTGAAGTTGTTAGCAAATGTTCTATCTTTTATTTGTCAACTTTACTCTTATATGCCTTATTTGAAGTTGTTAACTTTTATTTTCACGTTACCTCTATCATTGTTGAATTATTCTTATTTGAAGCTGCTTTTATATGATATCTCTTTGTTGTCAAGTTATTCTCATGCATTTAGATGTAGTTGCTAGTTTATGCAATCTCTTTCATTGTTAGCTTATGTCATACATTATAATTCGAAGTTTCCATTTCGTGGAGCTATGTTTGCATGTTTCATTTGTTGTTATTTAGATTCTTATACATATTGTGGTTGTGCCATAGACTATGCGTTGTGGTGATATTGGTGTTGTTGTTTTGGAAATGAGTGTGGCTTATGGGTGCTTTTAGTAAGAACTGATATGTTATGTTGTTGCGAGGTTAGCACTTGAGATTTGTTACGCGGATTGATTGTGGTTATGTAGAGCATAAGGATGGCATATCATTGTTCTTGATTGTGCAGAGTCATACAGGTGGCTAATTATATATTGACTGGGCGGAGTGATACATGTGGCTATTATGTTAATGTCTGGGTAGAGTCATACAGGTTGATATTGTGTTATTGTTTGGGCTGAGTGATAAGGGTGGCTATTATGATGTTGTCATTACAGAGAAATAAGGGTGGCTATGTCAGAGATGATATGTGACGGCCCGGGGGCACAATGTTGATGATATTCATGTGATGGTGTGATTTTCCTTGTGTATGTGATGCAGCTTACGTGACTTGTTGTGTTGTTTCCAATGAGCTACTTGATGTCTTTAATATTACCTGTTGACTTGGACTGTAATAGTACACTCGCACAAGCATACACCGTAGCATTCCATTTACACCGGTTCAGGAGTATAAAACTTGATATTCATTGGTCATGCACATGCATTCTTGTATTACCTGCTTCCATAATGGGTATTGAGCCTTTGATCATGCGGGGTGGATTGTGATTATGAGCATGTGACCATTCCAGGCGGATTGAGATATTGGCACGTGAGTTGTTCGTGCGGTTGTGATTAATATTGTGGACAGAAGGAGTTGTGAGTATATGATTTACGGTTTGGGACTCGTGACTTGTGGTTATGATGAGGTATATCGAAGAAATTTTGTGGTGAAACCTGTGTTAGAATGGTTTGATTATTCGATTATCTTTTGTCTCCCTTAATTGGTTTCATTGGTACTTTTTATATGTTTGAATTACTTCATTGTTTATATCACTTGTTTATTCTTTGTTTCCATTTACTGATTCATGCTTCTATTGTTAGATTTATACTTATATATTGCTCAGGTTATTATGACTAGTAGGTCTCTTGACTTATACCTCGTCACTACTCCACTTAGTCTAGTCTTGATATTTATTGGGTACCGACCGTGGTGTACTCATACTACACTTTTTATATTTTTTTGTAGATCCAAGTATTGAGATAACTGACTCAGGCAGAATTAGCTTCTTGATCGCGAGGATTCATGGTAGAGCTGGTTGGTCGTCGCAGTCCCTTGGAGTCCTTTTCCTTTTGATTGAACTATCAATTCGTTATCCAAATAGTATTGTATTTTAGTTTTGAGATATTTCTATGTATTCATCTAGAGTTCGTGACTCTGTATTAACTAGTCTTGGGAGGTTTTTGTGATTATTGCTGGGTAGCTTGGTTCACCGTTATTTCAATATTTATATTAGACTCTGCTTTAAAAATATCATTGTTAAATTTACTTAACTATTGTTAGTTATCGGTTTACCTAGACTTAGAGATTGGGTTCCATCACGACGCCTAAGGATGGATTTTGGGTCGTGAAAAGTTAGTATCAGAGCTCTAGGTTCTTAGGTTTTATGAGTTACGAGCAAGTTTAGTATAGTCTTGCGAATCGGTACAAAGACATTTGTACTTGTCTTCGAGAGGCTACGGAACTATTAGGAAAATTCCATTTATTTCATTCTTGTCATGTAGGTTTGTTTATTTCTAAGTATGAGCCTCTGTATCTCTATTCACTCATAGATGGTAAGGCACGGGCTACAAGATCAGCCGAGCAGACACCCATGTGCCCTGCTAGAGCTGGGAGAGTCCAGGCCCGAGGTAGAGGACGAGGAGGGGCACATGTCGCAGCTAGAGCACCTGCCACAATAGTAGTTGAGGAGAAGCCAGTAGCTCTGGTTGGGGGATAAGCACCGGAGGCGCCTGTCGTTACCCTCAAACTTCAGGAGACTAGTGCAGTTCCTGAGCATGTTTGGTCCATTAGCTCCTACGACATTGATCCAAGTTGCACCAGCTACTTCGTAGATAGGGGGAGGCGCTCAGACTCCTGCCGCCCGTCCTCCATAGTTGTGGGATAACATTTGTCAGGTTTCAGGTGTTATGTCGGTACATCTTGTTATTCTAGTTAAACTTGAGGTCAAGCAAGGGGCATCAGAGGAGGAGCAGAAGAGCCTTGAGAGGTTCAAGATGTATGATCCACCTACTTTCAATGGCATAGCTACCGAGGATGTGCAGTGTTTTCTAGAGAAGTGTCACTGTATTTTCCCTACCATGGGTATTATGGAGGTGTGAGAGTTGATTTTACTATATTTTAGCTGTCGGGAGTAGCGTATTAGTAGTGGCAGGCTTATGAGGAGCGTAGGCCAGCTGATGTAGCACCACTCACTTGGACTAAGTTTTCTGAGATATTTTTAAGGGAGTTTGTTCACCAGAACCCTAAGGATGCGTGGTGCACCGAGTTCGAGTAGATGTGCTTGGGCATTATGATAATGACGGAGTACGATCAGGTTCAACGAGTTGTCCTGACATGCACCTGTCTTGGTTCCTATTGTTAAGGAGCGAGACCGCGAATTTGTAGAGGGACTCAGTTATGATCTTAGATTCAACATGGCTGGGGAGTTGGAAACTAGCACTCCGTTTCAGCAGGTTCTGGATATTGCCAGGAGATTACAGCGTATTTAGGGTGAGGAGAGGGAGGATAAGGAGTCCAAGAGGTGTAAAGGTTATTGTGGATAGTGGATTCTACTCTTCAGCTATGAACCATCACGGCGGAGGCCCGGGTAGTTGGCCTGTTCAGTTCGCGCTTCAAATTAATCATAGTGCTCCAGCTAGTCAGGGACCTCAGGGTACTCACATGGGGTAGTCATCTTTTAGTTCACCACCTGCACGGGGTTCCGACAGCGATCATTCTAGTTACCCTGCACAAACTGGGTACCAGCAGCCATGCCTACAGAGGGATTGTTATAAGTGTGGCAATATTAGGCACATCATGTGGGATTATCCCAGGCTTGGAAGAGGTGGATTTCATCATGGTACTCAGGCTATGGGCTCTATTTCGATTAATAATCCACCTGCACATCTAGCTAGAGGTGGAGGACAGGTGACTAGAGGGCGCCATAGAGGGATAGGCCAGGCCCGTTGATATGTTTTCCCAGGTAGGGCTGAGGCCGCTGCACCAGATGATGTCGCTACAACTATTGTTTTGGTTTGTCATAGAGGAGCATCAGTCTTATTTTGATGGTCTTATTTATCAGTGTGAGTCCTCATATCTACCTCATATATGGTTGAGTTTTGTGGTTCTTGTACTCTGCTTATGTGTTTACCTCTCATGAGAGATTTTATATTGGTAGTCGATGTGTATCGTTTTCGTTTGTGCACTATTGAGAGCTATGAGACTAGAATGAATTCTTTGTTACTCATTATGGTAGGATTTGATATGATTTATAGATGGTTTGGTTACAATTTGTGATTTTGGTGCTCTACGGAAATGGGAAGTCTGTTACGTGTTGTGATATTGTTTTGCGGAATTGAGTTAGTGGAAGGTTTTGGTTGGTGTGATGTGTATTGTACTTGTAATTCTGAACTAAGGATGAGATCCTTATATTTTCGTGCGGACTAATATGTTTGGAGCAGCCTACGTGTCGCAACGGATTTATTTTAGGATGATATCCTTGTGATTAGCTCATGTGTCCTATTTTACCTTGTGGAATGGATTCGTAGTATGATACCGATGGTGTCACGACCCAAACCGATGGGCCGCGACGGGCACGCAGTACCTTACTAAACCGAGTACCAATGTAATGTATCTTTCATATCATACTATCATAGGTAAATGAACCATAAAGGCCGTCGCGAGATAAAAGCATGAGGAAATACTCAACATAGGATGACCCAACATGATATACTGACTAATACATATGATGTACGGGCCTGTAAGGCCGAAATTATCACCGTACACAGAACATAGGTCGACAAGGCCATACAATCTTTCGTATACATGACATATTTCTACAAGCCTCTATGAGTAGATATATACCATAAAGGTCGGGACAGGGCCCCACCATACCAATCAATACATGTCCAAATCATACTGACCAAACATGCAACTCTGGAGCAAATAGAGCACAGTAACATCTTCCACGGAGCTAATTGCCTACTTGGAAGAATCTCAACCTGTCTATCAGGACATGCGGGCATGAAACTCAGCGTCCCCAAGTAAAAGGGACATCAGTACAAATAATGTACCGAGTATGTAAGGAATGAAAATCAGTAAATAAAAGACATGAGAATAGCTCTGTGAATCATTTAATATTTATAATGCCATGCATATGCGTATAAATGTTGTACCATGCATAGGTATATGCATTCATAAGATCATCAAGCCTCTGAGGGCATCCAATCATATCATCTCGGCCACTGTAGGCAAAATCATCAACGTATGCCAGCTGATCAGGTAGTGGTGCGTATATAACGCCATAACCTTTCTATATATATATAACACCATCTGGTCATGGGTCAATGTGCACGTATAACTAAATGTAATGCGTAAGAAGAGAGTTAATAAGATTTCTCGGCATGTCGTAAGATCATTACGCCTTTGATTAATATCATGAAATAAACTTTATCAACTTACGTATTTTCTAAGACCCATGAACAGATGATAGAATAATAGGACACATGGAGAATCAAGAACATAGGCACTCCTAGCACTTCTATGAATAGAATCATTTGTGAAAGTTGCGCATTTGCTCGTTTTTTTTATATCATGTGGATCATGCCAAAAAGAATGAAGGGATAGCCTTAAGTTACATGAGTCAATTTTTCTGACAATCCCTCTAACACACGTCAATTGCAGCAAAACACGTAACGACAAATCGAAGTAGGAAAAAATCCGTATGATATTCTTGAGAAAGATGGTACCGTGCTCTCTTATAATTGCATACCACGCTGCTATTACATAATATAATCTTCGTATAAATTTGCTGAAGCTTTCCTTCCTTACAATGTGATTTAGTAAAGCTTTCCTTTGTATAAATTTCCTTCCTTTAATTCGTTGAAGCTTTCCTTCTATACAAGCATCTCCCTTAAGTGATTTAGAGGGTTTTTTAATCTTAGTGGGTGTGGGCCCCACTTATATGATGACTAAGCCACAAAACGCTCTTAAGGTGCCATCTTGCCACATGAATTAGAGTCATTTGTTGGTCTTTTGATCAAGACTTCCTTGGCTGCCACATTGGGGGCTTATTAAGCTTATCCAAGTAACTTAATTACTTAGTTAATCTCCCACTAAAAATCCATAATTACCCAATTAATCATATAACTAAGAATTATCTCAAATTACTTAAAATACTACTCACTTTTAACACACTTTATATACCTTACTATCATGGTCATGTTGTACCTTGTATGGCACAAGTCCATAAATACCGTGTATTATAGCTTAGATCGTATTTTATCCCAAAATGTCAAACTTCGACAAAACTTATTTTCTTCAATTTGCTCACCCTCTCACCTTCACGAATTTACTTATCACTTGTTTAAAATAGCATAATACTTATAATCTCAAAATAATCTCAATCCCGAACTTACGTCGATTAATTTACGATTAAACGTTAACGTACGAAAATGCAGGATGTAAAATATCATTTCCGAGCTTTCATCAATTTAGTTATGGTTTACTTTCACGTACAAAAACGTGGGATGTAACATCATTCACCCCTTTGGAACATTCGTCCTCAAATGTTGACTGATGCATTTATCATTATCATAACCTATAGATCTTGGGTATACTTTAGTACTCTCCTTGACATCTAGGCAACTCTCTGTGAATAAATCCAAAGTCTAGGGCATTCCACCATTTAGGTCTATTTTTCACACCACGACTTGTGGTGGGAATTCTTCCAATCTCGTAACTACTGCTACCTTCTATCATGCAGTCTGTACGACTTTGTCCTGTATGTGCGCCTATGCGACTCTTCTCATTTTTCATCCAGCTTTTAGCTAATCTCTAGGCCTCACTTTGTGAACATACACATAATTATGACAAGTTGTACCTCAGGGCGTCTATAGCTTTACTACGTCTAAGTAGGTCATACTATACCATCAATCTTACTTCGGTTTATTATTACCGAGGTCTGCTACCAAACCCAGTTGCTTATCCCATATGTATAAATCTAAGTCCTTTAATGCTTCCTTATTACTGTTCATCTTAATAATTACGACCTAATATAATCTCGTACTCTGTAACTTTTATCCATCCACCATTTTTGGGTTACTCTGACCCCAGTCGGAACCTGATATCCAGTGCTTCTCATAAACCATATATATTAGCTCCCATAGGGCATAACTGAGATGGGTGTTGCCGATTGTACATACATCTGTTATTGTTGAAGGTAACCCAAATCTAAATTGTAAATACTGATAATCTTCATTAACTGAGTGCCTCGTACCCTTCTTCACTTTGCTTATTTTACTTGTTGAAACTTGTATCTACCTTCTGAATCTCTCTTTGCTTCTTACCATATGGGTAGATATTATTTCCTTAAGATCCTCATCAAGAAGCTTACATGTCTTAGTACACAGTTGTTCTGCTGAAGACCTCACATTTATTCATCATAAGAATGATGCAAAATCGAGTTCCTCTAACTCAATTCTTCCACAACCACTTGCAATATCTTACCAACTGTCTTTTGGATGTAGGTATCGTCTTTTTACAAATAAAATGGAATTTAGGACTTTAAATTCTTGCAACTGAGCTCTACCACACAATCTAGAGTAAGAAAAAGAGTGACAATCCTAAATTCCCTGTAGCCTCATGCTTATAAGTCTAGTGCACAATACACCTATAAACAAGACTCTACTAGACATGGCTTGTAGACTCCCTAGGATAGAACTGCAGTGTCCCCAAGCATAAGGGACGTCAGGACAAATAATGTACCGAGTATGTAAGGAATTAAAATCAGTAAATAAATGACATGAGAGAAACATGGAGTAAAGACTCAACATATATGTCTGAAAAGCTCTGTGAATCATTTAATATTTAGAATTTCATGCATATATGTATAAATGTCACACCATGCATAGGTATATGCGCTCATAACATCATCAAGCCTCCGAGGGCATCCAATCATATCATCTCGGCCACTGTGGGCAAAATCATCAACGTATACCAGCTGATCGGGTGGTTGTACATATATAACGCCATAACCTTCCATACCCCAAAAACATATATATATATATATATATATATATATATATATACACACACGTATATAATGCCATCTTGTCATGGGTCAATGTGCATGTATAACTGAATAAAATGCATGAAAAATATGTAATAATCTCAATATTCCTTCCGGATAAACTTTTTCAACTGCGNTAGCAAGTTTTCCTCTTTCACAAGCTTCCAAATTAATGGAGTATTCAATGCTCTCTATGTAGGACCTTTTTCAGACTTGAATGACCCACGAAAACCCTAGTTATTCTTTTTATAGTGGACCAGAAGTCGTGGTCAAAATCGAACAAAAATACCCCTTCAGATAGCGTATGCGAACGCATAATGGTCGTTAAATCAGAATGCGGTCCGCATAACTCCCATTTGCATCGTAGAACTGTCAGTCGCCACTTCCAGGTTTCCTTCGCATACGGGTTATGCGGTCCACATGTCTGTTATGCGACCGCATATGTCATCGCAAATCACGTTGGACATCTTCTTCTACAGGAAGTACGCGACCATTATGTGGCTCGCATAAGCGTTATGCGATCGCATAATGGACCACATATTCTTCTCTTTATTTTGCCAACAAATCTGCTTCAGTTTGCGACCACCATCTGAGTTATGCGGTCCGCATGTTGATTATGCGGCCGCATACCTGCAACATTTCCATTATTTTGTGACCTTTTGACTTATTTTCCATGTTTTTGGGCCTTCAAGCTCATGCACTACAAAATAATCAAACTTGATCAAAATTAACTAAAAATACATTAAAAGACGAGTTAAAATCTAAGTAATTGGCATCAAATGTGCCAAAATTCTACGGCACATCAACACCCCCAACTTAAACTCTTGCTTGTACTCAAGTAACTAACACAAAATTATCCTATTCTATGCTACTCCTATTTCCGACATCCCACAAAACAGTAATGACAATAGATGGTTTTGACTGACAGCTAACAAGCATATAACCCCATTTAGTTACCCTTCCTGGAAGACAACTTATCATTCAACCAGTCGACTAATCAACTCATGACCTTAGAGCCTCGACCAAAATGGCAAAATGCTATTCACAGCTAAGTGCACTTGTGTTCTACTTCAAGAACCTATCTTCTGCTAAGTCTTACAATTCATGCACGCTCACAACAAAGAAAATCCCCACTCACATATATGTACAGAGGATGCAATCAAAAGACTCTAACACTCGGAACAAAAACAACATGCCACAAGTATTAGTCCATATTCTTGCCCTTATTTTAACTTTGCCGCTATCTCAGGAATGATTGACTGTAGATCACTAAGGACTTTCACAGGTTATAATGTAGGCTTCAGGACGGGTTGGATGAATATTTTGGAATGTAGTGGCTATACACTCCTTGAACTCTACATACATTGAACTCCTTTACTACATAACACTTGTTTACCTCGTGTTACCAATGTAGAACCATCTCAAAGTATTTCTTCCATTTTTGCAAAACTCCATTCTTTCTCTTTCTTTTTTTTCTCATACACACATTTTTTTCTTTTTTTTTTCTTTTGGAGATTAAATTTCATTATATACACAACTTGAGGTTACACCATTTTTTCTCTACACAAAGTAGTAAACCTTACAAATTTCCACTTTGTAACGGCACCCCCAACTCAGGCTTTTAGCCTTATTCTTACCTGTTCAAGGAGGGATGGGTTCACAAGACGGAATGATTTCACAGAAGGGGTAAAGGTTTGTAATGTGGTAGCCAATGAAAGATTAAAGGCTCAACGGGGGTAACTAGAGTAGTTAATGTATCATAGAGGTCAATTTAGACAAAACCGGCTAGTAATCACAAAGAGAGCCTAAGATCATTTCAGTAACCAATCATTAACCTGAGAATTGCACTCAGAAACCAACCGGGCAAGTTCTGGACATCACAAGTTAGGCATGCGCATTATTTATACAAATCCTCACTACTCACAACGCATGAATTGTTCAACTCAATATAGTTTCAGCCTTTAAGTGACACAAGGCAACTCAAAACTTTCATCTCAAGATATGTACGATTCTGAATAAGCATAAAGTCAGAGAGCGAGTCTCAAATTCACAAAAATAACTAACCAAACATATATATATATATATATATATATATATATATATACACACACGTATATAATGCCATCTTGTCATGGGTCAATGTGCATGTATAACTGAATGCAATGCATAAGAAGTGAGTTAATAAGATTTCTCGGCATGTCATAAGATCACTACGCCTTTGATTGTTATCATGAAATAAACTTTATCAACTTACATATTTTTTGAGACCCATGAATAGATCATAGAATAATAGGGCACATGGAGAATCAAGAACATAGGCACTCCTAGTACTTCTATGAATAGAATCATTTATGAAAGTTTCACATTTGCTCGTGTCGTTTATATCATGTGAATCATACCAACAAGAATGAAGGGATAGCCTTAACATACCTGAGTCGTTTCTCCTAACAATCCCACTAACACATGTCAATTGCGACAAAACACATAATGGCGGCTCGAAGTAGGGAAAAATCCGTATGATATTCTTGAGAAAGATTATACAGTGCTCTTTTAGAATTGCATCCCACGCTGCTATTACATACTGTAATCTTCGTATAAATTTGCTGAAGCTTTCCTTCCTTACAATGTGATTTAGTGAAGCTTTCCTTCGTATAAATTTCCTTAAATTTGCTGAATCTTTCCTTCAATACAAGCATCTCCCTTAAGTGATTAAGAAGGGTTTTTAATCTTAGTGGGTGTGGGCCCCACTTATATGATGACTAAGCCACAAAACTCTCTTAAGGTTCCATCTTGCTACATGAATTAGAGTTGTTTGTTGGGCTTTTGATCAAGACTTCCTTAGTTTCCACACTGAGGGCTTATTAAGCTTATCCAAAAAGCTTAATTACTTAGTTAATCTCCCACTAAAAAATCATAATTACCTAATTAACCACATAACTAAGAATTATCTCAGATTACATATAATACTACTCACACTTTATATACTTTACTATCATGTTCATGTGGTACCTGGTATGGCACAAGTTCATAAATACCGACTATTATAGCTTAGACCGTATTTTATCCCAAAATGTCAAACCTCGACGAAAATCATTTCCTTCTATTTGCTCACCCTCTCACCTTCACTAATTTACTTATCACTTGTTTGAAATAGCATAATACTTATAATCTCAAAATAATCTCATTCCCTAACTTACGTCGAATAACTTACGACAAAACTTTAATATATGAAAATGCAGGATGTAACATCTTATTTCCGAGCTTTCATCAATTTACTTATGGCGTACTTTGATGTACGAAAACGTGGGGTGTAATAGATGGGGAGTTGTACCTATTGGTCTTGTTTGATAGCTCTCCAATGTGTTCCTCTTTCTGTATTTAGTGATATTCGAGTTGTGCTTATTGGACTTCGATTGCGAGGTATGTGCCCAGGTGGCGTTGGTGGTGTACTCATGCCTCTTATGCACATGTTTTCGCATGCAGATCCAGGTACCTCCGACCAGCCTCGAGTTTAGTTGCACGGTTGCTGCATTTCAGGAGACTTAAAGGTACATATGCCCGCATCCGCAGACCTCGTAGTCCCCCTCCATCCCATTATGTTAATTCTTCCCTTATTTCATTCAGCGCTAATGTATAGAACAATAAGAAATTCTTAGAAGCTTGTGACTTACGGTGTTCCGGTCCTTGGGAGAGGTTTGTATATTTCAAGAGATTATTATTATATATGTCGATCGGCATCTCAAATGCTTATTTTAATCATTTGTTATTGTTAGTTGTTAACTTTTTTGTTTTTCATTTCATTTCCGCAAATTTTAGGCTTACCTAGTCGTAAAGACTAGGTGTTGTCACGACAATTCACGGAGGGAGAATTTGGATCGTGACAAGTTGGTATCAGGGCTCTAGGTTCATAGGTGTCGTAAGTCTCAAGACGATTTATTAGAGTATCGTGGATAGGTACGGAGACATATGTTCTTATCTTTGGGAAGCTGTGGAACTATTAGGAAAATTTCACTTTTTTTTATTACTTGTCGTGCAAAATTGTTGACTTTGAAACTCTAAACTTCTGTCTTCTATTCCCTCACGGATGGTGAGGACACGTGCAGCCGGAGAGGACCAGGCAGCACCCCCTACTAGAGCGGCCAAAGGCCGGGGCCCGGGTAGAGGCCGAGGATGCCCATGTGGTGTAGCCAGACCACCCGAGCGAGCTGCTACAGAGGAGCCACCAGTAGCTCCAGTCGAAGCGCAGGCACATGAGATGCCTACTACTACTACGCAAGCTCTTATGGAGACCCTTGCACAATTCCTGAGCATGTTCGGTACTCTAGCTCAGGCGGGGTTGATTCCCCTTGCTTTAGCCACGTCTCAGGCCAGGGGAGAAGCACAGATTTCCACCTCTCGCACCCCGGAGAAGCGGGTTTAGGTTGATCAGATTCTAGAGGTTATACCGGCGTCACCTGTAGCCCCAGTTCACCCTAATGATAGGGCAACAGTTTCAGAGGAGGAGCAGCGTAGGCTCGAGAGGTACAAGAAGTACCACCCTACTACATTCATTGGCCTAGCGTTAGAGGATGCTCTGGGATTTCTTGAGGAGTGCCACCATATCTTCCGTACTATGGGCATAGCAGAGTTGATTGGGATTTCTTTCACTGCATTTCAGCTTAGAGGAGCAACCTACCAGTGGTGGCGTGCTTACGCGTTGAACAGTCCGGCTGAGGAAGCTTCACTTACATGGACTCAGTTCCCGGACATATTTTTGAGGGAGTATGTCCCTCAGCGCCTTAGGGATGCATGGCACGCAGAGTTTGAGCTGTTGCACCACGGTGCTATGACTGTTTCAGAGTATGCATTTCGTTTCAGTGACTTGGCTTGACATGCACCGACCTTGATTTCTATAGTTCGAGAGAGGGTCCTCCGTTTTCATTGAGGGACTTCATCCCAGCATCAAGTCTAGCATGGTCCGGGAGTTAGAGATGGATATCCGGTATCAGCAGGTTGAGAGTATTGCTAGGAGAGTTGAGGGCATGCTTGCTTGGGAGAGGGAGGAGAGAGAGGCCAAGAGGTCTCGAGAGGCTGGCCTTTATTCTGGTGCCCGTACCCCAGTTGCAGTTCATCATGGTAGGGGCTATGTGAGTCGCCATGTTCATTCAGTTCTTCCAGCGCCAGTGGTATTCCGGATCCTCTTAGACCCTAAGAGCCTTATTATGCACCTCCAGTATCTAGTGTTCCTCCGGCACAGGGTGCTTTTATTGGCCAGTCCAATAGACCTGGCCTGAGTCAGCCACAACAACCACGCCCTCCCAGAGCTTGTTTTGAGTGTGGCGACACTCGCCATATGGTGAGGGATTGACCCAGCACCAGTTACTACTCCACATGCTCAGCCAGCTTGAGGTTGAGGTCGGGGAGTTAGAGGTCGCCTTAGAGGGGGAGGCCATGCCAGATACTATGCCCTTCCTGCTCGTACAGAGGTAGTTGCTTCTGACTCTTTCATTAAAGGTATTGTTCCTATCTATCATAGAGATGCATCGGTTCTATTCGATCCAGGCTCCACTTATTCCTATGTGTCATCTTATTTTGCCTCGCATTTGAGCGTATCTCGGGATTCTTTGAGTTCCCCTATTTATGTGTCTACTCTTGTGGGAGATTCTCTTGTTGTGGACCACGTGTATCAGTCGTGTTTGATTGCTCTTGGTGGTTTTGAGAAAAGAGCCGATTTATTATTGCTCAGCATGGTAAACTTTGATGTTATCTTGGGCATCGACTGGTTGTCACCCCTTTTATGCTATTCTTTATTGTCACGCCAAGACCGTGACACTGGCTATGCCAGGTTTATCGCGATTAGAGTGGAGGGTACCTTAGATTACACTACCAGCAGAGTTATTTCATTTCTTAAAGCTCAACGAATGGTTGAGAAGGGGTGTGACGCGTATTTAGTTTATGTGAGAGATGTCAGTATTGATACTATTGACACCCAATTTTTCCCTATATATTTTCAATATGCAAAATACTTTCAAAATAGCGTATGTATACATATATAACCGTGTCCGAGCGTTCTATTATTTTTCCATAATTTTAAGGTTTTAAATTGATTTATTTCCCTTTTATTTCATCCATCAAAACCCCATAATTATGTCCAAAATTATTATTTGGGTAACTCATCTATTGGATTTTCATATTTATGCCAAAATATGGATAAAATAATTTTTTACATATTCTTACAAATTTATTTAGTATTTTTAAAGCTAAATTGCACACAATTGCAATATTAGCCATTTTTAAGGTTTAATTGTGTCTTATATTCATAAAATTGATTCTGTTATTTTTAATTTGTTAATTATGTGTTATAAAGCATTTTAGTATTTTCAATTTATTCTCAGAAGCCATTTACTATTTTTTATAAATTAAAAGGGGAAAAAGCGGCTATTTAAATTTTAGCCTAAATTGGCTATCAATTTAACCCCAAATCAAACCCAATTCCCCAGCCCATTTCTAATTTAACCCGACCCCTAAACCCTTCAAAACCAACCCAAACCCGGATTCCCCACCTACCCTTTTAATCTAGGCCGTTGATCATTCAGATCAACGGCCACCATCGCCCTTTACCTCAATTAATCCCAAATGACCCCAAAACCCTACCATTTGTTACAATCCGCCGCCTTAGAATCCCCTTCCTCTCAAACTCTCTCCGCAACACCGCCTAAACCCTAGCCGCCGCCACCAAAATCTACCCTAATTCCCTGCAATCCCCACCTAATCCATGGACTCCCATGGTGATTGGATGCGTGTACACGTCTCTTATGTCTATTGGTTACCTATTTTTGTGGTTCCATGGACATATCTCGAAGGGATCTGGTCCAATACCTGCTCAACTTCGATCCTTGGCCTTTTTCCAGCCATCCATGGCTGTTCAAGTCAGATCCATGGCTTTTCCGGCTAGATCGGTAACTTTTTCGAAAGTTTTCTCACTTTCTCTAGGTTCTTTGAGACCCTAACTTTAAGAGATTTTCGATTTTCTTTTAGATCTGTCTTAGATCTGTGCACGTTATGAACTTCTTGATGTTTTTTAAAAGGTTTTTTGATGTACTTTCAAAGTGACTCTTCATTTTCAAATTAGGGTTTCTTAAAACTCATCTTCTCCGATTTTCAGTGTTGTTTTACTATTTTTAAACGATGTGCTTATGTTTTTCTTCTATCTGGTTCATCGTGTTGAAACCCTAGGTACTTTTGCGTTTTAACCGAGTTCTGAAACTGTCTTTTATTTGTTTGTATGAATGTTTGTTTTGATTGAGTCCTTTGTGTTTGAATCATTTTCTTGCTTGACTTACCTGGTTATGAGTTCTTACCATTTTTAACTCGACTATGGCATAACCACTAATTTCTTAAAAGGGTTTTCCTCACTTATTACTATGAGTTCTTTATTTGTTTCTGACTTTCTTTACCTGTTAAGACTGATTTCTGCACTTTGGCTCTACGTATGATCCATGACTACTTGACCTTGTTGCCTATTGTGCTTCGAGTAGGTTTCTTTACTACTGAATCCTAACTTACTATCGCTACTGCTGTATATTTAATTTGCTCCTCTTTGACAATATGTTTGACCCTGCATGTCTAGTATTCCTGTCCATCCCTTGCTATTTATATGTTGAATAGCAGAGTCATGATTCTTTCTTGATTGATCTTGATTTCCTCAATGTTACGACTGATTTCAAAGGGTTCCCTTATAAACCCTAATTTTTACTCGCTTTTGTCTAAATTGATTGATTCCTTTCCCTTCATTACTGTGATATTTTACCTTGAATCCTTTCCCAAAATTAAGTATATTTTGTACTTAGACTCAAATATTTACCTTCATACTTTTACTACCCCCTTATATGGCAAGAATCAATCTGTTCCAAACTGATTTCTTTCCTTTATCTGACCCTGTTAGTATCCGTTTGAGCAGTAATCCCTTGATTAAAGGGAAATACTTGTGTTAATTGATTCTGATTATGGTTATTTCCATGTCTGAGTTGAAACTTTACTTGTTACCTTATTCTTCTGCTGGTTTTCAAAACTATAAATACCCTACCCTCTCTTCTTTCAAAGACACCAACAATTGAGTTCAGAACACACAGTTACACACTCAAAACTCTTTCCTTCTCTATTATTACTTGTGTTACTGCTTTGTCTAGCCGGCTGAAAGCCAAAGCTAGACTATGGAATCCTACTTATTTTACCTTTCTGCACCTTGCTTTCTCTAATGGTATGTCCTAGTTAATTTTTCAAGCCTCAACAACAATATGCTTCTTTAATTGTTTCAGTTTCCCTTATCCTTGTTTACTTCTACTTGTGGTTCTGCAGTCAAGTTACATTACTAGCATGCTGTAATATTCCCTTTCCCTTCAGATTAATACACTCCCTTATGTTTGTCACTTACTATGAACTTGCTATCCTAAGTCCCTATTCCCTCAATGTGATTATGCTCTTTCTGACTAGCCTGTGATCATGCCAGTATCAGCCATTGATGTGCATGTCCAACTAGACCTAAGATCCTTAATGGGGTTATGTGTTCACAGTCAGATGTATGTGTGTCCCAAAACCCTTGACCCCGTTGTATGACTGTGATTCTGTGTGTGATCCCATCATGGGAATTTGAGTTTCATTTACAACTGATTTCAATCACCTCTGTCACTAATTGCTTTCAAAATGGACTATCAGTCCAGCTTTTTTTTAAATAAATATCTTTCAATATGTGTTTTGCACTTCCACTATATTCTTAGAATCTAGGTTCTGCCCTCTTATGTGAGCCTTGCCTTGGGACCCTTGAGCTCCGTCTGAACATGGACACATAAGAGTTGGCCTTTCCATACTGCACTCATTCTATTTGGTTATGCAAATATGGGTGTGAGCACTGACCGGGACCCCTTGAGGTCCTTAGTAAACTCTGACACACCCAGATATGCGAAAGGCTTTGGAATAACGTTGGCATTGAAGTGATTAATTATATAACTCAAAGAGGAAGTCAAGATCAGGCTTCCTTTGGGTTGTAATTTCTTATTCCGCACTTCTTTTGTAAGTCAATCATTTGGTCAGTAATAATTTGTAAACATTATGGGGTTGGCTAGTGAAAAAGGATGGGGAATATGCATGTTTTAGCTATTAAAAGGGTAGAAAGCATGTTACTAGGTTTACATTCCTACTTGCGCAATAGAATCCATGCTTAGGACTCATTTCATGCATTAGAGATCATGTTCCTTAGGATTTACACTTATCTTTTTTTCAGCATGTCCATTTCACTATCATACCACTTAGCAATTCCTGCGTTAAATGTATTAATAACTGGTATTTCTGCAATCATGTTCCTACTGCTATGTACATTTAGAGATCCTATTTTATGCTAAACAATATTAACAAATATATCATCTCTGCATGCCCTAGTAACTGTAATATTTTTGCATATAGAAATCATGTTTAGGATTCTGCATATATACATCATTCTGCACCTCTTTTCATTTATATACCATGTCTTTAGGGTCACACTTATATTCGCTTAAGCACACTTAGGCTAATTACGAATGCAGGAAAAGGAATAAAATAATTACATTTAGTCTTTACAACTAATTGGCCATAATTTCTATGTGTCGAACACCTAGAACAGCATGTTTAGGTAATAACAATAGTCTCCAACTGTCAGTAATCCTGAATAACTACTGAATCATGTTCATGCATAGGCAAGCCTTAGGTAATTACTTAAATAAAACTGGAAATGCCTCTGTTTAATTATCAACTGCTACAACCAGCAGACAGACCTGATTCGGACTTCTTTTCTGAGTTATATAATGAATCTGGTTCAGACTCAAACACCCTGCTTTAGGATTTAAAATTCAGAACTTAACTGTGTTTATGTCATGCCGCTTATATGCATTATTTGCGGAGGTATACATGAGCCTTTAATTGTTTATATGTTTCCCCTCTAAATGCAGTTCTACTTGTTTTGTATGTCGCCTTAGCATTTTACCTTTAAACCTAAGAGTCGGCTTAAAACCTCCTTCTTATAGGAATAGTAGTCCTAAATTCCTCTAGGACTGATAGGAATGGGACGGGTAATAGCATGCAATAGAGGTCGAGACCAATCCTCGCTTTATTACCTTCACGGGGTGGGAAGGGTAGATATGGATATGATGACCGGTGCGCTAATACCACATGTAGCCCCTCTTTGAGGAGTGATTACCGGGTATTGCATTGATGTGATCCATACTACAAACAAACTTAGGACCCGTTTTTCATTCACAAGCATGCTTAGATTATAACCATTTTCAAAACCTTGCTCTTATTGTTTTTCAAATACTTGTGTATTTAAATTTAAAATCCCCTATTATTTGAGCCTTATTTGTTTACTTGCTAATTGCAAAAATTCACCAAAAAACTATCTGGCTGGGAACCACACTAGTGGATCCTAAGGGGTGCCTAACACCTTCCGATTGGGATAATTTCAAGCCCTTACCCTATCTCTGGTTATCAAATGTAGTTGTAGCTGAACCCCATAGGTGCCCTAACTCACCTTAAAAATCGTTAGGTGGCGACTCCTCAAAATACCCAATTCCCAAAAGGAAATGAGTCTTTACACCCCATAAATGTCGAAACCCGTACTCCTCCCCGATGGAAGGGGAAGAGAAAAAGGGGGCACGACAGCATGGCGACTCTGCTGGGGATTTTTAGGCTTTTACCATTTCAGATTGTTCTTGTGAATTTGTACCTCTCCCTATGTGCAATAATTTGTTTAATTCCCTTAAGAATTTAATTTCTTCTTTAAAAGAAAAACTGACATATCTCCTTTGTTTTCTTTCCCTTATTGCTTTAAATTATGAAACTGGTGTATTTGTCGCTTTCTTAACATGCAAATATATGTCAACACGCTTTTAATTATTGCATAATTATGCTCAACATCATACTCCACTCGTGCCAAACAAATACTATAGCAACGCTTATAATGAGTGGTTGCGCTCTTCCTATATCATTACCCCCTAAATTCGGAAAGGCATATTTGCGGTAAAACTAGTCGATCAGCGGTGCAGTCGATAGTTCCGAGCCTTCCCCCTTGAGTTGTCCGCTCAAGGGTACCAGTCTAGAACCCCACAGAAACCTTACTCTGTTCAAATTGTGCAAGCATCATGGTCAAACCTAGCCAGATCAGTTATGTTGTCCCCATAATGATCCTTTAAGATAGCCTTGTCCAAAGTCCATTGGGTTTCCCTAAACCCTAACGGGCGTCACCACGTTCTGTGCATTCATTTGGAGAACTAGATGCTTCATGCTAATTGTTGATATCAAATAGTCGAGTCTGGTGGGGGTAGGGGCGTAACCTTATTTGCCTTGAAGAAATATGAGGCATGAAGTCCCCAGATTCGGCATGGTCTCCAACATCGACCCGAGATTGCTAAGCTGGTGGAAAGATTTACACTATAGTGACCAAAATCTCGCCAGAAAATATCTGGGAAATCTACCATCCCTCCTGGAGATCCAACCTAATAACATGATCATAGAAGCTGCCACATTTTTTTGGGATTGCGAAAGGGCCGTGTTCCGCTTTGGGGGCATTGAAGTGACACCTTTGCTGGAGGAGATAGGAGGACTGGCCGGCCTAGTGTGAGAAACTCCGGGATTGCTAATTCCTGAGAATTGCAAAGGTAGGGGCTTCCTTAAAATGATGGGTTTGAAGATGAATCCAGAATTAACATGACTGAAGGAATCATACATCCCTTTTGACTACTTTTATGAAAGGTACGGTCACAGCAAATCTTACCGTACCTACTCTAGCGAGTTTGCCATCACGTCCTTGGGACACATCCATCGCAAGGTTTTCATCTTCATATTTTGCTGCCTGGGTCTGATTGTATTTCCGATGAATAAAGGTAGAATCCGTACCAAGCTGGCTATGGTAACTAAGACCCTAATGGAGGAGATTGGTGGGCAGCCATTCAGCATCGTGCCCATGATCATTGCAGACATATACCGAGCCTTGGAGAAGTGTAAACAAGGAGCAAAACACTTCGAAGGCTGCAATTTATTACTTCAACTCTGGCTCATGGAACATCTCCAAACGGGCGAATACCGACAAGAGATTCAGCGAAGGGATTGGGATGATCACATCGCTTTCCATCATCCAAAGCGAATGAATTACATCCCTGATATGTTCGCTCGGCCGGAGAATGCCAAAGGATGGGTTGAGCTATTTGATAATCTGACTGAAAAACAGGTTCAATGGATGTTCGAGTGGTTTCCGACCGAGGAGTTCATTGCCCGATCCAGAGATGCACCTTTCCTGATACTGATTGGTCTGAGAGGAACATACCCTTACGTCCCTCTTCGAGTTATGAGGCAAGCTGGTAGGAAGCAAGTTATACCCAGGGTCGACAAGATGAGCCATTTCCGAGCTGACTTCCAAAATGATGATAGTCCCTACAAGTGCCAAGCCCAGCATATGTGGCACTGCAAGATCATAAAGGGGATAGATACCATCGAGCCAGACAGGTATCCTGCTGGTTGCGCTCCTTTCTACTCAGGTAGTTTGGAGGACAATCATGATGGTCTGGGCCTACCAGGGTTTGTTCGAGGTCACCGGATTATAGATGAAAAGGCCGAGGCGCGAGTCAAGTACAACCAGCTGCGTAAAAGGATACGTGAGTGCGAGAGCGAACAACGCGATACACAAGAGTCCAACCAGAAGCTGATTGAGGAATGGAAGGACATGTCTGTCAGCGCCAACAAACGGCTAGGATACTTGGAGCGAGGCATAGTAGAACTAGAGAGGAAATTTCTCAAGGGGGTCGAAGATTGTCAAAATGCTGAAGGGACCGAAGGCGGACATCTAGCTAGAGCATACCTGTTGCTGGGACTTCTTGAGTAGGGGAAGCTGTTCGACGGAGCCAAGGATGCCGAATCTGGGGAAGGTCCTTCTGGGACCAAGTAGATAGGAGTTTATCTTTTTCGTTATAAAATGTAACAAGGCCAATGGCCATTAGTAACTTGTATTTCCTATTTATTTAGCATCGATTTTAGATTCGTCTTACTTTTATCAATGAAATGAGGCATTTAGCATTCCAGGTTCTCTAAATCAACTTGTCGCTAGGCCCACCTCAGGCACAACGAGGTTCCCAAATTAGGACACTCTTTACATTCCTGCACTACGTGTTTAAATATTGGAATACTTTTTATGACCCTCACTAACTTGGTTACCTTTTTTTTGTTTTATTTCTGTTTTGTTATTCCCCTCCCCAAAGGTTAGTTCGTGCACTCTGGAAACATCATCTTATTCCACGAGATCCAGGGGCCCTCCACCCACTCCTCCTCTTAGTCCTGTTAAGAACAAGAACAAAAGCAAGATGGAAGATTTGAACAACATCAGAAATGAGAACGCAACAGCAGAGGCCACTGATGGCCATGGTATTCGGGTTCCCGATGAAAATGTGTCACAACTTGAACAGAAATTGTTGATGTTTCAGGAAGAGCTCAATCAGGTTCGGAATCTGGCCAACCTATATTCTCCCTCAGCACCCCAGACGCCAACTTCCCCAATGTTCAAAACCCCACACCTCCTCAAAATATCCCAAAACAACAAAATCATCCCATTGCTCTGCCAATGAACTAGTGCAACACTTGCCATACCCCATACAAAGCTTCGCTACTCATCCCAAAACCTCAAAACTCCGTAAATGACCATTACCATACGTCAGGCCACCATAACAATCACATCTACGTGGAGACGATGCCACACTCCACCCAACATGTATCTTGCACACCTGAGTCTAATGAAAAGGATATGCTCATTAGAAACTTGGCCGAGGAACTTAAGAAACTAACCGGCCAAATTCAGGGCGTCGAAGGAAGCAAAGGGATCGAAGGGTTGAACTTTGAGGACCTCTGCATACAACTTGATGTCGAACTGCCTGAGGGGTACAAACCTCCTAAGTTCGAAATGTTTGATGGTACAGGTGATCCAAGGGTCCATCTAAGGACATACTGCGACAAACTGGTCGGTGTAGGAAAAGATGAAAGGATCTGCATGAAACTGTTTATGAGGAGTCTGAAAGGAGATGCGCTATCTTGGTACATCAGCCAAGATCCCAAGAAGTGGTCGAGCTGGGTAGGTATGGCATCTGACTTTATGGATAGATTCAGGTTTAATACAGAGAATAACGTGTTCTATATCCAGAATCTGAAGAAGAAGCCCACAGAAACATTTTGCGAGTATGCTACTCGCTGGAGGTCCAAAGCTGCTAAGGTCAGACCCGCCTTAGAAGAAGAATAAATGAACAAGTTCTTTGTCCGGGCTCAGGACCCGCAATACTATGAACAGTTGATGCGGATTGAGAACCATAAGTTTTCCGACATTATCAAACTGGGCGAAAGAATTGAAGAAGGTATCAAAAGCGGTATGGTTACAAACTTTGAGGCCTTGCTAGCTACAAATAAGGCCTTACAGTCTTGTGGTGTGTCCAAGAAAAGGGACGCAGGGGCCGTGATGGTTGCACAAAGGACTAAGTCCCCCTCAAATACCAAACTTACCCAACACCTCCACTCACATATCAGCCCACCCCAAATTACCAAGCACCCTCACCCTCGTACCAAGCTCCGCCACCAACTTATCAATCATCTCCCCCTCCTACATATCAACCTACTTCACTCAGATACTCCCAACCCACTCATGTATACCAAACCTATAATGCTCAACCATCCTATTATCAATCACCCCCTGCACGCCAAAACTTCCCTAGACCTCGACCTAATTTTTATCGCAGACCTCCAATATAATATACAGCCATCGCCGAACCTTTTGACCAGTTGTATGAGAGACACAAAGCTGCTAGTTATGTTACCCCCATCCCTGCTGCAACCCCTGAGAATCCTTCTCAATGGGTTAACCCAAACAAGTCCTGTGCATACCACTCTGGCATGAAAGGACACACCATCGATGAATGTCGCTCCTTAAAAGACAAGATACAGTCTTTGATTGATAACAAAGTCATTGTGGCAAAGGAAGCCTCTCCAAATGTCCACAACAACCCTCTACCGGACCATAAGGGTGGGGGTATCCACATGATTGAAGTAGAGGACGACTGAGATCCCGAGGGATCCATCGGGTTGATCGCAGAAGGCGATGACCCAAAGAAACCAGTAGTTACTCTCAATCCGATTATTGCCCAGATCCAACCGTCTGAGGATGCTGAGGTTAATATGTCCATACCACTTGAGTTTGAAGCAGCGCCATCCGCAAAGGCACCGGCACCAGTTCAGGATGAGCTCGCGTCTCCAGCGAGTGCACCCGCACTATTTGAGGTCGCGGTCCTGCCGCCCAAGGCACATGTTCCATTTGATGTAAGGATAGTCGCTCCTATCCCAGTGGCAATGTCGACCATGACACCATTCCATACAGAAGTTGTACCCTAGGACTATACAGCCGAGGCTAGGAGGAAAGGAAAGGTCAAGTTCAAAGAGACTGTCGCAGCGCAGGGTATGACAAGAACTGGTAGACTCTATACCCCTAAACATCTAGCTGAGTCAAGCAAGCAGGCCTCCAACCGGCCACCCATCATTGAGACAGAACTAGACGACCGGTTAAACAAGACGCTAGCACAAATCTCCATTCTCTCTTTGCTGCAAAATTCTGACGCGCACAATAATGCTCTGCTAAAGGTGCTGAGTGAAGCATATGTACCAAGCACCATCGCTGGCGGGGAAATGGCTAACATGGTAGGACAAGTGCTGGAGAGCCATAAGATCACCTTTCATGAGGACGAGCTACCACCTGAGGGGCTGGGGCACAACAAGGCACTGCACATCACCGTGCAATGCGAGGACTATTTCATCACCAGAATCCTGATCAATGGGGGTTCCAGCCTTAACATATGTCCATTGGTGACGCTCAAGAAGTTGGATAAAGGGCTGCACGAGATAAAGGATGGAGCAATCAACGTGAAAGCTATTGATGGTTCCCAGAGGTCCACCATTGGTGAGATTATTCTATGCTTGCAGATGTGACCGACTTTGTTTGATGTCAATTTCCAAGTAATAGATGTGCCAGCATCTTACAACTTGCTGATGGGACGTCCATCGATTCACGCTGCTAGGGCCGTAGCATCAACAAATGGGATCACCAGGAGGTGATCATTCACGGCGGCGGTAGCAACCCTATATACTGTCGCCAGACCATTCCGGTAGTCGAGGGAAGAAGGAAACTACGCGGAGAAACTTACCACCACATCGAACGGGTCAATGCTGTCGACAAAGACAAATGGTGGGATAACAAAATTAAGAGTATACTGAATTGGAGTGGGTACGATCCTGGCAAGGGACTAGGCAAGAACCTCTAAGGAATCGCTAAGCCCATAAAACACAAGAAACATGGCACTACCTTCGGTTTAGGATATGATTACACCTGGCAAGAATTCAACAATTGGTCGCCACCATGGCACTGTCCTTACTACCCACTGGAGTAGCCAATACCGCGTCTGGAGAAGACTTTCCAACAGGCCGACATTGTTTATAGGTCAGATGAAGAAGAGGCACTGGCAGCGGTGAAGAACTTGTTCCTAGAGGACAATGACATGGACTGTTGTGTTATTCTCAAGGAGGAGGGGGAGGAAGGCCCTTCCATACAGGCTGTGAGCAGAGGGACACGCCTCAATAATTGGACCATCAGGACAACCAGAGCCCAACGAGCCTCGGGGTAGCAAGGCTAAAACAAGCATTATCCATTATTTTTACTAAATGATTTTCTTTTCGCATTTTTCAATTTCCGCAATAAGATCTTCAATGATCAAAACAATTATTCAATTATCAAAAGCATGTTTGATTTTTCTTATGAATTAATATTTATTTCTATCTTATTCCTCCTTACTTTACTTATACAATATTACTATTACTTATCTTGATGAACAAATGACTGTGACATGCATTAAGACAATGCAACAAACGGATATTAATTCAGAGGAAGATGACATACCTGACGAGATTGTCAAAGAAGTTGAGGACTTTGAGAACATACCTAAGTCCAACCTGGACGAAACCGAAATTGTCAACTTGGGAGATGCAGAAAATGTCAAGGAAACGTGAATGAGCATTCACCTATCGCCATCTGAGAAGAATGAATACACAGAATTTCTAATAGAGTATGAGGACATATTCGCTTGGTCGTATGATGACATGACTGGTCTGAGTACGTCTATTGTAGCTCACAAACTACCAACCGATCCAACGTGTCCACCGGTAAAGCAAAAGCTCAGAAAGTTCAAGCCTGATATGAGTCTGAAAATCAAGGAAGAAGTCACCAAGCAGATCAAAGCTAAGGTTCTCAAGGTGGTTGAGTACCCGACATGGTTAGCCAATATCGTGCCAGTACCAAAGAATGACGGGAAGGTCCGAGTCTGCGTTGACTACCGGGATCTCAACCGGACCAGTCTAAAAGACGACTTCCCTTTGCCGAATATACACATCCTGATTGATAATTGCGCCAAGCATGAGCTGCAGTCATTTGTACATTGTTTCGCTGGTTATCATCAGATCTGGATGGATTAAGAAGATGCTGATAAAACGGCTTTCATTACGCCGTGAGGAATGTACTGTTACAAGATGATGCCATTTGGCTTGAAGAATGCAGGGGCCACCTACGTGAGGGCCATGACTACCATTTTCCATGACGTGATAAACAAGGAGATAGAAGTATATGTGGATGATGTTATTATCAAATCCAAGAATGCCACTGACCATATAGAAGATCTGAGGAAGTTTTTCAATAGACTGCGGAGGTACAACCTGAAACTAAACCCTGCAAAGTGTGCATTTGGGGTTCCTGCTTGAAAGTTGCTGGGGTTTATTGTGAGCCGCTGAGGAATAGAACTGGATCCATCGAAGGTCAAAGCCATTCAAGAATTACCACCGCCAAAGAACAAGAAAGATGTGATGAGTTTCTTGGGAAGGCTGAACTACACCAGCCGATTCATAGCACAGTCTACAGTTGTCTGTGAGCCAATCTTTAAGATGTTAAAGAAGGACGCCGCTACCAAATGGACCGATGACTGCCAAAAGGCCTTCGACAGAATCAAGCAGTAGCTGTTAACACTACAAGTCTTAGTTCCGCCCGAGCCAGGGATACCCTTATTACTCTACCATGCAGTGTTAGACGGAGCTTTCGGCTGCGTTTTGGGGCAACCTGATGAAACTGCGAGAAAGGAACAATCCATCTATTATCTCAGCAAGAAGTTTATCCCGTACGAGGCCCGATATTCTCTATTGGAATGCACCTGTTGTGCTTTGACTTGGGTGGCTCAGAAGCTGAGACATTACTTCTGCGCCTATACTAAATATCTCATATCAAGAATGGATGCTTTGAAGTACATCTTTTAGAAGCCCATGCCCACTGGCAAGCTAGCCAAGTGGCAAATCCTGTTGAGTGAGTTCGACATTGTTTACGTAACTCAGAAAGCGGTAAAGGGACAAGCACTGGCAGACCACCTCACTGAGAATCCCGTGGATGGAGAATACGAACCCCTAAAAACGTATTTTCCTGATGAAGAGGCATCATTCATAGGAGAAGACATTGCAGAATCCTATGATGGTTGGAGAATGTTCTTCGATGGAGCAACAAACTTCAAAGGAGTTGGCATAGGAGCAGTCTTGATATCAGAAACCGGTCAGCATTATCCGGTGTCCGCCAAGCTCAGGTTTCCCTACACCAACAATATGGCCGAGTATGAAGCTTGCATCTTAGGACACAAAATGGCCATTGACATAAATGTTCAAGAGCTACTAGTAATTGGAGATTCAGACTTACTTATACATCAGGTACGAGAAGAATGGGCAACCAAGAACTCCAACATACTCCCGTATCTGCATCATGTACAGGAACTAAGGAAAAGGTTCACGAAGACGGAGTTCCAACATGTTCCCAGAATCCAGAATGAGTTCGTCGATGCATTGGCTACCCTATCATCTATGATACAGCATCCATACAAGAATTTCATTGATCCCATTCCAGTGAAAATCCATAATCAGCCAGAGAAGGCAAATTATTTGTATTATTTTGAAGTTCTTGTTAATATAGTGCTCTTTAAAAAATACAATATTGCATGGACAGGCTGGTATATGTTGTTGTTTTCCACTAAATTCTGCCGAAATATGAGGCTGATTATCAATGTTAGGATATGTTTTTCGTAATTTTAATACGGCATCAAGTATATGTGAATTAATAAAGAATCTGAAAGTAACATCAGATTCATAGAACTAATCTTCATCTTGATTTGTTTGCTTTCTGATATACGGCAACTAGCTTAGTCAAAATAATTTAATTTCATATTTGGTTAATAACTTATCTAGATCATGTGCTTTTGATCTTATTGTACAGTCATCCAGTGTGTGTTATTGCTTCCCACAGATTTTTCTAGTTAACAATCTATTATCTTGATTTTCATCAGTTGGCAAATAGTCTAGAAGAGTGATTAGTATAGTTGTGGCCTGTGGGAATTGGCAGAGGGCTTTATACAACATTGGGCTTCAATCGGTTCATAATTGACCCATAAAGTTACAAAAGAAAGTGCATGTAGCCCAATTAGCGAGTTGGTACATCGAAACGACACCAGGTAGCCATTCTAAAGGGCTGCTATTTAGGTAAATTTTAAAAATAGCTAGATTTACAACTGATCGTTCAAAAATAGCCCAATTTTAAAAGTAATCAAAATTTAGCCACTTTTTGCCCATGTTGAAGAAGAAGCAGACGAAAAGCCTTGGTTTCATGATATCAAGGAATACTTGGAAAAAGGAGAGTACCCAGAGCTTGCGAATCCTACTCAGAAACGCAAACTTCGGAGATTGTCCAACAACTTCTTTCACAGCGGAGGAATCCTGTATAGGAGGACTCCTGATTTGGGATTATTAAGGTGTGTCGACGCAAAAGAAGCATCCAAGCTGCTAGAGGAAATTCATGTTGGGACTTGCGGTCCACATATGAACGATTTTGTTTTAGCAAAGAAGATACTCCGGGCTGGCTACTTCTGGATGACTATGGAGACAGACTGCATCCAGTATGTCCAGAAATGCCACCACTGTCAGATACATGCAGATATGATAAAGGTACCTCCGAGCGAGCTCCACACAACAAGCTCCCATGGCCATTCGCCGCCTGGGGAATGGACGTTATTGGACCAATCGAGCCTGCCGCTTCAAACAGATACAGGTTTATCCTGGTAGCCATAGACTATTTCACCAAATGGGTCGAAGCAGCATCTTACAGAGCGTTAACTAAGAAAGTCGTGGTAGACTTTGTACGCGACTGCATTGTTTGTTGATTCGGGGTTCCAGAGTCAATCATTACTGATAACAGCTCCAACCTCAACAGCGACTTGATGAAAGCTTTGTGTGAAACTTTCAAGATCAGACACAAGCATTCCACAGCCTACAGGCCTTAAATGAATGGAGCTGTAGAAGCCGCCAACAAGAACATCAAGAAGATACTGAGGAAAATGATAGAAAAGCATAATCAGTGGCACGAGAAGTTATCCTTTGCTCTATCGGGGTATCGCACCACAGTCCGCACATCAACCGGAGCAACCCCTTATATGCTGGTTTATGGTACAGAGGCTGTAATTCCCGCTTAGGTAGAAATTCCTTCCCTAAGGATCATACAAGAAGCTGAGCTCGACGACGCAGAATCTACAAAAAGTTGTTATGAGCAACTAGCCCTTATAGACGGAAAGAGAATGAACGTAGTTTGCCATGGTCAACTCTATCAGAACAGAATGTCCAGAGCCTTCAACAAAAGATTCAAGCTAAGACAGTTCACACCGGGGCTACTGGTGTTAAAGAAAATTTTTCCGCATCAAGATGAAGCCAAAGGGAAGTTCTCTCCCAACTGGCAGGGCCCATACATGGTTCACCGGGTTTTGACGGGAGGAGCCCTCATACTTTCAGAAATGGACGGAGAAGTATGGCCAAAGCGGATCAATTTAGACGCAGTCAAGCGTTAGTATGTGTAATCCTTATGCTTTCATTATATGATGTAAATTGAACTACGTTCGACCTGATTCCCGTTTAAGAGGGGATATGTAGGAAGCCCAATGGGTTCGGTCATAATCATAAATTTCTTCCCTACCCCCCCCCCCCCCCCGAAACTTCGGAAACTGGGGCGAAATTTCGAGGACGACCCTCAAAATTCCGAAGCAATTTCAGCCGATCGCCACACGAGCAACAGTCAGAAGTGTCAACCCATCAAACTAGGGCAGAATTTTGAGGAGGACCCTCAAAATTCCATAGCAAGAGGGGTTGCAATGTCTCGAACCACGTCACAGTCGTCGGTTCATATAAAAGCTAGTTTAATTATACATTTATGTCATACTTTTACAAAATAATGCATGTTTATTATCGAAACTGCTTTGTTAGCAATGCTACCCCAATGATATAGACAGTATCACCAGATCAAAGCCGAGCAAGTCAAGCAAAGCCAGCAGGGACACGAACTGACCTTCCCCCTTACAAAACTCACATTTATTCTTTGGACGCAGGCACTAGGATTGTGAAATCATCAAACATACTATACACCCATGAGACAAACATTATTCAGGAATACAACTCTCAGAACCGTCGCACTTACCAAAAATTGCTATCCGCACACCAGTGATGTCCCATATGTCACAATCCTCCCAATAATCACAACGCCGCAATATGCTATCAGCTAAGAAAACTCTACTGTTATTTGTTGTCTTCTCTCTTGCATAAGGCTACTATTCTGCCTTCCGAGGTTAAACTCTACCTCCATCTACATCTGCATTGCATAAGGCTACCATTCTTCCTTCCAACTTGCATAAGGCTACTATTATGCCTTCCGAGCGTAAGCTCTACCTCTATTTGCATCTACATTGCATAAGGCTACCATTCTGCCTTCCAACTTGCATAAGAATACTATTCTGCCTTCCGAGACTAAATACGGGCTCCATCCACATTGCACGGCTGAAAGATCGCCACATTGCTACATCGCACGGTTGAAAGATCGCCACATCGCACGGCTGAAAGATCGCCACATTGCACGGCTGAAAGATCGCCACATTGCACGGCTGAAAGATCGCCACATTGCTAAATTGCACGGCTGATAGATCGCCACATTGCCACATTGCACGACTGAAAGATCACCACATTGCACGGCTGAAAGAACGCCACATTGCTACATTGCACGGCTGAAAGATCGCCACATTGCTACATCGCATGGCTGAAAGATCGCCACATTGCACGGCTGAAAGATAGCCACATTGCTACATCACACGACTGAAAGATCGCCACATTGCATGGCTAAAAGATTGCCACATTGCTACATCGCACGGCTGAAAGATTGCCACATTGCACGGCTGAAAGATCGCCACATCGCACCGCTGAAAGATCACCACATACTACATTGCACGGCTGAGAGATCGTCACATGTTACGGCATCCTTCATGGGCTGAAATATCGACAACACACCCAAAGGCGTCATCATTCGGAGGCACCATCTTCATAGCCCAAGAACACCATGTCATGGGCCGAGGATTTTCTTTCACTCTTTTGCATATCATCGTTCAAAGGCATCATGGTTCGGAGGCACCATCCTTATAGCCCGAGAACATCATTTCATTGCCTGTGAATCCTTTATTATACACTTCATGGCCCTGGACATCATGGTCTAAAGACATCACCTTAACCGTCCAAAGATAACATTCATGGTCCAGCGGGAATTTACATCATGTCTAAATTTGCGCACAATATATGCTGGTATTGCTTATTTGCAAGTAAACCGGCAAGAAACAACCATCCCGGCGGGAGCGGTTCCGCTCCATGTGCCCGCAGCCATATCAAACCTAACCATTCCTGTAAACCGTCCACTCACCCAGCCTTAGATATTGCGTCCATTTTCAAAATATCTTTATCGGCACACTCCGCAGGTGAATCACTAAACTACATACGGTCTGATTCCTGTAATACCAGGGATATGTAGGCAGCTTGAAAGCCGAGGTGCGGCCTGAATCTTCCAAAACCGTTTTGCTCGGTCAAAATTGGCCATCATTTCTTTACCCGAAAACTCTTTCATCCTTCCCGGGTAAAAAGGGCGGTTGTTGACGCCCAATTATTCCCTATATATTTTCAATATGCAAAATACTTTCAAAATAGCGTACATATACATATATAAGCGTGTCCAAGCATTTTATTATTTTTCCATAATTTTTAAGGTTTTAAATTGATTTATTTCCCTTTTATTCCATCCATAAAATCCTAATAATTATGTCCAAAATTATTATTTGGGTAATTCATCTATTGGATTTTCATATTTATGCCAAAATATGGCTAAAATAATTTATTAAATATTTTTACAAATTCATTTAGTATTTTTAAAGCTAAATTGCACACAATTGCATATTAGCCATTTTTAAGGTTTAATTGTGTCTTATATTCATAAAATTGAGTCTGGTATTTTTAAATTGTTAATTATGTGTTATAAAGCATTTTAGTATTTTCAATTTATTCTCAGAAGCCATTTACTATTTTTTATAAATTAAAAGGGGAAAAAGTAGATATTTAAATTTTAGCCTAAATTGGCTTTCAATTTAACCCCAAATCAAACCCAATTCCCCAGCCCATTTCTAATTTAACCCGACCCCTAAACCCTTTAAAACAAACCCGAACATGGATTCCCCACCTACCCTTTTAATCTAGGTCGTTGATCATTCAGATCAACGGCCACCATCGCCCCTTACCTTAATTAATTCCAAACAACCCCAAAACCCTACCATTTGTTACAATCCGCCGCCTTAGAATCCCCTTCCTCTCAAACTCTCTCTGAAACACCGCCTAAACCCTAGCTGCCGCCACCCAAATCTACCCTAATTCCCTTCAATCCCCACCTAATCCATGGACTCCCATGGTGATTGGAGGCATGTACTTGTCTCATATGTCTATTGGTTACCTACTTTCGTGGTTCCATGGACAGATCTCGAAGGGATCTGGTCCAATCCCTGCTCAACTTCGATCTCTGGTCTTTTTCCGGCCATCCATGGTTGTTCATGTCAGATCCATGGCTTTTTCGGCTAGATCGATTACTTTTCAAAAGTTTTCTCACTTTCTCTGGGTTCTTTGAGACCCTAGCTTTAAGAGCTTTTCGATTTATTTCAGATATCTCTTAGATCTGTGCACGTTATGAACTTCTTGATGTTTTCCAAAAGGTTTTTCGATTTCCTTTCAAAGTGACTCTTCATTTTCAAATTAGGGTTTCTTAAAACTCTTCTTAAAGACTTCTTCTCCGATTTTCAGTGTTGTTTTACTATGTTTAAATGATGTGCTTATGTTTTTCTTCTATCTGGTTCATCGTGTTGAAATACTAGGTACTTTTGGGTTTTAGTCGAGTTCTGAAGCTGTCTTTTGTTTGTTTGTAGGAATGTTTGTTTTGATTGAGTCCTTTGTGTTTGAATCATTTTCTTGCTTGACTTACCTGGTTTTGAGTTCTTACCATTTTTAACTCGACTATGGCATAAACCCTAATTTCTTAAAAGGGTTTTCCTCACTTATTACTAGGAGTTCTTTATTTGTTTCTGACTTTCTTTACCCGTTAAGACTGATTTCTGCACTTTGGCTCTACATATGATCCATGACTACTTCACCTTGTTGCCTACTGTGCTTCGAGTAGGTTCCTTTACTACTAAATCCTAACTCACTACCGCTACTGTTGTATGTTTAATTTGCTCCTCTTTGACGATATGTTTGACCCTGCATGTCTAGTATGCCTGTCCATTCCTTGCTATTTATATGTTGAAAAGCAGAGTCATGATTCTTTCTTGATTGATCGTGATTTTCTCAATGTTACGACTGATTGCAAATGGTTCCCTTATAAACCCTAATTTTTACTCGTTTTTGTCTATATTGATTGATTCCCTTCCCTTCATTACTGTGATATTTTACCTTCAATCCTTTCATAATATTAAGTATATTTTGTACTTAGATTCAAAATTTACCTTCATACTTTTACTACCCCCTTATATGGCAAGAATCAATCTGTCCCAGACTGATTTCTTTCCTTTATTTGACCCTGTTAGTATCCGTTTGAGCAGTAATCCCTTGATTAAAGGGAAGTACTTGTGTTAATTGATTCTGATTGTGGTTATTTCCATGTCTGAGTTGAAACTTTACTTGTTACCTTATTCTTCTACTCGTTTTCAAAACTATAAATATCCTACCCTCTCTTCTTTCAAAGACACGAACAATTGAGTTCAGAACACGCACTTACACACTCAAAACTCTTTCATTATCTATTATTACTTGTGCTACTACTTTGTCTAGCCGGCTGAAAGCCAAAGCCAGACTATAGAATCCTGCTTATTTTACCTTTCTACACCTTGCTTTCTCTACTGGTATGTCCTGGTTAATTTTTCAAGCCTCAACAACAATATGATTCTTTAATTGTTTCAGTTTCCCTCATTCTTGTTTACTTCCGCTTGTGGTTCTGCAGTCAAGTTACCTTACTAGCATGCTGTAATATCCCCTTTCCCTCTAGATTAATGCACTCCCTTATGTTTGTCACTTACTATGAACTTACTATCCTAAGTCCCTATTCCCTCAATGTGATTATGCTCTTTCTGACTAGCCTATGATCATGTCAGTATCAGCCATTGTTGTGCATGTCCAACTAGTCCTAAGACCCTTAATGGGGTTATGTGTTCACAGTTAGATGTATGTGTGTCCCAAACCCCTTGACCCCTTTGTATGACTGTGATTCTGTGTGTGATCCCATCTTAGGAACTTGAGTTTCATTTACTACTGATTTTAATCACAACTGTCACTATTTGCTTTCAAAATGAACTATCAGTCCAGCTTTTTTTTAAATAAATCTCTTTCATCATGTGTTCTGCACTTCCACTATATTCTTAGAATCTAGGTTCTGCCCGTCTTGTGTGAGCCTTGCCAGGGACCCTTGAGCTCCCTCTGATCTTGGACACATAAGAGTTGGCCCTTCCACACTGCACTCATTCTGTTTGGTTATGCAAATCTGGGAGTGAGCACTGCCCGGGAACCCTTGAGGTCCTTAGGGAACTCTGACACACCCAGATATGAGAAAGGCTTTGGAATAATGTTGGCATTGAAGTGATTAATTACATAACTCAGAGAGGAAGTCAAGATCAAGCTTCCTTTGGTTGTAATTTCTTATTCTGCACTTCTTTTGTAATTCAATCATTTGGTCTATAATAATTTGTAAACATTATGGGGTTGGCTAGTGAAAAGGGATGGGGAATATGCATGTTTTATCTATTAAAAGGGTAGAAAGCATGTTAATAGGTTTACATTCCTACTTGCACAATAGAATCCATGCTTAGGACTCATTTCATGCATTAGAGATCCTGTTTCTTAGGATTTACACTTATCATTTTTTCAACATGTCTATTTCAGTATCATACCACTTAGCAGTTCCTGCGTTAAATGTATTAATAACTTGTATTTTTGCAATCATGTTCCTATTGCCATGTACAGTTAGAGATCCTGTTTTAGGCTAAACGACATTAACAAATATATCATCTATGCATACCCTAGTAACTGTAATATTTTTGCATATAGAAATCCTGTTTAGTATTCTGCACATATACATCATTCTGCACCTATTTTCATTTAGATACCATGTCTTTAGGGTCTCACTTATATTCGCTTAAGCACACTTAGGCTAATTACGAATGTAGGAAAAGGAATAAAATAATTACATTTAGTCTTTACAACTAATTGACCATAATTTCTATGTGTTGAACACCTAGAACAGCATGTTTAGGTAATAACAATAGTCTCCAACTCTCAGTAATCCTGAATAACTACTGAATCCTGTTCACGCCTAGGCAAGCCTTAGGTAATTACTTAAATAAAACTGGATATGCCTCTATTTAATTATCAACTGCTACAACCAGCAGACAGGCCTGACTCGGACTGCTTTTTTGAGTTATATAATGAATCTGGTTCTAACTCAAACACCCTACTTTAGGATTTAAAATTCAGACCATAATTGTGTTTATGTCTTGCTGCCTATATGCATTATTTGCGGAGGTATACATGAGCCTTTAATTGTTTATGTGTTTCCCCTCTAGATGCAGTTCTACTTGTTTTGTATGTCGCCTTAGCATTTTACCTTTAAACCTAAGAGTCAGCTTAGAACCTCCTTCTTATAGGAATAGCAGTCCTAAATTCCTCCGGGACTAATAGGAATGGGACGAGTAAGAGCATGCAATAGAGGTCGAGACCAACCCTCGCTTTAATACCTTCACGGGGTGGGAAGAGTAGATATGGATATGATGACCGGTGCACTACTACCACGTGTAGCCCCTCTTTTGAGGAGTGATTACCGGGTATTGCATTGATGTGATCCATGTTACAGACAAACTTAGGACCCCTTTTTCCTTCACAAGCATGCTTACATTATAACTCTTTTCAAAACCTTGCTCTTATTGTTTTTCAAACACTTATGTGTTCAAATTTAAAATCCCTTATTATTTGAGCCTTATTTTTTTACTTGCTAATTGCACAAATTCACATAAAAACTATCTGGCCGGGAACCACACTAGTGGATCCTGAGGGGTGCCTAACACCTTCCCCTTGGGATTATTTCAAGCCCTTACCCTATCTCTGGTTATCAATTGTAGTTGTAGTTGAACCCCATAGGTGCCCTAACGCACCTTAAAAATTGTTAGGTGGCGACTCTTCAAAATACCCAATTCCCAAAAGGAAATGCGTCTTTACACCCTATGAATCTCGAAACCCGTACTCCTCCCCGATGGAAGTGGAAGAAAAAAAGGGGTGTGCCAGATACCCCTACATTGTCAGTCCCAGCAGTGAGGGATTTCCCTGATGTATTTCCAGCTGATCTTCTGGGCATACCGCTGGACTGAGATATCGACTTCGGTATTGATTTATTGTCGGGCACTCAGCCTATCTCAATTCCTCCATATAATATGGCCCCTCCAGAGTTGAAAGAGTTGAAGGAACAATTACAAGAATTGCTTGATAAGGGCTTCACTCGGCGGAGTATGTCACCTTGGGGTGCTCCTGTCCTGTTTGTGAAGAAAAATGATGGTTCTATGCGAATGTGCATTGATTATCGCCAGCTGAACAAAGTCACAGTGAAGAACATGTATCCTTTGCCTCGTATTGATGACCTATTTGATCAGTTACAAGGTGCCAGAGTGTTTTCCAGGATTTACTTGCGTTCACGTTATCATCAGTTGACGATTCGGGAGGCAGATATCCAGAAGACTACTTTCAGGACTTGGTATGGTCATTATGATTTCCTCGTGATGTCATTTGGGATGACCAACGCCCTAGCAGCACCTATGCATTTGATGCACAATATATTTCGGCCCTATCTTGACTAATTCATCATTGTCTTTATTGACAACATTCTGATATACTCTCTGAGTTGGGAGGATCATGAGCAGCACCCAAGGACAGTGCTTCAGACCTTTAGAGAAAAGAAATTATATGCAACATTCTCAAAATGTGAGTTCTGGTTAGATTCCGTGGCATTTTCGGATCACGTAGTGTCGAGTGAAGGGATCAAGGTGGATCCGAAGAAGGTGGAAGCAATGCAGAGTTAGCCTAGACCATCCTCAGCTACAGAGATTCGGAATTTTCTCTGCTTGCCAGGTTATTACCGTTGATTTGTTGAGGGATTCTCATCTATTGCAGCAGCTATGACCAGGATGACCTAGAAGGGTGCTTTGTTCTGGTGGACGAAGGAGTGTGAGCTGAGCTTTCAAAAGCTCAAGACATCTTCTACTACAGGCCCATTATTGGTATTGCCTACTATTTCGGGATCTTATATTGTTTTTGTTGATGCGTCGTGAGTTGGTCTCGGCGTAGTGTTGATGTAGGACTGTAGGGTGATTGCGTACGCGTCTAGACACCTGAAGGTGCATTAAAAGAACTATTATGTCCACGACCTTGAGTTAGCAGCTATTGTTCATGCCTTGAAGATTTGGAGGCACTATTTGTACGGTGTGCCTTGTCAGATCTACACTAATCACCGCAGTTTGCAGCATCTGCTCAAGCAGAAGGATCTCAACTTGCAGAGCTACATAAGGATTATGATATCACCATTTTGTACCATCTTAGGAAGGCCAATGCAGTGGCCGATGCCCTGAGTCGCAGGGCGGGGAGTTTGGGAGCTTAGCATATTTGCCAGCAGCAGAGAGGCCATTGGCACTAGATGTTCAGGCCTTAGCCAACTAGTATGTTAGATTTGATATTTCAGAGCCGAGTCGAGCTTTGGCTTGTGTGGTCTCCCTGTATTCTCTTTATTATCGTATCAGGGAGCGCCAGTATGATGACCCTCATCTGCTTGTCCTTAAGGAAACGGTTCAACACGGTGATGCTAATGAGGTAACTATTGGGGATGATGGTGCATTGAGGATGCAGGGCAGGTTATGTGTGCCCAATGTAGATGGATTTCAGGAGTTGATTCTTCAAGAGGCTCACACTTACCAGTACTCCATTGATCCGGGGGCCACAAGGATATATCAGGACTTGAGGCAGCATTATTGGTGGTGTAGAATGAAGAAGGACATAGCGGAATACGTAGCCCGGTGTCTAAATTTCCAGCAGATGAAGTATGAGCATCAGCGGCCGGGTTGATTTCTTTAGAAGTTAGAGATTCTAGAGTTAATATGGGAGCGGATCACTATGGATTTCATTTTTGGACTCCCACGGACTCAGCGGAAGTTTGATGCAGTTTGGGTGATTGTAAATAGGTTGATCAAGTCAGCTCATTTCATTCCTGTGATGACTACCTGTTATTCCGAGCAGCTAGCTCGAGTTTATATCCGCGAGATTATCAGGCTTCAAGGCATGCCGGTATCTATCATCTCTGACCGGGGTACGCAGCTTACATAACAATTATGGAGAGTCGTACAACACGAGTTAGGTACTCGGGTGGAGTTGAGCATGACATTTCACCCTCAGACGGTCGGGCAGTCTGAACGCACTATCCAGATACTTAAGGATATGCTCCGTGCGTGTGTGATGGAGATTGGAGGTTCTTGGTATTAGTTCTTACCACTTGCAGAGTTTTCCTACAACAACACATATCAATCAAGCATTCAAATAGCACCGTATGGTAGTCGGTATCGGTCTCCAGTGGGTTAGTTCGAGCCGGGCGAGGCCAGATTATTGGGTACGGACTTGGTTCAGGATGACGTGGAGAAGGTTAAGGTGATCTAGGACAGACTTTGCACAGTCCAGTCCAGACAGAAGAGTTATGTGTATTGAAAGGTACGCGATGTTGCATTCATGGTTGTAGAGTGGGTCTTACTCCGGGTTTTGCCTATGAAGGGTGTTATGAGGTTCGGGAAAAATGGAAAGCTGAGCACAAGGTTCATTGTTCCATTTAAGGTGTTGCGGCGAGCTGGGGAGGTTGCTTATGAGCTTTCCTTGCCTCCCAATCTAGCAAGAGTTCATCCGGTCTATGCTCCGAAAGTATCACGGTGATTCGTCTCACGTGTTGGATTTCAGCTCAGTCGGGTTGGACAAGGATCTATCTTATGTTGAGGAGCCAGTGGCTATTTTGAAGGTTCAATGGAGGGGTCAGTCGGTCGAGGAGGCGACTTGGGAGACCAAGCAGGATATGCGCAACCGTTATCCTCATCTTTTCACCACTTCAGGTATGTCTCTATGCTCGTTCGAGGATGAACGATTGTTTTAAGAAGGGGAGGATGTAACGACTCGGCCGGTCATTTTGATAGTTATAGCCCCGATCCCCTATTTACTGCTTCCCCCATATCTTTGTCTACTTATATGAGTTGCCGGATGGTTTCGTTTTGGTTTTTGGAGTGTTTTGGGACACTTAGACCTTAAAAGGAAGCTTAAGTCTTAGGGTTTGGACCATAGTTGGAACTGTGTGAATACGACTCTAGAATGGAGTTATGTCGGTTCCATTAGATCCGTTGGGTGATTTTTGACTTAGCGGCGTGTCCAGATTGTTTTTTGGAGGTTTGTAGCTGATTTAGACTTGAAATGGCAAAAGTTGAATTTTTGGAGATTTGGACCGGTAGTGAACTTCTTGATATCGGGGTCGGATCTGATTTTGGATGTTGGAATAGGTCCATAATGTTGAATATTACTTGTGTGAAAAATTTGGGGTCAATCGAAGATGGTTTGATCGGTTTCGGCATCGGTTGTAGAAATTTGAAGTTTCAAGTTCATTAAGTTTGAATTGGAGGGTGATTCGGGATTTTAGCATTTTTTTGATCTGATTTGGGGGATCGACTAAGTTCGTATGGTGTTTTAGGACTTATCGGTACGTTTGGTTTAGGTCCCGGGGGCCTCGGATTGATTTCGGATGCTTAACGGATCAAAAATTGGATTTGTGTTGTTGCTGAAGTCTTCAGGCATCTGGTGTTTTCGCACCTGCGGTGGGGAGACCGCAGGTGCGGGATCGCACGTATGGAGAGTCAAGCGCAGAAGTGGAAAATTGAGGAGTTGCCAGGGGTCGCAGGTGCGAGGTGAATTCTGCTTCTGCGATGCCTGCAGATGCGTTTGTTTGTTCGCAGGAGCGAGGAAGGACCGTGGAAGCAGACTAGTGTCTGGAGGAGCACACACGCAGGTGCGACCCTTTGATTGCAGAAGGAGACGCTGAGTTTTAAGCGGAATCTGCACCTGCGATGGGAATTCTGCAGGTGCGGTGACGCAGGTGCGATGGCAGGTCCGCAGATGCGGAATAACTGGGCAGAAAAGAGAAATTCAAATATTTGATTCCCATTTCGATTTTGGGAGATTGAGAGCTCGGTGAGGCGATTTTCCGAGGTTTCTTTGAGAAGATATTTGGGGTAAGTGATTGTAACTCGGGTTGGGTAGTATTTCATGAACCTATTGCTATTTTCATCTTCTAATTAAGGATTTAAGTTGGAAATTTGGGGGAAATGGTAGAAACATCAAATACTAAAATTTTGAGTTTTGGAAGGCGATTTGAGGTTGGATTCAAGTAATTCTCGTATGGTTAGACTCGTGAGTGAATGGATGTTCATATTTGGTGACTTTTACCCGATTCAGAAACGTGGGCCTGGGGAGACTTTTTAGGGCGATTTTTCAATTTCTTGCTTTACTTTGATTTCATTAGATAACTTAGTTTCTTGTAGTTATATTTATGATTTGTAATTGATTTTGGCAAGATTTAGGCCATTCGGAGTTGGATATTCGTGGAAACAACTTTGTTACATATTGATTTGAGCTTGGTTCGAGGTAAGTGGCTTGCCTAACCTTGTGTGGGGGAACTCCCCTTAGGATTTGGTACTGTTTTGACATGTGAGTGCCGTGTACGTTAAGTGACGAGTGCGTACACGAGCTATTTGTTGTAAAACTCCATTTTTCACTAAGTGATAACCCGTTTCACTTTAAAATAGTTATACTAGCATGTGTAATTATACTGTTTAGTTTAGAATAGCATGTCTATGTGTCTTAATTGCTTAGCTGAACTCTGTGCAGCATGCTTAGTGAATTCCCTACTTCTTCCTTGACTTGTACTTAGTCTAAATTGTAGGATGTTGTATTGTAGTCGTTATTTCCATTGTCTGAGCTGTGTATATACATTGGGACTACAGAATGGTATTCCGGGAGCTCCCCTTACATATTTACTTTTGGGACTACGGAACAATATTCCGGGAAATACCCCTGCACGTTTACTTTGGGACTACGGGACAGTATCCCGGGAGATCCCCTTGCATATTTACATTGGGACCATGGAACGGTATTCTGGGAAATCCCCCTACATAGTTACGTTTGGGACTATGAGGCGGTATCTCGGGAGATCCCCTATTATTATTTTGTGTACTGCACTGGTATCCTTTCTGTGATTTATTTTCGTTTAAATTCTAGTCTTTATTTTTTACTGCGATATTTTGTTCCGTCTTACTTCATATATTTATACTAGTAGGGCATTGACCTGACCTCGTCACTACTCGACCGAGGTTAGGCTTGGCACTTACTGGGTACCATCGTTGTGTACGCATGCCTCTTCTGCACATGTTTTTCGTGTACAGATCCAGGTACCTCCTACCAGCCTCGAGTTTAGTTGCACAGTTGCTGCTTTTTAGGAGACTTCGTGGTACATCTGCCCGCGTCCGCAGACCTTGGAGTACCCCTCTATCTGCTAATGCTAATTCTTCCGTTAATTCTCTAGACACTGATGTATAGAACAGTTAGAAATTCTTAGAAGCTTGTGACTTACGGTGTTCCAGGTCTTGGGAGAGTTGTGTATATTTTGAGAGTTTATTATTGAATATGTCGAGCAACATCTCACATGCTTATTTTAATCATCTGTTACTGTTAGTTGTTAACTTTTATGTTTTTCATTTCATTTCAGCAAATGTTTCGCTTACCTAGTCGTAGAGACTAGGTGCCCTCACGACAATTCACGGAGGGAGAATTTGGGTCGTGACAATAACGGACTCAAGCAGAGTTAGTTTTTTATCGCGAGGACTCATGGTAGACCTGGTTGGTTATCGCAGTCACTTGGAGTCATATTCCTTTTGATTGTGCTGTCAAATCGTTATCCGAACAGTATTGTATTTTAATTTTGAGATATTTCTATGTATTCATCTAGAGTTCGTGACTCTATATTACCTAGTCTTGGGAGGTTGTTGTGATTATTGCCGAGTAGGCATGTTTCACCTTTATTTATGTATTTATATTAAATTTGGCTTTTAAAATATCATTGTTAAACTTGCTTAACTATTATAAGTAATCTGCTTACCTAGTCTTAGAGAGTAGGTGCCATCACGACGCCTAAAGCAGTATTTCGGGTCGTGAAATTAGGCATGCTTACTAGATAAAGAGATAAAATATGAAGTAGAATACCTCAATTGTTATATATATCGTGATGTGTGTCAATCCACGATTATAAAAAAGCTACCGCATGAGTGTTGCCTCGTTTTTTCACGAAAGCAGGCGTCCACACGTGCCAACTCTTTTAAATGGGACTAAAAGAGAAGAGTCGCCACCTAGTCATTTTTAAGGTGCATTAGGGAACCTATGCATAGATAACTCCGTTAAACTAGTTAGTGTCATCAATGATCAGGTAAGGGTTCAAATTACCTAAAAGAGAAGGTGTTAGGCACTCTTCGTAGTCCACAACTATAATTCTCGTCCAAATTTTTAGCTATGTGAAAATATTAAGTTGCTAACTAGACTATTCTAAGTGAACATATAAATAACATATTATACTGAGTGGTCAGTTAAATAGGTTACTGATTATTCCAAAGGGAAGAAGTTAATCGAACATAAATCTATAACTAATAATTACTTGATTTGAAGAAAAATATCATAAAGATAATACAAAGATGAAATTTATTAACTAACATCAATTTACGAAGTCTTGTAATTACAAAGGTTCAAATTTTAGAGCTACTTAAACAAATCCTAAATTTCCTCAAATTATTAATGATAAGACTAGATACAAATGGATAGTCAGACATAGTGGGGGTCCTAAATTTCTAAAGCTAAGGGATCACCCCGCGCAACATAAATAATACTTCGCAACCATAGGTGCAATGATTGCTCATATTATCCAGCGAGCACAGACTATCATCTCTAGCTACCCGATTACTATCGTTAGGTTGTTTGCCTAAAGCGCACTAATTCAATTCTAAGGGCACAAACTATCATCTCTAGCTACCTGATTACTATCGTTAGGTTGTTTACATAAAGCGCACTAATTCAATTCTAAGTCGTGCCCTATAGGTGCCTACCTGTCCTATGCCTATTGTCGATGAGGTATTGGACAACTACAAGGGTGATTCTAGACATATCCTAAGGCTGCTCAAATTAAAAAGCTAGGCACCAGATAATTGAAACAAGTAGGACTTCAAATAATCTCAGTTAGCATAAAGGGGCTCGTGTTTACCACCACTGGTGGATTCACAAAGGTGCAAATTTATTGCTAATTAAACATGTTTTAAAGAGGTGGTAGTATTAAAGACCGGTTCAACGAATTGTACTACGAGCATGATTTCTTATTGTGAAGGTATGCTAGATAGTTTACGAATTAATTCGTATTATCGAATTACTTTATTTGGAACAAAAAAACATGATTTTTAGGAAAAGCTATAAGTGGACAGTTATGACAGTGAAGGAATATGAACCAATTAGGTGTTAAGCTTATAGACATGAATTCTATGTGGATATCACAGCAAAGCAAACTTCGCCGTTGAACTCTATATGCAGGATCTCTATGGGACTTACGCCTTAGATTGTTCAAGTTACAAAGTATTCAGGTGATATAATTCATTACTTATAATCCTATGGATATGATATTTGCATGTAAAGCATTGGTGTTTACCATGAAAATGGTAACACAATTAAATTTGATTATGGGACTCTAAAAATACGTGATCTATTTTTATGCTAGTTGATGCTACGTGAAAGACTTAGAAACGAGATAAGAGTTAGCAATAAGACAATAACCAAACCGATAGGTTAACAATCGGGGCCTCGAGCTTGTCGATTCGGGGGCCTCGAGGTCGATTCCGATGCTTGGCTGGGAGCTATCAAAGGCAGTTGAAGAATGACTAATAGTTATAAATAAATCAATGAAGGCTCTTTATTGCCAATGATAAGCAATAAATGATGAATAATAACGAAGATAATAAATGGAAGCAATAATATCAAGAGAATGTGTTAGAGAGCAGAGAGAATGTTCTTATGTATTTAGTATGGAGTCACCAGACCCCTACAAAATGACAAGGATCCCCTTTATATATGAGAGGAATCCCAACATAGTAAAAAATGCATTATTTACAAAGATATGGAGATGGGACAGCTAGATGACACCCTGATTCGGGTTTAGAGTAGTTCACTAGGCTCTGTCAGTCCTAGCCGTATGCCTTGGGAGCTCCCCATTTCTACCATTACCGTGATTAATACTGTTCCGATGTTGAGTGTCGACGACCCTCGAGGGAGGAGACTCGGCCGTGGCCTCGAGCCTTCGAGGTGATCTTTCGAAGTGCCTAAATGACGAGAAATTGGACCCTCCGATTTCACTATATACAGATAGTCCCCGAGTTTCCTAGAACAAAGCGATAGGAAACGATTTTGAGCTTCTATTCTGAGTGCATCATCGTCATGACGTCAGCCCATCAAAGCATTAGATGCCATTCTCAAAAAACCGCGCAAGGTTCACCATCAAATGTGACTATTGAGAAGCCCACAAACCGTTGTTGATTCGTCCCTTATGCTACCCACACGTCGCCTATAAATGCACCAATCGTTTGATAATTCTTACTTTCTCATCATCTTCAATTTTGCAAGGCCAAACCCATCCCCTTTCGCATCCTTTCTTCTTACCTCCTTAGAGAAATTTCACCACCATCATGGCTAGAACTTCCAAGACGGTTCCTCGGAAAGACGAGGTTGCCTCTTCATCCCAAACATCCAAAGGGAAAACCAAAGTGATACCCACCGTGGAACAATGTACTCCTACCGAGCTCGATATGACGAAAGATTTTACCATCGACAAACCCTCATCTACACCGGGCCGATGCGAACACGTGTACCAGTACATTAGTCTTGTGACCAACATAGAGAAGGTAAAGAAAGACTGCCGATGGGGGGAGGCAACGGAGGTTGAGATTCCACGCCCTGATGAGAGCATAAAGGATTACAAAGCTGGTTTCCTTCATGTATATACTTACCCGTTCACTTTGGGTCCGTTCGATTCTTCTAAATCCCCTTCCCCGAAGATAGATCCGATTATTCTCGATTTCTGCGACAAATACCAAGTGACGCTCGGTCAAATCTATCCATCTTTCTAGAGGATAGTTCTAATGCTCCATCATTTTTCTTATGGGGTCGAGGGTGAGATTTTTACCCTCGACCATTTGATTAGGTTGTACAACCCTCGATTTTATCGTGGTTTGATTAAGCTTCACCATCGGTCCAAAAAATCATTTTTCTCGAGCACCGATGTGGACAAGGATCGAGGGTGGATGAGTAGGTTCGTCGAAGTAAGGACCTCGTACGTCATTCCGGCCGAGAGGATGCCATTCCCAGAGAAGTGGAACACACAGCGTAAGTATTTTTTCCCTCGGACATGTTTTGTGATCTTCTTTCCTTCCCTCAGAAAAAATGACCACCTTTTGGTCTCTCCAGCTATCGCTTGGTATCCCGAAGGGGTTTACGATCTGCCGAGATGGATCAGGCGGTTGGATACCTCGTTCTCATATCTCGTCTGGTCTCGGCCCGACCTAGCTAAGACGCGGTGGGTGGCCAAGAATCATGGTAAAGCTTTCCTTGCCACCTATATCTTAGCCTTATGTTTCTCTCCGTATCATCTGTGCTAATAAGTTATGGCCACTGCGTTCGTGCAGTCCTTGGCGACGGTATGCGAATGTGACCGCCTCCTGGTGGCGAGATGGAGACTTCGGAGCCCGCTAAGGGCAAGAAAAGGAAGGGTAAGGCAGCTGCTGATTCTTCCATGGCAAAGAAACCTAAGTCACGTGGGCCTCGAGCCGCCGCTAGGACCTCGGCTTCAGCTTCCTGATCAAGCCACAGCGCTGATGAAGATGATGACGGGAGCGAGTGCCATTTGGCACAGAAAACGAGGTAGGGCATGGAGTCTCGCAGGCGCCTCGACCGGAAGCTTCTGAATCGAGGACGGCCAATTCAGGTCGGTCCCGTGCGACGAAGACCCTCAAGGAGGGTGTTAATGTGGTCCTGGATCCCGTGATCGAATATGGTGCAGTTTCTGCTGGGGGACCGTTGTTGCTGGTCCTGAAAGGTCTTGACCCGGAGCTTTTCGGGGGCAGGAGTTGCCCATCGGGGACATCGATTCCCTGGATGATCTCAGTTTGGGCTCTCAATTCTCGTCGGGGAAGCTAAGGGATGCTCAGGATATGGATACCACTAAAGTGGGGGGTCCTCTTAAGGGGGGAGGTACGCATGGGAACATTCTTGACGATATTGACAATGTAGCAGAGAGGTTCCATCAAGGTAGCAGGTGATAGCTGTTTTACGTATACTTCTTTAGTCTCAAGCACTATTCTTCGTTTTTCTAACTCTTCTGCTTTGCTGTAGTGTAAGGAGATGTATGACCATGCCCTTTCCAGGCTCCAGGAGGAGCTTTCATGCCGTGAAAAGGAGCTCGAGAAGCTTACCTCAGGACTACGAGAGTCAGAGGCTTACTCTGCCCGGACACAGAAGGAGTCAAGCGAGCTCCGGGCTGCTTTGGAGGGAGTGGTCCGAGAAAAGGCTGATCTTGCTGAGCAGGTATTTTTCCACGTGTAAATCCACCCTTTGTTCCCATAATTTGATACTGACCGGCTTACCTTTCCCTTCGCATATCGGGCAAAAGGATGTGGAGATCCTCGGGCCGAGGGAGCAAAATGAGGTAGCGACCTCGGAATTGGCATCAACCAATGGTCTTCTCCAAAATGCTCGAAAGGAGATTGCTGCGCTGACTGCGGCCAAGTCCGAAATCGAAGGGAAAGTTTCTACTTAGCTAAAGGAAGTAGCCACCACGAATCAAATAGCCCGTAATATATCAATAGAGGCCGATCTAAAACTGGCTCGGGCTATTGCTCATGCTAGTGCGAAGGCGAAGAGGGAAGCCTTAGAGGGGGTAAGAGCCAAAGGAGTCGATCTTTCAGCCGAGATTGAGGAGGCCCGAGAGTTGGAGAGAAAGTCGGCGCTCTTGGTCGCTGTAGATGGGGATCCTGGAGATGGTTCAGAGGATAGTGGCAATGAAGAGTAGGCCTTGTGTTGCTTTTGCTTTTCTGTTTTCTTTCTGTGCATGTACTCCCGGGGAAACGAGTCTTGTAAAGACGCCCTTTGTAAATATATTTTCTGGCAATGCAAGAGCGTCTTCTGCTCCAAGTTTTTCCATTCTTTATATTTCGTTGTTCTTGTGGAGTTAATATTCGTATTTTATTATTAACTCCTTGGATCCCATACTTGGAGCAATCGGGGGCCCCGAATTTGGGTCCTATCTTGAAATTAGGTCGATAGCTCCTCTATGGCCGATGACTGTGATAGCAAGAAACCCTCGAGGTTTCAATACCTCTCGAATTTTGTGGGATAGCAGCATTCGTGCAATTTGATAAAGGGACCCCGAGGTGGTCCTACCAGTACATTCCCCAAGAAAAAGTGACGTTAACATGGCTAGAATCAATTGGCCCTCTAGGTAGGCGAGCAGTCGCCGCTTTGCCCCTATATTTTCATTTGCTTGCTTCTCAAGTGGAGATTCTGCTATTCTGAGTAACTATTTATTCTATAGAACTTGGTCCTTTGTGCTAGCTCTCCTGTCGTTTCAACTCAGAAATCTTTGCCCAGATCTATACCCTCCTTTCCCTATTTTATCGTAGCCATGACTGCTACGTCGACACCCGCCCATAAAGGAGAAAGGAGTTCTGCCTCTGTTCCTCGTCTGGTCGGTGGCACACCGCCGGTGCCCGGCGAGCGGGCCTCGAAACGTTCAGGGACATCGGGAGCATGCATCGAGTTTTATCACATCAGTAAGGGAGGAACACCTCGAAATGATCAGAAAAGACTGGGGATGGGGAGAAGGAGTGGTACTGCAAGTACCTTCCTCTCAGGAGAGCATTATGACGCACGTCGAGGTATTTTTGAGCGTGTATATGCATTCTTTTACGTCGGGTCCCCCCAACCGGGTCGTTTTTGAGTTCTATCGGAGATATCAGGTTACCTTGGCGCAGGCTCACCCATCCCTTTGGAAGATAACACAGACGATAAGGTACTTTGCAGATAAGGCCGGGCTCGAATTCACCCTCAGTCATCTCGTGAGGTTATATCTGCCGCTGCATTATCGGGGTTTGATTACTCTACAGCGTCGATCCACCCGGTCCCCTACCGTTAATGGCAAGGAGGACGAGGATCGAGGATAGATGAGCTGGTTCGTTCGAGCACGGATGGTCGATATCATCCCTGGAGAGTTTCTGCCCTTTCATGAGAAATGGAATTTCACACGTAAGTGGCATACTTGTATTTTTATCACTTTGTCCGTAGCGGAGGTGGGCTCCATAACGACATTTTTCTGTTTCATTCTTTGTAGCGGCTCCTTGGTTGCCGAGCGAGTTCCCTGATTTGGCCGAATGGTCCCGTAAGCTGGCAGCTTGTTCGACCAATGATAAGCGCAGGTGGCGAGACCTGTCCAAGGAGAGATGGGAGGCAAAGCATCACGGTAGGCGTATGGTGGCTTATTTCCCAAGAATGGTACTTTTATTTTCAGCGCACTAACATAGTCGCCGCAGGTGTTGGAGATTATTCTGAGATGAGGTCGTGCCCCCTGGTGGAGGAGGAGAGACTGTCGACCATGGGGTCGAGGGTTGATAATAAACGGAAAGAGTGTCCGGGGTGTGAGGAGCCTTGTAGTGGGGCGAGTCCTTCTCAGTGGTTCAGAAGAGGCGAGTCGGCCGATCTTCCGGCTTCGGAGGCCTCTGTTTTTGAAAGAAAATTTCCCGTTCATGCCGAGGGTACTTCGAAGAGCGAGGAGCATGTGGCGCCTTCTTTTTTTCCTACCAAAGGCGTTTCGGGGGATACTAAGCCATCGGACATCGGCTCGGCCTTTGGCGAAGCTCAGCGGCTTGACTTTATGGTAAGCTTTGGTAGCCGATATAGGCTTATTTCAGTTTCTCATTTTTCCTTTCTTATTGAATTTTTCCTTGCAGACCTTTGACAGGCTTAAGTCCGAGCTTCTCCACTATGAGGCCCGGTTACGGAAAGCTTCGAATAGGGAGAAATCCCTTAAGCTTCTTTATGCGAGAAAGGAAAGTGAGCTGGTATTCCCTGCAGTGTGAGGCAAATCGAAGTCGGAACTACGAAATCCACCTTGAAAGATAGGTAGTTTGTATTTCATGTTGATGTATGCTCCTTCTTTCATTTTTGGTGATTAATGTTTCGACATTTCAGTTGGAGAGCAAAACGGAGGAGCTGGAACGACTTTGGGGCGAAGTTGGCCGGGCCAAACGCGAGTTTAACGAGCTGCAGGCTCAGGTAAATGCCCAAGTTGCGGCCAAGGAGAGTGCTTTTTCTAGGTTTTCTGCCCTCGAGGTGCAAGTTTGGGCCGCTCATGCGGATGATTCTATACGAGCGTCTATGATCACAAGGCTCGAGTCCGAGCTTTCAAAGGCGAAGTCCGAGGTGGTGAATGCCCGGGCTGAGGCTGTAATGAATAGCACCAGGGCTAACTAGAAAGTGGCGGCCTATTTGAAGAGCGCTGCTGCTGCTAGAGCTAAGTTGAGGAGAAATCTTGATCGTGTGAGCAGTAGTAAAGAGTACGTGAAGTGCGTATCTCGGAGGGAAACCCTCGAGGAAATTCACGCCAGGGGCTTCGTCTTTCGGAAGAGATCAAGCAAGCCAAGGCGGAAGAATACGATGCCAAGTTCCTTCTGTCCGATGCCGAGGATAGCGAGGAGTAGGCTGACGGGCCGTAGTCCCCAAGGGGAACATAGATTTCCTTTTTCTATTTCTACACACAGTATTTTCGAAGTATGTTGCAAATGGAGCATGTGTTTTTTTTGTATTTATGTACGAAAGAAAACCTTGTGGTTTTGTTTCTTCTGTATCTCTTCCTGTCTTGAATTTAGCCAGATGAACTGGTCTTTGAGTTGAGAAGAGCCCTTAGATTCGTGGTATGGCCTTGAGGCTCATTAGGCCGGCCGGTAGGCTTTTACGCACTTGGTCGATGCGACTTTTTAGAGTAAGCTGGCGACAATGGCTCTTACGCTTTTGCTTTTAGGCGGATTTAGATAACTATTTTGGGTTCAGTCTTCGAATCGGGTTTCGACTCAAGCTCATTCGACCCTCAAGTTTTGAATTTTAAGCTGGCGACAGTGGCTCTTACGCTTTGGGTCGGTGCGACCGTTTATGTGGGCTGGAGATAATGGCTCTTACGCCTTGGGTCAATGAGACCTTTTGTGCGGGCTGGCGATAATGGCTCTTACGCCTTGGGTCGATGCGACCTTTAATGTAGGCTTTATTTTTCCCTCGATAAGGATTTTCTGGAAAGTGTGTTTGCCTAACTCTTCGACGATTTAATAAAAAACCTCGATTGGAGTCATTATATGGTGATGATCGAGCACCTCGGGAGGTTTTGCTCGGAGGCTGAGTATCTCGAAGCCACTGTTTAGGAGCTGACATGGTCGAAGCTCTTTTGCCTATATCGAGGGTAGCCTGTTCAACCGGTTCTTTTCGAAGTAGATTCGAAATAATTAAAAGCCTGTGATTTTATAGCGATGGTCGGGCATCACCGAGTTGCGTTAGTTTGGATGGTATAGCCTTTCGACCGTAGTCGTTTGTGTTCGGCCGAAGACTTTAAGTCCCGAGTGAAGTAGTTTCGGCGTCTATATCTAGGCTATGCCTTTTAGGAGTCTTACAAGTTCGGTATATAGCCTTAACTTTGAGATCGGGTTTATGCCTTTAGTAAGGTCTTACAAGTTTACATGCCTTTGAGGTCTTACAGTTTGGATACTTTGTACAAGTATGGTTCACGCCTTACTTGAGGTCTTACAGATATTGTCACTTAGTACAAGTGTGGTTCATGCCTTGCTTGATGTCTTACAGGTGTCGTTATTGCCTTATGTAAGTCTTACGAGACCGAGTCTACCCGCTCGGGGCCTTATGGCCTCGGATTTTTGATTGATGGCGATTGGCGATAGTCCCCGAGTTGTCGAGGATTTTTCCGCTCGGAAGCTATTACGGTGGAGATGACAATTGACGGCAGTCCCCGAGTCGTGGAGGATTTCTCGGCTCGGGAGCCATTACGATGGAGATGGCGATTGATGGCAGTCCCCAGGTCGGAAACTTGGCCCGGTACATTATATTTTCTATCGAGACCTCGTTCAGCATGTCGTAGCTTCTCCGAGAAAGTGATCTTCCTGGGGGATGCCCCCCAGTATTCGAGGTTGATTGCAAAAGAAGCCTTGAATACTCGTTGAGTTTTCCTTAGGTAGCATGTAGGTGTTGCCTCGTTAAAAACCTTGCCGGTAAAACCCTTTTGGGATAAAAAACCCGGTCGAAGGAAAAGAGTGCAACGGATGCTTTAAAACCTTATGGTCTTCGAGCTTGGTTTTAGCGTTTCGACTGCCTCGGTTGGATGCCTGCATAACGGTCAAAATGGAGTATATACTAAAATACAAAGGGAGATGGTCATACCTCAGCGCGGAATGTGCTGGCGATGTTTTGAGATTCGATATGTTCTAGTCGCTTGTGATAAGGACGCAGTACGGTCCTCTAATTTGTTTAATCGGGCTTAACCGAAGATGCAGTTTGATTATACTTTGGCTCCTTTGAAGGCGAAGGTGCTGGTGTCGGGGACACGTCATATACCGCGAATATTTCTCTCGCGGCATGTTGTTCCCCATAGACGGTTTTGATCCCATCCTTTGTCGGGAATTTCATCATTTGATGGAGGGTGGATGGCACCGCTCTCATGCAGTGTATCCACGGCCTTCCGAGCAAGGCGTTGTACCTCATGTCTCTCTCGATGATTTGGCATTTTGGGTTGTGCCAGCCGCGATGACTGGGAGGGTGATTTCTCCTTTCGTTGTTTTGCTCGCCATGTTGAATCCGTTGAGGACTCGAGAGGCGGGTACGATTTAGTCAAGTAGTCCAAGCTGCTCTACCACCTCGATCTGATAGTATTGGATGAGCTACCTGGATCCAGAAGTACACGTTTAACTTGAAATGAATTCACAAGGAAAGAGATTACTACTGCGTCGTTGTGAGGCTGAGACAAGGTCTCGAAGTCCTCGTCGCTGAATGTAAGGGCATCCTCGGGTATGTAACCCCGGGTTCGCTTTTCTCTAGTGATGGTGTTTACGGTGAAAATGGTAACGACAATTAAGTTTTTGAAATGGGACTCTAAAAATACGTGATCTATTCCCAAGCTAGTTGTTAGAGCAGATGATGCTAGTAATATGGATTTTAACGGTGGAGCGTAAGCTAAAACGAGATAATGTTCAAAACGAAGGCCTGCTACCCGGATGTAAGCTTGGCCGATGGGTACTTCGAGGTCGAGCTCGGGCTATTGGGGACAATCGACAGTAGTATAGCAGCTGGAGATATAATCAAAAGAAGCTATTTATAACCGAAATTGAGTTGCGATGAAGAACATATATAACATGAGGAACACATATAGAGGCAAAGGATATCGAGATATCCTCAGTATCAGTGAAAGCCAATAAGTTTTAGTAAGAAGAGAGAGAGAAAGATATATTATTGCACTTTGTAGAATTATAGGAGCAACATCAGGCCCTTACAAGGTAGGGCGAGTCTCCTTTATATAGGGGAGGAAACTTGGTTACGAATACATGTGTATTTAATTTACGAAATATGGAGATGTGATGGCTTGACTCGATGCCCCAGCGTAGCCAATGGGTAAGTCGGCCCTGTCAGACTCAACTGCGTGTCTTGAGGGCTTCCCCCCTTTGTCTTTATCTCGGCCTCGAATCGGACCTTGACAAGCCCTGAAGGAGAGGGCCAAGTCGTGGCTTCGTGTCCTCAGGGTCTCGAGGTACCTCCCCAAGATGGCGAGATGGCGGGAAATCGGGGCCTCACATTTCACCGCGTACAGATAGTCTCCGCAATTCTTGGACTGAAGGCGACGAGGAACGATAAGAAACGGTTCTGAACCCTTGCTTCTTCTGATGTTCTTGGATATCATATATTAAGACGCGTTTCACGCATCGTTCCTGTAGATTTCTACATTGACTGCGGCGGTTGTCTCTCTTTAATATGCCCAGGATGCTTTTATAAATACTTATTCCTCCTCTTTTAGATTCCCTTTTACGTTTAAAATCATCAGCGAGGCTTGCTTCCCCTTATTTTTCATTCCTTCTCAGGAATTCAAGCCCCGCCCTTTTTCTCCTCTCCCTAAATTCGTCTAAGGATGACGAATGCTACAATTTCTGCTTCTCAGGAGGCTGCTGGCTCATCCTCCTCGTTTTTCTCTCGGGGTGAAGTGGCTAATACGCCCCGTGCTGAGGAGTGCGTTCCGGGACCTTCTGTGATGACCTCCCAATTTAGGGTCGAGAGGCCCTCCCGAAGTTAGGGTGCTATGAGCCCGTGACTCGGTATGTTAGCTCTATAACGGACATCAAATAGTGAAAATGGACTACTGTTGGGGGAAATTAAATGCTTGTGGAGATCCCCGCTCGGGATGAAGATATTACGGCTCACAAAGTCGACTTTCTGAGTGTGTATACCTGTCCATTTTCCTTGGGGCCGGTAAAGCTGTCCTCGCCCCTAATTGACCCCGTGATTCTTGACTTCTGCCGGAGTTACCAGGTGACCCGAGGTCAAGTCCACCCTTCATTCTGGTGCGTGGTTTATATGATCAGGCACTACACGAGCATGATACATGGGATGCCCTTCACCCTAAACCATTTAATCCGGATGTATAGCCCTCGCCTGCTTCGCGAAGGTTTAATCGAGCTTCGCTGTCGAGCTTCGAGGTCCCTTTTTGCCCCCACTGAGGAATTGGATGATGCGTGGTTATGCCGATTCATTCGAGTGAGGACATTCGATATGCTTCCAGTGGAAAAGATGCCGTTCCCTGAGGAATGGTACGCTGGGCGTAAGTAGTTGTGGTGCCCTCACCCCCTTTTCCTTTTGTAAATTTTCTTCACACATCTGACTCTGTCTTTCTTGTCCTTTTAGCCGTGGCGATCTACCCCGGCGCGGTGCCGGACCTTCGGGGTTGGGTCTATTGTCTGCACTCAATCTGCCCGTATACTGACCAAGTGTGGCGGGATTTATCCCGAGCCCGTCAAGAGGCTGGAGGTCCTAGTAAGTCTGGAGTTTTGACGCATTCGTGCAATCCGGCGTTTAGCGAGGCGTTAGTAGCTTTCTCTTTTCCATGCTTTTGACACCTGTATTTATGCAGGTCTGGTGGGAACCCCACCGGTGAAGGAGGCACCGTCTGTTGGAGGGGACGCAGATGCATAACGAAGAGGGGAAGAGAAAGGAGAGCCTACTAGTTGGGCTGCTGGAACCCAAAAGGTGCAGAGTGGGGGGTTCCGCTGTCGACCCTTTGGTTCCAGTACCCGAGGTGACGAAAAATCCTCTTGAGTAAGGTGAGGGGGAAAGTAGTTTTTTGGCACCCTTTGAAGGATGCATGAAGATGATTGATCGCCAGACCGTGGGAGTAGATGCTTTCGGACAAGGACCCGATGCTAACGCGGCTCGGGTTTGTGGTGGCAAAGCAATGGATGGGGTATCGAGTACTAACCTCGATGTAACAGGAGGTCAGGGTTCTCCACGGGCTGGAGCGCCCTTGATAGTCAGTTCGGAGGGGCCTCAATCTGGACCTCGGGACGAACCGAAGACGGGGGTTCAGGTTAACCCATTTGGCTCGTTGTTCATCGTTGCTTTCCTAAAGGGGGATATTCTTCCATTTTGCCGTATGCAAGAGGGATCTCGCGAGGAGCTTTTCATGGCGGGAGCGCTGACCAAAGGCGGAGGCGCAATCAGAAGGCAGGCGATCATTTTTTAGGGCAGTTTCGAGGTAGACGTCCTGTCTATCTTCGGCGAGCGGGTAACTTTACCTAGCACTGTTTGCTGCTTAGGGCTGCTTCGCCCCTTTCTCTTCTTAACTCTTTTGTGCGGTTTCAGGCCGAGGCGCTTTATAACCAGGTCCTTGCCCAGTGTAAGGAAGAGGTGAGTCGTCATAAGCGTGAGACAGCTTTCTTCGCCTGAACAGGTTGTCTATCCCTTGCTCTTGCTATCCTTCGAGTTTTTGTAGAATCTCGTCACTTTTAACTCTTTGGGCCCTGACCCGTGCAGTTTGAGAAGGAGAATGCCTTGCTGAGAGGGGAGCTTCGGGCCAAGGATGCTGAGATCTCTGAGATTAGCCGGCGTGTAAGAGCGGTGTCTTCTGAGAGGGACAACCTTAGGGAGAGGGTTACCTTGATCAAGCGCCAGCTTCAGGACGCAGGGGAGGATAGCGGCAAGTATAAGGGCCTTCATTCCGAGTTGGTGGTTGCACTGCATCAGATCAAAGTTGAGGCTGAGGCGCTTGTATCTTCGCACGGGGGAGGGGCAGTCATCGCAGATTCCTGTGTTGAGAGGGCATTAAAGGGGGCTGGCCTGACATTGCCTCGAACTGTGGGTCATGCTTGTCCAGTTTTCCGAGGGCTGTCTGTTGAGGGCGCGTTGGAAGGCAGCTCGAGCGGGGTGAAAAATGGAGGCGGATCCCCAGAGAGGAGGGACTCCGTCGAGAAGGGCCCCTCACAAGACCTGTAATCACCTGGATGTAACCTTTCGAGGCCATTGGTTCGGGGATAAGTTAGGGCCTGCTATCTTTTTCAATTGGTTTCCTTCTTTGTAGTACCTCTTTAATTCGGCATTTGTATAAGGAGAATTTTACAACTTCATTTCCCTTTTTGTTTTGATTTTATCAATGATTTGGCGAACAAAAAACCTCGGGCTTATAATATAGCCTTGTGGCCTTTTAGGGTCCACCTTCCCTAACCTGTGGGATGGGACCGACCTTCTCTTTTGTTTTTAATTAGACTTGCCGGAGTGCGGAGGTTGTTCCCATCATGTGGTTCGGACAAAAGGGCTTTTTGCCTTTGGTCATTTTGTCGTTCTACTGCTTCGGGTCCAGTCTCCGAGTCCTGTTGCGACTCGAGCTTTAATTGAACCTTGAGTTGTCAGTTTTGGCTGGCGGCAAGGGCTCTTACGAAATTTGGTCATAGATACCTTTTGATATGTGGCCCGTAGGCCTGTTTAGTTAACTATTTTGGATTCGGTCTCCGAATCGAGTTAAGATCCGAGCTCACTTTAATCCTCAAAGTTGTCCATGTTTGCTGGCGACATGGCTCTTACGCTTGTTTGGTCGTAGAGACCTTTTGATGTGTGGCCTGTAGGCTTGCTTAGTTAACTATTTTAGATCCGGTCTCCTAATCGAGTTAAGATCCAATATCACTTTAATCCTCAAGTTGTCAATGTTTGTTGGCGAAAATGGCTCTTACGCTTGTTTGCTCATAGAGACCTTTTGATATGAGGCTCGTAGGCTTGCTTAGCTGGTGACAATGCCTCTTACGCTGTTTTTGCCCGTGGGCTTTTTGTAGGCTTTGTTTTCCACTCGTTAAGGTCTTTTTGAAAGATTTATGCTTGACCCGTCGTCGGTTCTAGAAGAACCTCGATTTCAAGTCGTTATCGGCGATATTTCGAGCACCTCGGAAGGTTCATAGCCCGTTGTTTGCCTGCTTGAGGGAAGCGTGTTTTAACCGGTTCTTTCCGAAGTATATTCGAAGTAGTGGCCTGTGATTTTGTTTAGCGATGGTCGGGCGTCCCCGAGTCGCGTTATCTTGGCTGTATCAGCCGTTTTGACCGTAGTCATGTGTGTTTGGCCGTAGCCATTTTTGATCCCGAGTGATATTTTAGGCATCTACACCGAGAGTATGCCCTTTCGGGATTTTTACAAATGCAACGTATATCCTAAACTTCGGGATTTTCATGCCTGTTGAGGTCTTAAAGTTTGTCATGCCTACTGAGGTCTTACAGCTTATCATGCCTATTGAGGTCTTACAATTTTTTTGGTGATGTGGCATGGTGATTGTCGTTAGTCTTCGAGTCATCAAGTTGTTTAAGCGTCAAGACCGCTTCTTGTGAACTCGGAGCTATGTCGTAGGGGCTTCACGAGCCCGGCGTTCCGGTCGAGTGTCCAATTCTGTACATTAAGTCTCCGAGTATTTCAGAATGCATTCAGTGGAGGGGGGCCCCTATCGGGGATGCACTTGAGATTTCTCTGTCCGGAGAAGAAGGCGTTGAAAAGATATCTTTTGATTGCCTAATGTAAGTATAGTTTTGCGAGCTCAACCCAATACAGTGTGTCGATTGGCGGCCTCGTTCGTCTTATTCCCGGGGCGGAGCTAATGGTGAAAGAAGCCTTGCAGGTTCCTTGGATCCTTCTGGATAAGTGCATGGGCATCGTCTCGTTAAAAACCTTATTGGCAAAAACCCGTTTGGGGAAAAGATTTAGAAGGAAAAGAGTACGACGTCCGCTCGAGGATGTTTGTGGGTTTCCATATTCCGCCATCCTAGTAGTAATACTGCTTAAGCATCGATACATTCCAGTTGCTCGGAAGTTGCTCGCCCTCCAAGGTACCGAGCTTATAGGAGCCTTTGCCAATTATTCCGAGGACACGGTAAGGTCCTTCCCAATTTTGGCCCAGCTTCCCTTCATTAGGGTTTCTGGTGTTGAGGGTGACCTTTCTTAGGACCAGGTCTCTGACTACGAAGTATCAGAGATTCATTCTCCTAATCTAGTATCTTTTGATTTTCAGTTTCTGGGCAGCCATCCGAACCAGCGAGGCTTCCCGTTTTTCGTCGAGCAGCTCGAGGGTCGTTGCCATGGCTTCGTTATTTGATCCCTCGCTAGTGTGTTGAAATCTGGTGCTTGGTTCTCCAGCCTCCACCAGTATCAGTGCCTCGGCGCCGTATACTAGGGAGAAAGGTGTCTCGCAGGTGCTTGATTTTGGAGTTGTTCGATACGCCCATAGCACTTCGGGCAGTGTTTCCCTCCATTTCCCTTTGGCGCTTTCCAGCTTCTTTTTCAAGTTTTGAATGATGGTTTTATTTGTAGATTCGGCTTGGCCGATTGCACACGGGTGATATGGTGTCGACAGGATCCTCTTGATTCTGTTGTCCTCAAGGAACTGCGTTACCTTGCTCCCGATGAATTGCCTCCTGTTGTCGCATGTTATTTCGGACGGGATTCCGAATCGGCATATGATGTGTTCCCATATAAAATTGATGACTTCCTTCTCTCTTATTTTCTCGAAGGCCTGCGCTTCTACCCATTTTGAGAAATAGTCAGTTATAAATAAGATGAATCTGGCCTTACCTGGCGCCGTCGGCAAAGGGCCGACAATGTTCATCCCCCACTTCATGAATGGCCATGGTGATAAAATGGAATGCAGCTGTTCTCCGGGTCGGTGGATCATGGGGCCGAACCTTTGACACTTGTCGCATTTTCGGGCAAATTCCCTGGCGTCTTTCTTTATGCTATCCCATTAGTAGCCCGCCCGAATCACTTTTCGAACCAAAGAATCAGCCCCGAAATGATTTCCGCAGGTGCCCTCGTGGATCTCTCGAAGCACGTTTTCCGTGTCGCCCGGTCCCAAGTATATCGCCAGGGGACCATCGAACGTTCTCCTGTAAAGGGCCCCGTTTTCGTCGAGTGAGAACCGGACCGCTTTGGTTCGCAGGGCCCTTGACTCTTTTGGATCCGTGGGCAGTTTCCCGTCTTTCAGAAAAGCGATGTATTTGTTTCTCCAGTCCCATGTCAGGCTGGCAGAGCTAATTTCCGCGTGGCCCTCCTCGACCACGGATTTTAACAGTTGGACGACGATTCCGGGGAGCAGGTCTTCTTCTTCGGCGGAGGATCCCAAGTTTTCGAGGGCATCGGCCTCGCAATTTTGCTCTCGGGGTATGTGTACTAAAGTCCATTCATTGAAACAACGCAACGCGATTTGGATTTTGTCCAAATACCTTTGCATCCTGTCCTCCCGGGCTTCGTAGCTTCCGTTTACTTGGCTTACCACGAGGAGCGAGTCGCATTTTGCCTCTACGATATCGGCTCTGAAACCTTTGGCCAAATCTAGACCTTCAATCATAGCCTCGTACTCGGCTTCGTTGTTAGTCAGCTTCGTGGTTTTTATGGATTGTCTGATTATGCCGCCGATGGGCGGCCTCAGGAATATACCGAGTCCGGATCCTCTTACTTTTGTGGCGCCATCCGTGAACAGGGTCCATACCCCAGAGGAAGTGCCTAATTTTAATAAAAGCTCTTTCTCTACCTCGGGTACGAGGACTGGCGAGAAGTCTGCCACGAAATCCGCCAAGACTTGGGATTTTAATGGCTGTCTGAGGTTGATACTCGATGTCATATCCTCCGAGTTCGATGGCCCATTTGGCCAATCGACCTGATAGCTCAGATTTAGGCAGTATACTCCGGAGGGGATAAGTTGTCAGGACGCAGATACGGTGGCACTGAAAATAAGGCTTCAATTTGCGCGAGGCACTTATTAGCGCGAGAGCCAGTTTTTCTAGATGGGAGTACCGGGTTTCGGCGTCCCCCAAGGTCCGGCTAACGTAATAAATAGGAAATTGTGTACCTTGCTCTTCTCGGACCAATACGCCACTTACCGCTATTTCGAATACTGCTAGGTACAAATATAGTGTTTCACCCTCCTCGGGCGTGCACTGCAAAGGCAGGCTAGACAGGTATCGTTTTAGTTCCTCCAGGGCGTGTTGGCATTCTGAAGCCCACTTACAGTTGTTCTTCCATTAAATCAGGGCGAACAAATGGTGGCTTTTGTCTGATGATCTCGATATGAACCTGTCTAGGTCCGCGATCTGCCCTGTTAATCGTTGGACGGATTTTACGTTGTTTATCTCCGTAATCTCTTCGATGGCCTTTATTTTATCGGGATTGATTTCGATCCCTCTGTTTGAGACCATGAAGCCCAGGAATTTACCCGAGCCTACTCCAAAGGCGCATTTCTCAGGATTGAGCTTCATGTTGTAGCTTCTGAGGATGTCAAAGGTTTCCTGCAAATGGGTCAAATGGTCCTCTCCGCGCAGGGATTTTACTAGCATATCATCAATATATACCTCCATCGATTTTCCTACCTGGTGCTCGAACATTTTGTTAACTAGCCGTTGGTACGTTGCTCCCGCATTTTTTAGCCCGAAGGGCATTATGTTATAACAATATGTTTCGTATTCTGTGATAAACGAGGTTTTTTCCCTATCTTCGGGGTTCATCTGGATCTGATTATACCCCGAGTAGGCATCGAGAAAAGTGAGGGTCTCGTGGCCGGCCGTAGCATCGATCAAGCGATCGATATTGGGTAGTGGGAAGGAATCTTTTGGGCACGCCTTGTTCAAGTCTTTATAGTCTACGCACATTCTTAGCTTATTCCCCTTTTTTGGTACCACTACTACGTTAGCCAGCCATTCGGGATACTTTACCTCCCTGATGGATCCAATTTTAAGAAGTTTCGCCACTTCCTCTTTGATGAAGGCATGTTTCACCTCGGACAGCGGACTCCTTTTTTGCTTCACGGGTTTGAACTTTGGGGTCAACGCTTAGTCTGTGGGACGTTATCTCCGGTAGGATACTTGTCATATCTAAATGGGACCAAGCGAAGCAGTCGATATTATTACTGAGTAATTAAATAAATTTTGCCCTGAGTCCGGGGGTCAGCCCCATACCCAAGTATACCTTGCGATCCGGGAGGTGTTTGATTAAAACGGTTTGCTCCAGCTCCTCGACTGTTGACTTTGTCTCGTCGGATTCTTCGGGAGCGATGAAAGTCCAGGGTGCAAAGAAGTCTTCCTCGTCATCTTCAAGGGTCTGCACGCTTCCCTCCCCGTCCAAGGCCAGGTATGCGAGAATTGTCGTCTCGTAGTGGACTGCGAACATTTGCCTCGCTGCTTGTTGTTCCCCATGTATGGTTGTGATATCGTCCCTGGTGGGAAGCCTTATTACCTGGTGCAAGGTCGAGGGCACGGCCCTTATGTTGTGTATCCAAGGTCTGCCAAGTACGGCGTTGTATTTCATGTCACCGTTGATGACCTGAAACTCGGTGTTCTGGGTCGTGCCGGACGTGTCTATCGGGATAATGCCCTTTGTTTCCTCTCCGACCATGTTGAAACCTTGGAGGACCCGAGAGGTGTTGATGACTTGATTGAGCAATCCTAGCTGTCCTACTACTTCTGACATGATTATGTTGACCAAGCTGCCTGGGTCCATGAGCACACGCTTTATTCTGGTGTTGTTTGAGAGAAACGAGATGACTAGAGCGTCGTTGTGCTGTTCCATCATAGCTTCGAGGTCCTCCTTGCTGAATATGAGGATTTCTTCACGCGGGCGTTCCCGGGCCGACCCTTCTTCTGTAGCGGGTGTCCTTGCTCGTTTGGAGGCGGACCCTCGGGGGATGTCGGCTCCCCCAATAATCATGTGGACGTCGGCTTCTTGGTTGGTGTGGAATGTTTTTGCCGACTTGTTGTGCGTCTTGTGAGCCCGCCTCCAGTAGTACTGGTCCGGGTGCGTTATCGGGATCCTGTAGTGGTGCTCCAATGGCCGGGATAGCTACACCGTTCCCCGTGATCTTCGAGGCGGTCGTTCTCAGCTCTGTTCACCGAGCCAGACATTTTTACCTGAAATCAAAGGATCTTGGACAAGAAAAAGTGTGAAAGATGATATGCGTTTGTGTAATGAAACTAGCAAGAAAATAATCACTATTATTTTTAGCCCCACGGTGGGGCGCCAAACTGTTTACCGTGAAAATGGTAACGACAATTAAATTTATGAAATGGGACTCTAAACATACGTGATCTATTCCCAAGCTAGTTGTTAGAGCAAATGATGCTAGTAATATGGATTTTAACGGTGGAGCGTGAGCTAAAACGAGATAATGTTCGAACCGAAGGGCCTGCTACCCGGATGTAAGCTTGGCCGATGGGGACCTCGAGGTCGACCTCGGGCTGTCGGGGACAATCGAGAGTAGTATAGCAGCTGGAGATATAATCAAAGGAAGCTATTTATAACCGAAATTGAGTTGTACGATGAAGAACATTTTTAACATGAAGAACACAAATAGAGGCAAAGGATATCGAGATATCCTTAGTATCAGTGAAAGCCAATAAGTTTTAGTAAGAAGAGAGAGAGAGAAAGAGATATTATTGCACTTTGTAGAATTATAGGAGCAACATAAGGCCCTTACAAGGTAGGGCGAGTCTCCTTTATATAGGGGAGGAAACTCGGTTACGAATACATGTGTATTTAATTTACGAAATATGGAGATCTGATGGCTTGACTCGACGCCCCAGCGTAAACTATGGGTAGGCCGGCCCTGTCAGACTCAACCGTGTGTCTTGAGGGCTTCCCCCCTTTGTCTTTATCTCGGCCTCGAATCGGACCTTGATAAGCCCCGAAGGAGAGGGCCAAGTCGTGGCTTCGTGTCCTCGGGGTCTCGAGGTACCTCCTCGAGATGGCTCGATGGCGGGAAATCGGGCCCTCTGATTTAACTACGTACGGATGGATACTTTTGTCCTTTGCATCACGGGTTTGTGTGGGGCATCGATGCCTCCCAAGATCATGTGGATGACATGTTGCGGCTCATTCGTTTCGTTCTTCTTGGCCGCCTCTCTTTCCCAGAATTGATTTTTGAATCGTTCGCTTAAGAATTCTCGGAGGTGACCTTTATTGATTAGTCTGGCTACTTCTTCTCGTAGCTGGTGGCAATCCCCGGTCCTGTGGCCGTGCGTGTTGTAAAATTCACACACTACGTTATGATTCTTTTGTGAAGGATCTGATTGTACAGGCCTAGGCCACCTGGCGTCTCAGATATTACTGACGGCGAACACGATATCTGATACATCGACGTTGAAGTTGTATTCCGATAAGCGAGGTGCCTCCGTTGGCCCTGCATTCTTATCGAATCTAGCTCTGTTGATGAGTCCCCGAGGGTTCTGTCCTCAATCTATTCTTCGATCGTTGTGATGTGGGTTGTGCCTCGGGGCATTCCTTCTGTCTTCGGTGTATGGCTGATATCCTTCTTTGTTTGGCTTTGGCTCCATTGCCAGGAGCCTGCTTGGGTATACTGAGCCCGAGGGGGCCCCTAGCTGATCGTTCTCGACCCAGATTTTCGACTGTTATGGGTTATGAACATCCGACCAAGTCACGGCTGGGTACTCGATTAGGTTCTGCTTCAGTTGTTTCGAAGCCACCGAGCTTCATTCGTTCAGACCTTGAGTGAAGGCCTGTACCGCCCAGTCGTCGGAGACTGGTAGTAGTTCCATTCGTTCCATTTGAAAGCGAGACACGAACTCTTACAGCATCTCGTTATCCCTCTACTTAATCTTGAAGACGTCGGATTTCCTTGTTGCTACCTTGATGGCACCAGCATTTGCCTTTATGAAAGAATCCGCCAGCATGGCAAATGAATCTATGGAGTTTGGGGCCAGGTTGTGATACCACATCATTGCCCCTTTAGAAAGTGTTTCCCCGAACTTCTTCAGCAGGACGGACTCGATCTCATCGTCCCTCAGGTCGTTGCCTTTTACTGCACAAGTGTAGGCAGTAACGTGCTCGTTGGGATCCAACGTTCCATTATACGTTGGAAGGTCAGGCATTTTGAACTTCTTTGGAATGGGTTTCGAAGCCGCTTCCTGTGCGAACGGTTTTTGCACGAACTTCTTCGAATCTACACCTTTCAGGATCGGGGGTGCTCCCTGGATCTGGTCGACCTTGGAATTATAGGTCTCGACCTTTTTGTCGTTGGCCTCTATCTTCTTCTCGCCCGATTCGATCCTCCTCATGAGGTCGTCGAGCATTTTTACGATGACGAGATCGGCTATCGACCCGTCATTACTCGATCTCTCCGGTACCTATTTGGCTGGGGGAGCGGTCCCTGGTGCTACTATGCTAGGAGTTTTCTGGTGACTTTGCAGCTGAGCAACAGCCAGATGTTGTGCCAGCAACATTTTAAAAATGACATGAAGGCTAACCTCCCGTTCTTCCATAGTTGGGGTTTTCTGAGGTTCTTGTTGATCTCCTAGGTGCACACTCATGTTGGTGTGCGAGCTTATGTCGACCCATTGGGCATCGCGTGAACCAACGTCTGCTGGAATTGGTCCTAGTGCGTTCTCAAGGTTTTGTGGTGGAACACCAACACCTGGAGCAGCTACACTGTTTTCTCCGTGGTTCTCAAAATTGTCGTTTTCACCTCCATTTACTGAGCTAGGCATTTTGACCTGAAATTGAAGATCTTGGACAAGAAAAGGTGTGAAAGATAACTTGCGTTGTGTAATGAAACCAGCAAGAAAATAATCACTATTATTTTTAGCCCCGCGGTGGGTGCCAAACTGTTTACCGTGAAAATGGTAACACAATTAAATTTGATTATGGGACTCTAAAAATACGTGATCTATTTTTATGCTGGTTGTTAAGAAGTTGATGATACGTGAAAGACTTAGAAACGAGATAAGAGTTAGGAATAAGATAATAACCAAACCGATAGGTTAACAATCAGGGCCTCGAGCTTGTCGATTCGGGGGCCTCGAGGTCGATTTCGATGCTCGGGTAGGAGCTATCGAAGGCAGTTGAAGAATGACTAACAGTTATAAATAAATCAACGAAGGCTCTTTATGGCCAATGATAAGCAATAAATGATGAACAATAACGAAGATAATAAATGGAAGCAATAATATCAAGCGAATGTGTTAGAGAGCAGAGAGAATGTTCTTATGTATTTAGTATGGGGTCACCAGACCCCTACAAAATGACAAGGATCCCCTTTATATATGAGGGGGATCCCAACATAGTATAAAATGCATTAATTACAAATATATAGAGATGGGACAGCTAGATGACACCGTGATTCGAGTTTAGAGTAGTCCACTAAGCTCTGTCAGTCCTAGCCGTGTGCCTTGGGTGTTCCCCATTTCTACCATTACCATGATCAATATTGTTCCGAGGTCGTGTGTCGACGACCCTCGAGGGAGGAGACTTGGCCGTGGCCTCGAGCCTTCGATGTGATCTTTCGAAGTGCCTTAATGACGAGAAATTGGACCCTCCGATTTCACCATATATAATTAGAAATATAGTTTCAAAACGTGGTAGCACAAATAGTTAGGCAATTTAGAATAGAGAAGGTCCTATAGACATAGTTTCTATATGTAGATCCCTAAGGCCCAAATTTCTTAGCGTAGTCACAGAATAAGTCTTATAAGCATGATTTCTAAATGGCATTACATATTTAGAAAAATCATATAATAAGTGTCTGAATCCCATTATTTGAAATCCTAAGCTCATGATTCCTAAGTGAAGTAGGCAAAATGAAGGCCCTACAAGCATGATAGCTAATAACTAGTAATATGCAGGAAATATAACATGGTTGACAAGTAGTTGGCAAGAATTTATAGACATGTTATCTACCCAGTCATGCGAGAATTAAACTATCCCACGCCCTTTTTAACTATTTTTCTCATTATCATCTTTACAAGTTATTACAAACCAAGTGTCACGACCCCAAACCACACCCGGTCGTGATGGCGCCTATCGCAGTACTAGGCCAGCCGATTCAACATATAAAACATAAAAGGTCTTTTTATTAATTCATTTACTAATTAGATATAATCACGATTCTTTTAATTAAACATTTCAAACAAGCAGAAACAAATATGCCAAAACATCCAACATTGCCAATCTCGGTGTCACTAGTCATGAGCCACTAACATACAGTCTAATACTTTCTACTCAATACAAGATAAGTCTAACAAAAATAATTACAAAAAATAGGAAGGAGAAAGCCAGGGCTGCGGATGCCATGCAGCTACCTTGCAATCTCTGAAATGCTGTGAAGGAAAAAGACAGCTCTCACTCGGATGCTCTGGCACCTGGATCTGCACACAAGGTGCAGGGAGTAACGTGAGTATGACAACTCAGTAAGTAACAATTATAAACAAAGGCTGAGTGGAGTGACGAGCATTTAAAATCATATACATATCATAACATAAAAACCTTAGTGGAAATAAGAAGATCAAATCAGTAATTAAATTCTGAACATCTAGTAAAAGCTCTAGTTTCAATGAAAAGTCGTAAAAACATTTGTTCAACATTTTTAATAGAGGCTCAGTAATAAGAAGAGTGAAAATAGTATTTTCATAAAACTAACCCCTCGGGCATTGGTATGGTCCTAAGTCATCAATTTCATTTGGGCATTGATTTAAACCATGATGAACTTATCTCCGGGCATTAAACCATAGTTTTTAGGAAAATAAGTAAAACCTAGAATTTTCATAAAGCCTTGGCTTTTATTGCTATAATTATGTGTAGAGTGATTGTTAGAGCATTGAAACATAAGTTTAAACTGATTTAATGAGATTCGAGGTATGTCTCTGTATACGGTCAAAATCAGAGGACTCCAATATATAGGCTCGAAGGTCCATCTTGGGCCCAAGACCGGGTAAGGTCGAGTTCGAGCCCGGTGGACCAGATTCGAGTTCGAAGACAGAGCACGACATCTGCCAGGGTCGAGTATGCTCGACCCCAAAATAGCACCGTTATGGACTTGTAACAGAATGGGCTAGATTCCTGCAACGTCCCCAAGATCATGGCGCAAATCCCGGAATATGATTGTATGATTCCGTACTAGGCAGTTAGACAATTGTATCAGGAATATTCCCTACTGTAAACAGAAATATTCCATATTTAGGATTCCCCTATTATATAAAGGGGACCCCAATCATTTGTAACATCATCTAATCATTGAGAAAAGAAAATACTCTCTACTTTTTGCCTACTGCTCATCAGAATTGTCCATTATCTCTATTATTCTTACTTAATTTTCCTGCTTGATTGTTCTTATTGTTCTAAACCCACCTCGAGATCACTAAGCTCGAGGTCACTATTGCTGAGTCATGTTGGTTTGATTCACTTATTTCTTTCATTTCTACTTCATATTTCTTGATTATTAATCGGTATCGAATCAAATCACGTATGTTTACAACCACAAATCAAATTTAATTGTTACTCGTATTTTCGAGGTAAACAGTTTGGCGCCCACCGTGGGGCTAAAGATAATAGTAATTGTTTCTTTATTAATTCTTATTACACACGTAATTTTTACACTTTTTCTAGTCTAGAATTTTTTATTCTCAGGCTGAAACATGTCTAGTTCACAAAATGCACTTGTTCATGACAACGAACGTCTTGGTGAAAACAACAATGTAGGGGTCGGTGTACAACCGGTAAACCCTGAGGAAGTGCCGAATATGGAACCAGTAGATGTTAGTTCTCATATTGCTCTAATCGCGGATTTAGGCATAGACCCCGGAGGGAGTGTACGTACGGAAGCCCGACCTGGTGGCCAAGATACATAAGGCGTGGGTGATGGAGGAATCAGCCTCCAAGTGATATTCGAAATGCTGCAAGCTGAACGGATCGCCATTGCTCAACTTCAAAGTCAAAAATCTCCGAGTGTAGCTGAACATGAAAACAATCGACGTACTGAGCCAGCGCTAGAAAGGCTCGATGGTAGTGGCTTGGGGACTGACCCCATGATTATAAAGATGCTCGAAGAGCTCATTATGAGGATCGAGTCCGGGGAAAACAAAATCGAAGACAATGATAAGAAAGTGGAGACTTATAACTCCCGTGTAGACCAGATACCGGGAGCGCCTCCAGTTTTGAAAGGATTAGATGCCAAAAAGTTCATACAAAAACCATTCCCCGAAAGTGCGGCTCTGATGCCTATTCCTAAAAAGTTTTGCATGCCTGACATACCCAAATATAAAGGAACATCCGACCCTAATGAGCATATTACTTCATACACTTGCGGGATCAAAGGAAATGATTTGAATGACGCCGAGATTAAATCACTCTTGTTGAAAAAGTTTCGAGAAACACTGTCGAAAGGAGCCATGATTTAGCATCACAAATAACCTCCTAACTCTATTGACTCATTTGCTATGTTAGCAGATGCCTTCATGAAAGCACATGCCGTGGCCATAAAGGTGGCCACGAGGAAATTGGACGTCTTCAAGATAAAACAAAGGGACGACGAGATGTTGAGGGAGTTCGTGTCCAGGTTTCAGATGGAAAGAATGGAATTACCACCAATCTCTGATGACTGGGCAGTACAGGCCTTTATGCAGGGTTTAAATGAGCGGAGCTCGATTGTTTCTAGGTAATTAAAACAGAACGTGATCGAGTATCCAGCTGTGACATGGTCAGATGTACACAACCGTTACCAATCAAAAATCAGGGTCGAGGACGATCAGTTGGGAGCCCCCTCGGGTTCGGTTCATCCTAACAGGTTAGCGGCCAAGGCCCCGAGGGATACGAAGAGGGAATTGAGATCAAACAGGGAACGATATCAACCTTATGTCGTTCGAAGAAACAACGGTTCAGGTCGAAATGCTCCTCGGAACAATCGGAGAAACGATCAAGGTCAAAGTTCTCGGGGACTCATGAGTAAAAGCAGATTCGATAACCATACCGATCCCGCAGAGGCACCTCGATTATCGGTACAACTTCAGCGTAGATGCATCAGGGATTGTGTTAACTGTTGGAAGATTCAAAGACACCAAGTGGCCCGGGACTATACAGACCAATCCCTCTCAAAGGAACCCGAATTTGATGTACAAGTATCATGGCACACATGGTCATAGAACAGAAGATTGCAGGCAGCTAAGGGAAGAAGCGGCTCGGCTGTTCAACGAGGGCTACCTTCGAGAATTCCTAAGTGATCGGGCTAAGAATCACTTCAGGGAGAGAGATGCAAGGAAAAATGAGCAAGAAGAACCGCAGCATGTAATCCACATGATCATTGGCGGAGTCGATGTCCCTCAACGACCAGTATTCAAACGCACCAAAGTATCAATCACAAGAGAAAATGGACTCGGAGCTATGTGCCCGAGGACGACTTATCATTCTGTGACGAGGAAGCAGAAGGCATATCTCAGCCTTATAACAACGCCCTGGTAATCTCTATCCTTTTAAATAAAATTCAAGTTAAACGTGTTTTAGTGGACCCAGGTAGCTCAGCAAACATAATCAGATCAAGGGTTGTGGAACAACTCGGCCTACTAGATCAGATTGTACCTGCATCCCGGGTCCTGAATGGCTTCAACATGGCAAGCGAAACAACAAAGGGAGAGATCATCTTGCCAGTAAACGTGCAGGGACCATACAAGACACTAGACTCCATATCATCGAAGGTGACATGAGATATAACGCACCCCTCGGGAGACCATGGATACACAGCATGAGGGCAGTACCTTCAACTCTTCACCAAATGATGAAGTTCCCCACAGAGGAAGGAGTGAAAACAGTCTGCGGAGAGCAACATGCTGTAAAAGAGATGTTTGCAATCGAGAAAGTGGTGCTGATAACAGAGCCCTCGACCTCAGAGAAATTGAGAACTAAGGTAAGCAGGCGACTAAATAGGAATCACAGCCTCGATGGAGTCGGAACAATAGGTAATCGAAGACGAAGAGGAGGATCTTCTTACTCCCGGAACCTTCATCATTCCCGAAGAGTCCGATGCAACCAAGTCAACTGTCGAGGAACTGGAGCCGGTCATACTTATCGAATACTTGCCCGATAGAAAGGTATACCTGGGAACGGTATTGACCCCCGAACTCAGGAAAAAACTCATTCAATTTCTTATTGATAATATGGATTGCTTTGCTTGGTCACATTTAGATATGACAGGGATTCCATCGGAAATCACCACACATCAGCTGAGCACCGATCCCAGGTTCAAATCGGTGAAGCAAAAAAAGAGGCCTCAGTCCGAGGTAAAACATGCCTTCATAAAAGACGAGGTAACCAAACTTCTCAAAATAGGATCCATTTGGGAGGTAAAATACCCCGAGTGGTTAGCGGACGTAGTTCTAGCTCCGAAAAAAGGAAACAAACATAGACTGTGTGTAGACTATAAGGACTTGAATAAGGCATGTCCAAAAGATTCTTTCCTATTGCGAAACATCGATCGTACGATCGATGTCACGGCCGGCCACGAGATCCTAACCGCCTACTCCGGATACAATCAAATTCAGATGAACCCGGAGGACCAGGAAAAGACTTCATTTATTACTAAATTTTGAACTAATTGTTACAACGTAATGCCCTTCGGGCTTAAGAATACAGGAGCTACATACCAATGCCTAGTTAACAAAATGTTCGAAGAACAAATAGGTAAAACAATGGAAGTCTATATTAATGATATATTTGTTAAGTTCCTGCGCGCAGAGGACCATTTAGTTCATTTGCAGGAAACATTTGCAATTTTGAGGAAATACAACATGAAGCTTAACCTGGAGAAATGTGCCTTCGGAGTTGGCTCAGGTAAGTTCATCGGCTTCATGGTGTCCAATCGAGGTATCAAAAACAACCCTGATAAGATCAAGGTTATCGAGGATATCATGATCGTGGATAGTGTGAAGGCCATGCAAAGGCTAACAGGGTGAATAGCTACTTTGGGTCGATTCATTTCAAGGTCGTCAGATCGAAGTCACCATTTCTTTTCCTTGCTCAAAAAGAAAAAGGACTTTGCATGGACCCCGAAATGCCAACATGCCCTGGAGGAATTAAAGCGATACTTGTCGGGCCCGCCTTTGCTTCATACCCCGAAGGTAGACAAAAATCTTTACCTATATTTGGCTGTGTTAGAGATAGCGGCAAGTGGGGTACTAGTTCGAGAAGAGTAAGGTACGCAATTTCCTATTTATTACATAAGTCGAACTCTAGGAGATGCCGAAACAAGGTACCCTCACTTTGAAAAATTAGCACTTGCATTAATAAGCGCATCTCGAAAGCTAAAATCATAATTTCAATGTCATCCGATATGTGTATTAACCACTAACCCTCTTCGAAATGTTTTGAATAAGCCCGAGCTATCGAGCCGACTGGCTAAATGGGCTGTCGAACTTAGCGGGCACAATATCAAATATCAACCCCGAACGACCATCAAGTCTCAGATCTTAGCTGACTTCGTGGCCAATTTCATGCCGGCACTCGTACCCGAAGTGGAGAAAGAACTCCTGCTAAGTTCAGGTACATCATCGGGGGTATGGACCCTTTTTACAGACGGTGCCTCAAATGTGAAGGGGTCCGGGCTTGGCATTGTCTTGAAACTACCCATGGGTGATACCAGTAGACAATCTATTAAATCTTATAGATTGACTAACAATGAGGCTAAGTATGAGGCCAAGATTGCAGGTCGTGAGCTAGCTAGAAGCTTGGGAGTAGAGGTCATCGAGGCCAAGTATGACTCTCTATTGGTGGTAAACCAAGTAAATAAAAGTTTCGAGGTTCGAGAGGATAGAATGCAGCGGTACTTGGATAAACTACCGGTAACTTTGAACCGCTTCAAGCAGTGGACGCTGGATCATGTATCTCGGGAACAAAATAGTGAGGCTAATGCACTTGCTATCCTGGGGTCCTCGGTCAAAGAAGACGACATCGTCCCAGGGACTGTCGTTCAGTTATCGAGATCAGTGATTGAAGAGGGTCATGCCGAGATAAATTCAACAAGTTTGACGTGGGACTGGAGGAATAAGTACATAGACTATTTGAAAAATGGAAAGCTCCCCTCAGATCACAAAGAATCGAGGGCTCTACGAACCAAGGCTGCTAGGTTCGCCCTAGACGAGGATGGAACGTTATATAGAAGAACGTTCGATGGACCATTAGCAATATGTTTGGGGCCGGGGGACACTGATTATGTTCTTCGAGAGATCCACGAAAGGCACTTGTGGGAATCACTTCGGCACCGAGTCTTTGGTTCGCAAAATCATCAGAGCAGGTTACTATTGGGATAGCGTGGAAAAAGATTCCAAAGAATTTGTCAAAAAATGTGATAAGTGTCAACGATTTGCACTGATGATCCATCAGCCCGGAGAACAACTCATTTGTTCTTATCCCTGTGGCCTTTCAAGAAATGAGGAATGGATATAGTCGGCCCTCTGCCAACGGCCCCAGGTAAAGCTAAGTTTATTTTATTTATGACTGATTATATTTCTAAGTGGGTGGAAGCACAGGCCTTCGAGAAGGTCCGAGAAAAAGAAGTTATTGACTTCATCTGGGACCACATCATATGCTAATTCGGGATACCTGCCGAGATTGTATGTGACAATGGAAAGTAATTCATCGGCAGATCCTCGATCCAAGCTATTGAAACGTGTCATTACTCAAACGGTAGTACTGCTAAGGTATGGCTTTATCCTTTTGTCTATTTGAGTTTAAAACTAACTCATTGCAATCCTCGAATCCAAGCTATTGAAGACACCCTTTTCTGCACAAAGGACTTGGGTTTTAAAGCATGCGTTGCACTCTTTTTTCCTTAGATCGGATTTTGTCCCGAACGAGTTTTACCGGCAAGGTTTTTAATGAAGCAACAACTATACGCTACCTAAGGAGGACTCAACAGTATCCAAGGCTTCTTTTCAATCAACCTCGAATACTGGGGGGGCATCACCCTCGGAGGTCATATTTTCGAGGAAAATACTTTACACCTAAGAGGATCTCGATAGAAGAACTTTGTAATGGGCCAAACGGTCAAATGAACCGTGTCCATATAGAATAGTCGAGCCTCGACGGCAACATGTACGCATGTATCAGTTATTTGAAGAAGCTTCCTATTTATATCAAAAACACTTTGTGTCCCAAAGAAAGTCTACTATTACACAAGCTCTATACTTACAATCTCACGGGAAACGGCTCAAGGGCCAAGCGCTAATGTAACCCCGAAATACTCGGTGACTGTTATCAACAGTCAACATATCCGAGCCATCAAAAACTCGGACTCTTAAGACCTCAAAGAGGTATCCTCCCAAAATGAAGGCTGAGGCCAATATACTCAGGACTAACTTTTCGAACAAATTCAAAAGGTTATGGGGAAACAAGTCCAAGAGACACACCCGAAGGCTACGGCCATATGAAAAGGCTACGGCGGGGACTAACTTTTCGAACAAATTTGAAAGGTTATCGGGAAACAAGTCCAAGAGACACACCCGAAGGCTATGGCCATATGAAAAGGCTACAGCCACACTAAATACTACGGTCATATAAAAGGCTACGACCGAAATAATGCGGCTCGGAGACGTCCGACTTCTGCCATAAATTAAAGGCCTTCAAACACATTGAAAAAATGGTTTAAATCAGGATACCCTCGGCAAAAGCAAAAGGGCTTCGATAAATTCAGCCCTCGAATAATCTAAAGGCTTCGATAACATCAGCCTTCGAAAAAAACCTCAAGAGATATTCGATTATGTTTACACTAACAAACTATCAATAAGGTTCAAATCCATCGAACCTTCGTAAAACTCAATGGGTACAAAAAACACATGCTAAGGCATAATTAAATTTTCACTAAGTCTTTTAGCCGAAAAGATGGAAAAATTATATAGCCGTTCTAGAGGCCGATATATAAGAGCCTAAGGGCCAGCTTAAAGAGCCTAAGGGCCGATCTAAAAGAGCCTAAGGGCTGAAATATATAGAGTTCGAGACCTCATTCTCACTCAACTCGGACTCAAGAGTCCCACTATTCCGAGCTCACATCAAATCAATTTAAGCTTAGCTCGAGGATTAACTAAAGCCTTAAGAGGTGAAGACAAAACGAAATTCAACACAAGTCAAAATGAGACAAAAAGGTCCTTTTATATTCCCAGAAGATTACAAAAGATATTTACACAGGGGATACTTGCACCGAAAAACACCAAAACAAAATAAGGAAACCTAAAACTACTTCGGGGCCACATCTTCGGCAGATGCATCTTTAGGAGTAGCATCTTTGAGAGCCTCATTCTCGGGGACTTCATCTTCGTCTCCTCTACTCTCGGAGCCACTGGCTGAATCATCCTCACGAAAAGCAAAGTAGCAGCCTCTTCTTCCAAAGTCTTCACCCTTTCAATATCGGCTGAGAGATCAAAGCCGCGAGCATGTACCTCCTCGAGGATTTCCCTGCAGGACTGTTGCCCAGCATGGTCGAGGGCACATGATAACTTAACTTCGGCCACAATGGAAATTTCCTTTGCCCGGGCATTAGCTGCTTGAGCGTCAGCTCGGTACGAAGACATAATTGCCTCAGCATTAGATTTGGCCTTGGCTAGCTCAACGGCAAATTTAGCTTTAAGCTCCTCGATTTTGTGGCCCCGAGTCAGGCTCTACTCTTTCATGCTTTGAAACTGGCGTACGAGTGAAGCCAGCTGCTCCCGAAGGGTTTCTTTCTCGGAGGCAAGACTGTCCATACCTCGTCTCCACCCTAGGGTCTCGGTTTCCTTCAGCTTAAGCTCTTCACGAAGCTTCTCCACCAGCTCGCCCTTTTGTTGAAAATGCAATGTAGAAATGTTAGAAGATCGAGCGGGAAAATCCATAATAAAACTTTAAAGGGAATATTACCATTTCGGTAAGCTCGCTTCGTTCTTGGCAAGCCTTTGACAGCTCGGCCCGAAGATTGCTGATCTCCTCCTCTTTCTTGACGTAGAGGGTTTTAAGACTGTCCATCTCTTCCGAGATCTTCATAAGCTCGGCCTCACATCAAGCAAGATCAGCTCGAGACTTGGAAAATTCCCTCTTATGGAGCACCACAACCTTCACAAAAAGGGGAAAAGTTAGACTCAGAACAGCAAGGACAAAGCGCAGGCATAATTCTAAAGTACAAAAAACTCACTTGTTTGAAGAGCCGGCGAGCCTCATCGAATATGAAAGAAGCATCTTGGTTGGGGCCATCTTCAATCCCTACAAGGCATTCTCGAAAGATGTCATGCCCTTCGTGGCTCGCCCCCACTTCAGAAGATCTCATGTTCTCAGCATCTCGGATTTGCCCCTCAAGAACTCGGGACCAGATGGTGAGTCATCTACATGGATTACCCCAAGTGATCCATTCGGGGCATTCTCTTCTAGTTGAAGGGGCTCGGCACCAGGCCCCTCGGCCTCGCCCTTCAAATGGCCTCCTAGACGAGATACCTTTTTGCTACCCGATGGCTCGGGGACTTTGCTTGAACTCCCATCGGAGATCTCTTCGGCTCTAGAATGAACCACATCAACCACCACCGGTTCGACAGACTTCGAAACACCGGTGTTTCCTCTTTTACGAGCTACCAATAGGTAGTCTTCATCCTCTTCTTCCTCTTGATCCCGAAGGCGTTGGGCAGTTTTCGGAGATAAGGCCACTGTATCGGCCTTGGGCTTTCGGGCCGCACTTTTCATGGGCTTCGAGGGATTTGCAGGCGATCCCCTATTTCTCTTCTTTTCTTTAGAAGGCTTCGTGATCTCTTCTTCACCAGTCGAGGCCGGCTCCATAGCAATGGCATCTCCGAGACCTGCATAAAAACAAAGTAAGTATTCCACTAATGAAGTACAAGAAAACAAACAAGAGAACTCACCATGATTTTTAGCCTCCCATTGGCCCTTGACAAATCTCGCCAGCAAAGCTCCGAATACGAGGAAGTGGAAGCCAGTTTTCGGACCCAGCCTTCGAGGTTCGGGACCGCACTAGGAAACCAAGCGGTAGCTATACCGTTGGAAAGAGGTTAGACCAAGGGAAAGATAAAGTTGATAAAAAGAAGAGAAAGCGGGGTATAAAATAATCATCGACAAACATGTACTCACATTTCATGTTCCACTTCTCGGGGAACGGCATCTAATCATCTAGAATCAGGTCAGAGGTCCTGACTCGGACTAACCGGCTCATCCACCCTCGGTCTTTGTCCTTATCGATACTGGAGAAGAGAGAATTCATGGATCGGCGTTGCAGTTTTATCAAGCCACCTCGATAAAGTCGAGGGCTGTACAGTCTGATCAAACGGTCGAGGGTGAAAGGCATCCCCTCGACCTGACTTGCAAAGAATCTGATCAAATGAACGATTCACCAGAATAAAGAGTAGATCTAGCCAAGCGCCTCTTGGTATCGTTGGCAAAAGTCATGAATAACTGGATCTATGGGACCCTGAGCTGGAATTGTAGGGCCCAGCGTGAATGGTAGGTATAACGCTTAAGTACCCCGCTTTATATGTAGTGATATCCTCCTCGGGGGAAGGGATCACTACGTGTTTGTTCTCCTACTTGCAGTCCTTCTTTACTTGCTCGAGCTCGTCCTTGGTTATCAAACAGACGTATCGAGACATGGCCTCACATCGGCCTAGTATCGATACAGGTTTCTCGATCTTGAAATCGGATGTTATTTCGCACGGCGGAGGAATGCATTCCTCAATACAAGGAGGCACTACCGCTTTACACTTGGTTGGTCGAGAAGATGAGGAACCTTTTTCTTTTTCGGGAACTGATTTAGATATCTTAGCCATTGTAATGCACAAATTCAAGAAAATAGAGAAGGATGATGATGAATTAAGAGCAAATAAAAGAAAAGGGAGAATTCAGGGAAGTTGAAAGAGCTAATGAGACTTTGAGAACAATATGAGAATAAAGTTTTTAAGATTGTGAAGTTGATCTATTTATAGAGGTCATTCAAGCATACTGAGGAAGCCAAAAAGCCTACCGTCAGTCACCTCCAATTAATGACTTTGGGAACCGCACGAAAAGCAACGTTTCAGTCACTTCAACCGCTGACATCACAAGATTGGCATCAGGATCAAGGCGTCAAATATCAATTCGTTTCTTATCGAACTACTATAAGAAACGTGGGGACTATCTGTATACCGTCAAAATCATATGCCTCCGATTTATAGGCTTAAAGGTCCATCCTGGCCCAAGTCTGGGCAAGGTCAAGTTCGAGCCCGGTGGACCAGATTCGAGTTCGAAGATAGAGCACAACATCTGTCGGGGTCGAGTATGCTCAACCCTGGAATAGTACCATTATGGACTTGTAACAGAATGGGCTAGATTCCTGCCATGTCCCCAAGATCATGGCGCAAATCCCGGAATATGATTGTACGATTCCGTACTAGGCGGTTACATAGTTGTATCAGGAATATTCCCTACTGTAAATAGAAATATTCCATATTTAGGATTCCCCTATTATATAAAGGGGACCCCAATCATTTGTAACATCATCTAATCATTGAGAAAAGAATATACTCTATACTTTTTGCCTACTGCTCATCAGAATTGTCCTTTAGCTCTATGTTCTTACTTAATTTTCCTACTTGATTGTTCTTATTGTTCTAATCTCACCTCGAGGTCACTAAGCTCGAGGTCACTGCTGCTGTGTCATATTTGTTTGATTCACTTATTTCTTTCATTTCCACTTCATATTTCTTGATTATTAATCGGTATTGAAGCTAATCACCTATCTTTAAAACCACAAATTAAATTTAATTGTTACTCGTATTTTCGAGGTAACCAGTCTTTTTTGAAAACCTTTTTCACCTACAAGAGTGGTTGAAGTAAACTTTGTGTGTATGTGGGACTGTTGGGATTTTTAAGTATATTAATGCTTAAAAGAGGGTGAATGAGAAATGGAGGGAAAACAAAATATTTGAGTTTCATTTGAGATTCTCTCCTAGATGAAGGAACATTGTCCCATATTAGAAGAGGAAGAGGTTTTTTATGGGTATATAAGCAATTGCTCTTCTTCTAGCTCTTAAAGAGTTGAGAAGAAGGCAAGTCTCGCGCTGTCGTCGTCGCTCGCTCGGCTCGGCTTCGGATTCGGATTCGGATTCGGATTTTGTCAAATGATCGATTGATTGATTAATTTTTTGAACCCAATTTATTTGTTAATAGTAAAAATTAACACAAATGTTATTAAATATTCATTTTAATAATAGAATATCAATATTAAATCCAATAATGTTAATAATAAATCCAACCGTTTTCCATTTTTCCGTTTTCTGTTTTTGTAACAGAAAATTGACCACCCTCTTCAATTCTCCCGGTTTATTGTTCAATAAATAGCTATTTATGTTATGGCATTTATGCTATGGCCGTCTTGCATAAACATCCATTCTGAAGAGTTGCACCTCTTCAGATTTCACCATAACATTGGCTGTAAATACAAGTCCATTCTCTCTGAATTTCCATACGATTTTCTGAGTTTCTCCTCCTTCTTCTGCATTGTTTTAACTTCAAAGAAAGCAACAATAAGTGTGATTTGCTACCGAACTATGTGTTCGCTGAAACACTGAGGTTTGAAGTACTACTACACCAGTGTGTAATTCGTTCTATCTTGGGAGGAAATAATCCATAACATTGGGTACTAGGAGGGGATTAAATTCCTTAAGGAAACACTATAAATTCAGTGGGCTCGAATTAACTTTTGTTTGTTTATATTTTCTGTTTATATATTGTTTTATCTTTTCCTGAATTAGTTTACAAATACAGTTTACTAACAAGCTTAAGGAATTTAACTTTGTATTCTGTATTTGTGTTATATTCACTGTTCTGGAGATCAAAACCTTTGGGGTTTTCTACTCCGTTGGAGATTAAAATCTACGTGATTTTAAGATTTGTTTGTGTCATTCTTTTACAGAAATGACTAATGATAACGGGAACCGGGCTGTTCCAATGGTGACTGTGAATGCATCAACAAGCCGACAACGGCATTGGCACCGGCGGAAAAACCCAAAAAAAATTTCGGGGTTGATTTCAAGCGGTGGCAGCATAAGATGTTCTTCTACTTGGCTACTTTAAGTCTATAGAAGTTCATCAAGGAAGATGTTCCTGTTCTTCCCGATGAAACTACTGAGAATGAACTCTTTCTCATGATTGAGGCGTGGAAGCATTCTGATTTTCTGTGCAAGAATTATATTCTTAGCGGACCGGAGGACGATCTGTATAACGTCTACAGTGGCGTGGAGACGTCAAAAGACTTATGGACTGCGCTTGAAAAGAAATACAAAACTGAAGATGCCGGGTTGAAGAAATTCGTTGCCGCTAAATTTTTGGACTACAAAATGGTAGATAGCAAGTCTGTTATTACCCAAGTCCAGGAATTCCAAGTGATTATTCACGATCTCCTTGCTGAAGGTATAAATCGAATTAATACTGATGTTGAAAGTAGTAATATTAGTATTTTTACTAACATAATTTTCATTGAAGGTCTTGTCATTAATGAAGCATTCCAAGTAGCAGCGATGATTGAGAAGTTGCCTCCTTTGTGGAAGGACTTCAAAAACTACTTGAAACACAAACGCAAGGAGATGTCACTTGAAGATCTCATTGTTTGGTTGAGAATCGAAGAGGACAACAAAGCTGCTAGAAAGAGAGGTCGTGGAAACTCAACAATAATGGGAGCAAACATGGTTGAGGATACTTCTTAAAATAAGAGAAAGAGGAAGCAGGCTTCTGGACCGAAAATCAACCCATGCAAGAAGCGGTTCAACGGAAACTGCTACAACTGTGGGAAAGCTGGGCTCAAATCTACGGAGTGTCGTGCTCCGAAGAAAGACAAGAAGAAGGGTCAGTCAAGCATGGTTAAAAAGCATGAAGATGTTGATGACTTGTGTGCTATGCTTTCTGAATGCAACCTGGTTGGAAATCCTAAGGAGTGGTGGATTGATTCTGGAGCCACTCGCCATGTTTGTGCTGTTAAGGAAGCCTTTGCAACATATGCTCCTGTTGGACCGGAAGAGACTCTTTCTATGGGAAATGATGCAACCGCCAAGACTAAAGGATGTGGGAAGATCTTTCTGAAGATGACTTCTGGCAAGGTGGTGACTTTGAACAACATCCTTCATGTTCCCGAGATTAGGAAGAATTTAGTCCCTGCTGGACTTCTCATTAAGAACGGTTTTAAGTGTGTTTTTGTATCCGATAAGGTTGTAATAAGTAAGAACGAAAAGTTTGTAGGAAAAGGTTACCTTACTGGGGGCATTTTCAAGCTGAATGTAATGGTTGTTGAGAATAATAATAAAATTTCAGCTTCGTCTTACTTACTTGAGTCAAATGAATTATGGCATATACGTTTGGGTCATGTCAACTATAAAACCTTGCGGAAAATGATTAACTTGGAAGTATTGCCTAAGTTTGAACGCGAAAAATCAAAGTGTCAAATATGTGTGGAATCTAAGTATGTTAAACATCCTTATAAGTCAGTTGAAAGGAATTCAAATCCTTTAGACTTAATTCACACAGATATTTGCGACATGAAGTCTATATGCGGCAAAATCGGAGGGTCCAATTTTCGGCCATTACGACGCTTCATAAGCACGTCAGTCAAAGGCTCGAGGCTATGGTCGAGATATACACCCGAGGGGCTTGAGACAATACAGGTCAACAGCTATGAAGAAAAAGTGGCTAGTTCCCAAGGCGCATGACTAGGGCTGACAATGCCTAGTAGGCTGGTTCAGACTCGTATCCTAGCATTAATTAGTTGTATCAACATATCTTTGTAATAAGTGCATTTGTACGATACTGGGATTCCCCTGATATATAAGGGGGACCTTGTCACTTTGTAGAGGATCTGATACTCAGTATTCAATACAAGAACATTTTCTCTGCTCTCTAACTTAGCATATTGTCTTGCTCTTATTGCTTCATCTATTACTCACATTTGTTGTGTTCCATTTATTGTTCTTCATTTATTGCTTATTATTGGCCATAAAGAGCCGCCATTGATTTTATCATAACTGTTATTCGCTCATCGACTGCACCCGGCAGAACATCAGACTCAACCTCGAGGCCCCGAATAGGCAAGCTCGAGACCCCGATTATCAGCCAATTTGTTTGGTTACCACCTTGTTCTCAAGCTCTTATCTCATTTTCTAATATCTTACTTAGCATCTATTGCCTAAACTACTAGCATAAAAATAGATCGCGTATTTTTTGAACCAAGAAATCAAATCTAATTGTAATTACCATTTTCACGGTAAACAGTTTGGCGCCCGTCGTGGGGGTAAAAATAACAGTGATTATTTCTTCCTAGTTTGCTACATAACGCAAGTTATCTTTCACACTTTTTCTTGTCCAAGATCATTGATTTCAGGTCAAAGTGTCTAACTCGGTAAACGCACGTGAAAACATCAATCTTGAAGACCATGGAGAAAATGGTGTTGACGACCCAGGTGTTTGTGTACCACCACAATACCCTGAGAATGCACCAGAACTAATTCCGGTGGACGTGGTCTCGCGCAACGCTCAACACGTCAAAATAAGCTCCCACACCAACAGGAGCATACCCCAAGAAGATCAACAAGAAGCTCAGAAAACCCCGGCTCAGGAAGAACAAGGTGTTAGCCTTCATGTCATCTTCGAAATGTTGCAAGCACAACAGCTGGCGATTGCTCAGTTGCAAAGCCACCAAAAGACTCCCAGCACGGTAGCTCAGGAAACGGCTCCCCGAGCCAAGCAGGTACCATAAAGATCAAGCAATAATGGGCCGGCTGCCGACCCCAGAATCGTAAAGATGCTCGAGGACCTCACAAGGAAGGTCGAGTCTGACGAGAAGAAGATAGAAGCCAACGACAAGAAGGTAAAGACCTACAACTCTAGGGTCGATCAAATTCCGGGCGCACCCTTGGTCCTGAAGGGTGTAGACTCGAAGAAGTTCATACAAAAGCCATTCTCGCAGGAAGCTGCTCCAAAACCCATTCCAAAGAAGTTCAGAATGCCCGACCTACCGAAGTACAACGGAACCTCAGACCCCAACGAGCACGTCACTGCTTACACTTGCGCGGTGAAAGGCAACGACCTGAGGGACGACGAGATAGAGTCCGTACTATTGAAAAAGTTCGGAGAAACGCTTTCAAAAGGGGCGATGATGTGGTATCACAACCTGGCCCCAAACTCGATTGATTCATTTGCCATGCTGGCAGATTCTTTCATAAAGGCACATGTTGGTGCCATCAAAGTAGCTACCAGGAAATCCGACGTTTTCAAAATCAAGCAAAGGGAGAACGAGATGCTGCGAGAGTTCGTATCTCGCTTTCAAATGGAATGAATGGAACTACCACCGGTCTCCGATGACTGGGCGGTACAGGCCTTCACTCAAGGTTTGAACGAGCAAAGCTTGGTTGCTTCGATGCAGCAGAAATAGAACATAGTCGAATATCCCGCCGTGACTTGGTCGGACGTCCACAACCGATACCAATCAAAGATCAAGGTCGAAGATGACCAACTAGGAGCCCCCTCGGGCTCGGTATATCCTAACAGGCTTCCAACAAAGGATTCAAAGTAGAATAAAGAAAGATACCAACCATACACTGAAGATAGAAGAAACGCCCCAAGGCGCAACATACTCCGCAATGACCGGAGGACGGACCGAGGCCAGAATCCTCGGGGACTTGTTAGCAGAATTGGATTGGACAGGCACACAGGGCCGACGGATGCACCCCGCTTGTTGGAATACAACTTCAACGTCGATATTTCAGACATCGTATTCGCCGGTAAAATTAGAGACACCATGTGGCCAAGGCCTATACAATCAGACCCTTCGCAAAGGAACCATAACTTAGTGTGCGAATTTCACAACACGCACGGTCACAGGACCGAAGATTGCCGGCAACTCCGGGAAGAAGTAGCCCGACTACTCAGCAAGGGCCACCTCCAAGAATTCCTCAGCGACCAGGCCAAAAATCAGTTCCGGGAAAGAGAGGCGACCAAGAAAAACGAAACAAATGAGCCGCAACATGTCATCCACCTAATCTTGGGAGGCATCGATGCTCTACAAGAACCCATGATCAGAAAAACAAAAATATCCATCACCAGAGAAAAGCGAACTCGAGGTTACATACCCAAGGACGCACTCACATTCAGCTACGGGGACATCGAGACCTTGTATCAGCCTCATAACGACGCACTGATAATCTCTTTCCTTGTAAATACATTTAAAATTAAACGTGTACTTGTGGATCCAGGTAGCTCGGCCGATATTATCAAGTTGAGGGTGGTAGAGCAGCTCGGATTGCTCGACCAAATCGTACCCGCCTCTCGAGTCCTCAACGGGTTCAACATGGTGAGCGAAACAACGAAAGGGGAAATCACCCTCCTGGTCAACATGGCTTGTACAACTCAAAATGCCAAATTCCATGTCATCGAAGGAGACATGAGATACAACGCCTTATTCGGGAGGCCGTGGATACACTGCATGAGGGTAGTACCATGCACCCTCCATCAAATAATGAAATTTCCAACAAAGGATGGGATAAAAACCGTCTACGGAGAGCAGCATGCAACAAAAGAGATGTTCGCGGTGCATGATGTGGCACTAACACCGATACCTCCACCACCAAAGGAGCCAAAGGATAAACAAATAATAAAATAGCGATAATAAGCTACATCCTCGGCTAAGTCCGACCGAACAAAACAAAGGATCGTACCGCGTCCTCATAACAAGCGATCGAAACATATCAGGGGCCAAAGCGCCGTCAGCACTAAGGTATGATCACCTTCTTTTGTCAGTTACATCTTATACTAATTAACCTGAGTGCAGGTATCCAATCAAAATGGCCGAAGCGCTTCCCAACTCGAAGGCCATGGGTTTCAAAAGCATGCGTTGCACTCTTTTCCTTCGATCGGATTTTTATCCCAAGAAAGGTTTTTACCGGCAAGGTTTTTAACGAGGCAACATCTATATGCTACCTAAGGAAGACTCAACAAGTATTCAAGGCTTCTCTTCAATCAACCTCGAATACTGGGGGCCATCCCCCCGGAAGATCACCTCCTCGGAGAAGCTAAGATATGCTGAACAGGGTCTCGATAGGAAAAGTAATGTACTGGGCCAAACGGTCAAATAAACCGTGTCCGTATAGAATAACCGAGCCTATAACAGCGAAAACATGTATACTTGTACCAAGTAATCGAAGAATACATTCCATCAAAGCATTTCGCATTTCAAAAGAGTCCGCTATTTTTGCAAAAACAGCTCCAGAGCCAAAAACGTCCCGAACACTCGGGGACTGGCGTCAACAGTTCAAAGTGACATGACCTCTGGGTCGGAAACTCTAAACTCATAAGCCCTCGGTGAGGCAACTCAAGTTTACAAGAAATGGCTCCCGAGCTAGCGAATTTTCGATGACTCGGGGACTGCCGCCAATAGCCACCCCCATCGACTTATCAAAACTCGAAGCCGCATGACCCTCGGGTCGGAGCTTCAAACTCGTAAGCCCTCAATGAGGCAAGATCAAGATCAGGAAATGGCCCTAGAGCCAAAAACGTCGCGAACATTCGGGATCTGACGTCGAAAACTCAAGATCACATGACCTCTGGGTCAAAAACTCCGAAATCGTAAGCCCTCAATGAGGCAATACCAAGTTTACAAGTAATGGCTCCCGAGCCAAGAAACTATCGATGACTCGGGGACTGCTGCCAATCGCCTCCCCCATCGACTTATCAAAACCCAAGGTCATAAGACCACACGCGGGCAGCCTCGGTCTCGTAAGACCTATATAAGGCAATAACAATATCTGTAAGACCTCAAGCAAGGCATGAACCACACTTGTACCAAGTGATCAAAACTGTAAGACCTCAAGCAAGGCATGAACCACACTTGTACCAAGTGACCAAAACTGTAAGACCTCAAAGGCATGCAGAAATTTGTAAGCCCTTACAAAAGGCATAATCCCGATCTTAAAGTTAAGGCTATATATCGAACTTGTAAACCCCTAAAAAGGCATACTCTCGATATAGACGCTGAAACTACTTCACTCGAGAACCGAAAGGCTCCGACCAAACACAATGACTACGGTCATTAGGCTGTACCAGCCAAACTAACGCGACTCGGGGACGCCCAGCCGTAGCTATAAAATCACAGGCCTTCAATTACTTCGAAAAAACTTCGAAAAGAATCGGTTAAATAGGCTACCCTCGACATCAGGCAAAAGAGCTTCGACCATGCTAGCTCCAAACTATAGGCTTCGAGATACTCAGCCACCGAGCCAAACTTCCCAAGGTGCTCGATCATTTCCATATAACGTCTCACAATCGAGGTTTTTATCAAACCATCGAATAGTCTAGAAAACCCAACTTCAAAAGTCCTTAATGAGGGAAAAATAAAGCCTACTAGAGGTCGTACCGACCCAATGCGTAAGAGCCACTGTCGCCAGCCCATACTAGAGGTCGTACCGACCCGATACGTAAGAGCCACTACCGCCAGCCCATACAAAAGGTCGTACCGACCAAAACATGTAAAAGCCTAAGGGCCAGCTTTAAATTCAAAAACTTGAGGGTCAAATGAGCTCGAGTCGAAACCCGACTCGGAGAATGAACCCAAACAGTTAACTAAATATGCCTAAAGGAAAAAGCATAAGAGCTCAAACGTCGGCTTATATTAAAAGATCGTGCCAACCAAAGCGCGTAAGAGCCTACGGGCTAGCCCAATAAGCCCCAGGGCCATACTATGAATCTAAGGATTCCTTTAAAGTCGAAGACCAATTCACCCGGTTAACGACTGACAAATATCAAGGCAAAGGGAATGCGTGAAAAGAAAAAAACACAAGGCTTCCTTTTATACATGTATGCGAGGGAATACAAGCTTCATTTACAAAGTTCTTTGGAAGCACTATATATAAAATCAGAAAAAGAAAGGCCTAATCTACGTCCCCCTCGGGGACTATGGCCCATCGGCCTTTTTCTCGCTATCCTCGGCATCGGACAGAAGGGACCTAGCATCATGTTCATCCGCATTTGCCTGCTCCACCTCTTCCGAGAGGTCAAAACCCCTAGCATGGATATCCTCGAGGGTTTCCCTTCGAGATTCGCACCGTGCGTACTCCAAGCTCCTACTCTCGCGGTCGATAGCCCTTCTCAGCTCAGCTCGGGCATCGGCAGCGTCCTTCAAATAGACCGCCACTTTCTTGTCAGCTTTAGTTTGGCTCATTACGGCTTCGGCCCGGGCATCCACAACTTCGGCTTATATCTTCAAAAGCTCGGATTCAAGCTTTGTAACCATATCCGTTCGGACCAAACTGTTCTCATGAGCTAAGCGAAGTTGAACCTCAAGGGCGGAAGCTTTAGCCAAAAAACCTTTCTCCGCTATAGTATGAGCGTCCGCCCGAGCCTTTAACTCATCGCGCTCACGTTTGGCATGGCCAACTTTACTCCTAAGGTGTTCCAGGTATCCCGTCTTCTTCTGCAGCTAAAATAAACAAAATGTCAGCCTCAAGACAAGAAAAGGGAACATGCGCCCCATCTAGAGCAAGAAGTACGTGTTCCTCGAGGTAGGTTTCGTAGTTCAGGCTTCGACTCTCCTCGCACCACAAGCGCGCCAAGTCGTCTTCACTCTCATCACAAAGAAGCCTGAGGGACTTCTCCCCATCCACGGCTTTTCGCAGCATGGCCTCGCGACGAAGCAGCTCGGACTTGAGCTTGTCAAAAGCCTATGAAAGAGAAACTCGACAAGAGAGTAAAAATTACAAAACTATAAAATCAACACGGACGGCGAAAAACTCACCTCGGAATAGAGCCGCTGAGCTTCCTCAAAAATTTAGCGCACATCTACTAGTCCAGCTTCGTCTACCCCGGAAGAGCCGCACCTGGTGGGAGCGTGATCGCTCAGCATATGCAGCCCCTGGTGTCGAACATCCCTCGAAGTACCTTCGATGGGGGATGACACATCCTCGCCGAGCCCCCGGCCTGGACTCATCTTGCTGTAAGCACCGTCACCCTATGAAAGCCCTTTTTGCTTATTATTATCGCTCCATAGCCCAGAAGCTGGCGATCCTTCTCCCCCTCCGAGAGGGCACGGTCTCACCTCAAAGGATTCCCCAATACCTACGGTGAAAGGGCTAGTACGCGTAAAAAGAAAGTGCCCTTCAAAAAAAAGGAGCAAATCACACAGCGCGTACCGTGGTGTTTGGCCTCCCATTTGCCCTTAGACAAAACTTGCCACTTACGCTCATTATAAGTCGAACGAGTCACCAGCTTTCGAGCCCAGTCCGTCAGGTCGGGGACCTCGCACGACGTCCATGAAATTGCTGCAGAAAGGGAAAGAAAGGCGCATTTACGGAACCTGCCTGCGCCATAAGCAAAACTACGAAGGCACAAGTATATCACTTATGCGTAAAATTCCATTCCTCAGGAAATGGCAGAAATTTCATAGGGATAACATCAACAGTTCGTACTCAGACGAATTGGCTCACCCATCCCCGATCCCCGTCTTCTCCATCATCAATAATGAAAGGTGTGGCGGTCAGCATCATAGGGTCAGCAGACCCCGATGGTGAAAAGGCCGATACAGCCTGATGAGATGACTAAGAGTGAATTCGAGCCCTGCCTCTTCCGCGAAGAACCTAATCATCAATACTATCCTCCAGAATTATGGGTGAACCTGCGCCAAGGTAACCTGGTATTTTCGACAGAAGTCAAGCACAACCCTATCAGGGGTGCCTAGCGTGAAGGGGTACATGTATACATTCAGAAACCCCTCAGCATGATCCGTGATGCTCTCTCCCGGGGAAAGTACCCGCAGTACTACCTTTTCCCCCCATCCACAGTCTTTCCTCACTGACTCAAGGTGCCCCTCTCCTACTAAAGAAATAAACTTCGAGACATACTCCCGATGACCCCAAGCATTTTGGTTCAAAAAGCCTTCAAGGGCGGAACTCCCCTCTCCTCGCCGAGCGTACCTTGGTGTGGCAGCTGTAACTGTGGTAAAACTAGAAAATCCGAGCAAGGCCTTCAAAATTGAAATGGTGAAGGTCCTAACATAGGAAAGGAAAGCTCTATAGAGGAGGATGACTACTCAGAATAGCGGAATCCTCAAAAGAAGGAATACAACCCTATATGTGGAGAAAGTGGCAACTATCCGCCTGCCTCAAAGGCCAATTAAAGATGCTAACTAAGCCATTTCTCACTTTGGGAAGACGTACCAACGGAACTGCCTTGGTCGCTTCATAGCCACATCATGCAATTAACGCTGCCGTATGATATTTCGAGGATCAAAAACCCCACATCATGACAAGCCTCAAGATGGTACCCGATCTCAATGACTTCTATCAAAAAGAAGATAGGCTCCAGAAAGCCATTGACATCATTACAAGCCTCGAGATGGTACCCTATCTCGAGGACTTCTACTTAAAAGAAGATAGGCTCCAGACAGCCATTGACATCATTACAAGCCTCAAGATGGTAGCCGATCTCGAGGACTTCTACCAAAAAGAAGATAGGATCCAGAAAGCCATTGATATCATTACAAGCCTCGAGATGGTACCCGATCTCGAGGACTTCTATCAAAAAGAAGATAGGCTCAAGAAAGCCATTGGCATCATTACAAGCCTCGAGATGCTACGCAATCTCGAGGACTTCTGTCAAAAAGAAGATAGGCTCCAGAAAGCCATTGACATCATTACAAGCCTCGAGATGGTACCCGATCTCGATGACTTGTGTTACAAGGAACATATGCTCTAAGGAGCCATTTATATCGTTGTAAGACTCGAGATGGTACCCAATCTTGAGGACCTCTGCCAAGAAGAAGATAAGCTCTAAAAACCTACTCATATGGGTTTGACCTCAAGGTGGTACCCTACCTCGAGAATTTCTGCTATCGCAAGTGCGGATCGCTCAAATTCCCCTTCGGATCAAGTTAAATAGTTTCTCGGTTACTTTAACGTAGGGGCTATTCAAGCCCAGACGTACCCTCATCTGGGGTCTATCTGCAATGCCTTGGGGCTATATTCCCTCTAAGTTCAAAACAAGTTTCCAAGTCGCCCGAGTTCGAGCGAACTCTCACTCAGGAATCATTTTCGAAAGCCTACAGGCTATCTTTATTCTCAGACATTCGAGCAAATCCTCCCTCGAGGACTACCATGGGGTCTGAAAAGCTAAGTTTTGTTCTGAAAGTTCGAAGCCCTATTCTCATTCAACTCAAAGTCTGGGGTCCCGACGACCCGAGTTTAACGATCCAACCCGGGTTCGGTCCAAGGAATGGAAAAAGGGACCACAGGGAATCGGGTTAATCAGCCAAGAGCCAGAGAAATACTTACACCCGGGCTCGGTATTCGTACTGGTCGGTAGAATCACGCATTCGGATTCTTCACAAGTGCAGATAAAGGGAAATAAAGCATAAATCAGAGACAAATTGAAGAAACATCTTTTTCATTAATAAACGACGATTACAAAAGCCCACGAGGGGTCCTTACACATGATTACAAAGCCCACGAGGGGTCCTTACACATGATTACAAAGCCCACAAAGGGTCCTTACACAGAAACATAGAAGTAAAATAAAATACATACAATGAAAGCCAAGAGTCTAATCTATCCTCGGGGGCTTCATCATGGTCTTCCAAACGGCATCTCCAAGGGAGAGATGAAGAACAGGAAAACGATGCAAAAGAAGCAGAAAAAGATGAAGAAAAAGCCATAGCCCGCCAAAGAGCAAAAGCTTTTACCAGGCCGAGAAAATTACAGCCTGGTGGAAGACTTGGCGGGCATAGGCCTTACCTGCACGGCTACTTTGAGTGCACTCCTTGGAACATTGTGCCGTGCAGGTTAGTGGCCGGTAGTGCCGCTTCACCCCACAGAAAGCAAAAAGGATGAAGTGCCACACCAGGCCGGAGTAGGGAGGTGAGCAGCGGAGTAAAGTCCGAACAACCTCCTGAGCAGCGGTGTAGAATCCGAATATCTTCCTGAGTGGGAAGAAATCGGTACCCTTATTTCATCGTCTCGAGCCAACGACGACAGCAGTAGCAAAAACAAAAACAACAACAACAATAATAACAAGAAGTTACTGCGATCCCGTTCGGAGGGAGATAGCTACAAGAAAGAGGCATGGCATAACTGATGAAAACATTGCCGTATGGCCTTATGGCCGCGGTTTTCAAACATAGGAAACAAGGTTGGATGAGGATGAAAGTGAGAAAGGAGTAGAAGAGCAATGGAATGATGTTTGGGTTCAAGAAGGCCCCCAATTATAGAAATGTGGTAGCATAACCGACGGCAATCAATGCCTTTTTGAGAAATATATCGACAGGCGCAATCAATAGCTTTTGGGAGACGGATCCGTGCCTGCATTATTACTTTGAAAAAATAAAGTGACAGTGCAATAAGTGTTCCTGGGAAAGATGCGCCGATGGGACGTCTCAGTTATCGCAAGAGTTGATGTCATATACATGATGTCGCCACAAGAGGCTCAACGAGATCGGTGTCAGAGCCGTTTCTTATCATTTTTCTCTAAGAAACGCGGGGACTATCTGTATGTGGCAAAATCGGAGGGTCCAATTTTCAGCCATTACGATGCTTCGTAAGCACATCGTTCAAAGGCTCGAGGCTACGGTCGAGATTTACACCCGAGGGGCTCGAGACAATACAGGTCGACAGCTATGAAGAAAAGTGGCTAGTTCCCAAGGCGCATGACTAGGGCTGACAACGCCTAGTAGGCTGGTTCAGACTCGTATCCTAGCTTTAATTAGCTGTATCAATCTCATATCTTTGCAATAAGTGCATTTGTACTATATTGGGATTCCCCCTGATACATAAGGGGGATCCTTGCCACTTTGTAGAGGATCTGATACTCACTATTCAATACAAGAACATTCTCTCTGCTCTCTAACTTAGCATATTATCTTGCTCTTATTGCTTCATCTATTACTCACATTTATTGTGTTCCATTTATTGTTCTTCATTTATTGCTTATTATTGGCCATAAAGAGCCGCCATTGATTTTATCATAACTGTTATTCGCTCATCGACTGCCCCCGGCAGAACATCAGACTCGACCTCGAGGCCCCGATTAGGCAAGCTCGAGGCCCCGATTATCAGTCAATTGGTTTGGTTACCACCTTGTTCTCAAGCTCTTATCTCATTTTCTAATCTCTTACTTAGCATCTATTGCCTAAACAACTAGCACAAAAAATAGATCTCGTATTTTTAGAACCTCAAAATCAAATCTAATTATAATTACCATTTTACGGTAAGTCAATACCATCTCGCGGTGGAAAGAAGTATTTCATAACTTTTATTGACAATAGTACTCGATATTGCTATGTTTACTTACTTAATTGTAAAGATGAAGCAATAGACGCAATCAAGTAATACAAAAATGAAGTTGAAATGCAACTTAACAAGAAAATCAAAATGATAAGAAGTGATAGGGGTGGTGAATATGAATCTCTTTTTGAACAAATATGTTTAGAATATGGAATTATTCATAAAACAACTACCCCTTACATGCCCCAATCCAATGGGATTGCTGAAAGAAAGAATCGTTCCTTAAAGGAGATGATGAACGCATTGTTGATAAGTTTAGGGGTGCCATAGAACTTGGGGAGGCAAGCCATTCTTACGGCTAACCGGATACTAAATCGAGTACCCCATAGCAAAACACAATCCATTCCATATGAAAAATAGAAAGGAAGGAAGCCCAACTTGAATTATTTTAAAGTGTGGGGGTGTTTGGCAAAAGTGCAAGTTCCTAAATCCAAAAGGGTAAAAATAGGACCGAAAACCGTTGATTGTGTTTTCATAGGATATGCGACCAAAAGTAAAGCATATCGATGTCTGGTTCATAAATAAGAAAATTCCAACATTCATAATAATACAGTTGTAGAATCAGATAATGCTGAGTTCTTTGAAAATATATATCTGTATAAAAAGGAATGTGAGTCTATTAGTGAAGGATCTAAACGACCTCGGGAAGAAACAAAATAAAGTACATTTAATTAGGAGGATCCAAGACGTAGTAAACGTCAAAGAACGTCTACTTCATTTGGACTAGATTTTGTGACTTTCTTATTGGAAAATGAGCCTCGAACATTTAAAGAAGCTATGTCTTCTTCGGAATCATTGTTTTGGAAAGAGGCAGTTAATAGTGAAATAGAATCCATATTGAACAACCATACATGGGAATTGGTTGATCTTCCTCCAGGAAATAAACCTTTGGGTTCTAAATGGATCTTTAAGAGGAAAATGAAAGATGATGGCACTATTTATAAATTTAAGGCAAGACTTGTAAGCAAAGGGTATAGACAATGAGAAGGTCTTGACTACTTTGATACATACTCTCTAGTTACAAGAATTACGTCCTTACGGATGTTAGTAGCGTTAGCTGCAGTGTGTGATCTTGAAATTCATCAAATGGACGTTAAGACGGCCTTCTTGAATGGAGATTTTAAGGAAGAAATCTACATGGAACAACCTGAAGTGTTTGTGATTCCAGGTAATGAAAAGAAGGTCTCTAGACTTGTTAAGTCCCTTTACGGACTAAAACAAGCACCCAAACAATGGCATGCAAAATTTGGCCAAACAATGTTGTCAAATGGTTTTAATATAAATGAATGTGATAAATGTGTGTACATTAAAAATGTTCCAAATCACATAGTCATTGTTTGCCTATATGTGGATGATATGGTGATAATGAGTAATGGCATTGCCAACATAAATGCTACTAAGCGTATGCTAACTAGCAAGTTTGATATGAAGGACTTGGGAGTTGTTGATTTTATTCTGGGGATTAAGATCCATAAGACTCCTCAAGGTCTGGCATTGTCACAATCTCATTATATTAAGACAGTACTTGAAAAATTCAAGCACTTAGGGTTTAAAGTTGCAAAGACTCCAATTGACGTGAATCTTGCATTAGCAAAGAATAAAGGCCAAAGTATATCACAGTTGGATTATGCTCGTGTGTTGGGATGCTTAGTGTATATCATGAATTGTACACGACCAGATATAGCTTTTGCTATAAGTAAATTGAGTCGATACACGAGCAATCCAGGTCAATCTCATTGGATGGCAATGAAACGAGTTTTAGGATATTTAGAACATACCCAGGGCTTTGCTTTGCAGGCCAGTAAATATCCTGCGGTGATTGAGGGATACTGTGATGCAAATTGGATCACCGGTTCAACTGATTCTAAGTCCACAAGTGGATATGTATTCACTATTGGTGGAGGAGCGGTATCTTGGAAGTCGTTCAAACAAACTTGTATTGCCCGCTCTACAATGGAGGCTGAATTCATAGCCTTAGATAAAGCCGGTGAAGAAGCTGAATGCTCCGGAATTTCTTGGAAGACATTCCATTTTGGCCCTAACCGTTGGCACCAATATGCATACATTGCGATAGTCAAACGGCAATTGGAAGGGCTGGAAGCGTTATGTCTAATGGTAAATCTCGTCATACATGATGAAGACATAAAATCGTTAGCAAATTACTCTCTAGAGGAATTATCATGATTGACTATGTAAAGTCAAGAGATAATGTGTCGGATCCATTTATAAAAGGCCTAACTAGAGGTAGTTGAGAAATCATCAAGGGGAATGGGACTATGGCCGAGAACAAGTCATTGTGGCGGTAATTCTACCTAGAAGACTGGAGATCCCAAGATCTAGGTTCAAGGAGATCAAACAAAGTCATTGATGACGGTTCAACATTGTCAACTAAAATTTTGGTCCATTCTCGTGATGAGACAATATTCAGTACGAAGGATAAAGCATTAAGGCTTTTTAATGCTTTCTAAATTTGATTCGGGGTATATCAAATAGTGTATCTACGGGATGACACGTTTAGGAATCACCTATATAAGTGTGAAGTGTTAGCCGCTTCAAGGAGAATTTGTAAGGCCAGTTCTCTACGCACTTGTGAAACCAGGCGGTGTTCATGGCTGAAACGAACACAACAATGAGAACCAAAGACGGTTAAGGGTTGGTTGTGTGACTTATGGTTGTCTAGGTATACACCAAAGTTCGATGGTTCAAAGATATCAAATCTACCGATTGACTGAGTATATCTTACATAAGTTTACTACGGAAAGTTCAAAGGGAAACCTACTTATCCAGATGCAACTAATCCTTGCTTGCGAATCACACATTTTTTCAGGCATATTTCCGTGATATAGCCATTCCCCATTCATGTGGGGGATTGTTGGGTTTTCTAAGTATATTAACGCTTAAAATAGGGTGAATGGGAAATAGAGGGAAAATAAAATATTTGAGTTTCATTTGAGATACCTCCTTGATGAAGGGACATTGTCCCGTATTGGAAGAGGAAGAGGTTTTTTATGGGTATATAAGCAATTGCTCTTCTTCTAGCTCTTAAAGAGTTGGAAAGAAGGCAAGCCTCGTGCCGTCGTCGTCGCTCGCTCGGCTCGGCTTCGGCTTCGACTTCGGCTTCGGATTTGGATTTGGATTTGGTCAAATGATCGATTGATTGATTAATTTTTTGAACCAAATTTATTTGTTAATAGTAAAAATTAACACAAATGTTATTAAATATTTATTTTAATAACAGAATATTAATATTAAATCCAATAATATTAATAATAAATCCAACTATTTTTCATTTTTCCGTTTTCTGTTTTTGTAATAGAAAATTAACCACCCTCTTCAATTCTCCCGGTTTATTATTGAGTAAATAGCCATTTATGTTATGGCATTTATGCTAGGTCGTTTTGCATAAACAGCCATTCTGAAGAGTTGCACCTCTTCAGATTTCACCCTAACATTGGCTATAAATACAAGTCCATTCTCTCACAATTTTCATACGATTTCTGAGTTTCTCCTCCTTCTGCATTGTTTTAACTTTAAAGAAAGCAACAATAAGTGTGATTTGCTACCGAACTTTGTGTTCGCTGAAACACTGGGGTTTGAAGTACCACTACACCAGTGTGTAATTCGTTCTATCCTGGGAGGAAATAATCCATAACCTTGGGTACTAGGAGGGGATTAAATTCCTTAAGGAAACACTGTGAATTCAGTGGGCTCGGATTGACTTTTGTTTCGTTTATATTTTCTGTTTATATATTGTTTTATCTTTTTCAAAATTAGTTTACAAATACAATTTACTAACTGGGACAAGCTAGCATCGAGACTTATATTTTGATTATGTTGTATGCTCTCTCTATGTCTACCAAATATTTTTGTTACTGCCTATAGCATTTGGATGGGCGCCAGGGACCTGCCTGGACGCTGAATCTCTTTTTTCTTTTTCTTGTTCTGTCTTTGGCGTCTCAGGTGGTGCATGCACTGACTTCCTCCAGATTGTATGTATTCTCTCCAATTCACTTTCAGTCAACTCAACACATATGTTTAACAAAATTAAGCTCAAGTCGTCTCATTACACATTAAAATTAAAAAGAGCAGGGCAAAATGAGAGGCAATCCACATACAACGTATATATTTTTAGCCAAACATCATTAACTAATCATACTTAAGTGAAAATATGTATTTTACATTTTTTGACTTAGTGTAAATATGTTGTGTAGCTATATTTTTTATAATTGGTTATCAATTGTAAACTCAACAGTGTAAAATATTAGCAACTTTGGTGGAGTTGATCAGAAGCGGAGCTAGAGTACTAGTTACTGATGAGCCCAATAATATTTACTTTGATCTTGTATTTATATTAGTAAATTTATTAAATATGTATAAATACTAATTTGCAAACAGAAAAATTAAGACAAGTTATGAGTTTGGTGGCAAATTTAAAACGCATAATTAAATTTCAAATTTAAAGGTTCGCCAATGTATATATTATTTATCGAACTATGAATATGCTTTTGGGATTTTATTCATGTAAATAGTGACAGCCTCGACGATGACCACAACTAGTATCCTTGTCCTTGTACCATAAAAATATGCAATGATAGACTGTTCTTCTTAGGAAACATGTCTGAATACTTATTGTTTCTCTGACATGTAATACTTTTCCCAAAGAAGCTTTTCTAAATTATGTTAAAGTATAGGCGAATTCAATCTCTATATATGGATTCTACATTTAGTGTTGTTAATATTAAACCATTTATATTCTTAAAGTTATTTGGTATATCTACGATTTCTTGCAATTCCAGCAAATTTTTACACCTAAGTTTATGCTCCATATCAAGAGTATTATATTAAGATGAACGTGATATTATTACGTTTGATCTGCCCCCGTATTGAAGTTGTTTGTTAAAGATCAATTTTATGAAAAACTGTCTAAATAAATACTAATGCAAACTTTTTAAGAGAAGTTTGACCTACATTTGACTCCCATAAATCATAAATGCTCTAAACCCAAAAGAGATTTCATTAAATGCTCTGAATGTCTGATAATATATAGGATAACTTTTTGTTAGGTGCAATAACATATTAAGCAAAAACACCTATAATTGGATGAACACCAAAATAGGGGAATCGGGGACTAAGTTGGGCAATTCAGTAAATCAATTAAATAATATTGTCTAATTTTATGTATTACGTGAGAAGTTAGTGTAGAAGAAACCGTGTCAAATACATTAGTACACAATAAATTATATAAGGATAAGCACTTGCTCTTCTTGTTCTTTAATATAGGGGAATCGGGGACTAAGTTGGGAAATACAGTAAATTAATTGAAAAATATTGTCTAATTTTATGTATTACGTGAGAAGTTAGTGCAGAAGAAACCGTGTCAAATACATTAGTACACAGTAAATTATATAATGATAAGCACTTGCTCATCTTGTTATTTTAAATAATTAAGGTGCAGGCCAACTTGCTCGACTAATTTCAAAGGTTACTTGTTACTTTCACAAATACAAATGTCGAGTAATTTTGTCAAGTAAGACTTAACTTGGGCTGATGGGAAAAATCACCTAGTATTTTTATCTCTATTATAATTTAAACTCGAGAACTCATGATGCTCAGCCTACTTCACTAATCTTTATTTACCTTGTTTTTACTAAATTAGAAGTCTTTCACATGAAATTATTTCATAATAATTCCACCATCTTGCACTTCTTTTTTCATCTCATGTTTCTTGATTCCATGCCCTACCTTAATCGAGTCCGGAACTAAAGTAGCAACTAATTAAACTCAAGTGATCAAAATAGAAGGAGGAAAAGGAGAACCAATTTATGTATAGCGTATCAAATACATGCGCAACACGCCATTTGGAAAACGGCCAAATTTAACGTCTGTTTATTCGGCCAGGGACGTATGGCGCATATATTTCATACATTATACGCTTTCTTTTGAATTTCCTAACTTTAATCACTACCGTGATAGTTGTACAATAAAACACCTACAATACATATATAGCGCATGAATTATATACGGTATATGCTCATTTTTCTAACTTTTTCAATCACAACCTCCATAATTGTACCTCAAAGCACTTATAGCAGGCATACTTGTCATGTGCCAAAGGCACTTTCTGTTGCTTACTTAACTCGGACTTTCATTCTTGAAGAAGTCATTCTGGAGTGAATTTTAACCGAATTTACCTTTGTTCTTCAGCATGATTTATATTTCTCTTCATCTTCATCAATCTATACAAATTTCCCTTTGAATATTTCTACAATGACGGATGAGCGAAGACCAGATTCCCACCTAGTCGTGATGGCACCTAACTCCAACATACTAGGTAAGCCAAACAACGAATAATATAACTCAAGTAAAAGGTCTTCAATAACAATGAACAGAATAGCTGAATTCCATACAATATCCCAAGGATTGGTAGTACAACTCATGAGCCACAATGATTTTTGGATTACAATATCTGTTTGAACTATACATAAACAGAAGCACGAATCCTAAACTATCACCAATAAGTGGTAGAAATATTCGAAATGCAGGTACATCTTTAATGCTAGCCTTCCTCATCCACAGCAGCTCAGCTCCAAGATCTGGACGCAAGGTGCAGAAGTGTAGTATGAGTACAATCGACCTCATGTACTCAGTAAGTATCTTGATTAACCTCGATGAATAAGTGACGAGGTCTCAGGTCAAGGATACTCACTTTACATAACTTGTACAACTCAATATCATATACATGTACCCAACAACAGTATCGAACTTAAGCATGAAATACAGGCACAACCAATAGGCGCACATAGACAAGATGTGCGCAAGTCTCTTAACAGTTCAGCATATAAAGAAGATGTGCATTTGATATCAGATAACACGTCAACAATTGCATATAGAGAAGATATGCACAAGTATTGTTCCAGTTTAACAGCTCAAACTATAGAGAAGATATGCGTCTGACATCATCAAATCATCAAAGCTTGTATATAGAGAAGATACGCACAAAATAATCAATAATCTTTCCACGGTTGCATATAGAGAAGATATGCATGAAATATCAAATAATCTTTATACAATTGCATATAGAGAAGATACATGATTAAATAAATCAAGTCACAAGGATCCACATATGGAGAATATATGCACCGTGAATTACCTCATCAACTAAAGAAGCATATAGAGAAGATTTGCATAAAAAGCATGTATACATTTCGGAGCTATTATATAGAGAAGATATGCAGTAAAATCATGTATACATCCAAGAAGTTTACTGTCACCACCTTAATTTTCCTACGTAGGATGTCATGATGGAATCTAGTCTTCAAAGCTAGGTAAGCCTATCACTTGCTAAATAATGGCAAAATTCAACCAACAACTATTAAATATGAAACAGAAACTTCTCTACAAAACAGGTAGTACAAGTCACAATCTCTACTGAGTTCACTAAAGAAAATCTCTAAGTACAACTATTTCGGAATAGAATTAAACTCTATAAAAATAACATCTGAAGGTGACTCCGAGGCCTGCGAACGCGGCGGCAGGTATACCTTAAAGCCACAGCAATATTTGATCCGCTATCTAACAATCAACACACTCCGAAGTTCCTAATCTGCACAAAAATATGCAAAAGTGTAGTATGAGTACACCACAGATGGTGCCCTGGATGTATCAAGACTAACCTCAGTGGAGTAGTCACGAGGTACAAGTCAAGACACTCACTACACAAAATAACATGTACAGTATAGAAGTATAAAGCAAATAATGGACAGCAGAAATCAGTAAATGGCTACACAATTAACATGTGACATGAACAGTAAAAGCAATAAGAACACTGTGACGTATTATTGAAACCAATTAAGAAAACACATAGGACAACCAATTAATCAACCGTTCTACACAAATTTCACAATGAAATCACTTTGTGATATTTCATCTCATAGTCACAAGTCAAGGTTCTCAACCGATCATCATACTCACAGCACCATGTGCCTACACATCAAATCACAACCGCACGAACTACCATGCCAATATCTCAATCTGCCAGGCATAATCACAGGCTCACAGCAACAATCCTCTAGGTATGATTACAAGCTCACAATCAAATGAAAATGGATTATACAAGAAGACATAGGCATGATCGATAAATTTCAAGTTTCATACTCCTTAACTAGTATTAGTGGCATGCTACGGTGTATGCTTGTGCGAGTCTACTACTGCAGCCCAAGTCAATAAGTAATACTAAAGACATCGAATAGCTCATCGAAACAACAAAGCAGGTCACGCAAGGTGTATGACAAATACAATGAAAGGCACACCACCACACGAAAATTACCAACACAATGTCTCCAAACCATCACATATCATCCCCGACATGGCCACCCTTATCTCTCTGATAGCCACCCCTATCACTCGGCCCTTATCTCTCTCTATTATCAATCCGTATAATAGCCACCCTTATCGCTCCACCCGAACAAAAATACAATAGACACTCGTATCACTCCGTACATTCAACAACAGTAAAATGCCACCATTATGCCCCAGATAACAACGACGGTGAAATGCCATCCTTATACTCCACATAACAACAATGGTGAAATGCCACCCTTATATTCCGCATAACAACAACCAAACCACACAACAATTCACATGTTCTATCATTATAACAACACAACATATCAACTCGTATCACAAGTGCCCGTAGGTCACAACCTTTCCAAAGATTCAACGATATCAATATTTTCACAACAAATAGACCGCGGCTCAAAACAACGTATATAGAATATCATTAACAACAAAATGAACGGAAAAGTAACTCAACAAAGAACAACACCCCCTTTAAACACAACTTCAATTAGAATAGATTAGTGACTCTCGATAACTTTAATTTCAATTAATTGTTTAAGGATAACCTCGATAGTGAAAGTACTCCCATGAAATGGCAAACTTCAGACTCTAGTGTATAAATTAGGCTAACAATGAAGGAGATGGGCTGAACTAGTACTATGTTTTAATGCATGAGAACAACCCGGCAACAAAAAAATATCATGTGACGACAATTTCAACTAAGAGTAGCTCCACAATAAAAGAAATCACATAATGATAAAAGTGATAACAACTACAAATATATAAGAGCAAACTCGACAAGTAAAGAATGTGAAATGTAGCAACTTCAAATAAAGAATATGATAGTAGACATGACGAATAAAAGATATAACATGTTCTAGCAATTCCAAATAAGTACATAAAAGATGCCTAAGAGTCTAGACCGGTTAATTTTCACATATAAGCCCGAGTATGTACTCGTCACCTCACGTACATAGCCTTCACATGATAGAAATAGCACAAACGACTCAAATCCTAAGGGGCAGTTCCCCGCCACAAGGTTAGGCAAGATACTTACCTCAAAGAAGCTAGACCGACACGCTAAAATGACCATCTCGTGTGAAATAACCTCCGGACGGCTCAAATCCAGCCAAAATAACTTAATTTTATAAATAAAAACTACAGGAAACAGTTCCGAATAATAAAGCTTCAATCTTTAATGAAAACTAAAAAGTCAACTCAAAAAGTCAACCTCGGGCCTGCACCACGAACATGATAAAGTTTACAAATTTTGACAACCCATTAAATTACAAGTCTAACTATACTAATTTCATCCACTTCCGACTCCAAATCGATAAACTCAATTATTCTCTTTAAAAAAGTTTTTTGATAAAAACCACCAATTCTCCAATCAAAACATGGATTATTTCAAAAATGAACTTCTGTAATCATATTAGATAAGAAAATTATAGTTAGATACTGACCCACATGAAAAAATCAAGAAAAACACTGCAAAAATCACCTCAATCGGATCTCTAGAACTCAAGATATGCTCAAAATATCAAAAGAATGCAGTCTAATTTTTTTATACACAGTGATTTTCGCTTTTGCGACAAAAAAATCCGCACTTGCACATTTCCTGCTGTCATTTTGCTGTTGCGTACCATTTCTCGCACATGCAGGGTCGCAGATGCGGACCCAACATTGCATCTGCGAAGTACCAGCACCAGCTCTCTTCTCCGAAACTAAAATGAGCATAACTCCCTCATACGATGTCCAAATTCGATGATTCTTTTTACTATGGAACCGTAATTATTATACGGATCTAATGCTTCATTCAAAACAGAAATTGGAGCTTATTTTCTTAATGTGTTACCATTTATGCTTGAAGAAACGACGCCGAAACATAAAAAATGAGCGCAACACAACCCAAACATATCTGAAACTCACCCGAGCCCCTCGGGACCCCGTTTGAACATACCAACAAGTCCAAAAAATAACGCGGACCTGATCGAGGCCTCAAATCACATCAAACAATATCAAAACTACGAATCGTATCTCAAATCGAACTTAGTGAACTTATGAACTTTCAACTTCTACATCTCGTACCAAATCATATCAGATCAACCCAGAATGAATTCAAATTTCGCATGCAAGTTCTAAATGACACAACGGAGCTATACCAACTCCTGAAATCAAAATCCAGATCCGATATCAATAAAGTCAACTCCTGGTCAAACCTCTCAACCTTCCAAACCTTCAACTTCTCAATTTTCGCCAAAATGCATCAAATCAACATACAAACCTCCGAATCCAAATTTGGACACACACCTAAGTCCAAAATCACCATATGAAGCTATTGGAATAATCAAAACACCATTCCGGAGTCGTCTTCCCAAAAGTCAAACTCCGGTCAACTCTTTTCACTTAAACTTCCAAAACAAGAATTGTTCTTCTAAATCAATCCCGAATCATCCGAAAAACCAAACTCGAAAACACACGCAAGTAATAATACATAACACGAAGCTACTCGAGACCTTAAGCCACCGAACGGTACGCTAATTCTCAGAACGACCGGTCAGGTCGTTATATTCTCCTCCTCTTAAACAAACGTTCGTCCTCGAACGTGCCAAGAACCATTTTAAAGCCATCAAATCCCTGAATGAACTCACCGTACATATACTCGCGGGTGATACCACGTCAACCCAATCCACATAGGCCCAATAACACCCTCTCAACTGAAATTTTCTCCTCCAACCCACACTAATAAGCCTTAGAACCAAAAAAAATTCACTATCTAATCATTTCCCAAAGATCCGGTTCCCACATCAACACATGGTATCAATCTCAACCGGCTGCAACGCCTCATACCTACACCCACAAGGTAAAACCATACGACGTAACACATCACACATGCCCATAACTACATCTCTAACCACCATAGCTACCCATAATCAAATCCAGCACCAGTAATTAACCTCATAACAACTGAAATCTTGTCCCAAACCTTCACAACGCTAACAACGATGCAAGAAACATGAAGATCCCATGACGCTTCACTCAAATCAACAAGTCACATCTAACGCCACCTGGGCACACACCTCGTAAGCTAAAAACCAATAAGCACAACGCGAATATGACTAAATATGCAAAGAGAAACATATAAGAGAACTATCGAACAAGCCCGACAGGCATAACTCCCTATTAGTAAAATACTACGAATCAACTCCACAAGGAGAATCAAAATATATGAACTAACCACAAGGATCTCATCCTAATATAACTCCACCGTGGCATGCAACCCAGTCCAAACATAACAAACCGCATGAAAGAGCGAGGGTCTCACCCTCAACTCTGGATCATAAGTAGAATACACCTTACACTAACCGAAAACTTCCACTAACTCAATTCCGCAAAATAAAATCACAACACGTAATGAACTCCCCATATCGGAAGAGCATCTAATTCCCAAATCGCAACCAAACCATCCAGAAATCACACTAAAACCTACCGTAATGAGTAACAGAAAGTCACTTCTAGTCTCATACCTCCCAATAATGAACAAAACAAAATGATAGACACGGGCTACCACTATAGAATCTAAATACATAAGCAGTGTACAAAATCATGAAACTCATCCATATGTGAAGCAAGATAGGAGGACTCACCCCGATAAGCAGAGCCGAATCAAAATAAGAATGATGCTCCTCTATAACAAATTGAAACCATACCTGTAATGACACCATCTGGTGCAGCGGCCTCAGCCATACCATGGAAAGCATATCAACAGGCCGGGCCTCCCCCTCTAGGACGCCCTCTACCTGCCTGTCCTCCACCCCCTAACTGGATGTGCAGGTGGAGTAGCAAATGGAATGGAGCTCGTATCCTGAGTGCTCCGATGAAATCCGCCCCTCCCGTGTCTAGGACAATCTCTCATGATGTGCCTGGTATCACCACACTCATAATAACCCATCTGCGGGTGTGGCTGCTCATACCGAGTCTATGCCGAATAACTGGAATAACCGCTATAGGAACCCTATGCCGGTGGTGCACTAAAAGATGATTGTGCAGCACGAGTAGTCTGAAGTGCGGACTGGTCTGTCGAATGCTCGATCCTCTGCCACGATGGGTCATAACTGAAGAGTAGAATCCACTGAACCCTCTAGAATCTCGAGACCTCTTGGTCTCCTTATTCTGTCTCTCCTCACCCCGAATACGCTCTAACATCCTGGAAATTTCCACCACCTGCTGAAATGGAGTATTAGTTTGCAACTCCCGAGCCATGCAAAATCTAAGATCATAACTGAGCCCCTCAATGAATCTGCGGACTTGCTCTCTGACTGTACGAATCAAAGTAGGTGTATGAAGGGATAACTCACTGAACCTGATGGCATACTCCGACGTTGTCATGGTACCCTGACGCAGCTGCTCAAACTTTGCACACCATGCTTCTCGAAGGGTCTGGGGAACAAACTCTCTCAAGAACATCTCTGAAAACTGAGTCCGTGAAAGTGAAGTTGCATCGGCTGGACTACCCTCCTCGTAAATCCGCCACCACTGATATGTTGTTCCTGACAGCTGAAATGTAGTAAAAGCAAATGGTGTGGAGAATACGGTGGCACTCCTCTAGAAAACCATGTGCATCCTCTAAAGCCAAACCACTAAAAGTAGGAGGGTGATACTTCTTGAACGTCGCAAGCCTAAGCTGCTCCTCCTCTGATGCCCCTGGCCTGACCTCAGGCTGAACCAGAATAACATGTCGCACTGGCACCGCACCTAGAACCTGACCAATGTGAGCCCGCTGCTCTAGAGTATCGGCGGTGGGAGTCTGAGCCTTTACCCCAATCTGCGAAGTAGTTGGTGCAACGGAGATCAATACCACCTGAGCTAATGCTCCAAACATGCTCAGGAACTGCGCTAAAGTCTCCTGAATGTCTGGGGGTAACAACAGGCACCTCCAGTGCCTGTCCCCCAACAGCAGCTACTAGCGGCTCCTCAATTGCTGCTCTGGCAGGTGCTCTAGCTGTGGTGCGTGCCCCTCATCGGCCTCTACCTCAGCCCCGGCCTCTTACGGGTCTAGCAGGGGGAGCGGGTGACTGCTCAGCTGATCCAGTAGCATGTGTCCTCACCATCTGTGTGAGAATAGAGATACAAAGGCTCAAACTTCAAAATCAACAAATCCGCACGACAAGAATGAAAGAAGTGGAGATTTTTCCTAATAGTTCTATAGCCTCTCGAAGATAAGTACAGATGTCTCTGTATCGATCTGCAAGATTCTACTAAACTCGCATATAACTCGTAGCACCTGTGAACCTAGAACTCTGTACTAATTTGTTACCACCCTAATTTTCCTCCGTAGGATGTCGTAATGCCACTTAGTCTTCAAGACTAGGTAAGCCTAACACTTACTGAATTAATGGAAAAATTCAACAAACAACTATTAAATATGAAACACAAATTTCTATACAAAGCAAACAATCCCAAAACCAGTAGTACAATCAAAAGCTCTACAGAGTTCACTAAAGAAAATCTCTAAGTACAACTGTTTCAGAATAGAATTAAACCGTAGAAAAATAATATCCGAAGGTGACTCTGAGGCCTGCAAACGCGATGACAGGTATACCTTGAAGTCTCTACAGCAATATCTGATCCCCTATCTAACAATCAACAGACTCTGAAGTACCTGGATCTGCACAAAACTATGCAGAAGGGAAGTTTGAGCACACCACAGTCAGTACCCAGTAATTATCAAGAATAACCTCGGTGGAGTAGTGACGAGGTACAAGTCAAGACACTCACTACACAAAATAACATGTACAGTGTAGAAGTATAAAGCAAATAATGAACAGCAGAAATCAGTAAATGGCTACATAATTAACAAGTGACATGAACAGTAAAAGCAATAAGAACATCGTGAAATATTATTGAAACCAATTAAGAAAAAACATAGGACAACCAATTAATCAACCGTTCTACACAAATTCCACAATGAAATCACTCCTTGATATTTCATCTCATAGTCAAAAGTCACGGGTTAACCCATCATCATGTACTCACGGCACCTTGTTCCCACACATCAAATCACAACCATACGGACAACTCACGTGCCAATATCTCAATCCGCCCGGCATAATCACAGGTCACAACCACAATCCGTCTGGTATGATGACAGGCTGATAATCAAAATGGAAACGAATAATGCATGATCGATAAATGTCAAGTTTCATACTCCTGAACTAGTATAAGTGGCATGCTACGGTGTATGCTTGTGCGAGTGCACTAGTGCAGAGCAATTCAACAAGTAATACCAAAGACATCGAATAGCTCATCGAAACAACAAAGTAAGTAATGCAAGGTGTATGACAAAAACAAGGAAAGGCACACCATCACACGAAAATCACCAACATAATGTCTCCAAATCATCACATATCATCCCTGACATTGCCACCCTTATCTCTCTGATAGTCACCTGTATCACTACACCCTGAGATTATCATTAGCCACCCTTATCTCTTATATAGCCACCCGTATCACTCTGTATAATAGCCACCCTTATCCCTTCGCCCGGTCAATAACACAATAGCCTCCCATATCACTCCGTACATTCAACAACAGTAAAATGCCACCCTTATGCCCTAGATAACAACAATGGTGAAATGCCACCATTATACTCCGCATAACAATAATGGTGATATTCCACCCTTATACTCCGCATAACAATAATGGTGAAATTCCACACTTATACACATGTGCTATCATCATAACAACACAACATATCAACTTGTATCACAAGTGACCCTAGGCCACAACCTTTCCAAAGATTCAACGATATCAATATTTTCACAACAAATAGACCACAGCTCGACACAACGTAAATAGAATATCAGCAACAACAAAATGAACGGAAAAGTAACTCAACAAAGAACATCAATCCTTTTAAATGCAACTTCAATTAGAATAGATTAATGACTCTCGATAACTTCAATTCCAATTAATTATTTAAGGATAACCTTTTATTATAATAGTTTAAGGATAACCTTGATAGTGAAAGTACTTCCATAAAATGGCAAACTTCAGACTCTAGTGTATTAATTAGGCTAACAATAAAAGAGATGGCACGAACTAGTATTACGTCTAAATGCATAAGAACAACCCGCAACAAAAGGATATCATATGACGACAATTTCAACTAAGAGTAGCTCCACAATAAAAAAATCACATAATGATAAATGTGATAGCAACTCCAAATAAAGCATATAGGAGCAAACTCGACAAGTAAAGAATGTGACATGTAGCGATAACTTCAACTAAAGCATGTGATAGTAGACATGACTAATAAAAGATATAACATGTGCTAACAATTCCAAAGAAGTGCATAAAAGATTCATAAGAGTCTAGACCTGTCAATTTCAACATACAAGCTCGAGTACGTACTCGTCACATCACGTACACGGCCTTGACAGGACACAAATAGCACAAATGACTCAAATCATAAGGGGTAGTTCTCCCACACAAGGTTAGGCAAGATGCTTACCTCAAAGAAGCTAGACTGATACTCTAAAATGACCTTCTCGTATGAAACAACCTTCGGGCGGCTCAAATCTAGCCAAAATAACTTAATATTATAAATAAAAACTATAGAAAATAATTCCGGATAATAAGCTTCAATATTTAATGAAAACTAAAAAAGTCAACTCAAAATGTTAACCCCGATCCCGCACCTAGAAACCCGATAAAATTCACAAATTTCGATAACCCATTCATTTACGAGTTCAACCATACTAATTTCATCCAATTCTGACTCCGAATCGATGTTCAAAACTCAACTATTCTCTTTAGAAAAGTTTTTAATAAAAACCCCCCAATTTTTCAATCAAAATATAGATTAATTCAAAAATGAACTTCTATAATCATATTAAAATACAAAAATTATTAGTTAGATACTGACATCCATGAAAAGACGAGAAGAACGACACAAAAATCACCTCAATCGGATCTCTAGAACTAGAGATATGCTCAAAATATCAAAAGAACGCGGTCTAATTTTTTTATACACACGGATTTTTGCTTTTTACGTCAAAAAAATCCACACCTGAGTATTTCCAGCAGTCATTTCCGCTTTTGTGGACCATTTCTCGCACCTGCGGGGTCGCAGATGTGGACCCAACTTCGCATCTGCGAAGCACCAGCACCAGCTCTCTTCTCCGACACTAAAATGAGCATAACTACCTCATACGATGTTCAAATTCGATGATTCTTTCTGCTATGGCTCCTTAATTATGATACGGATCTAATGCTTCATTCAAAACAGAAAATGAAGCTCATTTGCTTGATGTGGTACCATTTATGCTTGAAGAAACGATGTCGAAACAAAAAAACGAGCCCAACGCAACTCAAACCTATCTGAAACTCACCCGAGCCCCTCGGGACCCCGTCCGAACATCCCAATAAGTCCAAAAACATAAAGCGGACCTGATCAAGGCATCAAATCATATCAAAACTACGAATCGCATCTCAAATTGAACTTATGAACTTTCAACTTATACAACTCGCGCCGAATCATATCAGATCAACCCAGAATGAAGTCAAATTTTCCATGCAATGTCTAAATGATACAATGGAGCTATACCAACTCCCGAAATCAAATTCCGGATCCGATATCAACAAAGTCAACTCTTGGTCAAACCTCTCAACCTACCAAACCTTCAACTTCGCAATTTTTGTCAAAATGCATCAAATCAACCCACGGACCTCCGAATCCAAATACGGACACATGCCTAAATCCAAAATTACCAAACGAAGCTATTGGAATCATCAAAACATCATTCCGGAGTCGTCTTCACAAAAAACTCCGGTAAACTCTTTTTACTTAAACTTCTAAAAAAAGAATTGTTCTTCCAAATCAATCTCGAATCATCCGAAAAACCAAACTCAACCACACACGCACGTAATAATACATAACACAAAGCTAATCAAGACCATAAGCCACCGAACGGTACGCTAATTCTCAAATCAACCGTTGGGTCGTTTTATTTGCACATAAAGAAAAGACGCAAAGTCCAACCAAGGATCAATTTTCCATATCGTCAACCAGAAACCCATCGATTTCCCACAACCTGAGCGTACACCATCAGTAGAGAAACATGAGAGAGTGACCCTAGGGGGATGGATCCTTATTCATACGCTGCATGGACAACTCACGTGCAATAACCTCACGGACAACTCACGTGCCTTAATGACTCAACCCGCATGGACCACTCACGTGCTACTAAACTAGTCCATCACATAGAAAACATATACAAGAACACATGTATACGAATAACGGATATCAAATTACATACTCATGTAATGAAGAAGATAGCATGTTATGTTGTATGCATGTGTGAGTGTACACTACAGCTCATATCAGGCGGATATGCCATACAATAGCAAATATCATGCTCAAAAAGAGAATCAACACCTAAACAAGATCTCTAGCATGATTCACGGAGTTCATAGCCATACAAACATATAAAGCATGATAGCAAGAAGCACAGCATCCAAATCAAGGCATAGTACAACCTAAAGACTACTTTGGTTATGAATCATACATACCACCCATATATGTATCGCCTCTTGCACATTTTAATTAGGCAAACAAAGTCATATCGTAAGGGTTATTTTGTCAACAAGATTAGGCAAGACACTTACCTCATCAGGGCTAGTCTAAAGCTCGAAAATTGAATTTCCATGAGAAATCACCTCTATCCGCCTTACTTCTAGTCAAACATCAACCAAGGAAGTCCACCAATGCCAAAGGAAATGATCCCAATTCATAAAGCTTCGAGCTTTGATGAATTCCCAAAAATTAAATAAAAGTCAACCCGGGCCGCGAGCCCGAAATCCAGAATCAATACCAAAATCTAATGACCATAACCTGTCGAGTCCAAATATATAATTGGATTCAAAAATCAAGTCCAAATCGGTACTCAATACTCCAAATATATTGTCTTTAAGTGTAGTTAAAACCTCAAATTCCATCTTAAAATTCAAGTTTTTAGATGTTGATGATTCATGTAGATTCTTGAGAAAATACCAAAAATGAGTAAAAATTACTTACCCAAAAGTATTGAGTGAAAATCGCCATAGAGAAACGCCCTTCTCCAAGCATAAGGTTAAAAATATGAGAAATGAGCTAAAAATCCCGAAACAATATCTTAAATACACTACCCAGCAGTACTATTCGCGAACACAGTCAGTGATTCACATTCGCGAAGCATGAACAAATGCTAATGACCGAATGCAACCCCCCCCCCAACCCCCCGCTTTGCAAACGTGATCTACACCTTCACGAATGCGAAGGCGAAAATCTCCCCTACCAGCTCTAACTCCTCACAAAAACAACAACTACTCGTAAACACGATATACTTGGAACCAACACTATGCGAACGTGACTCTTCCCCACGAAAAAAGCAACAAACCCAGCACCAAAAATACACTTTGCAAATGCATCACTCTGACCGCGAGCGAGAAGCACACTAACACCTTCCATAAACCAGAAACTCGAACCATCACCAAAATGGTCCGAAACCACCCCAAATCACAACTATGGCCCCCGGGACCCCATCTAACCATACAAACAAGTCCAAATACATTATCCAAACTTATCCAAAGGCTTGAAATATAATAAATAGAATAAAAAACAAGAGTCAAAGATCAAAACTATTCTCTTAACTTTCAAAGCTTCAAACTTCATTGAATGCATCCAAATCACACTTAAACATTACTTGCACACAAATTCCTATCAACTAAACAAACCTATACAAGGTCTCATAACAACAATAGAATCCCGTAACACCGAAATCAACTCCCGGTCAAAACTATGAACTCTCCAATTCTTCAAATTGCCAACTTTGGACAAATAAAGCCAAAACCTTCTAGGAACATCTAAATTCAAATCCGAACATATTTTCAAGTCCAAAATCACCATACGAACCTAGTGGAATCATCAAATCACCAATCTGAGGTCATTTACTCAAAAGTCAAACCTTGTTAAAGCTTCACATTTGAGAATCACTTTATCAAATCCATCCTGAACCACTCAAAAATCAAAACCAACCATGCATGCAAGTCATAATATACCGTACGAAGTTGCTCTAAGTCTCAAATCATATAACGTAATGCTAGAGCTCAAAACAATCGATCGGGTTGTTACATTCTGCCTCACTAAAACATACGTTCGTCATCGAACGTGCCAAGAATAATTCAAAAGTCATCCAATCACTGTATTAACTCATCATACACATACCCATGGATAATCCCATGTCACCACAGTCCATATAAGCCTATTAGCACAATCTCGACTAAAGATTTTTTCTTCAACCTTAGTCCATAAATCTTAAAATGAATTTTAAAATCTAAAATTCCTTATAAGATCCCATTCTCACATATATACAATGTACAAGTCTCAAAAAGATGCATCAGGCTGTAACTATATACCTAAGACGTGACCGCGCAATGAACCAGATAACTCATGTTCTCATAGTGATACCTTCAGATCACAATAGTTGCACATTACCGAATCTGGTACTGACAACGTACCTCATATCAAATAAAACCTTATTCCAAACAATCGCAACTCTACTAATGATGAAAGAAACACGTACAAACACATAACCACCCATCATATCAATAATTCATGGAGCTCTCTCGCCCGATAAGAACTATGGCCAAATTTTAAGCTAACTAATGACATAATTCTTGCAAACATACCTTAACCAAATCCAATGTCTCACTAATTCTAGGTCCAACAATCTTATTTCACTCTGTACAATTTGCTCGTCTAAGAGGCCACAACAAAAGGCCATCTAGAACCCCATACAAGGCAATCTGTGCACCAAACTCGCAACAACTCGAAGGTGACCAATAATGGAAGGAGAACCACATAAGGGAACTTTCCAATAAGTTCAACGGATACAACCACAAAGTACAATGCTATGAACCCATCCCACAAGAGAGAAGCAAAACACGCAAAATAAGCACATAGGATCATATCTTAATATAACTCTGTTGCGGTGCGTAACCCAATCCAAACATACCGATCCACATGGAGTATCCATCGAGCCACAATGCTCACAATCAACAAACACGTGTGTATCAACAGCAACCGCGCGAAGGGAATAACCATAACCATAGAGAAACGGATAGCACAATTTACCACAAATAGGAAAAACATGACTAAGGTGCAATAAGAAACTCTTCACCCTAAGAGCCAACTCGCTCAAATCTTACCACCATGCCTGTATAGAACCACATCATACGTGTGAATAGTTGAGTAGTCTCATAACTCATCGTAGCATAAGAGGTAACATATGGAACATATCAGGTCATGAATAAGATCAACTCTAGCCAATGATACACCCCCAGCAATTGTTGTGTTGATTAAATAAACCCGATCCGATATAGAATACACATTCTTATTAAGCATACCAATGGGCCCCAAAATTGATTTCGATCATCCGATAATAGGTAAATAACCTTGAAAAAGTTTACAGTGGCCTATCCTTATCACATACGGTCAGTTGTATAACCCTTAACACATCTTCGCATTCTTAAATCAAGGACTAATATGCCTCTGAGAACACCCAGCCTCTAAACCTCAATAATACAGGAATCTCCATATCTGATTCCTAACTCCTCCACTAACCATGACTGCCACATCAGGCATACACGATCACTTCATGAGAATCACTCCCATAAATTTTTCGCTTCAGGTAATGAAACTTGAACATCAGCGGTTACCAACCATGCGGTCTGTGTAATACCAATCAAGCATCCGTAAATCAAAACATAATGCATATTTGTAACAAACCAACCATCATTTTGAGTTCTAGCACCTCATTTCAAAATGGAAGACTTCCCCTTGGTTCATTTGGTTGTTTATGACTTACGTACATGGTTGGAATGGATTTAGTGACGATAGGAATTGATTTGGAATACTTAGTTCCTATTTGGAAGCTTTAAGTTGCAAGAGTTGACCAAGGTTTAGCTTTTGGGTAAATAGATGATGACTTTAAACTTGAGCGTATGTTCAAATTTGGTTTTGGAGGTTCCTAAAAGGATTCAACACCATTTGTCAAAAGTTGGGAATTTGAAGAACGCTAATAGTTCATAAGTTTCACCAAGAGTTGACTTTAATGCTATTGGACTCTAAATAATGCTCTGAGGCTTTAGATCGGTCAATATAGTGAATTGAACTTGCGTGCTAACTTTGGAAGTCTTATAACGTTGCGTGGCTTCAAGTATTTCTCATACTAGCAACACGCACATAACTCCCACCTTATACCATTGCATGCACATTAAACCCTATCCTTATACTGCCTCATGCACATCAATATCACAACACAATAACAACTTGCACCTTAAGTTCCCATATGCCACAACTTGCCAAAAGCAACAACACCAATATTTCCACAACAATTGCCATGGATCAACCACAACGTGTACAAGAATATTAATAATAACGATAAATGTGAATTGCTCAACAAGGAAGATATCTCAACAATTAATAACTTTGCCACAATGTGATAACGGATTTCGCAACTTCAACACCAATAACTCAACAAGAAGATAATTCATGAAATAACAACTTCAAGTAAAATTAATTCAACAGTTAAAGATGTAACAAGGCGATAAGAAAAGCAATAACTTCAACTAAAGCGTAAGAGCAAAGTATTAAGTAAGATATAGAACAAGCGTTCACAAAGTCAATAAGGAATGTAAGGATACACTAACACAAGTAAGAGTAGATTGACAATGAAAATTAAAACATAATATGACAATTCAATTAAATGCATGGAAAGAGTCCAAATAACCTAAACCGGTCAAATACCACATATAATCCGTGTACCCACTCGTCACCTGGCATACACGGCTTTCACGTAACACAAATAACACAATCAATCTCAAATCCTAAGGGGTAGTTCCCCCCCTCCCCCCACAAAGTTAGGCAAGATACTTACCTTAACTAGGCTAACTCAAACCTCGAAAATAGCTTTTGCCCTAAATTTTTCCTCCACGCAGCTCAAATCTAAAACAATTTACTTAATATCATCAAAGAATGCTAGGGAAAATAATTACAATAGATAAAGATATGATTTTTACACTTTTTCTGAAAAAGACAAATCCGGACCCGTCAAGGTCAAAACACGGGTCCAAGAATAGATTCCGACTACCCATAACCCCATGAATCCATATATGTGATTAGTTTCAAAATCCGAGTCCAAATCGACTCTCAAAACTCAAATTCTTGTTCTTCAAAAACTTGACAAAATTTTCCGATTTTTCCTCTTTGATTCACATAAATTTGATGTTAAATATAAGATATATTAATGAAATATAGTTGGAAATTGATTAGAATCATTTACCCAAATGCGTCTACTGACAGCCTAAGAGGAGGTCGCAAATGTGTCATTGGCTTCGCATTTGCGAAGCCTGTCCTCATCGCAAATGCGACTCTTCTCTTACAAATGCGAACTACCCAGCTTCCTGATTATTTGAAATTGCGCCCCAGGTATCGCAATTGGGACACCCGAGGCCCCCTATTAAGGTCGCAATTGCGACCCTGGTGTTCCCAAATGCAGCACTAGAGGCATCAGAACACCAGATTCTGCTTTTTCCAGTCCAAAGCATTCCGAAACATGTCTGAAACTCATCCGAGCCCTCAAGTCTCCAAACCAAACACCCACACAAGTCCAAGAACATCATACAAACTCGCTCGCGTGATCAAAACACAAAAATAAAACCTAGAACTACGAATCGGACACCAAAACGCATGAATTTCAAAGTAAAGTTCAAGAACTTCTAGAATTGCAACTAAGCGTCCGAATCCTATCAAATCAACTCCGCACAATACCAAATTTTGCAAGCAAATTATAAATAGTATAACGGACTTGTTCCAAGTCCCAAAATAAAATTCTAAACCCAATAGCTAAAAGTCAACATACTGTCAATCTTCTAAACCTCAAATTGCCAATTTTCGGCAAAATAACACCAATCAACCTACGGACTTCCGAATTCGATTTTGGGCATACGGCCAAGTACAAAATCATGATACAAAGCTATTGGAGACATCAAAACACCGTTCCAGGGTCGTTTTCACAAAAGTCAAAGTTTGATCTATATTTTTAACTTAAGCTTCTAAGCCAAGAACCAAAGGGTCTAAATTAACCTGAAATCATCCCGGAATTAAACCAACCAACCCCGAAAGTCATAAAACCATAATTACACATGTGTGAAGCATAAAAAGGGGAAACGGGGTGCAAATACACAAAAGGACCAGTCGAGTCGTTACATTCTCCCCTCTTAAAATAAATATTTGTCCTCGAACGTACATAAGGACATACCTGAAGTGATGAATAGATGAGGATAACGACTCTGCATGTCATGCTCAGTCTCCCAGGTCGCCTCCTCAATCAGATGACCCCTCCATTGAACCTTCATCGAAGCAATGTTCTTTCATCTCAACTTTCGGACTTGTCCATCCAAGATAGCCACCAGCTCCCCAATATAAGTCAATTCCTTGTCCAATTGGACTAAGCTGAAGTCTAATACATGAGACAGATTACCATAATACTTTTAGAGCATAAAACATGGAACACCGAATGAACTGCAGATAAGCTAGGTGGCAATGCAAGCTTGTAGACCACCTCACCAACTCTCTCAAGGATCTCAAAAGGACCGATATACTTAGGGCTCTACTTGCCCTACTTCAGGAGCCTCATCACACCCTTTATGGGTGAAACCCGGAGCAAGACCCGCTCTCCAACCATAAATGATACATCACGAACCTTCCGGTTAGCATAACTTTCTGTCTGGACTGGGCTGTACGAAGCCGATCCTGAATCAACTTGACCTTCTCTAGGGCATGTCGAATAAAATCTGTGCCCAACAACCTAGCGTCTCCCGGCTCAAACCAACTAACTGGAGAACGACATTGTCTCTCATATAAGGCCTCATAAGGAGCCATTTGAATACTCGATTGGTAGTTGTTTGATGTTCTAAATGTCAATACCACACAAAAGGGGGGTAATTTGTGTGGTACCCAATTTTTGATTTAGAAGAACCTGGTTCTTCTAAGTGTACTAACAACTGCTGTTCACGGAATAATAAATACAGAAAATAAAGAACACGCAGATTTTTACGTGGAAAATACTCGGCTCAAAAGGTGAAAAAACCATGACCTACTACTCAGTAGGATTTTCCCAAACTTCCACTAAAATCACTGAGCCAAAACAGCACTTACAAAACTCTTGTAAACCTAAGGATTAAACTCTAATCCCGTTGTGGCACACAGCCTCAAATGTTGCGACAACTTCAAGTTAACTCTAACTTGAATACTCGAAGTACCTAATATAATTGCTTCTATGAAAGCTGAAAGGTACAAGTTTAAATCACCTACTACAATTGAACTAAAATAAAAGAAAGACACAATGGAATTGGTTCTTCTATCTTGTCCAAGTAGCTTCAGGAATGCACACTTAAATCTCACATAAATTGCTTGCAAAATTGCCTCGCTCTTTTGCTCTCAATTTAGTTTAACTTCTGCGTATGTGCAACACCTGTAAAAGAGAACAATCACAGTTATTTAATGAGTTAGTAATTAGAGTTTGATTGAGACTCAATTGCTGATCTTCCATCGAAGTTGAGTCCTTGAACAACACAAACTCCAACCATATCTTTTATCCAGATTGTATTCTCTTCTCATAAGGAGACTTTCTCTTCTTATCCCATATGCAACCTTTTCGATCGGTTCAGGAGATATTGCTGCTTGATCAATGAGACTTATCTCCTTCACGTGCATCTCATATGTATAGGGTGACAAACACTGTGCTTCACATGATGGACCTGGTCCATGACTGAGTTCATTTGTCATTCTTCAAAACTTCACTTGTTCTTGGGCCAACAAATTCCCCCTTTCTGATGATGACAAACTCTGTGCTTTTTACTTGATCAAAGAACTTGTAAGAACTCAGCTTAACCATCAACACTTAGCTTAGATATTTTACAGCTTAGATATTTTACTTATCACCAAGGACCAGGTTAATTAGGTTATAAATATCACTTAATCAGAATAATGAGTAAAGCACAATATCATCTCTTCCCCCTTTTGGCATCATCCAAAAGTTGCATACACAGTGTGAAACCCAGACTTTAATAAGTACTCATGGCCACTGGGACAACTACAAGTGAAATCATTGTGCAATTATCAATAATCAATACACATATTTAAACTATTTAGATCAGAATCATCATTGAACAAGAGAAAACAGCAGTTGTCATTAATGAAGATATGGTTCCACAAACAGTCCACAAAAAGAAAGAAAAACTTCCAAAACATGAGCAAAAAGAAACAGAAACATCCCTATTCTGGGTCACTGGGGGTCACTGGAGGTACTAGACTTGTTCAGAAGACAAGTGCTAGGAGACCTAGGGCTTGGAGGAACTAGAGGTTGAGACTGGAGAAGATTTAGCATATTCTGAAGCATTCCATCACTCTTCTCCTTTTCTTTTGCTAGCTCAGTTCTAAGGCCATCTCTCTCATTCTCCAATTCAGCCACGCGTGCCTTGAGCCTAGCAATTTCATCATCCTTAGTTCCATACTCCTGAACCAAGGCCCTAACCTTGTTGTTGATGGGTGTCCTCAGAGATGAACCAGGTTCAACTGGGATGGCATTGATAGGATAGTCACAAGCCAGTAGGGTCTTAACACCAAAATGCTCCTTGCTTGATGCCGTTTCCCATTTCTTCAATGGCACATATAGCTTGTCCAGCACAGTAGTCAATATGAACCCATATGGAGTGGCATGAGCCTTAGAACCATTGATGACCCTGTCGAGCAATTTGACAATGAAAGTAGGCCAGCTGATCTGTATTCCTCTCTCCAAGCACTCCATAAGAACCAGGTCCATGTAATTTGCAGTGTGCCTTCTCTCCTGTCTGGGCAGCAGGCACTTGTTGACAAATTCAAACAAGACCTTGTGTTCAAGTCTCATTTCACTTTTTTGCACAAATCTGGCTTCAGGCACATCTCTAGAGTCACAGAACCCTTAGTAATTTCAAGAGCAGTAGGGAGAGAATCCAGAAATGGCCACGTTTGCCTTGTATAGTCATCATACCCTTCAGTAGGTATGTCCAGGATCTCACCCAGTTTGACTGCATCAAACTTCACTTTGACTCCTTTCACCAGGCTGGTGACTACTCCATCCTTTACAGCAGCATTGGCCATAAATTCAATCAATTCATTCTTGGCTATCCTCCCATCCATTTCAAGGACCATGTCCTTCCATCCTTGTGCAGCTAAAGCTTCCACCAGTCTTCTCATCCCTGGTTCTTCCAGGTCTTTCAATAGTCTTCCTTTCAGAATTTTTCTCCTGCCAAAGAAGGCAAACTTATCCAGCTCCTTCTCAGATTCCTCTTCTTCTTCTTCACCACTCCACTCTTCATCTTTTTCAACAATTTTCTTTTGCTTACCTTTCACAGCAGACCTTGTCCTCTTGGCTAATAAGGGTTCACCAGACACAGGTTCACAGTAAGACTTCTTGGTAGAGGTCTTGGATCTTTTAGGTTTTGGTGAAGGAACCTCTACAGTTGTTCCTCTTTCTTGATGAACCTGTTCCGTGTCCTCTTCTTCAGTAGCCTCAGAGGACTCTTCAACCTTTTTCTTTCCCTTCTCCTTTCTCTTTTTCTTGCTTTCTTCCAGAGCTTTTTGTAGGTCAGCTTCACTTTGTCGAACCCGGCTTCTTGTAGCTCTTCCCTTAGGCACTGGAGGGACAGTAGATTTTTGAGATGAAGGTTTTCTTTTCTTAGTTGGTTTGGGTACATTTTGGGCCTTTTGTGAGGTAGCTTTGCGTTTCTTTGGGTCATAACTTGCCCCAACCTTTTTCAGAAGATCAGCCAGAGTTTCCTCAGCAGATGAACTAGGTTCATCTCTTTGTTTGCTTAGATGAACCAACCCTTCAGCTGCTTCTCCAGAGCCACTTCCCCCTGACTTTATGCCACTCTCTTCTGCACCTCCGCATATAGCAAGAACTTCTCCCTTTCCTTTTCCCCTCTCTTCACCACTTCCTCCCTCTCTCTCTTGCCTTTTCTTTTTACCTCCACTCCTACTCGATTCAGCCAACAATACATCTTTAACAGGTCCAATTAGAACAAACCTATTTTCTATGTTTTTAACTTCAGAAGAACCTACCTCAGGAGTTTCTTGAATTTTCTCAGTGTCAGAAGACCCATGTTCTTCACCTTCACTAGCAGAAATAAATTATTAAGAGTTAGAACTGGAATCAGACTCTTTAGCTAGGGATTCCCTTTTCTGGCTAGCTTTCAACCTCTCATTTAAAACTTTCCTCAGAGCTCCAGATGCTACAGTTTTTCTAGCCAACATTTTCTGCCTTCGAAGCCTAGGTTTTGGGGATTCACTAGGAGGAGTAGAAGAGGATGTATTTGAGGGTGATGGTGGTGGAGGAGTGCCAGGATGATCTTGTGGGTTAGACATGGTTCTTCGTTTATGGAGGAGTTTTGGGAATTTCTGAGAAGAAAGGCGATTTAGAATTTTTGGAGAGAGAAGCGATTTAGGATTCTTGGAGAAGAGGAGCAATTAAAACAGGAGATATAATTTTTGACGGTTTTAGAATGAAGAAGAGAGTAAGATATGTGGTGTATATTTAAAGACAATTAGTCATTAATGCAGTAACGGCAACTTTTTCAAAGGTCAATTAGAAGTCTAATCAGCCTGGAATTCCAGTCCCTTAATGATTATTTTGGCTTCCCTAGATATTAGGCAAAAATCACGTTTTTAGAGTTCTAAAAGGACGAACTAGTTCAATGCTTCAACGGATAGAATTTGTCTAGGAATTTGGCAAGTATAGGACTTCTGCTCATGATTGAATTGTTAATCTTTCTAATTATGCAAAGTATTAAAAACATACCTGAACTTTCATATGAGCTCATACTGATGAACCAGGTTCTTCATATAGAATTCTCTTGAACATGCCTCAAATGCCACTATAGAAAAAACTTTGTAAGAGATCAGTGAATCATATGTACACATGTCACAGGAGTATACTAATTAAAGTATGAAACTGAGTAAGAATTAATCTAGATATTTACACAAAGTTAGAACTCCTAACCAAAAAAAATCAATTTTTTTTCATCGTGCATTCTGAACTGGACCTTTTACGTGATCTTAATCATCCTTAATTCCAACCTCTTCCTCTCAAAGTTTTCTCTACTCAGTGCGTTAGTAAAATGTCAGCAATTTGCTTATCAGTAGCACAAAATTCTATTGAGATCAGTCCTTTCTCATAGTTATCTCTTAAGAAGTGGTGTCTAACATTTATGTGCTTAGTCCTTTTATGATGAACAGGGTTCTTTGGCATACTTATAGCACTAGTGTTGTCACAACATATTGGAATACAACCAACTTCAATACCAAAATCTACCAGTTGTTGTTTGATCCATAGCAATTGAGCACAACAAGAGGCAGCAGCAACATACTCAGCTTCAGCAGTAGATAAGGCCACTGAGTTTTGCTTTTTGGTAGCCCATGACACAAGACATGAACCAAGAAAGTGTGCCATACCTGAGGTGCTCTTCCTATCCACCAGAAAACCTGCATAATCAGCATCAGCATATCCTACTAGATTAAAATTGCTACCTTTGGGATACCAAACACACAGATTTGTGGTTCCTTTCAAGTATCTTAGTATCCTTTTGACAGCAGTCAGGTGAGACTCTTTAGGATTTGCCTGAAAGCGAGCACAAAGCCCTACACTAAAAACAATGTCAGGTCTGCTAGCAGTAAGATACAGAAGTGAACCAATCATACCCCTATACAACTTTTGATCAACTGATGAACCAGGTTCATCAATATCTAATTTAGTAGCAGTTGCAATGGGTGTGTCTATTTCTTTGGATTCTTCCATTTTAAACTTTTTGATTAGCTCCTGCTGGTGGATCATGGTTCTATTTGGACTTTGTTTGATCTGTAAGCCTAAGAAGAAATTAAGCTCACCCATCATGCTCATTTCAAACTCACTCCCCATTAATTTTGCAAATTCCTTACTCAGCTTATCAATGGTGGCCCCAAAGATTATGTCATCAACATATATTTGTACAACAAGGAGATCCTTACCTTTTTCCCTTAAGAATAAGGTACTGTCAATTTTACCTCTTTTGTACCCATGCTCCAGCAAGAATTTGGACAATCTTTCATACCATGCTCTTGGGGCCTACTTGAGTCCATAGAGAGCCTTGTCTAACTTGTACACATGCTCAGGACATTCCTTGCTTTCAAACCCTGGAGGTTGTTTTACAAACACTTCTTCTTTCAGGTAGCCATTCAGGAAGGCACTTTTGACATCCATTTGATGAAGAGTGAATTCCATGTGTGTTGCAAAGGCTATGAGGAGTCTGATTGCTTCTAGTCTTGTAACTGGTGCAGAAGTCTCACCATAGTCTATTCCCTCCTCCTAGCTGTAACCTTGGACCACTAATCTTGCCTTGTTTCTTGTAACAGTTCCATCTTCATCAAGTTTGTTCCTAAAGACCCATTTTGTACCAATAACTGATCTGTCTTTGGGCCTTGGAACTAGATGCCAAACTTGACTTCTTTCAAATTGATTGAGTTCATCTTGCATTGCATTGATCCAATCTGCATCCTGCAAAGCCTCAACAACATTTTTAGGTTCAATAAGAGATAAAAATGCATCAAAAGCACACAGATTCTTTAATTGTGATCTAGTTTTGACTCCAGATGTTGGATCAGTTATAATGTTCTCAATGGGATGAGAACTTTGATACTTGTGAGGTTTCACAACCAACTGGTTTCTACTAGATGTTTCTCCCATGTTCTGTTGCTGAGGAACGAGGTCATGAACAGGTTCCTCTAAGGGATTTATTTCAATTCCTCTTTGATTAGTTCCCCCTGTCAGGTTGCCCTGGATGGAAGAACCTGTTCCATCACCTGTTCCTTAAGTTGGTGCCATTTTGACTTGTGCTGAGGCTTCAGTCAAGTCTTTTACCAATCCAATGGCTTCATCTTCATGTTCCTGCCTCTCAGAAAGAATGTTAGTTTCATCAAATACTACATGTACACTTTCTTCTACACACAAAGTTCTTTTATTAAACACTTTATATGCTTTGCTATGTGAAGAATATCCCAATAATACTCCCTCATCACTTCTGGGATCAAACTTATCTAGGGAGTCTTTTCCATTATTGTGCACATAGCACTTACAACCAAATGCCTAAGATGGGATATGTTTGGTTTTCTCCCTTTAAGTAACTCATAGGGAGTCTTCTCTACAAGAGGTCTAGTCATGCATCTATTGATTATGTAGCATGCAGTGTTTACAGCCTCTGCCCATAAGCTGTGAGGTAGTTTGCTAGAAAGTAACATGGTCCTAGCCATGTCCTCAAGAGTCCTATTCTTTCTTTCAACTACTCCATTTTGTTGAGGAGTCCTAGGGGTAGAGAAATTATGATCTATACCATTTTCATCACAAAATTCAGCAAACTTGGAGTTTTCAAATTCTGTTCCATGATCTGACCTAATAGATGCAAGTTGATTTCCTAATTGTTTTTGAGTTTTTCTAACAAATGCAGTAAACATGTCAAATGCTTCATCTTTGGAAGTTAGATATAGAACCCAGGTAAATCTAGAATAGTCATCAACAAGCACCATTACATATTTCTTCTCACCTCTGCTCATGGTTCTCATTGGACCACAGAGATCCATATGGACCAGTTCCAACGACTTGATTGTGCTTACCATTTTCTTGCTCTTGAACGATGATCTTACCTGCTTCCCCCTTGCACATGCCTCACAAACTTTGTCTTCCTTGAACTTGATGTTGGGTAAACCTATCACCAAGTCCTTGGAGACTAATTTATTTAGCTGATTCAGACTGGCATGACCAAGTCTTTTGTGCCACAGGAGGGGATCATTAACCAACACATTTAGGCAAGTGATTTTATTTTCTGAGAGAGTGGACAAATCTACAATGTAAATATTGTTAACTCTCCTTCCCTGCAAAACAATCTTGTCAGTGGTAAGATTTATCACAAAGCATTTAGTAGAGGTGAATGCTACCAGGTTACCTCTGTCACACAGTTGTGACACACTAATCAAGCTATATTTCAAGCCATCTATCAAGTAGACATTCTCAATGGAGTGAGAGTCTGTCTTTCCTACCTTTCCAACCCCAATGATCTCACCTTTCTTTCCATTTCCAAAGGAGACATTTCCTCCTTTTAAGTCCTCAAGTGAAAGGAACTGGTCCTTGTTCCCAGTCATATGTTTTGAGCAGCCACTATCCATATACCATATTTGGCTGCTTCCTTTTACTTGGACCTGCAAAAAGAAATCAGGGGTTAGTCTTAGGAACCCAAACCAGTTTGGGTCCCTTTCTATAGACAAAAGGATGAATCAAATTCTTTCTTGCCCACCCAGGCAGCTTATTTTTTTCTTGAACAAAGGCTTTGTTCTTTTGACTGGCCTTTACTTTTCCATTACATTCATTTTTGTAATGACCAGTCTTGCCACAGTGTGTGCATATTTTATTCTCAAGAAGTGTGAGGTACTTGCTTTTAGGGTCCGACTTTGGTGCTTGAGTCCCATAGCCAAGTCCTCTTTTGTTGCTACTGTGGTGCTCTTGCAGCCAAGAAAGTGCATCAGAAGCCTTGTTCCATTTGCAAGTTCTGTCTAGTTCATGTTTCACTTTTCCTAGATCTACTTTTATGACTTTAATCAATTTATCTTTCTTATACAACTCATCCTTCATTTTTCCTAAGTTTTCCTCAAAAGTGAGATATGTATGATCAGCTTTCTTCTTTCCTGTTCCTAGTTTCAATTTTAAGTTTTCAGACCTAAGTGCTAGGACACTAGTGTCAAGTTGAAGAACCCGGTTCTTTAACTCAGCATTTTTGCTATCACTCTCATTAGCCCTAGACTCTAGACTTTTGCATTTTGCTTTTAGGATTACACATCCTCTAGACAGATCTTCCTTCTCATTGTTAATTATCTCAGACTCATCAATGAAGTATATTAATAGCTCAGCCAGCCTTTCTTTAGACAGAAATTTAATCTTGTCTTTGAGATGAAGAATACTTACCTTTTGTTCATCATCTGATTCTCCGATGGCCATAAGAGCCTGTTCATCTCCAGCTTCATCCTCTGAGTCCTCATCTGATGTTTCTCCCCAGGCTGCAACCATAGCTTTTGTTGATCCTTTGTTCCTCTTTGGTTGCACCTGTTCCTTTGTTCAGCCCTTTCTTTCTTCCACTCAATTTCCCATTGAGGATAGTTTTTGATCATGTGATCAGTCTTAACACACTTGTAGCAACCCTCATTGGTTTGTTTCTCAGGAGCCCTTTGTTTGTTGAAGGTTGTACCACTTGAAGAACCCTTTCCTCTCATCAGGTACTTTTTGAAATCTCTTGTGATCATAGCCATTTCATCATCCTCCAGATCTGAACCTTCAGCAATTTTGAGAGCCAGACTTCTTTCCTTCTTGGGTGTATCCATCTTCATGGTTTGCCTTCTCAGTTCATAGGCAGTAAGATTTCCAATTAGTTCATCCAGCTTGAGGGTGGCAATATTCTTAGATTCCTGAATAGCAGTGATTTTGCTTTCCTATGAGACTGGCAGAACCCTTGTCAAGATTTTCTCAACCTTATCTTCTTCAAGAATAATCTTTCCAAGAGACTTAAGTTCATTTGTCAGTGTAGTGAACCTAGTATACATCTCTTGGATAGTTTCTCCTTCCTTCATAGTAAAATTTTCATATTGAGAATACATCAGTGTTCCTCTAGACGTCTTCACTTGAGGTGTTCCTTCATGAGCCACTTGCAAAGTGTCCCAGATTTCCTTAGCAGTGGTACAGCTTTGAATTCTGTTGTACTCGTCTGGACCTAGTTCACATACAAGCCATTTCTTTGCTTTGGCATTTTTCTCCCACTTCTTCAGGTCTTCAGCAGTGCAATCGGCTCTTGTTTTAGGCACATCAACTCCTTCAGCATTCTTCTTTATGGTTGCTAGGGGACCATCAGTGACTATGTCCCAGAGTTCATAGTCTTCCCCTATGATGTGATCTCTCATCCTGTTCTTCCACCAGGAATAGTACTGTCCATTGAAAAGTGGAGGTCTAGCAGTGGATTGCCCTCCCAGTTCCCAGGTGGTGCACTCATGTTGATCTTTCCTAAGGTGTTAGCCTCTTCAAGGATAACCTGCTCTGATACCAATTGATGTTTTAAGCGTCAACACCACACAAGAGGGGGGGGGGTGATTTGTGTGGTACCCAATTTTCGCTCTAGAAGAACCTGGTTCTTCTAAGTGTACTAACTACTGCTGTTTGCAGAATAGTAAATACAAAAAATAAAGAACACAGAGATTTTTACGTGGAAAATACCTGGCTCAAAAGGTGAAAAAACCACGACCTACTACTCAGTAGGATTTTCCCAAACTTCCACTAAAATCACTGATCCAAAATAGCATTTACAAAACTCTTGTAAACTTAAGGATTAAACTCTAATCCCGTTGTGGCACACAGCCTCAACTGTTGCGACAACTTCAAGTTAACTCTAACTTGAATACTCAAAGTACCTAATACAATTGCTTCTATGAAAGCTGAAAGGTACAAGTTTAAATCACCTACTACAATTGAACTAAAATAAAAGAAAGACATAATGGAATTGGTTCTTCTATCTTGTCCAAGTAGCTTCAGGAATGCACACTTAAATCTCACATAAATTGCTTGCAAAATTGCCTCACTCTTTTGCTCTCAATTTAGTTTAACTTCTGCATTTGTGCAATACTTGTATAAGAGAACAATCACTGTTATTTAATGAGTTAGTAATTAGAGTTTGATTGAGACTCAATTGCTGATCTTCCATCGAACTTGAGTCCTTTAACAACACAAACTCCAACCTATCTTTTATCCGGATTGTATTCTCTTCTCATAAGGAGACTTTCTCTCCTTATCCCATATGCAACCTTTTCGATCAGTTCAGGAGATATTGCTGCTTGATCAATGGGACTTATCTCCTTCACGTGCATCTCACATGTATAGGTTGACCAACACTGTGCTTCACATGATAGACCTGGTCCATGACTGAGTTTATTTGTCATTCTTCAAAACTTCACCTGTTCCTGGGCCAACAGAAAGAGTGGACCGGAAAGGTAGTGAGAACCAAGTTGCAGATCATTTGTCCCGCTTGGAGGAGGAAGGAAGGCCGTGTGATGGCTTGGAGATCAATGATACATTCCCCGATGAGCAACTACTTTCTGTGTCAATGTGTGATATGCCATGGTTTGCGGATATTGCTAATTTAATTGTGACTGGCATCATCCCGTGTGAGCTCTCTTCTAACCAAAGGAAGAAGCTCAAACGGGATAGTCTGGACTTCTTTGGGATGAGACATACTTGTTCAAGATTTGCACGGATGGTGTGATTCGAAGGTGTGTCCCAGAGGGAGAGCAAGTGAGTATTTTGGAGGCTTGTCATTCCTCCCTCTATGGTGGCCATCATGGAGGGGTGAGGACAGCTTCGAAAGTTCTGAGTTGTGGTTTTTATTGGCCAACCTTGTTCAAAGATGCAAGTGATCTAGTAAAAAGATGTGATCAATGTCAACGAGCGGGCGAGATTTCCAAGAAAGATGAGATGCCTCTGAACACAATTCTGGAAGTTGATATCTTTGATGTATGGGGTATCGATTTTATGGGCCCTTTTGTTAGCTCGTGTGGGAACACTTACATTCTTGTAGCGGTTGATTATGTGTCAAAATGGGTTGAGGCCGTGGCCTTGCCCAACAATGAAGCTAGGAATGTGGTGTCATTTCTAAAGAAGAGCATTTTCACAAGGTTTGGTACACCCCGGGCAATCATTAGTGATGGAGGATCACATTTTTGTAATAGAGCTTTTGATACCTTGCTATCCTAGTATGGTGTCAACCACAAAGTCTCTACACCTTATCATCCTCAAGCAAGTGGCCAGGTTGAAGTGTCTAATGGNGTTCCATCTCCTCTTCTTCTTCTACTACTTCAGAGCTTTCTACAACCTTTGCTTTTCCCTTCTCCCTCTTTTTCTTCCTGCTTTCTTCCAGAGCTTTCTGTAACTCTGCTTCACTTTGCTTGACCCTGCTTCTAGTAGCTCTTCCCTTAGGCACTGAAGGGACAGTAGGTTTTGGGGATGAAGTTTTGCTTTTCTTGGTTGGCTTGGAAGCACTTGGATCCTTTTGTGAAGAAGCTTTTCGCTTCTTTGGATCATAACTAGCCCCAACCCTCTTCAGAAGATCAGCCAGGGTTTCCTCAGCTGATGAAATAGGTTCTTCTTGTTGCTTGCTTAGATGAACAAGCCCTTCAGCCGCCTCCCCAGAACAACTTCCCCCTGACTTGATGCCACTTTCTTCAATACTCCCACAGATAGCAAGAACTTTTTCTTTCCCATTACCCCCCTCATCACCACTTGCTCCCCATCTCTCTTTTCCTTTCTTTTTACCTCCACTCCTACTTGATTCACTCGCCTTTACATCTTTAATAGGACCAACTAGAACAAACTTATTTTCAGTGCTTTCAACTACAGTAGAAGATACCACACAAGAACTTACCTCACCGAGGGTTTCTTGAATTTTCTCAGTGTCAGAAGACCCATGTTCTTCACCTTCACTGGCAGAAATAAAAGCTTCAGACTTAGAGCTGGAGTCAGATTCATGAGCAGGGCTTTCTTTCTTTTGGCTAGCCTTCAGTCTCTCATTTAGAACTTTCCTTAGGGCTCCTGATGCTACAGTTTTTCTAGCCAACATTTTCTGCCTACGCAACCTATGCTACAGTTTTTCTAGCCTTCAGTCTCTCATTTAGAACTTTCCTTAGGGCTCCTGATGCTACAGTTTTTCTAGCCAACATTTTCTGCCTACGCAACCTAGGTTTTGGAGATTCACTAGGAGGAGTAGATGAGGATGTGTTAGAGGGGGATGCTGGTGGGGGAGTGCCAGGATTATCTTGGGTGTTAGACATGGTTCTTCGACTATGGAAGTGTTTTGGGAATTTCTGAGAAGAAAGGCGATTTGGGATTTCTGGAGAGGAAAATCAATTAGAACTGGAGATTTAATTTTTGACGGTTATGGGATTATGAAGAAGAGGTGTGGTGTGTATTTAAAGGCAATTAGTCATAGGTGCAGTAACGACAACCTTTTCAGAGGTCAAATAGAGGTCTAATCAAAGTGTAATTCCAGTCTCTTAGTAATTATTAGGCATCGCTAGATTTAGGCAAAAATCCCGGTTTTTAGAGTTCTAGGAGAACGAAACTGGTTCAATGCTCACCGGATAGAATTTCTGGGAATTTGACAAATGTAGAACTTTTGCTCATGATTGGATAATTAATCTTTCTAATTGTGCAGAGTATAGAAAACATACCTGAGCTTTCATATGAACACATACTGATGAACCAAGTTCTTCATATAGAATTCTCTTGAACATGCCTCAAATGCCATAATAGAAAAACTTTGTAAGAGATCAGTGAGTCATATATACACATGTCACAGGAGTATACAGTTAAAGTATGAAACTGAGTAAGAATTGATCTAGATATTTACACAAAGTTAGAACTCCTAACCAAAATACAATTTTTTCATTTTTTTTCATATTTTTTTTCATTGTGCATTCTAAACTGGACCTATTAGGTGATCTTAATCATCCCTAATTCCAACCTGTTCCTCTCAAAGTTTTCTCTACTCAGTGCTTTAGTGAAGATGTTAGCTATTTGTTTATCCATAGCACAGAATTCTATTGAAATTAATCCTTTCTCATAGTTATCTTTTAAGAAGTGGTGTCTAACATCTATGTGCTTAGTCCTCTTATGATGAACATGGTTCTTTGTCATACTTATAGCACTAGTGTTATCACAGAATATTGGAATACATCCCACTTCAATTCCAAAATCTACCAGTTGTTGTTTGATCCATAGCAATTGAGCACAACAAGAGGCAGCAGCAACATACTCAGCTTCAGCAGTAGATAAGGCCACTGAGTTTTGCTTTTTGGTAGCCCATGACACAAGACATGAACCAAGAAAGTGTGCCATACCTGAGGTGCTTTTCCTATCCACTAGAAAACCTGCATAATCAGCATCAGCATATCCAACTAAATTGAAATTGCTACCTTTGTGATACCAGAGACACAGATCAGTGGTGCCTTTCAGATATCTTAGTATCCTCTTGACAAACTCTTTTGGATTTGCCTGAAAACGAGCACAAAGCCCTATACTGAAAACACTGTCAGGTCTGCTGGCAGTAAGATACAGGAGTGAACCAATCATACCCCTATAGAACTTTTGATCAACTGATGAACCAGGTTCATCAACATCTAATTTAGTGGCAGTTGCAATGGGTGTGTGTATTTCTTTAGATTCCTCCATTTTAAACTTTTTGATTAGCTCTTTTGTATACTTCTGCTGATGGATCTGGTTCCATTTGGACTTTGTTTGATCTGTAAGCCTAAGAAGAAATTAAGCTCACCCATCATGCTCATTTCAAACTCACTCCCCATTAATTTTGCAAAGTCCTTACTTAGCTTATCAATGGTGGCCCCAAAGATTATGTCATCAACATATATTTGTACAACAAGGAGATCCTTACCTTTTTCCCTTAAGAATAAGGTACTGTCAATTTTACCTCTTTTGTACCCATGCTCCAGCAGGAATTTGGACAATCTTTCATACCATGCTCTTGGGGCCTACTTGAGTCCATAGAGAGCCTTGTCTAACTTGTACACATGCTCAGGACATTCCTTGCTTTCAAACCCTGGACGTTGTTTTACAAACACTTCTTCTTTCAGGTAGCCATTTAGGAAGGCACTTTTGACATCCATTTGATGAAGAGTGAATTCCATGTGTGCTGCAAAGGCTATAAGAAGTCTGATTGCCTCTAGTCTTGCAACTGGAGCAAAAGTCTCATCATAGTCTATGCCCTCCTCTTGGCTATAACCTTGGACCACCAATCTTGCCTTGTTTCTTGTAACTCTTCCATCTTCATCAAGTTTGTTCCTAAAGACCCATTTTGTACCAATAACTGATCTGTCTTTGGGCCTTGGAACTAGATGCCAAACTTGACTTCTTTCAAATTGATTGAGTTCATCTTGCATTGCATTGATCCAATCTGCATCCTGCAAAGCCTCAACAACATTTTTAGGTTCAATAAGAGATAAAAATGCATCAAAAGCACACAGATTCTTTAATTGTGATCTAGTTTTGACTCCAGATGTTGGATCAGTGATAATGTTCTCAATGGGATGAGAACTTTGATACTTGTGAGGTTTCACAACCAACTGGTTTCTGCTAGATGTTTCTCCCATGTTCTGTTGCTGAGGAACAGGGTCATGAACAGGTTCCTTTAAGGGATTTATTTCAATTCCTCTTTGATTAGTTCCCCCTGTCAGGTTGCCCTGTATGGAGGAACCTGTTCCATCACCTGTTCCTTCTGTTGGTGTCACTTTGACCTTGTGCTGAGGCTTCAGTCAAGTCCTTTACCAATCCAATGGCTTCATCTTCATGTTCCTGTCTCTCAGAAAGAATGTTAGTTTCATCAAATACTACATGCACACTTTCTTCTACACACAAAGTTCTTTTGTTAAACACTTTATATGCTTTGCTATGTGAAGAATATCCCAAGAATACTCCCTCATCACTTCTGGGATCAAACTTACCTAGGGAGTCTTTTCCATTATTGTGCACATAGCACTTACAACCAAATGCCCTAAGATGGGATATATTTGGTTTTCTCCCTTTAAGTAACTCATAGGGAGTCTTCTCTACAAGAGGTCTAGTCATGCATCTATTGATTATGTAGCATGCAGTGTTTACAGCCTCTGCCCAGAAGCTGTGAGGCAGTTTACTAGAAAGTAGCATGGTCCTAGCCATGTCCTCAAGAGTCCTATTCTTTCTTTCAACTACTCCATTTTGTTGAGGAGTCCTAGGGGTAGAGAAATTATGATCTATACCATTTTCATCACAGAATTCAGCAAACTTGGGAGTTTTCAAATTCAGTTCCATGATCAGACCTAATGGATGCAAGTTGATTTCCTAATTGTTTTTGAGTTTTTCTAACAAATGCAGTAAACATGTCAAATGCTTCATCTTTGGAAATTAGAAATATAACCCAGGTAAATCTAGAATAGTCATCAACAAGCACCATTACATATTTCTTTCCACCTCTGCTCATGGTTCTTATTGGACCACAGAGATCCATATGGACCAATTCCAACGACTTGGTTGTGCTTACCATTTTCTTGCTCTTGAACGATGATCTTACCTGCTTCCCCCTTGCACATGCCTCACAAACTTTGTCTTCCTTGAACTTGATGTTGGGTAAACCTATCACCAAGTCCTTAGAGACTAATTTATTTAGCTGATTCAGACTGGCACGACCAAGTCTTTTGTGCCACAGGAGGGGATCATTAACCAACACACTTAGGCAAGTGATTTCATTTTCTGAGAGAGTGGACAAATCTACAATGTAAATATTGTTAACTCTCTTTCCCTGCAAAACAATCTTGTCAGTGGTAAGATTTATCACAAAGCATTTAGTAGAGGTGAATGCTACCAGGTTACCTCTGTCACACAGTTGTGACACACTAATCAGGCTATATTTCAAGCCATCTATCAAGTAGACATTTTCAATGGAGTGAGAGTCTGTCTTTCCTACGTTTCCAACCCCAATGATCTCACCTTTCTTTCCATTACCAAAGGAGACATTACCTCATTTTAAGTCCTCAAGTGAAAGGAACCGGTCCTTGTTCCCAGTCATATGTTTTGAGCAGCCACTATCCATATACCATATTTGGCTACTTCCTTTCACTTGGACCTCTTGTTCATCATCTGATTCTCCAATGGCCATCAGAGCCTGTTCATCTCCAGCTTCATCCTCTGAGTCCTCATCTGATGTTTCTCCCCAGGCTGCAACCATAGCTTTTGTTGATCCTTTGTTCCTCTTTGGTTGAACCTGTTCCTTCTTCCTGTTCCTTCGTTCAGCCCTTTCTTTCTTCCACTCAATTTCCCATTGAGGACAGTTCTTGATAATGTGATCAGTCTTACCACACTTGTAGCAACCCTCATTGGTTTGTTTCTCAGGAGCCCTTTATTTTGTTGAAGGTTGTACCTCTTGAAGAACCCTTTCCTCTCATAGGTACTTTTTGAAATCTCTTGTGATCATAGCCATTTCATCATCCTCCAGATCTGAACCTTCAGCAATTCTGAGAGCCAGACTTCTTTCCTTCTTGGGTGTATCCATCTTCATGGTTTGCCTTCTCAGTTCATAGGCAGTAAGATTTCCAATTAGTTCATCCAGCTTGAGGGTGGCAATATTCTTAGATTCCTGAATAGCAGTGATTTTGCTTTCCTATGAGACTGGCAGAACCCTTGTCAAGATTTTCTCAACCTTGTCTTCTTCAAGAATAATCTTTCCAAGAGACTTAAGTTCATTTGTCAGTGTAGTGAACCTAGTATACATCTCTTGGATAGTTTCTCCTTCCTTCATAGTAAAATTTTCATATTGAGAATATAGCAGTGTTCCTCTAGACCTCTTAACTTGAGGTGTTCCTTCATGAGCCACTTGCAAAGTGTCCCAGATTTCCTTAGCAGTGGTACAACTTTGAATTCTGCTGTACTCGTCTGGACCTAGTCCACATACAAGCCATTTCTTTGCTTTGGCATTTTTCTCCCACTTCTTCAGGTCTTCAGCAGTGCAATCAGCTCTTGTTTTAGGCAAATCAACTCCTTCAGCATTCTTCTTTGTGGTTGCTAGGGGACCATCATTTACTATGTCACAGAGTTCATAGTCTTCCCCTATGATGTGATCTCTCATCCTATTCTTCCACTGGGAATAGTACTGACCATTGAAAAGTGGAGGTCTAGCAGTAGATTGCCCTTCCCAGTTCCCAGGTGGTGCACTCATGTTGATCTTTTCCTAAGGTGTTAGCCTCTTCAAGGATAACCTGCTCTGATACCAATTGATGTTCTAAACGTCAATACCACACAAGAGGAGGGGTGATTTGTGTGGTACCCAATTTTTGCTTTAGAAGAACCTGGTTCTTCTAAGTGTACTAACTACTGCTGTTCGCGGAATAATAAATACAGAAAATAAAGAACACAGAGATTTTTACGTGGAAAACACCTGGCTCAAAAGGTGAAAAAACCACGACCTACTACTCAGTAGGATTTTCCCAAACTTCTACTAAAATCACTGAGACAAAACAGCATTTACAAAACTCTTGTAAACCTAAGGATTAAACTCTAATCCCGTTGTGGCACACAGCCTCAACTGTTGCGACAACTTCAAGTTAACTCTAACTTGAATACTCGAAGTACCTAATACAATTGCTTCTATGAAAGCTGAAAGGTACAAGTTTAAATCACCTACTACAATTGAACTAAAATAAAAGAAAGACACAATGGAATTGGTTCTTCTATCTTGTCCAAGTAGCTTCAGGAATGCACACTTAAATCTCACATAAATTGCTTGCAAAATTGCCTCGCTCTTTTGCTCTCAATTTAGTTTAACTTCTGCGTATGTGCAACACCTGTAAAAGAGAACAATCACAGTTATTTAATGAGTTAGTAATTAGAGTTTGATTCAGACTCAATTGTTGATCTTCCATCGAAGTTGAGTCCTTGAACAACACAAACTCCAACCCTATCTTTTATCCGGATTGTATTCTCTTCTCATAAGGAGACTTTCTCTCCTTATCCCATATGCAACCTTTTCGATCAGTTAAGGAGATATTGCTGCTTGATTAATGAGACTTATCTCCTTCACGTGCATCTCACATGTATAGGGTGACAAACACTGTGCTTCACATGATGGACATGGTCCATGACTGAGTTCATTTGTCATTCTTCAAAACTTCACTTGTTCTTGGGCCAACACTGTTGTTGCAGGTAAACTCCGCAAGTGTCAAGAACTTATCCCAAAAACCCTTGAAATCAATAACACAGGCACGATGCATATCCTCCAATATCTGAATGGTGAGCTCGGACTGCCTGTCCATCTGGGGGTCAAATATTGTACTCAACTCGACTCGTGTGCCTAACTCACACTGCACAGCTCTCTAGAAAAACGATGTGAATTGCATACCTCGATGGGAGAAAATGGATACCGGCACACCGTGAAGTCAGACAATCTCGCGGATATAGATTTGACCTAGCTGCTCTGAAGAATAAGTGGTCACAATTGGAATTAAATGAGCCAACTTGGTCAACCTGTCTACAATCACCCATACTGCGTCAAATTTCTTCTGAGTCTGTGGAAGCCCAACAACGAAGCCCATGATAAAATGCTACCCACTTCCACTCGGGAATCTCAAGTCTCTTAAGCAAATTGCCTGGCCTCTGATGCTCATACTTCACTTGATGAAAATTTAGGTACCGAGCTACATACTCCACTATGTCTTTCTTCATTCTACTTAACCAATAGTGCTGTCTCAAATTCTGATACATCTTAGCGGTACCCAGATGAATGGAGTACCGCGAGCTGTGGGCCTCCTAAAGGATCAACTCACGTAGCCCATCTACATTGGGCAAACATAACTAGTCCTGCATCTACAACACACCGTTATCTCTAATAGAAACCTCCTTGGTATCGTCGTGCTATACCGTGTCCTTAAGGACAAGCAAATAGGGGTTGTCATATTGACACTCTCTGATGCAATCATATAAAGAAGACCGAGAAACCAAGCAAGCAAGAACCCGGCTGAGCTCCGAAACATCCAATCTAACAAACTGATTAGCCAAGGCCTGAACATCCAGGGCTAGTGGCCTCTCTACATGCCAAACTACCTAAACTCTCCGCTCTTCGACTCAAGGCATCGGCCACCACATTGGCCTTTCTGGGATGATATAGAATCCTGATACCATAGTCTTTAAGAAACTCTAACCATCTCTGCCGCTGCAAATTAAGATCATTCTGCTTAAACAGATGTTGGAGTCTTCGATGGTCAGTATAGACCTCTCATGGGACACCTTACAAACAGTGCCGCCAAATCTTCAGTGCATGAACAATAGCTGCCAATTCGAAGTCATGGACCAGATAATTCTTCCCGTGGACCTTCAACTATCGATACGCGTAGGCAATCACCCCGTCGTCTTGCATCAACGCCGCCAAACCCAACACGTGACACATCACAATACATACTGTAAAACCCCAAACCCATAGGCAACACCAACATTGGGGTTGTAGTCAAAGTAGACTTGAGCGTTTGAAAGCTCGCCTCACACTCATCGGACCATCTGAAAGGAGCACTCTTCTGGGTCAATCTGGTCATAGGTGCACCAACGGATGAGAAACCCTCTATGATACAGTGATGATACCCGGCCAAACAAAGGAAACTCCGAATATCAATAGCTGAAGACGATCTGGGCCAACTCTCAAATGCTTCAATCTTCTTTGGATCCACCTTGATCCCCTCACTCGACACCACATGACCTAAAAATGCCACCGGATCAAGCCAGAATTCAAACTTTGAGAATTTTGCATACAATTTCTTCTCTCTTAAGGTCTGGAGCACGATCCTCAAATGTTGCTCATGATCTTCCTGACTGCGAGAGTACACAAAGATGTCGTCATTAAAAACAATGATGAATGAATCAAGATATGGATGGAATATATTATTCATCAGGTGCATAAATCCTCAGGGGCATTGGTCAGCCCAAATGAAATCACAAGGAACTTCTAGTGACCATACCGAGACCTAAAGGCACTCTTCTGGATATCCGGATCCTGAATCTTCAGCTGATGATACCTTGAGCACAAATCAATCTTCGAGAACACTTTGGCACCCTGTAACTGATCAAACAAGTCATCAATGCGCAATAATGGATACCTACTCTTCACTATAACCTTGTTCAACTGACGTTACTCAATACACATGGGCATAAAACTATCCTTCTTCTTCACAAACAAAACCAGAGCACCCCAAGGCGACATACTAGGCCGAATGAAACCCTTATCAAGCAACACTTTGTCATGCCCCAACCTCGGGAGGCGCAACCGGCGCTCAATCCAGTGAACCCAACTGAGCAAGCCTTTTTAACACTTTCTACCCAACTCACTATGACCAAGAAAACCATGCTTTCATTTATTTATTTAGATAGTAGGAAAGATCGTACATATAACATTGCTAGTTCATTTCATATTACCACATTTAAACCATAGTTAGGTTTCCAAAATTTCATACAGTTACAGCTTAGAAGAACTAGCATTTAGAATTACAACACAGTTCATTGACCCATCCGTCACCCGTACATAACCCATACAAATGTCTACAGAGCCTCTAATGATACAAAAGACAATTACGATAACGTCGGCAACAAGGCCCCGGCTATACCTCAAAAGTGGAAATCTATAACAAAATACATACTGCATCACCCCTGGAAGAAAAGGGGCTCACCAAGACTGCTGAGAGGAGGATGCTCCGCTATCTACGATCGGCACTGTCTGCTATGGAACCACCTACATCCATTGAAAGATGTAGCGCCCCCGGCAAAAGGGACGTTAGTACCATGGAATAGTACTAGCATGTATAACTAAACACCATCTCATTAGAAAGAACTATCATAAAAGAACAATAAAATCACAAGGGACAATCAAAGCTTTAAACGAACGCCACATCATCAAATAAAAGAATCATATAATTTTCATATCTTTAGGTTGGGGCATTTAATACTGTTCATCATCATTCACAATACCACTGCTTTCTTGAGCGGAGTTCGATCACGACCCGATCGGCTAGGTTGCCTCATTTGAGACATGTACCTCAATCACAATCTCATTCTCACTTCCCGAAGTTCAATATCAGCACAATACCACCATGTGTGCGGCATGGCGTCCGATCACGACCCGATCGGCTAGGCCGTCTTACCATGACGTTGTTCCTTTTTCATTAATCATCTCATCTCAATCTTTATTCCACATATATCAATTCGTAGGCACTTGGGGCCACAATTATCACATCTTTTCCACTTTCAATGTCAACCTTGCAATTTAGGATTGTAGGCACATACAAAAGCAATTCAAGTTGTAAGCATAGATAAGATTTCACATAGTTGGCATGACAATCTCAGTTTTAATCTTGACTCGAAGTCTAGGCACTTCAACACATGGTTCATATTCTTCGCACATCTTTAAATTATCAAGAATAGTACATTGTACATATTGAGGCACACCTTTCACGTATATATTTGCAACACCAATTCTTATGAAACAACAATCAATACATCAATCAAATTTTAGTCTTACAACATTTGCATAAACACCAACGGAGCTCAATTTCTAAGAAGAGGGGGGTTTAGCCATACATACCTCAATGGAGCTTTTTTTTAAATTCTTACAATAATTCCTAAACTCTTAGCCACCTCGATCTATTTATGAGAATTACAAGTTGATCCAAAAATTAGAGAGATAATCAAGATTCTAGCTCACTTGAGCATACTCTCAAGCACTAAGTGAGCATTATAAATTTTAAGGTCTTTTGTGAAAAATTTTATCATCCTACACCCCATTTGTTACATTCTTAGCTCACAATCTCCCCATACCCTTTTATCACACATGCATGCAAGACAATCAACCCTTATACCCATGAACTCATTTGTAAATCACTTAATTTAGTAGAAATTTCTAAATCAAAGGTTAGAGCACAAGTTCTTACCTCTTAGGATGAAGGCCTAGCAAATTATACTTGAAAATCTTCAAAGATTTGGGCAAAGATTGTAGTGACTTGGTGAGAATTAGTTTCTCCCTCTAGAACTCCTTCTCTCACTCTAATTGCAGTAAAATAGCATAAAAGGGGTCTAATGGGGTGTTTTTAATGGGATGGGGTCAGGTTTTAAAAGTTAGAAAATAGGAGCCCCGACACAATCTGTGGTCGCATATGCGATCGCATAATTGACATGCGGCCCGCAAAAGGGACCGCAAAAATGGTCCTCAAAACTTGAACATTCTGCCCGGGTATGCGACAAGAATGCGGTCCGCATACCTGTTCTGCGGTCGAATAATGCACCGCAGAACTGCCCCTCGCAAAATTCCAAGGAGGTTATGCGATGACTATGCAGCCCGTATATTGATTATGCGATCGCATAATTGGCCGCATAGTTGACTTCAAAACTAACCAGCATACTGCCTCACTCTGCGGCGACTATGCGGTATGCATAGCTATTATGTGACGCATAATGGACCGCAGAAATGCGTTTTTCTAAAAAACATTATTCCTTAACTTTTTAATTCACAGATCAATCCAAAATGTCCGAAAGAATTTTACAAATTTCTAACACATATTCCTAACTTGGCACTACGAGATTTCGGGTTTTTGAGTAAAACTTTCACGGGGCCTTACACTCTTGCAACTGCTTCTTTAACTCCTTCAACTCCGCTGGGGCCATACAATATGGTAGGATAGAAATGGGCTGAGTGCCTCGGCAACAAGTCAATGCCAAAAACTGATATCTCTATCGGGCGGCATGCCTGGAAGATCTGCTGGAAATACATCTAGGAAGTCCCTCACTACCGGAACTGACTCAACGGTAGGAGTATTAGAATTGACATCTCTCACGAAGGCCAAATAAGCATCACACCCTTCTCAACCATCCGCCGAGCCTTTAGAAATGACACAACCTTGCTAGGAACATAAACCAATGTACCCTTCCACTCTAATTGTGGCAAACCTGGCATAGCCAGTGTCATAGTCTTAGCGTGACCATCCAGAATAGCATGATAGGGCGACAATCATTCCATGCCCAAGATAACATCAAAGTCTACCATACTGAGCAACAACAGATCAACTTTGGTCTCAAAACCACCAATAACAACTAAACACGATCGATACACACGGTCCACAATAATAGAATCTCCCACAGACGTGGACACGTATACATGAGAACTCAAAGAATTACGAGTTATATCCAAATACGGAGCAAAGTAAGATGACACATATGAATAAGTGGATACCAAATCAAATACGACTGATGCATCCCTATGACAAGCCGGAACCATACCTATAATGACTGTGTCTGATGCGACTGCCTCCGTCCTACCAGAAAAAGCATACAATTTGGCCTGGCTTTTCATTCTAGGGCGACCTCTACCCGCATGTCCCCCACCCCTACCCGGCTGTGCGAGTGGAGAGGCAACTAGAGCAGCAACCATGGTATGTGAAGTTTGAGGACCTGGCTAAATCTGTGGAGCCTGAGTAATCTGTGGAGGTGCACCCCTCCCGAGTCTAGGGTAGTCCCTCACCATATGACGGGTATCACCACACTCAAAGAAAACTCTCAGTGGGTGTGGCTCCTGGACTGGCTTGGGCGTTGTCGGCTAGATTGACAACTGAAGGCACCCCATGCGTAAGGTGCACTAGAAAGTGGATGAGCAAAGTGTGCAACCTGAGACCTCGGGATAATCGGAGCACCATTAGAAGATGAAAGTGCTGAATGAACTGGATGACTCATATAGCTTCTACCTGTCTACCATGATGGGCTGTAGCTGCAGCGTGGCCACCACTAAATCCTCCAGTACTTCAAGGCCTTTTGGCCTACCTATCCTCTCTCTCTCTCACGGCCCCGCATACCCCCCAACCTCCGTGCGATCTCTACCACCTACCGGTATGGGGTATCTGTCTCCAACTCTCGCGCCATGTTGAATCTAATACCATAGTTGAGCCCCTCGATGAATCGGCGGACTTTCTCCCTGACTACAGAACCCAAGGTAGGTGCATGCCTAGACAACTCACTAAATTTGAAGGCATACTCTAACACTATCATAGCACCCTGGTGCAGCTGCTCAAACTCAATGCTTCCTGAAGGGTATAGGAAACAAACTCTCTCAAGAACATATCTGAAAACTGTGTCCATGTAAGTGAAGCTGCATCGGCTAGGATACTCTCCTCGTAAGCTCGCCACCACTGATACCTTGCTCCTAACAGCAGGAATGTAGTAAAAGCAACTCCGCTTGTCTCCACAATACCCATGGTGAGGAGAATATGGTGGAACTTTTCTAGAAAACTTTGTGCATCCTCTGAAGCTAAGCCACTGTAAGTAGGAGGATGATACTTCTTGAACCTCTCAAGCCTAAGTTGCTTCTCCTCAGATGCCACTGCCCTATCCTTGGGCTGAACTGGAACAACAGGCTGTACTGGCATAACCTCTAGGACCTGATCAATTTGGACCCGCTACTCTGGAGTACGGGCGGCGGGAGTCTGAGCTCCTCCCCCAGCTTAAGATGTGGTTGTTGCAAGTGGAATCGACCCCGCCTGAGCTAGACTACCAAACATGCTCAAGAACTGTGCGAGGGTCTCTTGAAGTGCAGGGGTGGCAACAGGTGCCTCGGGTGCCTGCCCCTGTCACACCTCCTTTTTTACTACACCTCCGGAAAGGGTATAATAAAGGGAGTTTTTCCAATTAAAGGACAATTGAAACGGGATTATTTATTTAAAGATTCAGAGTCGCCACTTGGGATAATTTATGGTGTCCCAAGTCACCGGTTCAAATCCCGAGTCAAGGAAAAGATTGACTCTGTATTACAGTCCGCGAACCAGAAATCCGGGCAAGGAATTCTGTTAACCCGAGAGAAGGTGTTAGGCACTCCCGAGTTCCGTGGTTCTAGCACGGTCGCTCAACTGCTATAATTGGCATAATTATCTGATTTTAAGAATATTTTGAACCTATGTGCCTTTTTAACTTTAGAATCGCTTTTATTTATTTTAAAGAAGATTTAAAGTCATCTAAAATATGTCTTTGGATCGCGTCACATGAAATGTACCCGCAATCCGAAACACATTTTATTCAACGTTATAAGGATTTGGATTTGGGTCACATGAAATGCACACCCGAATTTAGGAAGGTAAATTATTAAAATGACGCGCCTAAAGCAACTACGCGTTTTTAACTTTGCGAGGGCCATGGAAATTTGCTAACTGGCACGCCTCAAATACTAAGGATTTTAAAAGAAATAATTAAGTGAGAGCCACGCATTTGATATTTTATTTGGCGCGGCGCACCTCAATTCCATTTTAAAAGGATATTCAAACTAAAGCTCGGAGGGCCATAAACTATTTATTATCTACTATGACTCACCTCAAATCTAGAGAATCGGTGAATTACTAAAATTGTAACTACCCAAAACGTAAAGTCTAAACTAACTCAGCACTAATGCACGATCCACTCCAACATTTGGGCCTGACAGCGATACCCAAAGCCAAAATTTCGAAGCCACTGAATGCTGACTACACACACACGTGTTGGGCCATAGAAATCTGACCTGAGGCTGGCCCAATGAAGTGAGGTTGAGAGCCTCGATCGAGCCCTTTTGACGGTACAATACAGGCATTGAATTGATCATTTATTTGCAATAAACCAAAATAACACAAGACCTAGTTAAATCTGAATCCAAGACATATGCATTAATTATCAATAAATTTGCATCAACAGAATAACAATCATAAACCTCACTTTCAGGAACAGGCACTCGTCCTTTTCATTCAAACACACTTTGACCCATAAGAACTAAAATGATAAATTAAAGATTTAAGAACAACGGAGCTTAACCATATGAATGAACATGCTCATACTAAACATGGATCATTTTTGTAAACCTAATGCAAACAGACCAGTAAGAGTAACAAGTACTTGTCTTACAAATCCATCCAAACATGAAAATACACATGACCTCATGTGATCCTTAATGACATACATGAATGAGTGAATACAGGCTTTGATCTAGCACTATTAGGCAAACATATCTACCTTAAACTATTCCATGCAATTTCTAAACAGATCTAGCACATATTGAATGAGTGAATACCAAACAAAGTCCCATTACCAATTCCATCATAATCCCAAATGTTCATAGCACCACATTAATTCGAACACCTTAGATAATAAATATGACTTAAGACCTTAAATGAAAAAAAAAACAGAGTAAAAGTGGAAAGAAGAGGAAAACAATCAACAGATCTTCATTTTTCTTCACAACATGTAATTCTTCAGATTCACTTCACAACCACAGGGGGTTACAAGGTCGTGAACCTGGAAATGGAACAAATGAAACAGAAATGAGGTATCAGCACGGCAGTATCGAGAATCAGCACCAGCAAAACCCAGAAAATTGATTTGAAACAATTCAAAACTAAACCCAGTCGAACAATAAACCAAGCTGACTTCAAAACCGAGCTTTCAAAACCAAATTCAAACCATTTTAACCCCAGATGAAGCAGAAAATTCTTTCCGGAAAAATGAAAACCTTCAGATTCAAAGCCAAAGATTAATGGAACAGTAAAACTCTTTTCTTTTGTATTTTTCTGGAATTCTATTTCTAATCCTCTTAGGTCTGCCTTGCAAGGCAAGTTTAGGGTGCCTTTATAGGCAAGGGACTAGGGCAACTATTACATTTTATTGTTTCAATTCTAGTCCCTTTCTAATTCTTATTTTTGCTAGTTGATCCCTCAAATTTTGGCTTGCTTGCCAAGCAAGGCCCTTTTCCAGCTTCCAAAAAGCTTCTTCAGGTGGTTACCAAAAGATTCCCTAGATGAACTACCTAAAATACCCTTCCAGGATCCTGTTTTTACCCTAAAACCATCCGGGTCAACTGGTCAAGCTAAATGGGTCACAGGCCCCAAATTGAATCCCTATTTGGGCCTGTTGCTATTTACAAATCAATTGAACTATTTAGGGGCCACAGAATATAACTTGATCCCCATAATTTTCACATAAAGAAACCCAAAATCATTTTTCAAAAGTGGCCAAAACAAGACCAAAATTCACTGAACTATACATCATTGTGATCTTATTAAATCAGAGCCCTAAGCAACTAACAATTATACAGATAAACCACTAGAAACTGGTTTTAATTAGACTAACATTAACTAAACACACATAAAAATACAAGAAGCAGGGAAAGAAATGAAGAGAAGGAAATCAAGGAAAGGAACTACCTAAAACATGGGAATTAAATCAAATGCAACTAATCATGATTTCTTTTTCATCATGCAAACAAAAGTGATTCGAGGAAAAAAATAACAAAGGAAAGAAAAGATAAAGCAGAGAAGATTTGAAAGCTGAAAAACAAATAATCCGGAACAGATGAGGTGAGGAGGTGACGACTGATAAAACAAACGGAAAAAGAAAAATGAAAGAAGGCAATGGAAGGTAAAATACCTAAGGAAACAGCCCAAACAAGCCTTGAATTCACAACTCGAACCTTCGATTCTTGGCCTAAATGGGCCTCAATCGTGTGTTCTCAAACGAAAACACACAACTAAAGCCAATTTCGACCTCCAATCTCAAACACTCGACGATTTGGGATTTTTGGGTTTTAGGGTTCGTCTTTCAAAACTAGATTCGAGAGGTCTCAGGGGTGTTCGAGGGAAACTGGTGTAGGATTTATCATGAGGGAGGCAAGGGGGCTCTAGGGTGTTATTTCGGTGAGGTTTGAGGTCGGCGCCGCCACCGAAGAAAGTTAGGGCGGCGCTAGGGTTTTTAAAATTTGAAGAGATACAGGGGGACTTGAAAGACATGGGTCGGGTCTTTGAAATGAGGGGGTTGAGGGGATTTCGTGGTGTTAATTTGGTGGGGATTGGCCACCGGCCACCGCCGTGGGGTGATTTCCGGCGGTGGCGGACGGCGGCGATGGGGGGGGGGTCTCTGTTAAGGTGAGAGAGATGAGAGATGGGGGGTAGGGGGGGCGTTTGGACACTTATATCTTAAGTGACCCCAGCTTTAGGGCCGTTGGATCAAAGATCCTCGACGGCTGGGATCAAATGGAGAGGGAAACGGGGTCGTTTGGAGTTAATGGAGACCGGGTAAGGGGATTGGGCCAGTTTGGGTGGCGGGTCAGGGCGTGGAATTGGGCTGGGATGGGTTTGTTTTGACCGGGTGCAAGGATTTGGGCCTGTGCAATTTAACAAAGCAGCCCAGCCTGCTTCTTCCTCTTTATTTTCATTTCTTTTCATTTTTTCCAAAAATTCTTTTTCTTCTTTTTTCCAAAATGAAATAAAAATCTAAATTAATTCCCAGAACCTAATTAACCTAAAAAAAATTCTAATTAAACCTACATGATAATTATCACAATTAATTAAAAACAAATTAAAAAAAGGTACTCAAAATAAAAGTTAACATTAAAAGTGCAAATTAAACTATTTTTTTTGTTTTCTTTTTTATAAAATAACTTACTTACTAATTAATTCCTACAAATGCAAAGTTAAATCCTAAATGCAAAATGCAACCTATTTTTTTATTTTTCATCAATTAAACAAAAATAAAAATGCACAGACAAATGCAAACAATTAACAAAAATGCCATAAAAATCCACAAAATTTTGCAAAATGAAAGAAATTATTTTGTTTTAAATTTATGGGAGTAATTTATATAGGGAAAAAATCACGTGCTCACACCCCCCAACCGGAGCTGCTAGTGGATCCTCTGTCGCAACTCGGACAGGTGCTCTAGCGCCATGCTGAATCTAATACCATAGTTGAGCCCCTCGATGAATCGGCGGACTTGCTCCCTGACTATAGAAACCAAGGTAGGTGCATTCCTGGACAACTCACTAAATTTGATGGCATACTCTGACACTATCATAGCACCCTGGCCCAGCTGCTAAAACTCTGCGCGCCATGCTTCCTGAAGGGTCTAGGAAACAAACTCTCTCAAGAACATATCTGAAAACAGAGTCCATGTAAGTGAAGCTGCATCGGCTGGGATACCCTCCTCGTAAGCTCGCCACCACTGATACCCTGCTCCTGACCACTGGAATGAAGTAAAAGCAACTCCGCTCATCTCCACAATACCCATGGTGCGGAGTATATGGTGGAACTTCTCTAGAAAACTTTGTGCATCCTCTGAAGCTAAGCTACTGTAAGTAGGAGGATGATACTTCTTGAACCTCTCAAGCCTATGTTTCTTCTCCTCAGATGCCACTGCCCTATCCTTTTGCTGAATCGGAACAACAGGTTGTGCTGGCATAACCTCTAGGACCTGATCAATTTGGACCCGCTACTCTGGAGTACGGGTGGCGGGAGTTTGAGCTCCTCCCCTATCCTGAGATGTGGTTGTTGCAAGTGGAATCAACCCCGCCTGAGCTACACTACCAAACATGCTCAAGAATTATGCGAGGGTCTCTTGAAGTGCAGGGATGGCAACAGGCGCCTCGGGTGCCTGCCCCACAACTGGAGCTACTAGTGAATCCTCTGACGCAACTCGAACAGGTGCTCTAGCTGCATCATGTGCCCCTCCTCGGCCCCGACCTCTTGCGGCTTTAGCAGGGGGCGCGGGTGCCTGATAGTCGGATGCAGCAGTGCGTGTCCTCCATGAGAGAATAGAAAGTTAAAGATTTAGATTTTCAAAGTCAACCAATTTGCACGACAAGGAATCAAAGAAGTGGAGTTTTCCTAACATTTTTGTAGCCTCTCGAAGATAAGAATAGACGTCTCCGTACCGATTCGCAAGATCCTACTAAACCTACTTATGACTCGTAACACCTATGAATCTAGAGCTATGATACCAACTTGTCATGACCCCAATTTTCCACCTTTGGATGTCGTGATGGCACCTAGTCTTTAAGAATAGGTAAGCCTAACATTTAATAATAACTTAATAGAAATAATCAATAGAAATACTAAAGCAAGACTGAATAACTCATATAAACTTCCAAAATAGGATCTCAACAACACTCTTCCCAAAACCGTTGGAACTGAGTCATAAGCTCTACAGAATAATCTAGAATGTCTACTACAACACTATCTAAATAAGAAAAAAAACAAAAGTGAAATGATATGGAAGGTGATTCTGAGGCATGCGGACACCGAGCAGTTATACCTTGAAGTCTATAGAAGGCAGCTGACAGTCAATCACTAACGTCCAGCACAAGCAGACGTACCTGGATTTGCATAAAAAGATGTGCAGAAGCGTAGTATGAGTACACCACAATGATACTAGTATGTATCAAGCCTAACCTCAGTAGAGTAGTGACAAGGCCAGGTTAAGACACCTACTAGGACAAGATAAATGTAATAACTAGTTGTAATAGAAAATGGGTAGATGAATAATAACGAAGCAGTCTAATAATGTAAATTAACGACAGAATTGTAAGCATAAAGACAACGATAAGGAAGCAATGAATGAGAATCACAGTTAGTCAAATACGGAACAAACTGATAAAACAAGGAAGAATAAAAGCCACAAGAACAGTTCAACCAATAACTCTTTCCAACATGAGACGCACAACAAGAATCACAACCGCGGTACAGCCTCGTATACAACAAGAATCACAATCGAGGTACCGCCTCGTTCACATTTCTCAATTTCCATCACAATCTTTCCTTATAGCGCCGCGTGAGCCTTACATTTAGATAGTTTAGAAAATATTTTTTCCGAAATAGTTACACGCACATTAGCCCACCTTATAACGCCACGTGGCTTCAAGTATTTCTCTTACTAGCAACACGTACATAAGTCCCACCTTATACCGTCGCATGTACATTAATCCCCCATCTTTATACAGTCACATGCGCATCAATATCATAATAAAATAACAACTCGCACCACAAGTGCCCATATGCCACAACTTGCACAACAATATCAATGTTTCCTGATGATAGGCTATAATTACGTATTTTAGTCGCTTGTTACACTCTAATTTACTGCACTTTAATTGAGTTTGAGCTTTAATCGCTAGTGTTTTGCACTAAATATGTGTTTTATGCCTTGTAGGAGTGATTCCGAGCTATGTAGATATTATGGAATGAATTCAAGTGATTTGGAGCTTTGAAGTCTGAGTAAAAGCCCAAGGAATTAAGCCGAGATCGTGTTTGGAGGTCGTGTACCAAGTTCGGATGTTAAAAGAGGACGAAATAAGTTCACTCTGAGAAAATTACACTGCCGCGCCGCAAGGCGCAGCGCAGCAGTGTAAAATACTGCCTGATGCAAAAAGTTGAGGCTGCTGATAATCTCCACTAGTGCGCCGCAGGGTGCGGCGCGGGTGTTCAATTTTTACATAGCTAAGTCCTAGTTCGCGCAGGAATGGGTTTTTTTCATCTGGGCCCGACCCTACTTGGTATAAATACATGTAAAAATGCCATTTTGAAGACTTTTGACATATCTTGGACATATTTTTGACACAGATTCGACCTAAGGAGGCAGAGACACAATAGGAGCAAGGCGGGGAATTCTTCTACGAGTTTTTCCTTCCTCTTCCTATTTTTCATTGTTGGTTATGACTTTTAGTATTGTAGTTTTACATACTATTATGAATAACTTGTTATCTAGAGTTTTGATAGAACCTTTTGTAGGATAAATTCTTGTTATGTTTTTATATAATTTAGTCGTAGCTTTTCTCTATTTGTTCAACTACGTTTATATTGTGGTTGGTTGAAGAGCTCTCAATTAGTTGTGCCTATTTAGTATGTATTACTCGGGAGAGAGTGCATATTTAGGTAGTTGTTGAACAACATCACTCCCAAAGTATAAGAGGGATCTATAACTGCGGGTTTAAAGGCGGGATTAGGGATAACGAAGCCTTGGTTGCAATCTAAAGTGAGATGTTAACTCGGGAGAGTATGTCTAGTAAATTGTCATAATTACTCGGGAGAGAATTACAACACGCAGAGCGCTCATGATCAGTAGAGAATACTTAGGCAAAATTATAGAAGACATAGCGGGAAGGATTCCGACAATTGGGGAAATCATAACTCTAGACCTCCTTAATCTTTTCTCAACCTTGTAGTATCTTTATTGTTAATTTATTATTTTAATTTGTTAGTTAGTTTGTTAAACACAAGAATCTTAATATCTATAAGTTAGGAATTATTCAAGCTTGTGTTCATGGTGATAGTGAACAACTATAGCTAAGCCTTAGTTCTCCGTGGGATTCGACTCCGGACTTTTAGACCGGATTATATTTGCAGCGACCGCTTATCCTTTTTAGGACTAGAGTTGAGCGTGATCAAATTTTGGCGCCGCTGTCGGGGAACTAACGGTGTAGTTGTAGCTGTATATATTGCTAGGTTACGAGTTTGAACTTTTATTTTGTTTTCTTTTATTTTGTTTTTTTTTTGTATTTTTTTTATATAACTATCGATTTGAGAAACATGGCATCTTGGAATTATGGGAATTTAGGTATAGATAATTCTACTGTTGATCTCCATACATATTGTGAAGGAAACCACCCGTGGCAAAATTTTCAAGACGTTCCTGAGAGCGAGTTATATGCACCAACTCAATCTTATTTGTGGAATGTGTGTGATGTGTGTGGTGGTAAAAATGGTCACCTTCATGGTTGTGCTTATATTTCTTATTTTCCCCCAACTCCTTACTATGATGGTTCTACCTTTTCTTGTGAAGTTAATAGGAACAAAGAACCTGGGAATGTGGACCTGAAGGAGATCAAGGATATGCTAAAGTGTCTTCTGGAACAAAACAATGAGAACCAATTACTCATAGAAAGGCAAGAGGCAACTATTCGCAAGTTGGAGGCTCAATTGAGTCAAGTGGTTGGAGCTTTTAATGCTCAACAAGCCAATATTGAGGATAGCAGCCAAGAAGAGCATGAATTTGAGGTGTTAATTGGGGAGGTCAGAGTAGAACATCAACAACCTAGCCAACTACAATTTGAGGATGTCAATGTTGAAGAAGTGAGACTAGAGTCAACCAAGGACTTTGAGGATATAAATTTTGTTGACTCTAGTATCATTGATGTTGAGGATATTGGAAGTCCTGAAGTTCATGTGTTTGAGCGCATTGGTCCACACTCCAAGCATTTTTCCACATTATGTTTGGATGATGATATGGAAATAGAGTCATCTGAACCAATCGAAGAGTCAAGGAATGAGGAACAAGGTGCATATATTCTGGAACTCTTCTTGCCAGAAAGTCAGGATTACATACCTCATACAAAGGCCAAGGAGTGCAGAATACTACATTATTTCCTTGGGCCAGTTAGATTCGTCCCACCGTCCCATGACCATAATCATAAGCTTGAATCAAAACTTGGGGTTCAATTCATAAGCTCGAGGTGGAGGCAAAAAGTGATTCGCGTCGTGCCGCGACGTTAAATCAATCGCTTGTTTGGAGGCAACCCAGCTTTATTTATTTTTTATTTTTTTTAATTGTATTATTTTTGTAGTGTCAATTTTTTTTTTTAGGAGCATGGAAAGCAAAGGTATTGGAAGGATGCAACAGTAAATCAAATGGTTGGAACTAAGTGTGAGGTACCCGCACGAAGGACCAAGCCTGGGAGAAGTCTGAGTACCCCATGAACTGCTAGTGCTTCGGCCTTTGGCCTACCAGGGAGTTTCTCTTATCCTCTTATGGTTATGTCGTGCATTGGGGACAATGCACAATTTTAAGTGTGGGGTAATGAGATTGTCTGGGTAACTTTTCATGCTACTTTAGCTGTATTAGTTTAATGAAATAGTATTTTTTAAAAAAAAAAAATTGGACTTTTCCCGGCGATGGATCTATTAGACAATTTTCTTGAGGGATTTAAGTCTAAAAAAGAGATTTTTTGTTTTGTTTTAGGTAGTGTAGTAACTCCCCCTTGGTTTTTCTTTGGGCCACGGTTCTTTTCCAATGGTTTTATTTGAACCGGGTGTAGTTAGCTTTTTTTTTGGGAGTAGGAGCCATTGTGTTGTGTTTTGAATTGAATCAATATCTCTTAACTTTGTTATGCCTTGAGAATAGTAAGTACTTTGGTTGTGACGCTTAGGCTCAGTTTTTGACTCTTGTATAAGTACCTTAAATTATATGATTTTAAATTTGCTTAACTGCTTTGACTAGAGCATCTTGATGTATCCAATCCTGAGTGAGTTATGTTCCATGTGTGTGTAAGGTTTTGTGTTATTCTGTGCATTGCATTTGATGCCTAGAACTTGCCCCGTGTGTTTGCACACCAAAATAGTAGTTTTGTTCAGTCTAGGAAGTGATATAGGCATTTCTTTGTTGACCCAGATAAGTATATTTTTCCCGCCTAATTGTTATGTATCGTAGTTAACCCATTTGAGCCTCTAATCCTATTTCTTTGGCAACCACATTACAAGTCTTACCCAATTGTTTGAATGGACTATCTATTTGAACCTTTTAACCTCTCATAAGCACTTAAATTGTGATGATTTATGTAAAAGTTAAGTGTGGGGTGGTTGGTTTGGCTTTTGAGTGGAACTAATGAAATCAGGAGAAAGGTGCACTGCTTTGAACAAGTAAGAGCCACTTGAATTGAAAAAAAAATATAGTTGTATTGCTGTGGAAAAAAAAAGTATTTCTTTGATAAGTGGTGGCTGTTGATGTAAGTGTGCTTAAAGAAGAATGGGGTAATATACATTGATGTGAAGGTGGAGTTTTGGTTTGACATAAGTATGGGGTTTAAATGTTAAAGTATATGTATTAAAGTGCTTAGGGAGGTGTAGTCACTCTTATATCTAAATATATCCTACTCATCCCGTAGCCTACATTACAACCAAATAAAGTCCTAATTGATCCTAGACTGAATGAGCTCGATTAGTGGAGTAGTACACTACGGGCAAGCTTATGGTGCATCTTTTGTGGCATATGAATGTTATTTCTGAGAGTGAGTGAATTCTTTCTATCTTGAGTTCCTAAGTGTTCTTAAATTTTATTGTGTGGAACTACTCTCTTTTGTTGTGTGAGGGCACTTGATTCATGAAGGAAAGGTAATGTCATTGACCTCTATGTTAGAGTAAGTGGGCGAGTGATAATGCGTGGTACTTGTGAGTCAAATCTTGAGGTTAAGATGTTACGTTTTTGTGCTTAATTTATTTTAAATATTCTTGGCATAATGAATTAGGAGAGTTGTTTGAAAAGGTCGTGTCTATATAAAGTGAAGTTTCATTGCTCGAGGACGAGCAATGGTTTAAATGTGGGGTGTTGATGATAGGCTATAATTACGTATTTTAGTCGCTTGTTACACTCTAATTTACTACACTTTAATTGAGTTCGAGCTTTAATCGCTAGTGTTTTGCACTAAATATGTGTTTTATGCCTTGTAGGAGTGATTCCGAGCTATGTAGATATTATGGAATGAATTCAAGTGATTTGGAGCTTTGAAGTCTGAGTAAAAGCCCAAGGAATTAAGCAGGGATCGTGTTTGGAGGTCGTGTACCAAGTTCAGATGTTAAAAGAGGACAAAATAAGTTCACTCTGAGAAAATTACACTGCCGCGCCGCATGGTGCGCCGCAAGGCGCGGCGCAGCAGTGTAAAATGCTGCCTGATGCAAAAAGTCGAGGTTGCTGATAATCTCCACTAGAGCGCCGCAGGGTGCGGCGCATGGTGCGGCGCGGCTGTTCAATTTTTACAGAGCTAAGTCCTAGTTCGCGCAGGAATAGGTTTTTTTCATCTGGGCCCGACCCTACTTGGTATAAATACATGTAAAAATGCCATTTTGAAGACTTTTGACATATCTTGGACATATTTTTGACACAGATTCGACCTAAGGAGGCAGAGACACAATAGGAGCAAGGCGGAGAATTCTTCTACGAGTTTTTCCTTCCTCTTCCTATTTTTCATTGTTGGTTATGACTTTTAGTATTGTAGTTTTACATACTATTATGAATAACTAATTTGTTATCTAGAGTTTTGATAGAACCTTTTGTAGGATAAATTCTTGTTATATTTTTATATAATTGAGCCGTAGCTTTTCTCTATTTGTTCAACTACGTTTATATTGTGGTTGGTTGAAGAGCTCTCAATTAGGTGTGCCTATTTAGTATGTATTAGTCGGGAGAGAGTGCATATTTAGGTAGTTGTTGAACAACATCACTCCCAAAGTATAAGAGGGGTCTATAACTGCGGGTTTAAAGGTGGGATTAGGGATTACGAAGCCTTGGGTGCAATCTAAAGTGAGCTGTAATAAACAAAGCCAGCTAGCGTAACTCGGGAGAGTATGTCTAGTAAATTGTCGTAATTACTCGGGAGAGAATTACAACACGCAGAGTGCTCATGATCGGTAGAGAATACTTAGGCGAAATTATAGAAGACATAGCGGGAAGGATTCCGACAATTGGGGAAATCATAACTCTAGACCTCCTTAATCTTTTCTCCAACTTGTAGTATCTTTAGTGTTAATTTATTATTTTAATTTGTTAGTTAGTTATTTAAACACAAGAATCTTAATATCTATAAGCTAGGAATTGTTCAAGCTTGTGTTCTTGGTGATAGTGAACAACTGTAGCTAAGCCTTAGTTCTCCGTGGGATTCGACTCCGGACTTTTAGACCGGATTATATTTGCAGCGACCGCTTATCCTTTTTAGGACTAGAGTTGGGCGTGATCATTTCCACAACAATAGCCCATGGCTCAACCACAATGCGTACATGAATATCAATAATAACAAATGAATGTGAATTGCTCAACAAGGAAGATATCTCAACAATTAACAACTTCACTACAATGTGATAACGACTTTCACAACTTCAACACCAATAACTAAACAAGAAGATAATTCACGAAATAATGACTTCAAGTAAAAGTAATTCAACAATTAAAGATGTAACAATGGGATAAGAAAATCAATAACTTCAATTAAAGCATAAGAGCAAAGTATTAAGTAAGATATAGACTAATACAAGTAAGAGTAGATTGACAATGGGAATTAAAACATGATATGAAAATTCAATTAAAGGCGTGGAAAGAGTCTAAATAACTTAGAGCGGTCAAAATACCACATATAGCCCATGTACCCACTCGTTAGCTTGCGTACATGGCTTTCACATAACACAATTAATCCCAATCCTAAGGTGTAGTTCTCCCACACAAAGTTAGGCAAGACACTTACCTCAACTAGGCCAACTCAACCCTCAAAAATAGCTTTTCCCCTAAAATTCACCTCCACACGACTCAAATCTAACCAAAATTGACTTAATATCATTAAATAATGCAAGGAAAAACAATTACAATAAATAAATCTATGATCTTTACACTTCCCAAAAAATCAACAAAAGTCAACCCCGGGCACGCCTGGTCAAAACCCAGGTCCAAGGGTAGATTCTGACTGGCCATAACCCCCACGAGTCCATATATGTGATATGTTTTAAAATCCAAGTCCAAATCGACTCTCAAAACATAAATTCTTATTTTTCAAAAACTTGACAAAAAATTTCAATTTTTTCTGTTTAATTCACATAAATTTGATGTTAAATCTTAGATATATTAATGAAATATAGTTGGAAATTGGAATCACTTACCCAATGTTTGTAGATGAAAATTCCCTCTCCAAATCGCCTCCTACCGAGTCTAGGGTTCTAAAACGAGAGAAATGAGATGAAATACCGACTGTTCTAACCTTTTGTTCAGTTGCGTTTGTCGCAATTGTGACATGGGTTCGCAATTGCGAACCCTCGCAATTGTGAAGAAATCCTCGCAAATGCGGCCACTGACAGCCTAAGAGGAGATCACAAATGCGACATTGGCTTCGCATTGACGAAGTCTGTCTTCATCGCAAATGCGACTCTTTTGTCGCAAATGCGAACTACCCGAACTCCTATAACTATTTGCTATTGTGACCTAGGTATAACAATTGAGACACCTGAGGCCCCCCTTGCTAAGGTCGCAATTGCGACCCTGGTGTTTGCAAATGCGACACCAGAAGCATCAACAGACCCGATTCTATTTTTTCAGTCCAAGACATTCTGTAACATGTCCGGAATTCATCTGAGCTCTCGGGGCTCCAAATCAAACATCCATACAAGTCTGAAAATATCATACGGACTCGCTAGCGCGAGCAAAACACAAAAATAACACCTAGAACTATGAATCAGACACCAAAACGCATGAATTCCAAAGTAAAGTTCAAGAACTTCTGGAATTGCAACTAAGCGTCTGAATCACATCAAATCAACTCAAAACGATACCAAATTTTGCAGACAAGTTCTAAATGGCATAACGGACCTATTTTAAGTCCCAAAATCAAATTGTGAACCTGATAGGTAAAAGTCAACCAACGGGTAAACTTCTAAACCTCAAATTGCTAATTTTCGACAAAACAACAAAAGCCAACATACGAACTTCCGAATTCGATTCCCGGCATACGGTCATGTCCAAAATCATGGTACGAATCTATCAGAGCCATCAAAACACCGTTCAAGGGTCGTTTTCACAAAATTCAAAGCTTGGTCAATATTTCTACCTTAAGCTTCTAGGTAAAGAACCAAATGGTCTAAATCAACCCGAAATCTTTTCGGAAAAAAACCAACTGATGATAGGCTATAATTACATATTTTAGTCGATTATTACACTCTAGTTTACTGCAGTTTAGTTGAGTTTGCGCTTTAATCGCTAGTGTTTTGCACTAATTGTATGTTTTATGCCTTGTAGGGGTGATTCCGAGCTATGTAGATGTTATGGAATGAATTCAAGTGATTTAGATCTTTGAATTCTAATTAAAAGCCCAAGAAATTAAGCCGGGATCGTATTCGGGGATCAACGGATGATAGAGCAACAAAACAAAGAATCGAGTAGGCATATTATGCACTGTCTAGTAAAATGCACATAACTTTTTGTTCAGAACTCCATTTTAGCTACACAACATACGATTGGAAAGCTAACGCAAAGGGATACAACTTTCATGTTTTACGTTTTTCCAAATTCCAAAAATGCGGTCGAAACCGCGACCGCGAACCTGGACGCGGACGTCCAGGCTTGGAAACTTGTCCTTTTTCGCGTAGGAGAAGGTATAATTGTTTGGGTCCGACCCTACTTGGTATATATACATGAAAACGGTATTTTGAGGGGAGGAGACTAATTTTTGACACATATTCGACCTAAGGAGGCAGAGACACAATAGGAGCAAGGCGGAAAATTCTTCAACTAGTTTTTCCTTCCTCTTCCTATTTTTCGTTGTTGATTATGACTTTTAGTATTGTAGTTTTACATACTATTATGAATAACTAATTTGTTATCTAGGGTTTTGATAGAACCTTTTGTAGGATAAATTCTTGTTATGTTTTTATATAATTGAGCCGTTAGATTTCTCTACTTGTTCAACTACGTGTTTATTGTTGTTGCTTGAATGGCCATCGATTGATTGTGCCTATTTATTATGTGTTGCTTGAGAAAGGATACATATTTAGGTGGTTGTTGAACAACGTCACTCCTAACGTATGTGAAGGTTTAGAAATAACAAAGCCTTGACGTGGTCATAATGAGCGGTTAGATAATGCCAACTAGCGTAGTTCGAGAGAATATGTCTAGTAAATTGTTGTAGTTGCTCGAGAGAGAATTACGGCATCTAAAGTGCCCACGATCAGTAGAAAATACATTGGCAAAATTGTAGGGAACATAGCTAGAAGGATTCCGACAATTGGGGAAATCATAACTCTAGACCTCCTTAATTTTGTCTCCAACCCTTTGTCTCGTTAGTTGAGAATTTTACCGCTTTGTAGTATTTGCTAGTTAATTAGTTAGAAATATAAATCTCAATCTTTATAATTTAGAAAATTGTTTAATCTTGTCTTCTTAGTGATATTAAACAGATACAGCTAAGCCTTAGTTCTCTGTGTGATTCGACTCCGGACTTTTAGACCGGATTATATTTGCAGCGACCGCTTATCCTTCTTAGGACTAGAGTTGGGCGTGACCAAATTTTGGCGCCGTTGCCGGGTAACTAACGGTGTAGTTGTAGCTGTATATATTGCTAGGTTGCGAGTTTGAACTTGTATTTTGTTTTGTTTTTTTTTGTTTTTATTTTATTTTATTATAACCGTTGATTTGAGAAACATGACATCTTGAAATTATGGGAATTTAGGTATAATTCTACTATTGATCCTCATAAATATTGTAAAGGAAACCACCCGTATCAAAATTATCAAAATATTCCCGAGAGCGAGTTATGTGCACCAACTCAATCTTATTTGTGAAATGTGTGTGATGTGTGTGGTGGTAAAAATGGTCACCTTCATGGTTGTGCTTATATTTCTTATTTTCCCCCAACTCCTTACTATGATGGTTCTACCTTTTCTTGTGAAGTTAATAGGAACAAAGAACATTGGAATGCGGACCTGAAGGAGATCAAGGATATGTTAAAGTGCCTTCTGGAATAAAATAATGAGAAACAACTGCAGATAGAGAGGCAAGAGGCTACTATTCGCAACTTGGAGGCTCAATTGAGTCAAGTGGTTGGAGTTGTTAATGCTCAACAAGCCAATATTGGAGATAGTAGCCAAGAAGAGCGTGAATTTCCGGTGTTAATTAAGGAGGTCAGAGTAGAACATCAACAACCTAGCCAACTACAATTTGAGGATGTCGATGTTGAAGAAGTGAGACTAGAGTCAGTCAAGGACTTTGAGGATACAAATTTTGTTGACTCTAGTATCATTGATGTTGAGGATGTTGAAAGTCCTGAAGTTCATGTGTTTGAGAGCATTGGTCCTCACTCCAAGCATTTTTGCACATTGGGCTTGGATGATGATATGGAAATAGAGTCATCCGAGCCGGTTGAGGAGTCAAGGAATGAGGAACAAGGTGCCTACAGTCTGGAATTTTTCTTGCTAGAAAGACAGGACTACATGCCTCATCTAAAAGCCAAGAAGTGTAAAATAGTACAATGGTTGCTTAGGCCAATTAGATTTGTTCCTCCACCCTTGGAGCATAGCCGAAAACTTGATGCCAAATTGGGGGTTCAATTCATAAGCTCGAGGTGGAGGCAAAAAGTGATTCGCGTCGTGCCGCGACGTTAAATCAAGCGCTTGTTGGGAGGCAACCCGGCTTTACTGCTTTATTTTATTTTATTTTATTTTATTTTTATTTTCTAATCGTATTATTTTTGTAGTGTCGATTTTTTATTTTTTAGGAGCATGGAATGCAAAGCCATTGGAAGGATGCAACAACAAACTAGATGGTTGGAACTAAGTGTGAGGTACCCACACGAAGGACCAGGCCTGGGAGAAGTCTGAGTGCCGCATGAGATGTTAGTGCTTCGGCCTTTGGCCTACCAGGGAGTTTCTTTTACCCTCTTGTATGTATGGGTGTGCATTGGGGACAATGCACAATTTTAAGTGTGGGGTGAGGAGATTGTCTGGGTGACTTTCTATGCTATTTTAGTTATGTTAGTTTAATTGAATATTTTTTTTAGTAGAAAAGATTGGACTTTTCCCGACGATGGATATATTAGACAATTTTCTTGAGGGATTTAAATCTAAAGAAAAAAAAAGACAAAAAAAGATTTTCTTTTGTTAGGTAGTGTAGCAATTACCCCTTGATTTTTCTTTGTGTCGCGGTTCTTTTTTAAGGTTTTTGTTTGAACCAGGTGTAGTTAATTATTTTTTTTTGGGAGTAGGCCATTGTGTTGTGTTTTGAATTGAAGCAATATCTCTTGACTTTGTTATGCCTTGAGAATAGTGAGTACTTTGGTTGTGATGCTTAGGCTCAGTTTATGACTCTTGTATAAGTACCTTAAATTGTATGATTTTAACTTTGCTTAACTGCTTTGACTAGAGTGTCTGTGAATCCAATCCTGAGTGAGTTATGTGCCATGTGTGTATAAGGTTTTGCGTTATTCAGTGCATTGTATTTGATGTCTAGAACTTGCCCCGTATGTTTGCAAAGCGAAATAGTAGTTTTATTCAGTCTTGGAAGTGATATAGGCATTTCTTTGTTGAGCCAGATATGTATATTTTACCCGCCTAATTGTTATGTATCGTAGTTAACCCCTTTGAGCCTGTAATCCTGTTTCTTTGACAACCACATTACAAGCCTTACCCATTTGTTTGAATTAATCATCTATTTGAACCTTTTAACCTCTCATGAGCACTTGAATTGTTATGAACTGTGTAAAAGTTAAAGTGTGGGGTGGTTGGTTTGGCTTTTGAGTGGAACTAATAAAATCAAGAGAAAGGTGCACTGTTTTGAACAAGTAAGAGCCACTTGAATTGAAAAAAAAATACTTGTATTGCTGTGAAAAAAAAGTATTCCTTAATAAGTGGTGACTCTTGATGCAATTGTGCTTAATGAAGTATGGGGTAATATACATTGATGTAAAGGTGAAGTTTGGTTTGACATAAGTATAAGGTTTGAATGTTAAAGTATATGTATTAAAGTGCTTAGGGAGGTGTAGTCACTCCTATATCTAAATGTATCATACCCGTCCCGTAGCCTACGTTACAACCAAATAAAGTCCTAATTGATCCTAGATTGAATGAGCTCGATTAGTGGAGTGGTACACTATGGGCAAGCTTATGGTGCATCTTTTGTGGCATATGAATGTTATTTTTGAGAGTGAGTGAATTCGTTCTATCTTGAATTCCTAAGTGTTCTTAAATTTTATTGTGTGGAACTACTCTCTTTTGTTGTGTGAGGGCACTTGATTCATGAAGGAAAGGTAATGTCAGTGACCTCTATGTTAGAGTAAGTAGGTGAGTTGTGAATAATGCGTGGTACTTGTGAGTCAAATCTTGAGGTGAAAATGTTACGCTTTTGTGCTTAGTCTATTTGAAATACTCTTGGTGTGATGAGTTAGGAGAATTGTTTAAAAAGGTCGTGTCTATAAAAAAAAGTGTAGTTTGATTGCTCGAGGACGAGCAATAGTTTAAGTGTGGGGTGATGATGATAGCCTATAATTACTTATTTTAGTCGATTATTACACTCTAATTTACTGCACTTTAGTTGAGTTTGCGCTTTAATCGCTAGTGTTTTGCACTAATTATGTGTTTTATGCCTTGTAGGGGTGATTCCGAGCTATATAGATGCTATGGAATGAATTCAAGTGATTTAGAGCTTTAAAGTCTGATTAAAAGCCCAAGGAATTAAGCCGGTATCGTATTCGGGGATCAACGGATGATAAAGCAACAAAAAGAAGAATCGAGTAGGCATATTGTGCACTATCTAGTAAAATGCACATAACTTTTCTCTCAAAACTCCATTTTGGCTCCATAATATAAGGTTGGAAAGCTAACTCAAAGGGCTAAAACTTTCATGTTTTACATTTTTCCAACTTTCAAACGGAATAGGGTGAAAAACGCAGTCGAAACCGCGACCGTGGACCTGGACGCGGACTGAGACAGTAGACTTGCAAAGTACCGCGCCCGGACCACGGCCACGGACGTCCAGGCCTGGAAACTTGTCCTTTTTCGCGTAAGAGAAGGTATAATTGTTTGGTCCCAACCCTACTTGGTATATATACATGGAAAAACGGTATTTTGAGGGGAGGAGACCAATTTTTGATACAGATTCGACCTAAGGAGGCAGAGACACAATAGGAGCAAGGCGGGGAATTCTTCAACGAGTTTTTCCTTCCTCTTCCTATTTTTCGTTGTTGGTTATGACTTTTAGTATTGTAGTTTTACATAATATTATGAATAACTAATTTGTTATCTAGGATTTTGATAGAACCTTTTGTAGGATAAATTCTTGTTATATTCTTATATAATTGAGCCGTTGGATTTCTCTACTTGTTCAACTACGTATTTTTTATTGTTGATTAAATGGCCATCGATTGACTGTGCCTATTTATTATGTGTTGCTTGAGAAATGATACATATTTAGGTGGTTGTTGAACAACGTCACTCCTAACGTATGTGAGAAATCAATATATTGGGTTTAAAGGTAGGTTTAGAAATAACAAAGCCTTGACGTGGTCATAATAAGCGGTTAGATAATGCCAACTAGTGTAATTCGAGAGAATATGTCTAGTAAATTGTTGTAGTTGCTCGAGAGAGAATTACGGCATCTAAAGTGCTCACGATCAGTAGAGAATACATCGGCGAAATTGTAGGGAACATAGTTAGAAGGATTCCGACAATTGGGGAAATCATAACTCTAGACCTCCTTAATTTAGTCTCCAACCCTTTGTCTCGTTAGTTGATAATTTTATCGCTTTGTAGTATTTGCTAGTTAATTAGTTAGAAATATAAATCCCAATCTTTATAATTTAAAAAATTGTTCAATCTTGTCTTCTTAGTGATATTAAACAGATACAGCTAAGCCTTAGTTCTCTGTGGGATTCGACTCCGGACTTTTAGACCGGATTATATTTGCAGCGACCGCTTATCCTTCTTAGGACTAGAGTTGGGCGTGATCACCAATCAACCCCAAAAGTCATAAAACCATAACACATATGTGTGAAGTATAAAAAGAGGAAACGAGGCACAAATACACAAAACAACCGGTCAGATCGTTACAATCTCTCTCCACACCTCCAACCTAGCATTAATCCCACAACGCGTCTCGTCAATCAGCACTATATCATCTGTAAATAACATACACTATGACACCTCCCCTTGGATGTGCTGCGTCAGCATATTCATCGCCAAGGAAAATAAAAATGGACTAAGAGATGATCCTTGATGCAACCCTATCACTACTGGAAAATAATCTGAGTCTCCTCCCATAGTCCTTACTCGAGTCTTAGCTCCATCATACATGTTCTTAATCACCCTAATGTAGCTACCGGAACAATGCTAACCTACAAACATCTCAATAGAACCTCCCTAGGGACGTTGTCGTAGGCTTTTTCTAGGTCATTGAACATCATATGCAAGTCCTTCTTCCTCTCCCTGTACTGCTTCATCAACCTCCTCACAAAATAAATGGCTTCTATAGTCAACTGCCCCGGCATGAATTCGAACCGATTCTCCGAAATAGACACACTTCTAATATTGTTATTTTATTCTTAATATAATTCTCTTATTGAAATTATATGATATACGTTTCATAATTTTAAATTGCATTTTTGGTATTTTATATATTAAAATTATGTGTCAAAAAATTTTCTTTTGTCATCATATAAAATCTGAAATACAAGATATTTTATGCTTACAACTAGTCAACCAACGCATTTTGTAGTGACTTCCATTTGTCCTCCACAAATTCCATTTCGGACACCATTTCACATGCTTCTTTGGAGACGTAAGTTCAATTCTTTCATAGAATTGACATGTATGAAGGAAGAAAGACTAATCCGACTCTGCTAAATTTTAAACTCACTAAATTTATTCGTGAGTGTGAGTTCTATGCACCAATAATATATACTCCCTCCGGTCCAAAATAAGTGATTTTTTGGCCCTTTTTTGGTGGTCCAAAATAAGTGATTTTTCTCGATTTCAAGAATGAATTAATTATTTTTTTCCTACATCGTCCTTGGAGTAAATAGTGTTGGAATATGTGTTAGGAGTGTTTATGTGAGATAGTAAAGGTTAATATGGTCAATTTCATTGTTCATTAATGCTAAAAGATGAATTTCTTAATCTGTGTGAAAACATCCAAAAAATCACTTATTTTGGATCGAAGGGAGTAAACTTTTATAATACATCAATTTCAACAAAACGTAACTTTTAATTATAAGTACTATTCCCTCCGGACTCTGGTCCACTTTAATTAACAATAAAATTGACCATATTAGCCTTAATTTATTTTTTGGAAATACGACAAATATATCTAGGCTCTTTATCTCAAGGGCAACTTTGGAAAAAAAAATGTTAATTCCTTTTTAAGATCTGAAAAAATTAAATATTATGGACCAAAATAAAAGTTCCATAAACAAATAAAGTAGACCGGAGGGAGTAGTAATATGGTAATTTGGAAGATAAGTTGATATAATCAATTAAATTGCACTGAAAATGTAAAACAAAAGTACTACTATAATTAACTAATTTCTTTGAGAGGATGAAGGAACAAATTTAATGCAAATGGATAGTATGGGGCAGCAGTGTTGGGATATACGGTGGAGAATCCGCATGTTAACCGTGTTAATGTTAGAGAAGAGAGAGGCAATTCCTATCGTATCTGGAATTTAATTTTACCTTTGTTCAAAGTAGGAATCTGAAAGGGCTTTTCTGTTACAAATAGGAAATATAATAAGTTCAACTGTCCCCCCCCCCCTACCCAAACCCCCCCCCCCACCCCAATATTTTAAAATTAAGAAATAGCTCCACAAATTTCTGTTTTAGTATATTTTCTCTAACCTCCTCCATCTGGGGCGGAGAGACAGTAAGGGACGACATTTTTATAAATAAAAATTATTTGTAAGGATTTTGTATCTTAAAAGAATTAGTTTTTTTTATTTTTGGAGTGAAGCTACAATTTGTTTTTAAAACTACTCCCTCCAGTCCAAAATAAGTAATTTTTTGGCCTTTTTTGTGCTCCAAAATAAGTGATTTTTTCAGATTTCAAGAATGAATTAATTATGTTTTTCCTACATTGTCCTTGGAGTAAATAGCGTTGGAGTATGTGTTAGGAGTATTTATGTGAAGAGATAGTAAATGTTAATATGGTCAATTTCATTGCTAATTAGTGTTAAAAGGTAGATTTCTTAATCTGTGTGAAAACAATTAAAAAATTACTTATTTTGAAATTGTTGCCCAAAAACACTTTTTTATTTTCGTCAAATATTTCAAATTTCAGAAATAAATAAAAGAAAAATGATGTGTTTTTAACTTTCAAAAGCTTGACCAAATATACTATTTCATCTAATGTGCATACTATTATTACAAGAAAAATGTGAGACCATTAATAAAAGATGACGAGTTTAAGTTATACTTGTATACACCAATATTATAAATGATTTTATACTATCAAAAACCCAAAGGATGTCCACGTGAGATTTTAAGATCGTTTACAAATTATAATGGATAAAAACGTGATGGTGTAAATTTTTATTACGATGACGATATATATAACTTAAACTTAAAAATGACCAACAAGTGGTGCTGGATTGATTCACCAAGTTAGGGCTATTATATTAGAATTATGAAATCACCCCAATATTTTCAAAATTTAGAAATAGCACCACGATTTTCCTTTATAATACATTGTCAATCCTTCTCCGTCTGGGGTGGAGAGAGAGTGAAGGCGCCTCTCTGTGTTTTCTGTATAATATATATATCATCATCATCATCATCCTTAGAACAACCTACCAAACGGCTATTATTAGTTGTCACATTACAGAAGCCTAAAAAGCATAACCCCTCTTGAAGAATGGCTGCTTCTAAAGCAGTTCCATTCATGTAATTTTCAAGAGGGTGCTTTTTTTTTTTTCATATATGATTCTTTTTATATGTAATTTCTCACTTTTATAAAAGGGGTCATTCAAAATTGAAACATTAGCAGAACCCAGAAACAGGAGACAAAAATTTGAGCATTTTGAGGAATTGTTGAAATTTTTTGTTTCTCATGATGTCTGATGGTTATTATTACAGTTCAAAGAAGAGTGATGATATTTGCCCTGATGTTTGTGGCCAGGTAATTTTCCCTAATAATCTCATATAGTTTATAAGAAATTACAATCACAAGGAAAGTGAAAAGCTTTTTTACAGTTTATTTTTATCTCATTGGTTCCAACATCATATTGTTCTGTTGAGTTTTTGTAGAATAAAGATATGTGCTTTTATTTGACATGGATTAAGATTTACTATCAGTAGGAAAGTTGAAACTATTTTACAGTTTATTTTTTATCTCATTGGTCTTTATCTTGTTCTATTTTTTGGAAAATTCTTCCAAGATCAGATTTTTATGTTGGATTTTGTGGAATTAAAGATATGTGCTTTTGTTTTGCTGTTGACAATTTGGCATGGATTTAGAATTTACCATCAGAAGGAAAGCTGAAGCATTTTACAGTTTATTTTTTTTTTATCTCATTTGGGTTTTAACATACATACATATATATATATGTGGAAAATTCTGCCATGATCAAATTTTTCTGTTGGATTATGTGGAATAAGCATGTATGTTTTTGGTTCTGCTATGGACAAATTGAAATAGATTGAAATGTAAACCCCAGAACTTTACTTGATGGAGAAATAGTTGTCACTGGAGGAATTTCTTTTTCCGGTGCAAAATAATGTTTTTTTTTCTGGAGACCAGATTTTACAATTTTTCATCATCTTCCAAGTATTTCTATAAGTAGGTCAGGAATTTGAGTTTGTTGAAATTTCATGTTTTCTCTGATTCTACTCTTTCAGAACATTTGATTTGTTTGTCTCCAGAGTTTTGATGTTTTTGCTGTTTTGAATTTCAAGTTTTATGGTCAAACATTTTGTTATTTAGGCTGTTAATATCTAGTTGTTGGAAGTTGTTATTTTTATGGTTCTAGAAGTAACTAAAAGAAGATAGAAAAGTAAATTTTTCTTTCTCTGGCTTGGAGGATTCAGGAGAAAAAATTTCTCAATATATTGAACTTGTTTGGACTTAATTGATTTCTGTTTGAAGTTTCTTATGATTTTAAAGCTAAGATGTCTTACACCAACCCCTTTAGCCCCCTCCAGCCAAAAGAAAAGTGAAGACCAATAAAAAGCTAAAGAAAAAGATTTAGTACCTTCTATTGTAATTAGTTATTACCATTTTAGCTTGTGCACTTAGAAAGTTGTTTTAATATTTAGCAGGATTCACCGACAACATTAAGCATGTCAAGACTACGGTGCATGCTTCGAGGGTTGGATTTAAAGACTATTATCTTTTTGATTGTGGTTGTGCCAACATTCATAGTTGCTGCGTACTTGCACGGGCAGAAGATTACCTACTTCCTCCGCCCCCTCTGGCAATCTCCTCCGAACCCCTTTATAGAAATTACTCACTATTACAATGAGGATGTTCCGATGGAGAAAATTTGCAGGCTCCACGGGTGGGGAATTCGTGAATATCCTAGGCGAGTGTTTGATGCAGTTCTGTTCAGTAATGAAGTGGATATGCTTACCATCAGATGGAAGGAATTGTATCCTTACATCACACAGTTTGTTCTTTTAGAGTCAAACTCAACATTCACTGGGCTGCCTAAACTCCACAATTTTGCAATTAATCGGGACCAGTTTAAGTTTGTTGAGACTCGATTAACGTATGGAACCATAGGAGGAAGAGCCAGAAAAGGTGAAAATCCATTTGTTGAAGAGGCATATCAGAGAGTAGCATTGGACCAACTCCTGAGAATTGCTGGTATTGAGGATGATGATTTACTGATCATGTCTGATGTTGATGAGATTCCCAGCGCTCATACCATCAATCTTTTAAGGTGGTGCGATGACATTCCTCCTGTCATTCACCTTCATTTTAGGAATTACTTGTACTCATTTGAATTTGAGATTAAGCACAGAAGCTGGAGAGCTTCAGTCCACAGGTATCAAAGTGGCAAGACTAGATATGCGCACTACCGTCAGAGTGATTATCTTTTGGCAGATGCCGGTTGGCATTGTAGCTTTTGTTTCCGCCGCATCAGTGACTTTATATTTAAGATGAAAGCTTACAGCCACAATGACAGAGTGAGGTTTTCACATTATCTTAATCCTAAAAGGATTCAAGATGTCATTTGTAGAGGAACTGATTTGTATGACATGCTTCCTGAGGAGTACACATTCAAGGATATTATTGGCAGCATGGGACCTATCCCCCATTCGTACTCGGCAGTTAATCTTCCTTCTTATCTGTTGGAAAATCCAGACAAGTACAAATATCTTTTGCCTGGGAACTGCAAAAGAGAAGATGGCTAAGTTTTAAGACAGAGTTGGAACTTCTTCTTAACACCAGAGGTGCTCAGGGGCAGATTTTATGTTGTGCCTTGAGGGGCTCTAACCAGATTGGTAACTGTGCTGTAGCAGTATTACATACCTTGTGCGCAACAAAGGCGGGGCAATGTTCCTGGGAGGGGTTTTCTGTACATTCATTTGCATCTGTATTGAGATAAGTGGACCTTTCTGAATGACAATAGTCAGACGTTTTGGTTAACGGATTTCGTGTTCGAGTAATTTATTCCAATATTTAGTGTAAATGGTGCTTTCCTTGAATTTCATTCTTATGATATTGACCACCTGATTCATTTTTCTTTCAGCCATAGCACTATATATTGATTGTTTAGTATATTCTTTTTACTACTAGTACGTACTTGATAGCTCCCATGATTTTGTTTTTCCATGTTCATCTCTTGTTATGTTCTCTGAGGGAGAACGTCTGCTGAGTAGATTTCAGTTTGAATATACAGTTTTTGTGATTTTAGTAGGTAGTAATGGAGATATGAGGGGAAGTTGTGACACTATTGAATGATCCATTTGCCATCTTGTTGAGAAATGCGAAACCAGTCCCGAGAGACGAAATAACTTCCTTTGCCTTGCCTATATATTTGATCGCTTACCTTGCTTTGGCATGCCAGAAGCATTTCGCTGTGGTTCTCATTGATTGAGTCGATCCCGAGACAAAGCAAAGGGAGTTCCGTGGGTTCAGTTTGCTTAGAGGCGGAAATTATGTTTTTACGGTGATTCCAGCTAGTCTGATAGTATTTTGTCTAGGACTGCTAGCGATTTTTGTTCATCACACTATTTTTATTTTCAATTTTTATTTTTTTTCAATTTATTATTAGCATAATTATTGAATTTCCACTTATTTGTTATCTCTTGCGGTGCTGATACTATTTGTCTGGTTTCTGTTGTTGTTACAGATCTTTTGTCTCTGAGCCGGAGGTCTTCCGGAAACAGTTTCTTTACTCCTCCAGGGTAGGGGTAAGGTCTGCGTACACTCTACCCTCTCCAGACCTCATTAGTGGGATTATTACTGGTTGATGTTGTTGTTTTTGTACATGGTGATTCCTTTATAGTCCGTAAATGAGTTGGAGAATGAAATTGAAAGTTCTGGAAGGGCGGAAGAAAAGAGAGAGAGAGAGAGAGATGAGAGCGTTTTAACGAGAGAAGATGCATTGCGCTTATTAATTTCTTGATCAATGTGGGGCATTGTTTAGGTATTATTTGCCTGCTAGACTAAGTGCTCGAGACTAATGTTTTGGGTATTCAACGCAAGCCCCTTGAAGGATTTTTTTCTTTCCAGAGCCTGATCACATGCTCTTATGGCATATATGTGTCGATGATCATTTTGTGTTCCTTTGTTTTGTGCTGTGCGTGTAACGCGAATTGAATCTCTACAGAAGAGTAATCAGTTTCTTTGCTTTCTTTGCTGGGACATCTGACAAAGATTAAATTCGTTAGAGATGGACAGCCAATTTTAGTTACGTATATGGTCAGTGACTCTGTTCATTTTGTTGATATTTGTGGTCTTTGGCTAACTCAAGTGCATCTTCACTATTCTATCAAGTACCTGCTCGTCTACAACCAGAACTTTGGTCTCTCATAGTTTCACCAACTTCATTGTTCACTGGGTCATTGACTTGATCCTTTTATCAAATTGATTATTTCTTCTAATTTTCCAACATGTTCGGATGGTAGACATCTTCTCTTTAGCTCTCTAAATACCTTTATCGACACACATATAATATCAGTATATGTTCCTTAACGAATCTTTACACTGCAAAGGTTGTCCCATAAAGGTATTGAGTCTTCCTTATGCGCTTGTTCTAACAAAATCTCAACTTCGTTTTGAAAAATCGCTTGAAGCCGTACTCGAGTTTTTCTTGCTTGTAACAAGCTTTTCTTCTGAAGAAGATTTCTTCCGAATGGCATAATTATTCAAGGAAAAATGGCAGTGTATAGCCGCTGTAAAAATAATAGCCGAAAAAATATATAAAATTTATATATTTTTTGTATATATATACATTTTGTATATTATATACAAAAATTATATAAGTTTCATACACTTTTTCGGCTACCTGATGTAAATAGTTTCTGGTGCGGGTTAAAAGTGATAATACCCCATTATTCAACACTACCTTCCTCAATCTTCATTGACTTTAGTGATCACGCACTTGTGCTTTTTGGTGTAAGTCGTATGTATGGTAAGGTATAGATTGCTTGTCAACTGTTTTATTGGACCAAGGAATCCAAGCAGGAATAGTCTACCAAGACACCATATAATTGCATCCACGATCAGGCTTCCTATTATTTATTTATGTGCCACACCGATATCCGTTTAAAGATTACTATAAGAATTAACCATTTTCAATTAAAATCAACTGTTCGAGTAGTGGGACATAAAATACTCAATATGAACACTGTGAAAGCCTAGATAAACCATCAATAATTTAAGCTGCGAAAGCATCAGAAGAAAAACCAACAATTCTAACTTCGAGGAATTCACCAACACAAAACCATGATAACAGAGTTCAGATCATACATTTCCCCCATTACTATTTCCTCTCCTATGACGAGGAATACCCATTCTGCTTTTGGTACATTATGCGAGCTCACTAAACAGGTCATAGTAAAATGAGACCGCAACAACCTGATAACCAATAAGTAATCAAGTCAATTATGGATTTGGACCTGTTACACTCATCATCAGGAGAAAGACATAGTTCTCAAATAAAAAGTAACAAAAAAAATGAAAAATGGAGTACAGCATTATTAATCCAGTCAAGAGTCCATCTCATTATACCATCGAAAGAGTAATTTGGTTCACTGATATTATACAAAAGTCACCACCCCAGATTCTTCAATGTACTACTCTTCAGCAGCACGCTTGAACAAACATTATGAGAAGGGAATAACTATTTGTGTACTTAAACGATATGGATACAGAGAATCCAGGAGAAGAAATACAGGTGCACTGGCAGTGTCTCTGTGCCTTGTTCGCGTTTCACCCAAATTCAGACATGTAGATGCAAGCAGACAGGAAGAAACAGTTTAGCTCGATTCCCTGCCCATATGAAAAGTGCATTCAACTTGAGCTCTGATTTCTTGCACAAATCAGAGTTCTTTATTCAAGTACCATAAATAGCACTGGCCTCTATTCCACTGTATCCCATGAGCACTATTTCTACGTCAAAGTTGGCACCCAGGTCAGTCGCTGTCCCAAGTTTCATCTAAGTCCTTTGAGCTTTTCACCTTTGTCTTGGTCTCGGAATTATCCTCATTTTTCTTCATTTGCTCTTGACTACTAGTCCTAAAGCTACTAGCTACCCCTCTTGATGCCCTCGAACCAGGTGCATCCTCTGCACTTGATCCCAATGTTGCTACCTTATCATAATCCTCCCCCTCGTCACTACTACTTCTATACTCACTTGGTAGCATTGAGTGCTGCCCTCCCTCATCATCTGAATTCCACATGGCTTCCTCAATGTCACTTAACATATCTGAACCAGAACCTTCTGTACCCATCTTTCCCTTTAAATAAGGATCAAAATTTCTGCTTGAACCTCCCTCACTTATAGGTCTATTGCTCTTACCTTTCTGCCATTTCTCCGTTTTATGCTTAGGATGCCTGTCAGGAGCCTTGTACATGCCGGAATCAGCGTAATTGCTTCTACCATGTCGGTCGTCATTGTTGTCCAATTCATTGTCATCTTCAGATACGTCATCATATCCATCATCATCAGCTATCTTCCTTCCGTATGTCTTATTCCAGCCACTTGTCTTCCCTCCTGACTCATCATCTGATTCATCACTTCCCATCATTCCAGATCTTCTGAATCGACTACCTATATCTTCTTTGTTCCAATATCTAATCTTCCCTACTTCGTCTTTCTCTGCTTCTTCCTCGGCTGCCCATTCGTCATCAGCTGCCTGTTCTATCTGAGCAATAAAACGGTCAAGTTCTTCCTGGTCACTGTCTTCAGCTGTTGAATGTGTTTGGTCTATACTACTGCTGAGACCCAACTTAGTACCAATATCCTCCTGAAAGACATATGGGCTTCCTTCTTTCTTATCAATGGCATTGAAGAATGTGGATGCTACTCGCTGGATGCTGGCCCTGGCTGCTGGATCATCAGGATTTATCCCCTTCCTCCGGAGCTCTTGTTCTATTTTCTTTATGTTTAATTTCTGTGATTCTAGTGCTTGTTCGAACCGGGCTTTAAATAATGCCTACATGGAAGAGATAACTTCGTCAATCAGTAGATGTGTACTCATCAACAGAACATTAACAAATTTCCAGCGTTGTTAAGCAAGTTACAGAAAAGCTAGTTCATTACATACAATAGGAATTAAGAGAGTCCAGAGTTTTAGTCCCTATGTTCAACACAACAACAACAACATACCCAGTAAATTCCAACTAGTGGGGTCTGGGGAGGGTAGAATGTACGCAGACCTTAGCCCTATGTTCAACACAAATTCCAAAATATCGATGGTTCAACAAATTCTCAACAGATGAGACATGCTGTATACCCATTGTAACTTGAAGAATGGGCTCACATTCAAGAGAATAGAACTTCAGTTGAACTGAAAAAAACAAAGGTACCAGGAGTACATGTCAAAGACTCATAGCACCCAGGGAGTTTGACATCACATAGGTGTATGAAACACAGACAGAAGCTAGGTTCCCTCAAGCAAATACAAAATTAAGGGGTTAACTGAAACATATAACAATTCATCAACTTCTAAAGTTACTACTAGGCTTTACATAAGCAGTGGACTACTCAAAAGGGGCAAGGCAAAGAAAAAGAGATTTGTAGCTCACCTTCCTTTTTGTAAGTGTGTTGATAGGTATTAAATTCTTTGGTTGGCGGTAGTTTCTGCCGCGAAACATAATAATTGTTTTTACATTGTGTATGTTAACCACAATACCACCACTTAGTCGAGCCAGCATTGAGGCCATCTCTTTTATTTTTTCTTTAGGGAAGTTATCACAACAAACTTGCACAGTCTCATGGAACTTCCAGTGGAGATGCATATTTTGGACAACTCCTCCGAAGACTCCACGAACACCAACAGGAACATAGTTTTTGTTCCTGAAACCAATCTTCTTATACGCTTGCAGTTGCTCAGGAGTCAGAAGCTCAGGATCATGACGTGGAGATGGCAACTCTGGTAGCTCATATTTCTTCAGCTTCTGAAGTAGCAAAGCAACTTTTTTCTTTGCCTACACTAGTAAGGGAAGTGAAAATTTTGAGTTGGATTAATAAGGTATTTTTTAGTAGAAATACACAAAAAGGCAACACACTAAAATATGATGAATGAAACAAGAAGTGAAAACTCAAGACACTCAAAGATGGAACTCTTAGCTGCATTTTTGACAATTGTCTATGACCGATCAGTAACCATATAGACATAAGCTAAGTTGCTCTGACTCTTCACTTTCGCTGCCGCACTCGTGTCGACATGACATGGGTGTGGATGTGGGATCCGGACGATATCTTGTCAACCAATTTTAGGTACTTTTACCAAAATCGACAGATAAATTTGGGGCAGATACAATGATTTTGAAATCCAAATAAAAGTTATGGTGAAATTGAAGAAAATTGAATACTTAGTATATAGAAATCCAATGTTAGTCCTTTTCCTTTTACGTCCTTCTCGGATTCTCCTCTTGATCTATATTTTTTCCTTCTTAAAATAACTTATAAATTTTTCACATAATGTCTCATAATTAGATATATTTTTATAACTCTATTTTTAGATATTTGAATTATTTTCAGCCGAATCCCCGCACCCATATCCGTACCTCGATCCATATCCCAGAATCTTAAAATTTAGATTTCGAAGGATCCGACCACTAGATCCGCACCCGTATCGGACACCCACACCGGAGTCCGAGCAATTTAGGACATAAGCAGAACAATAGGAGTCCGACTTCTGAACATACTGAAGGTATAGTAACAAATTGAAATACTGTATGGTAGAGAGGCATGCAGAAAAATGAAGTTCTAAAATTGTTCGATAAGTACCTATAAGCACACACAATTACCGAAATTTGACATAAATACATTTTTCAGTCAAAGCACATTGTAAACTGCTGTTCAACTTGATATCTTTAAGATTTAAACTCTCTTCAAAAAAAGCCAGGACTATTTGACCACTGCAGAAGTCCTCATTTTTCTGGGAATTATTTCTGTATCTCAAAGTTACACTGAGTACTCTAAAGGGGCCCTAATGAGTGGAGGCACTAAGATGTTACTTGGCCCATAAAACAATTACCTCACTAGAAGTGTTCAATATGCAAGAGTTCTCCTGGAACATCAATGAAAAATGTAGCCTTCTATGTTCTACTTCCTTAAACCAAAAGCCAATTAAGTCTTGTGCAAGACCAACTTGAGCTCATTATAAGTTCAAAGCATTTCAGCCTCAAAATTAAATTATGACTGCAGACATCATCAACCAATTGAGCCTTTATGGAGCTTGGTTGAGAAGGTATATAGAGCTTGAAACAGCTAAAGCTGTAAATCTATCTATTTTTATTGTGCTAGTCTAGTTATAAAGAAATTGTTCAACCCCAAGAAAGAAGCAGCAATTTGACCTGTCAGAAAAAGAAAGAAGCAGTAATTTGATGCACCTCTAGACTAATCCACAAGAAGAAATTTTTACTCGGCAACAGCACCACTCTAGCTGCAGTAACCACAATCACGCATCGGTGCAGCAAAGCACAATTTGCTAAGACATAAAAATGGCACATGTCTGGACTCAACTTCAGCAAACTTGCAATTTGCAAATTTCACCTATTACCTTCTGAAATAAAAATTATTATTTACTTTTAAAATGTTTATTATTATCTAAAGCAAATAGACCCGTGTATTTGTCTTAGACTTTTATATACAACCAAACACTGAAAAATGATTTGCAATGAATAATTAAAGAACATTTGGACCTACTCTTCGCAGATTATAAATTAACCGTTCTTCATCAGTCATCAGCTTCAATTTCAACTTCTTTGACCTCCGAATCTCCCTTAGGGTTTTGCTCGACTCATTCTGCATTCTCATTGCTACTCTGCTCCTCATGCTCTTCCCCGACATCCACCGCACTCCACCACTGCAATTCCACACATTACTCGTTGCAGTAAATATAGGAACTTCCACATTTTTTACCGTCGTATTTTCACCGATTGAAATCATATTCACCATATCGTATCTCCGCAGAATCGCATTCCTATAGTAAAAAAATCTCTTTGAGATAATTAAAGTTCTACAAAATTAAATTTATCGAAACTTAACTAACAAAATTAGAAAAAGTAGAGAGATGAAATATACTGCAAGGATCTGAGAGAGCGCCGTTGAATGTATCTGGAAACGAACATGATGGCGATAATGTAGAAATCGGTCACTGAGCTTCTAGTTTCATATTACCGTCTTTAGAGGAGCGAATGTCAGTGGCGCATAGGGTGGGTTTGTTGAGGTTTTAGCTGCAGGAGTATGCACGGCTGAAACAGAGGTTTATAGCTTCTTTGGCCAAAAATTGAGTTGTTCGGCCAAGCTTTTGGAAGGAAAAAAAGTAATTTTGAGGAGAAGCAGAAAAAAGTAACTTCTCTCCAAAAATATTTTTTTGAGAAGCACTTTTGAGAAAAATACATTTAGAAGCAGTTTTTTAAAGCTTGGCCAAACACTAATTGCTGCTCAGAAGTGCTTTTCAAACTAATTAGCCAAACACAAACTGCTTGATTTTTGCAGCTTGGCCAAACGGGCTATTAGTTTCACCAAGTATATTAGGAAAAAAAAGCACTTTACGAAAAGAAAAAGTGCTATTGACTCAAAAGAAGCTTGGCCAAATAGGCTATAAATCGGGCTCATCTATGTATGATAGATCGGGATTAAAACGTGATGAATTGAAGATCAACCCCAGGTTCCATCGAACAAGGATACGAGGTTAAAAATACGTCTTCGAGGTTATCTAGCCCATGAAAGCAAAATCGACCCGATTCCGAATGAGCCCGAGGTAACGTTGTCGGACCAGATAACGGAAGGCCGAAATATCCGTAATCGGTCGGATATCAAGGCGAGAATCTCGGTATGTATCAATAAGGAACTGGTTAATTAGCAAATAATGAAATTTTTACCTTTTATAGAATTGTACCTAAAGTAGGATTCCCCTACTATATAAAGGGGGTCTGATTATTTGCAAGACACATTGTAACACGCATCCAAAAGCATTATAATATTATTTTCTTTCTGCAAGCTACTGTTCTTCTGTATTTGACATTATTTGAATCACATTCGGTTCGAATGAGACCTATTTTCCAAGGCTATAACTGTTCAAGTCATAGGGTTTGAATTTACTTTATTATTGTTTGCTTTATTTATAATTCAAACTATCACTTTGTGTCAGATTAATCCACGTATCCTTAAAACCACTTATAAATTCAACTGTTATCCGATTTTGAGGTTAAACAGTTTGGCGCCCACCGTGGGGCTAAGGATAATAGCATCTGAGGTGGAGCCCGGTTGACAGCACAGAATACTCAAAATAATGGAGGAGACGGGGTCAATCTACAGATGATCTTCGAAATATTGCAGGCTCAACAGGCAGCAATAACTCAGTTACAAAACCAGAGCCGCATACCGAGCGAGATCGAGCCTGACCCGTCTCGAGAGATCACTCGCAGGGAGGAACCGGTCGCGAAAAGGTTGAGTTGGAACGAGTCGGGTAATAACCTCGAGACCATAAAAATGCTTGAGGAGCTGACAAAACAAATAGAATCAGGGGAGAAGAAAATTGAACCAAACGATAAAAAGGTGGAAACCTACAATTCTAGGTCGACCAGATCTCGGGAGCGCCGCCGATATTGAAAGGCTTCGATTCCAAGAAGTTCGTACAGAAACCTTTCCCTCTGAGTGCGGCTCCAAAGCCGATCCCTAAAAATTCTGCATGCCGAGATTCCTAAGTACAACGGAACGATCGACCCATATGAACATGTCACTTCATACACATGCGCCATCAAAGGAAACGACTTGGAGGATGATGCGATTGAGTCTGTCTTTCTGAAGAAATTCGGAGAAACCCTGTCAAAGGGAGCTATGATATGGTATCACAACTTACCCCTAATTCTATTGACTCATTTGCTATGCTTGCAGATCTTTTCTGAAAGCACACGCTGGGGCTATCAAGGTCGAAACAAGGAAATCGGACCTCTTCAAAGTAAGGCAAAAGGATAATGAAATGCTCAGAGAGTTTGTATCTCGGTTTCAAATGGAACGGATGGACCTGCCACCAGTCGCTGATAATTGGGTCGTTCAAGCTTTTACCCAAGGACTCAATGTTCAAAGTTCGGTGGCTTCATAGCAGTTGAAGTAGAATCTAATAGAATATTTGGCTGTCACTTGGGCTGATGTGCATAACCGATATCAATCGAAGATCAGAGTCGAAAATGATCAACTAGGGCTCCTTCCGGTTCCGTTTATCCTGTTAGACCCATCGATAGAGTCAAAAGAGATATCGATCGTGAACCAAGGCCGAACAGGGATCGGTATCAGCCGTACAGTGAGGATCAAAGGAACAGTGGGTCCGAACGGGGTGTTATGCGAAATGAAAGCAGAAATGACAGAGGCCGGAGCAGCCAGGGACTCATGAGCAAGAACGGTTTCGACAGGCTTATCGGGCCTAAGGAAGCACCAAGGTTATCAGAATATAACTTTAACATTAATGTTGCTGCCATCGTATCGGCTATCGGACGCATCAAAGATACCAAATGGCCCTGACCTCTACAATCTGACCCAGCCCAAAGGGATCGAAATAAGATGTGCAAATATCGTGGCACTTATGGCCACAGAACAGAGGATTGCCGATAGTTGAGGGAGGAGGTAGCCCGGTTATTCAACAACGGGCATCATCGAGAATTCCTGAGTTATCGAGCCAAGGGTCATTTCAGAAATAGGGACTCCAATAAACAAACCGAGCAAGAAGAACCTCAACACGTCATTCACATGATTATCAGAGGGGTCGATGTTCCTCAAGGCCCGATGTTAAAGCGCACCAAAGTATCTGTCACAAGGGAGAAACGGACTCAAGATTACATACAAGAAGGAACTTTGTCTTTCAACGACGAGGACGCAGAAGGAATCATGCAGCCCCATAAAGATACACTGGTAATATATGTACTCATGAATAAATCTCGAGTTAAACGTGTGTTAATTGATCCAGGTAGCTCGGCCAACATCATTCGATCGAGGGTTGTAGAACAACTCAACCTACAGGACAAAATCGTGCCTGTAGCCCGAGTGCTAAAAAGATTCAACATGGCTTGTAAAACTGCTAAGGGAGAAATAACATTAACAGTAAACGCAGCCGGGACCATCTAGAAAACCAAGTTTTATGTGATTGAAGGGGGCATGAGGTATAACGCCCTGTTCGGGAGGCCATGGATCCATAACATAGGGAAGTGCCCTCGACCCTTCACCAGGTGTTAAAATTCTCAACGCCATGAGGGATTAAAACGATCTACGGAGAGCAACCAACCGCAAAGGAAATGTTTGCAGTCGAAAAAGTGATTCCGGTATCAACACTGATGACATCGAAAGAACCAAGTTCAAATACAAAGCAGGAAACTAAATAACAATTATCGACACTAGCCACGACCCAATCGGATAAACAGGGGGCGATGAAGATGATGATTACGGGGTTCCCATATCTTTTATAGTACTCGATGATTCCGATGCTACAAAATCAACGGTCGAAGAGATAGAGCAAGTCACATTGATCAAACATCTACCCGATCAGAAGGTATACCTGGGCACGGGGTTAACCTCCGAGCTCAAGAAAAAACTCATTCAATTTCTCATAGCTAACATAGATTATTTTGCTTAGTCCCATCTCCACATGACAGGGATCCCACCGGAGATAACCACTCACAAGCTGAGCCTGGATCTGGAATTCCACCCGGTCAAGCAGAAAAGGAGACCCTAGTCCGAGATCAAACATTCTTTCATCAGGGACGAAGTAACTAAACTCCTTAAAATAGGTCCATTCGGGAAGTCAAATACCCGGAATGGTTAGCAAACGTAGCAGTAGTCCCTAAAAAAAGGGTACAAACTGAGAATGTGTGTAGATTATAAAGATTTAAATAAGGCATGTCCCAAGGCTCTTTCCCTTTGGCTAACATTGATCGCATGATCGATGCCACGGCCGGCCACGAGATCCTCAGTTTTCTCGATGCATACTCCGGGTACAACCAAATACGAATGAACCCGGATGATCAGGAAAAGACCTTTTTCCTCATTAAGTATGGCACATAGTGCTATAATGTGATGCTATTCGGATTAATAAACGCTGGTGCCACTTACCAACGCCTAATAAATCGGATGTTCGAAGAACAAATAGGGAAATCCATGGAAGTTTATAATGAAGATATGTTGGTTAAGTCCCTACGAGCAGAGGACCATTTAAAGCATTTGCAGGAATCCTTCAGTATATTGAAGAAGTACAACATGAAGTTGTATCCGGAGAAATATGCGTTCGGAGTCGGTTCAGGTAAATTTCTCGGGTTCATGGTATCCAACCGAGGAATCGAGATCAACCCCAACAAGATCAAATCTATTGAGGATATCACGGTAGTGGACAATGTGAAGGTCGTGCAAAGGCTAATCGGGCGCATTGCCGCCCTGGGGCGATTTATCTCGAGGTCCTTCGATAAGAGCCACCGATTTTTCTTGTTACTGAAAAAGAAAAAGAACTTCACATGGACCCCGAAATGCCAACGGGACTTGGAAGAACTCAAGCGATATTTATCGAGCCCGCCACTACTCCACACACCAAAGGCAGACGAACAACTATACTTGTACTTGGCAGTATCGGAGATAGTGCTAAGTGGAGTCCTAGTTCGGGAAGAACAAGGTACGCAATTTCTAAGTTATTATGTTAGAAGGACCCTAGGTGATGCTGAAACTAGATATCCTCACCTAGAAAAATTGGCGCTCGCTTTGCTAAGCGCCTCTAGGAAACTAAAACCATATTTTCAGTGCCATCCTATATGTGTCGTAACAACTTACCCATTGCGAAATATAATGGATAAACCCGAACTCTCGGGACGATTGGCCAAATGGGCCGTGGAAATCAGCAGGTATGATATTGAGTATCGACCCCGAAAAGCCATTAAGTCTCAAATTTTGGCAAATTTTGTGGTCGATTTTACACCGGCCCTAATACCCGAGGTCGAAAGAGAGGTGTTTGTAAACTTGGGGACGTCTTCGGGAATCTGGACCCTCTTTACGGACGGTGCCTCGAACGCAAAGAGATCTGGACTCGGCATCGTACTGAAGCCACCCACAGGCAATGTAGTTAGACAATCCATTAGAACTTTGAAATTGACTAACAACGAGGCCGAATATGAGGCCATGATTGGAGGTCTCGAACTGGCCAAAAGCTTGGGGGTGGAGGTGATCGAAGCTAAGTGAGACTCCCTCCTTGTGGTGAACCAAGTTAATGGAACGTCCGAAGTCAGAGAAGAACGAATGCAAAGGTACCTAGATAAGTTACAAGTAACATTACATCGGTTCAAAGAGTGGATTTTGCAGCATGTACCTCGAGATCAAAATAGCAAGGCCGATGCCCTTGTAAAAACTTAGGGTCGTCGGTCGAAGACGACGAGCTCAACTCGGGGTCGGTTGTACAAATCATGAGATCGGTAGTAGAAGAAGGTCACGCCGAAATAAATTCCACAAGCTTCACTTGGGATTGGAGAAAGAAATATGTAGAATATTTGAAGACCGGAAAACTGCCCTCAGATCCAAAAGAATCGAGGACCCTGCGCACAAAGGCCACCCGATTCAGCTTGTCCAAAGACGGAACCTTGTTCCGAAGAATGTTTGATGGCCCACTAGCAGTATGTATGGGACCAGGAGATACCGAGTATGTTCTGAGGGAAGTCCACAAGAGCACCTACGAAAATCATTCAGGCGCTGAATCATTGGTTCGAAAGGTAATCAGAGCCGGCTATTATTGGATCTACATGGGAAAATATGCGAAGGAGTTCGTACGAAAATGTGATGAATGCCAAAGACATGCTCCGATGATTCACCAACCCAGGGAGTTGCTGCATTTGGTCTTGTCACCATGTCCATTCATGAAGTGGGGAATGGACATCGCTGGACTTCTTCCATGGGCACCCGATAAGGCTCAATTTATATTATTTATGACTCACTATTTTTCTAAGTGGGTTGAAGCACAGGCATACGAGAAGGCCAGGGAGAAGGAAGTCATCGACTTCATTTGGGACCACATCATATGTCGGTTTGGAATGCCATCCGAAATTGTATGTGACAATGGAAAACAATTTATCGATAGAAAAGTGACCAAGTTTCTCTAGGATCATAAGATCAAAAGGATCTTTTCAACACCTTATCACCCTAGTGGGAACAGACAAGTCAAATCGACCAACAAAACCATACTCCAAAACCTCAAAAAAAAAAGGTTAACTGACGCCAAAGGAAAATGGAAGGAAATCTTACCCGAAGTCCTATGGGCATACTATACGACCTCAAAGTCCAATACCGGGGCCACCTCGTTCTCAATGGTTTAAGGTGCCGAAGCTCTAACAACGGTCGAAGTCGGTGAACCAAGCGTCAGATTCCGATATGCAACAAAGGAATCGAATGAAGAGGCCATTAGTACAAGCCTGGAGCTATTTGATGAAAGGTGCGAAGCCGCCGTCATCCGGTTGGGTGCTCAAAAACAGCAAATCGAGAGGTATTACAATCGAAGGGCCAACATTTGACACTTTAATATCGAGGATTCGGTACTAAGGAAGGTCAGAATGAACATCCAGAATCCGAACGAAAGAAAGTTGGGGCCGAACTGGAATGGCCGTACCAAATTCTCGAAATCGCAGGGAAAGGATCGTACAAGCTCGGGCAATGAATGGTGAAAGGCTACCGAATAACTGGAACATAACTCACTTGAAACGATACTACTGCTAAGGTACAACCCCATTCATTTCCTTTTTACTTATTTTTGGACTAACACTTGTAGGTAACCAATAAGAAGCGGAACATATTTTTAGGTCTGAAAGCACGCGTTGCACTCTTTTTTCCTTAAACTGGTTTTGTCCCAAATGGGTTTTCCGACAAGGTTTTGATGAGGCAACAGTAGATCGTGCTAACTTAGAATGAAGGCCGTTCATGAATCGGTGTTAAGGATCGCATCAAAAGTATCCGAGGCTTCTCTCTATGATCAACCTCGAATACTAGGGGCATTACCCTCGAATATCGTCTTTAGCAAGGAAAGTACTTCGTGATGGAAGGGTCTCGATGGGTAGGATTTATTGTAACGGCCAAACGGTCAAATGAATCGTGCCCACATAGATTTTTCGAGCCCTAGCATAAAGCGTGTACGTATGTATAACTGTTTTACGCAAGAGTAAAAAGACGTTTCTCCCTTGCGGATAAATATTTTGTCCTTTTAAAATTTTTCTTGCATTTCATGAGGAATCTTTTACATCCGATCCCCTAAAGGTTTCGAGCCCAAGGGCCACCTTAGTCCGAGTTCGAACAATCACTCTCACTCAGGGACTACCGTCCAAAAACAAACTCGGATGGTCTGAGCCATCGGAGCTCGGGGGCATAAGACCTATCAGGCAACGCCCGAATCTTAAAGGCCACGGCCATCCCCACTCGGTGACTGTTATCCTAGGCAAGCCCGGATAACTCAGGGCGACCAGCCCACTGGGCGACACCCGAACTAAAAAGGCCATGGCCAAATTTAAACGGCTCGGAGACGTTCAAGAACCCGTAACAAAGACAACAAGGCCTTAAAATTTCTAAATCGGTTCTAAAGGCTACCCTCGGTAGAGTATGACAAAATAAAATAGTCTAAGTACTTTGGGGAAAGAAAACTTTCGGTCACACCGAAGTAAGAGTGTTAAATGGGCCGGGTCAGCCCGATTTTGGACCGGCCCAGACCGGTTAAAATCGGAACCGTCCCGGACCGGTAGAAGGGGGTTGGGTTGGGCTGGGTTAAGGGTGATTCGCGGGTTGCACCGTTCACATTCGATATACCGGTTACCCGGACCAGTATAACCCGGTCGATGAACAGTGTTATGAAACCGGTTAACCGGCCCGGCCCGGACCGACCCAGACCGGTTTAACGGTAAAAAAAAATTTAATTTTTTTTTTAAACTGGGCCCAGATCTTACCGTTGGCAACGGTCCATTTCAGAAAATGGTCGTTGCCCAACGGCTGAATTGCATAATTAGCCCAATTTTGGTTTTTTTTTTAAAATTAACCCCCCTGAAAAACTATAAATACCTCCCCCCCCCCCTCCTCATTTCTTCACTCATCTCTCAATTCTCAATCTCAATTCTCATATTCTCTCATTCTTCAATCTTCTTTCTTTACCTATGAAAGTGCAATCAACTATTTGGCTCTTTTTTATTTTGGAATTTAATTTATCGTAGTATTTATTATTTGAAGTTTGAACAATTGAACTTCAAAATTGGAACAATTGACGTTTCTCCGTGATAACATTGGAGTTGCGAAATCATCAAGTGCTCAATTTATTGCCGAATTCGGTGCACTCCGTCCAACTCTTTCTCTTATTTACTATTTTATTTGCATATTTATTTGTTGCTAGTAGTTAAATTTTTACAATATGTTTAATGCTGCAAAAAGAGTTTGTAACAAGGTTACTAATCGGGGAAATAAAAAAAGAGGTAGTACTTCAGCTTCAGCATCTGGTAGTAATTTAAATACCTCTCCAAATATTCCTGAAACATTACCTGATAATAATATAGATTATGAACAATTGCAGGAAGATTTTGGTGTAGATGATAATGAATTAGAAATGGAAGATGAGATACCACTTACACCTAGTAGTGTTGGAGCTGCTAGCAGGGGTGGTGGTCGTGGTGCTAGTAGTAGACCACCTGTGGCCCCGACTAGTAATCGTGGAAAAAGAAGTAAGGTTTGGAAATTTTTTTGAGGAAATAGAAGGTACTGATAGAGTTAAATGCAAACTTTCTAATGATACTTTTAAACATAAGACTGGAGGACAATTAGGGGGGACTGGGACACTTAGTAGACATATGAGAATTGAGCATCCTATAGAATGGGGATCTGATGGAGATGGAAATCAATCAACTCTAAACCCTACTACTAGAGGTCTTGTGAAATATGATAAAATGAAGGATCGTGAGGAGTTAGCAAAAATGATTGCTTTGGGTTGTCTACCTTTTTCGTTTGCTTCTTCATCATATCTTATTATGTATATTCAAAGGATTTACAATCCTTTATTTAAAGGTTTCCTTAGAAGTACTTGTAGATCTGATATCTTTAGACTTCATGGACAATATCAAATATACATACGTTATTTGTTTAGCCACCTTCCTTGTAGAGTTTCTCTAACTTCTGATATTGGCCATGCTGTTAATAGAAATGATTATTTGACAATTACATGTCATTAGATAGATGATACTACTTGTATGCGAAAACGTATTATCGCTTTTAAATATGATGAAGATCGGAGTCATACTGCTGCGTTTATAAGTAGTACTATTTGTGAAGTTGTTGAATTTTATAATCTCAAGCAAAAAGTATTGTGTATGTCTTTTGATAATGCTTCTAACAATAATGCCGCAATTTCAATATTAAAACTGTATTTGCAACCACCTCTTGATGAAATTTTTCATGTTAGGTGTGCATGTCATGTTTATAATTTAATTGTTAAAAGTGGCCTTGATTTATTTTCAACTGAGATTACTCATGTTAGAAGAGCAGTTGGTGTTATTCAAGGAAATAATAGACAATCTAGAATAAAGGAATTTAAGAATAAGTGTGTCCAGTATAACCTTAAACCCAGATTCATGCCAGACGAAATTGTTACTAGATGGAATTATACATATATATTTCTAAAATGTTGCTACAAATATTGATTCCCAATAACGGAAGTTGCTAATGCGCATTGTACTGATCTAAACCGTATGTTAACAACTACTACTTGGGAGATCATTAATGATGTTGTTAAATTTTTACATAAATTTTATACAGCTACTGTTGAGTTTTCTGGAGCATATTACCCTACTGTTACTATGGCTTTAGTACATATAGCTGAAATTTCTTTTCTACTCTTTGAATTTAAGAAGAAAGAAAAATATAGGGATATTGTTGAAAAAATGCAAGCAAAATTCAAAAAATATTTCTTTCCAATTCCTCCGATTTACTTAATTGGTGCTGTTTTAAATCCTTCTATTAAGATGTCTGATTGTCACCAATTAATGAATGCTTTATATACTTATCTGGAGATTGGACCAACTGAAACCCCAGATTTATATAATTGTATGAACAAGTTAAATGAATATTTACAACAATTATATAATTATTATGCAAATGTAATTGATGATGCTGCTCGTAGTGTAGGCAATGTTAATCCCACTATGCACTGTACCACTTCTGCTACTGTGGATGATGAAGAAGGCCTTGATAGTTTTAATATTTTTTCTACATTTTCTAACACTCAAACCAGTAGCAGGAACATTGATGAACTTCAATTCTATTTGCAGAAGCAAAAAGAGCCTCGCACAAAGGAATTTTCACCGTTGGGATGGTGGCATGAGAATGGAAAGCAATTTCCTGTTCTTTTCGCCATGTCTCGGGACGTGCTGCAAATTTCAACTGTTGCATTAGAGAGTGAATTTAGCCAAGCAAGACAACAACTTGGAGACACCCGTCACTCATTGGAAAGCAATGCTTTTGAAGTTTTAGTATGTTTCAGAGATTGGATTAGATCGGAACGAAGAAATCAAGGACGTGAAGATGTTGATAGCCCAGAAGACGAGGAACTTGGAGATATATTAACACATGGTAACCCATCCGAATTTAACACTCCAGAAGAAGGTCACTCAGTTCATATTGATTATGAAGAACTTACTAAGGCAATGCAAAACCTTTGAATTTACTCTTTTTTGGTTAATTTACTTGTTGTTAAATGTAAACCTTTCAATTTGTAAGTTTGAATTTTGAAATAAATGTAGCACTTGCAATTTATAAGTGCAATTTTTTGCCATCTTCCTTGTATTCTTTATATTAATACAAAGTATTAATATAACTTACAATAGTTATACAAAATATAAAAAAAAATTAAAAAAATACACTAAACCCGGCCCGGCCCGGCCCCCTCAACCTGTAACCCTTACGGTTCAATTTTTACCCGGATGAACCCAAACCTGTTAAACCCGGTAAGCCCCAACCCGTAACCGGCCCGGACCATAACCCATACGGGTACAAAAAATCCCTACCCAGCCCGGCCCGGCCCACCCATTAAACACCCATACATCGAACCCCCACAATGCCTTTAAATGAAATAAAGTTGAAGGCAAGGTTTCTTCGAGTTTCTGAACGAAACCTAACTATTTCATGCTAAGGCATTTAGATCTTTGAAAATAAAAGTACATAAGGCAAAGTGAAAAATCGAAAGCTGTTGAAGGGAAAAAGCCTTATATTCATGATCAAAGTTATTTTTACAAGGGCCAAACGGCCCGATGAAATTTTTTTACAAAGGCCGAACGACCTCAACAAAAATACAAAAAATGAAAACATCTAAAGGCATAAGTGGCCTGGTCATCGTTGGGGGCAACATCGTTACCCTCGGCATCTTCTCCATCCTCTGACTCTCCCAAGTCTTCAGGCTCCTCGTCGTCGTCGGTATAGGCCAGTTTTTTTGCTTCAGCTTCGAGCTCTTTGGCATTCTCAATCTCAACTGATAGGTCGAAACCCCGAGCATGAACTTCCTCAAGGGCGTCCCTTCGAGATTGACATTTAGCATGGTCGATGATATCTTTTGCTCGAACCTGAGCCACCTCGGTATCGACCTTATAAATGGCGACCATCTCATCGGCATCAGCCTTAATCACTTTGGCATCTGAGTTGGCCGCTTCAAGCTCCGTGGCCAGATTTTCTTGATCAGAGACGGCCGAATTCAACTGGGACTGGAGCTCCTCGATCTTCTTGCCCTGCACCAAGGATTTTTTATACTTCGGAGCTGGACCTCATCCGAAGCCGTTTGGCCCCGGGTGGTCTCCTTTTCTGAGGCCGGGCGGTCCATGTTCTTTTTTCCATTCTTCGGCCTCAGCCTTTACAGCATCTACCTCTTCTCGGAGCTTTCCGATCTTATCAATATTCTATTGGACTTGTGGGTTTGGACCGTTAGTCACCATGTCTGATTTGTCGTCACTAACTTCAAAAAATTCTTCTTACCTGCTCAACCAGGTCGGCATGCTCTTTCTGAGCCACCTTTAACTCAGCATGGAGGCCTTTAGCCTCGCCTTCTCTTTGCTCACCGAGAAGTTTGTAAGCTCTTTTCTCAGTGAGCCCTCGAATCTCGGCCTCGCACTGGTCCATCTCTTCCCGATGGTGGAGGAACGTCTTGTCATGGAGTACCGAGGCCTACAAACACAAAGAAAGGAGATATGATCACCTACAAACTAATCTAAGTATAAACTAGAAATTATTAAGAAGTATATGAAGTTACCCGATTTAACGCCTTTTGAGCTTCATTGAACAGGCAGGGGCTTCCACCTCGTTCATCTTGGCCTGGTCCTCCTCTGTCACCAAGCATCGGAGGTAACTAGCCACCCCTACGGGGGCAGAAAGAACCCAAGCATCTTTCGAGATGGCATAACTATCGACCGCTTCCGGTCAGGATTCACACTCGGAGCCGGGAACTAATTGACTAGTTTGGGACTTGAGGAAGATCTACTCGTCCCCGATGACGGGCTTTTCCTCGACACCGGTAAATCACCCAACCCGGTGACGTCCTCGGTAGCGGTAAAGTCTACGCTATCAAAAAAGTTATGAAAGGAGTTTACCGCCCCTTGTGGTTCTTCGTTAGGTTGTCCTTTAAATGTTTGAGCCTCGGTAAACATAGACTCAGTAAATAAAGGTGAACCGAAGAGGTCTATCACTCCGAGTGCGCCTTTCGGGGCACTATCCGCTACCCGGAAAGAACCGGATACGACCTCATTATCAGCCTCCCTATCTCGAGGCAAAGTGGCCTCGCCCCCTTCTTGTTCGGAAGCTTCGACTAAAGCTCCCTCATCGACCTCCCCGAGTCGAGGCAATTCAGTTTCGGCTCTCACTGGTTTGAAGGCCTCTCGTACCTCGAGACCTGACTGCACGCAGGCCACCAGTTCGGATTTTTCTTCTTCTTCTTGTGACTCATCCCTCAGCCGGTGGAGCGAGTCCGAGAGAGCACCCGGGCACTGGTGCTACCCTTAGATTTACGCACCAGACTTCTTTTTTTCTTTTGTTTTTCGAGCTCAGAGAACTCTGGGCCCTCTTCCTATTCCTCTCATCACCCTGCCTCGGAGCAGGGGACTAGACAGGCACATCCTCGTCAATAGATGGAGACCTCATAGCAATATCCTTGGAAAGACCTACAAAAGAAAACGAATCCAATAAGAACTCAACGGCACGAGGAAAAAATCAAGTATTATTACCTCGAAAAAGGAAACTCACCATGGGAACGGGCCTCCCACCGGCACTTTGAAAGTTCGCGCCACACGCGCTCGGAATAGGGCTTTTGTGACATGATGCCCTCGACTCAAGTGAGTCGAGGAACTGCATCCAACATCCGAGCAACAGCTTCACCACAAAACATCGATAAGAAGGGAGGAAAAGAAAAAGCAATAAACGAAATCATAAAGGGAAGGTTATACCTACGTTTCATGTTCCATTTCTTGGGAAATGGCATGTCCTCGGCTGATATTAAATCCGAGGTCTTCACTCGAACGAATCAGCCCAAATAGCCTCAGTCCCTATCCTCATCTATACTCGAGAATGGGGCCTTACTGTCCCGACGAGCAAGTTTTATTAATCCCCCTCGATAGAGTGGGGGACTATACAGACGCATGACGTGATCGATGGTGAAGGGACACCCCTCGATTTTGTTTACGAAGATTCAGAGGAGAATTACTATCCTCTAGAAAGAAGGATGGATTTGACAAAGGATCACCTCGTACCTCTTACAGAAGGCGATGATGACTGGGTCCAAGGGGCCTAACATGAAGGGATAAGTGTAAACACTTAAAAACCCTCCGCGTGGGTAGTAATCGCTTCCTCGTGCGAAGGCACCACCACGTGCTTACCAACCTAGTTGCAGTCCTCCTTGACCTTGGAGAGGAGACTGTCAGTGACTGAGCATATATATCTCGAGACCGGCTCGCACCGACCAGGTACCGAGGAGGTTTTCTCGACCTTTAAATCAGCACCGATCGAGCACCCGCCAGGAATAAACGCTTTAAGAGGAGGTTCCGCCGCCGGCCGGCCGTGATAAAGAGGCTATTTCTTTTTGTAGAATTGTCTTAGAAGTCTTCACCATTTTTTCTTTTGAATAAAGGTGGAGAAGAGGAAGTTCAAAGGTTACGCATAATGGTTTGGAGTGAAGACAAGCGAGAGTTCTTGCATAAAAAACTCAAGAAATGTGGACACAAGTGTTAGAGAGTGCAAAGATTTTTTAAGAACAAGAGTAGAAGAGGTTTAGATGTAAGGTTTCAATGAATAAAGGATGAAATATTTATCGTTTTCAAATGACGGTTCAAAGTCTGTAGTGGCCAACCAGCAACTGCCGAACATTTAAAGCCATTAAGACATGACTAACGAGATGTTTCGTCCATTTTTGTCGTTTCTGACGCAAAGTATCGAGAGCAGGATCGGGGGCTCATATCGTTTCTCGTCGTTTACATTCCAAAAAACGAGGGGACTATCTGTATATGATTGAAATCGGGCTCATCTATTGTATGACAGATCGGGATTAAAACGTGATGAATTGAATATCGATCCCGGGTTTCATCGAACCAGGATACGAGGTTAGAAAATCCATCTTCGAGGTTACCGAGCTTACGAGAGCAGAATCGACCCCGATTCCGAATGAGCCCGAGGTAACATTGTCGGACCAGATAACGGAAGGCCGAAATATCCGTAACCGATCGAATATCACGGCAGTAATCTCGGCATATATCAATGAGGAACAAGTTAATTAGCAAATCATGAGATTTTTTTACCCTTTATAGAATTGTACCTAAAGTAGGATTCCCCTAATATATAAAGAGGTTCTGATTATTTGCAAGACACATTGTAACGCACATCCAAAAGTATTATAATATTATTTTCTTTCTGCAAGTATTTGACACCATTTGAATCACATTCGGGAAGGAGTGTTCAAAACCGAACCGAAACCGAAAACCGAAGCTTAATGGCTTATTGGTATCGGGTTAACGGTTTAACGGACGGGGAACATATTGAAATTTTTTCATTAACGACTTATCGTTTTGGGGGCGGATTATTCAATTTTCCTAACGGATAATCAGTTAACCCGTTAAGAATATATATATATATATATATATATATATATATATATATATAATTTATCTTTATCCATGTATATATATAATTTATCTTTATCCATGTATATATATATATATATATATATATATATATATATATATATATATATTAAATATCAAAAACCCTTCCACTCCAGTCTTCCACTCTTCCAGTATAATCAACGTCTGACTCTCAACCATCAAACTGCAGCCTCTGCCCGCGCTCTCTCATCTACTTACATGATGGTCACTGCTACTACTGATCTAAAGCTGAACGAAAGGGNAGAAAATAACCATAACAAATAAGTGAAAGGACTCTATCAAAAACCATATATATATATATATATATATTTATTTTTATCCATATATATTAAATATCAAAAACCCTTCCACTCCAGTCTTCCACTCTTCCAGTATAATCAACGTCTGACTCTCAACCATCAAACTGCAGCCTCTGCCCGGCGCCCGCCCTCTCTCATCTACTTACATGATGGTCACTGCTACTACTGATCTAAAGCTGAACGAAAGGGATAACCCGACAACCTTGGAGGAGACGTTGCTCCAATTGGACATGGGGGAGAAAATGGCAAGAAGATAAAAGCTGAACGAATATGGGCAGCATAGAATGTCTTGTGTCAACAGTTCAGACATTCTTCGAACTGCAAGGAACGCGCTAAACCAGTATCCCCGCTTTTCTCTGGATGGCAAAGATGCCATGTACCGGTCTTCTTTCCATGATGTGTCTCCTTTGCTAACCACAAGTGTTGGTGCAAGAAAATCAGTATAGATTGAATTAGGCCGATAAAGCGTCCGATAACCGTCCGATAAGAGCTAAATCGATACCAATCCGCCCGATATCTTATCGGGTGGCTAGCGGATTAATATATTTAAAAGCCGATAACCGATAAGCCAAATCGTTAAGACTAAATAATCCCCCAATCCGCTCGATAAGCAGCCCTACATTCGGTTCGAGTGAGACATATTTTCCAAGGCTATAACTGTTCAAGTCACACGGTTTGAGTTTACTTTGTTATTGTTTGCTTATAATTCAATCTATTGCTTTGTGTCTGATTAATCCATGTATCCTTAAAATCACTTATGAATTCAATTGTTATTCGATTTTGAGGGTAAACACTCTCTGTTCAACATAGCTCGTTGATCTTCCGATTCTATTTTTTCGAATTACCTTTTGAATTGCTGTGATGGTTTTAGACTAGAAAGTTATTGTTAATCAAATCTGAAAGAATATTTTCAGCTCATCTGAAGGTCCATTCTTCTATTTTAATCTAATTTTTCAATGTTCTTCTTTGTCGTCCGAAGCATGGTACTAGCTCATCTCAAATTGACTTTAGATCCTTAGTTTCCATGTCTTTTTTGTTGTGACTCCTTGTAGTCATTTTTTGTGGGGAAAGGGAGTCAGCGGAGTGGAGAGTGAATGAGCAAAGGGGACGATGGGATTAATTTAGGGGAAGAAGGAGAGATCTTTAACCTAAGTTTAGGCACCTAAGTTGAGGCTTTCCCGTTAGTTTTAGGGAACTCAGTTAATGATTAGACCAAACCCGTCCACTTTTACAAAGTTAAGGGATATTTTATGTTTAGTAATATAAATAAGGGATAAAAATACTCCTATATCAATACATAAGGGACTATCTAAGTTTATTTCTTACCTTGCTCCTGAGCAAAGTTTTACAACTTCCTTTCTCTTCAGCTAATTGCAATTTGTTTGTTTATTGGATTAGTTTTTTTTTTCCTTGTGAAAAAGGGTCAAATTTGGACATGTATCACACTTGAGTAACTTTGTCCTTCGTGTAACTATTAGGGATCGTTTGCTTTGAAGATAAGTTATGCTGGGATTAGTTATGCTTAGAATAGTTATATCGGGTTACTGAAATTAGTTATGCTGATATTATTTCTTATTGACTGTGGTAAATTGTATTAATCATAGGATTGTCAATATTACTGCCTTATCCTAGGATAAATTATCCTGGGATTAGTATTCTACTCTCTAGGCAGGGATAAGTTATCCTAATACTATATTTAATCCTGGGATAATTCGTAATCAAACAAGAGATAAGGCAATACTAAATTTTTATCTCAGGATTATTTTTGCTTATACTTCATACCAAACGACCCCTTAATCTAATATTAGCTCATTTTTAGGGGAAAAACTCATAGTAAGACTAAAATGAGAAAACAATTCCGTTCAATATATGTGTAATGTTAGAGTTAAGGAATTACTAAATATAAAACGGTATTTTTCTGAAATAGATGGAGTATTTATTTTGACCAAAATCTTCACTTGTTATTCATTTTAGCCCAATCCCTTTTTTTTTTCACCAACTAGCTAATTTGGCGCTTTTTCTGTTCCTTCACCAACTAGGTGTCTGACTACTTCCATGCATACTAATTGAGTTTTTTCAATCTGTTGTTGCTTGCTTAAATTTGTGATTACAATTGGGTCTGTTTGTTATTTGAGGTTTGTATTTCATATTCGAGTTTACTTTAAAAGGATTTGATGGTTGAATCAAATTGGCCGGCTGAAAGATGATTGAGTTCCAGTCTAAGGTCTATACTCGACATCTAGATTTCATTATGAGAAGTTTTGAATCCGAGATTGGTTAAATTCGGATTTTGATTCTCGAAGCTAGGATAAAGGATTTTGAACTAATTTTTGCAAACGAAAAACTTGTTGAAAAATATCATGGACGGTCTTGAATGTCGCTTTAGCTTGAGTCCAAAGTTTTGAGTTTTCAAAATTGAATTTTTTTTCGAGCGGGGTGTTGTTGAAATAGATTTAATATATCTTAAAATGTTTGAATCTCAATTTTGAGACGACTTATTGAAGATTAGAGGAGGTTTGAGTTAAACTTTGTGCTACCGTTCAAAAGAAGAAGAGAAGTTTCTGCCATTGATAATGTATCTTCTGTATATCATTTTGTACCCTTTTTGTATTTCTTATGTATCCCAGGTATATTTATGTATATTCATTTATATACAATGAGATAAATATGATGCAAAAATAAATTCAACTACAAATTTTGAGACCTATCCAAATAACCTCCATCTTTCTCAAATTTTATCTATTACCTCATTTATGCGTGTTTAATGAATTTCAACCACACCCATTGAGAAATTCTATTTTTTCCTAGTGGCCTTTTGAATGTTGTATATCATTGATAATTTTTTATTGGCCAGAAATGGTAAATGGTACTCCCTCCACCCCAATTTATATGGCACCATTAGGAGTTCGAGAGTCAAGTAAGTTTTTCTTTGACCGCAATTTTTATGCCTTTTAAATATTTTAAACTATTAATTATTAACATATAGTACGTTTTATGTAGTTTTTAAATATGTAAATTTTATTCAAAAATTTTAAATACTCTTTCTCCGAATTCACGATCAGAATAAAAAAGTTTGACTCTTGAAATTCGAGTGGTGCCACATAATTGGGACAACGGGAGTAGTATATGGCCAAGTAGCTTGTAAACTGTTTATTTTTTGGTATGTTTCTGTAAATTTCTCTTAGGAAACTGTCTTAATTTTTGTCCTTGATACTAATTGAGCTCATCCCTGAAATTAATTTTAAATCATAATGAAGTTGAGGGTAATCTAGGCCTTCTTTACATCATTAATCTACTATTTAATTGAACATAAAACGTTTGGCGATTTTCTTCTGTCTATTTAAACTTGATGAAGTCAAAAACCCAATTTATATGCCCATTCTTTATTTAAGGAGATTCTATCTAATTATCATCCCTGATGCAGAAAGGAGAAAAAAGTAGAAGAGTTGAAGACGACTTAACAGTAAGAGAACCCTGAAAAGATCAGACATAAATCATCCGCTAAGAAAATGGTAAATAAGACAAGGGATCAAGCTCGCAAGTCAAAAAGTTCCCTAGTGCTTATCAGAATAGTCAAGGCATGCACAAGCTGGTTCGAACATTGCCATAATAAAAAAAACTAGCTATATTAAATAAATGGATAATTAATTCACCAATACCAACTTAAATGAGGTATAACAATATAATATTGGAGTAATAGGACTTTGGGTAGAACTTATTTTTACAAGTATAATACACATCACAGTAACTCAACTCCAACATCCAGATGCTCCTCACTCAAGTTAGAATAGAGTCACATAAACGGAGTCTAGATCATGCATCTCCTTACTAACTTCACATACAACATTACATGGTCTACTAATTGCTACAACAACTAATCTCGGAATATTTGCACCATTTGGCCTTCTTTGAGGTCATTCCTTAAATTCTTGCCTCGTTAGCCTAGTTGGACTAAATTTTGGGGCATTTGCATCTATACCCGTTTTTTGTGCCACGTTTTAACTTGTGCCCGTTTTCGCATAACTTCAGCATACGGGGCTGAAGTAGCAAAGGCAATCATCCAAAACTTCAGCATTCTAGTAGCCGGCCCTGAAGTTCAGCTCTAGAGCTGAAGTTTTTGTGTTTGTAACTGGGGAACTTCAGCTTTAGAGCTGAAGTTTTTGTGTTTGTAACTGGGGCACTTCAGCTCTAGAGCTGAAGTTTTTGTTTGTTTATAATTTCATTTGCCACACCATCTTGACCAAACTGAATTTAACCTTGCGAACAAGACCTGAATCCTGACTAGTTCCATATTACAAACAGTTCAAACACAAAAAATAAACACTTCCAAAGAAACAAAATTTGCTGCTTAGTGAGATTCTTTTAGCTCATCCTCCTGATGAGCTCATTGATGTAATTCTCGCGGTTTCCAGCGTCACTTCCTTCAACATAGTGGTTTCTCTTCTTCTTGAGTCCACCAAGAGGTGCCTTAAGCTGGAATGGCCATAGGAAGTTGTTAGCTTCCTTGAAATGTGGTCCAACAGTAGTAATTAATCAAACAAATCACCAAGTCAATTGTATATATATGCATGTCACGTGATAGGAAGTGACGAAGAAAGCAAATTGGTTGTTTCAGATGTATAAGTTGGCGTGAAAATTTATAGAACTCACCGGAGAAATAAGAAGAAGCAGATAGGGATGAACCTTACTTCTGGAAAAAGAAAAGATAAAACTTTGAGGAGGAGAAGGAGGAGGAGAAAAGGAGCTGAAGTTGTTTAAAAAGTGGGTACAAGTTAAAAGTTTTTTAAAAAATGGGTATAGGTTAAATGGGGGCGACCAAATAGGGCGCCCCGTGCAATTTTTACCTAAATTTTCACCATAAAAAGTACTTAGTTGGATAAATATTTCTTTTTGTAGACAAATTTAGCTTACTGGGCTGACGAGGACAGGATTTAAATAGTGGCATCAAAGAAGGCCATTTGTGCAAATGCCCCTATATGTGCAACTAAACATTTTATAAGCTTCCTAGAATACAGTAGTTGAATTAGAATAATTTCTCGGCGTTCATAAGCAATTACTCCTTGTTTACCAGGGGTTCCGGGGATTTTCTTATGATTATCACCGTTATGTGAATGATATAGCTAGTGCTCAATAGGATTGATTTGGATGAAATCTGCGCACTCAAAACTTTCCTTCATGATCAATTAAAGATTAAAGATTTGAGACCGCTCAATTAATTTCTTGGAATAGAAGTCTTGTATTCCTCATCTTGGGTCAGAATTTTTTTATTCATGACATGCTCAAAGAGTTTCATTGTGAGGTTTCTACTCTTGTTATTTATTCCCCGAGAAGTTACAGGCTAATGTTGGTAGTCCTTTATCCAAACCTAAGACATATAGGAGTTTAGTAGGGAAGTTGAACTTCTTTACACATACCAGGCAAGATTTGTCATTTGTTGTACAACATTTTAGCCAGCTCATGCAACACCCTTATACTCCTCATATGAAGTATGTGATTGTTGAGGAGGTAACTGGACGACGCTTTTGACTTGGGCATATTCTTCAACAATTCTCCTTATTTATCTCTGCATGTTTTTGTGACAATGATTGGGGCTCTTTTCTTGTTAGTAGGAAGACAGTTACGGGGTTCTGCATTCTATTGGGTCAGTTTAGTGGGATGGAATGTGTTGTTTAGCTAGTTGGGCTGATTCTGTAGTTGGCTTAATTATTCTTTTTTGTATCTCTGTATTTGGGCTAGGCCCAGTTGTATCTAATAGTTAGTATCAAAATATGGAATCTTTACATTCCTATGCCACATAGGAAACCTTATTACTCTCAATGTTTAAGGTTTGATTTAATTACACTTAGTATACCAAATTACCAATCCTATACCATACTTAATTAAGGGTCTAATTAATGGGCAGTTTTTACTCCTTAATTAAAGGTGTTCATATATCTCACGTTTCTCTATCCCCCTAATTCCTATGACCTGCGCCGTTTTCCCCTCCCCTTTCTTCCTCTTCTCCATTCCTTCTTCTTCTAAAAAAATACAGAGATGGAAATTGCAATTTTGTTACGTACGAAATAGTAGGGCCCACGCTTTCCTATTTCTTTTCGGATTCAAAATCATATTCTTATGGTTTTACGACATAGAGCTACTGCCTTTTTGGTATGTAAGCAAAAGCAATCTAGGGCTCTCAATTTTTCCATTGGAGAAGAGAAGCATAAGCCCAGCTTCAAGCGTGTCAAATGTTGATGTCCATCTCAAAATTCTATACAATATTTACCTTCAAATCACCCCTGAAACCAAACAATCCTCTACCCCTTCTTCTGACTTTGATTAAAAGATTCAACTTTTAAAGACTAAGCTTCACCCTGAAACCTTAAATTGATTTGTAGTTTTTTTGAAGAAATTTTGTAGATGAAGAGAAAATTTTGTAGTCAACAATTTTTTTTTTCAACATAGATTGTAGTTTAATTGTAGTATAAATATAGTAATTTTGTAGATACCCTTAAAAATAATACAGCTTTATACAATACTTAAACTGATTTGTAGTTTATTTATAGTTTTTTTGAAGAAATTTTGTAGTCAATATTTTTTTTCAACATAGATTGTAGTTTAATTGTAGTATAAATATAGTAATTTTGTAGATACCCTTAAAAACAGTACAACTTTATGCAATACTAAAACTGATTTGTAGTTTATTTGTAGTTTTTTTGTAGAAATTTTGTAGATGAAGAGAAAATTTTGTAGTCAACATTTTTTTTCAACATAGATCGTAGTTTAATTGTAGTAATTTTATAGATACCCTTAAAAACAATACTGCTTTATACATACTTAAACTGATTTGTAGTTTATTTGTAGAAAAATGTAGGAATTTTGTAGATATTAACATAAAATCAGACTTTCATAGAATTTGTAACATAACAATTTTAATCAGCTCCCCCTAATTCCTAAGACTAGCGCCGTTTTCCCCCTCCCCTTTCTTCCTCTTCTCCATTCCTTCTTCTCAAAAAATACAGAGATGAGACCCATTTTTTATAATCAGATTTTTCCCATTCAATTATAGCATGATTGGAATTTTGGACATGATTGAGTGTTGTTGCTGAAGTATTGTTCTATATTTTATTTTTTTTTGATTTGTGGATTGAGAAAAAAAAGATGAAGAACAGAGTATCGGCAGTATTGGCTTCTACAATTTGAATTGATTTTGTTGAATAACTGGTCGCCTTTTTGATGTCTGGATTGAGGAAGAAACTCGACGAACTGATTTCTACAATTTGATTTTAGTTTGTTGAAGCTTTTCGTCTTTTTTTTTGAATTACGAAAAAAATTCGGGAGAGATCAGATAAAGGATTTGCGTTCAAATTTGAACTGAAGGTCGCCAAATAAATTAGGATATTCTTTTTCTGATTTTTAGCGCACCATATTAGGAAGATTCAGCTACTATTAATTACTAATTAATGAATGGTATAAAAATTATAGAAAAACAGTGTACAGGTCGGGTAATTTACAAAATATGCACATATTTGGTAATAAAGTTTCATATATGGTATAGGAAAGAAAAAACCCCAATTGTTGGGTTGGTTATGTCTTTAGTGGATAGTTTGTTAAGTTTTTGGCGAAATATATAAATGGCTCCTCTAAGTTGTCCACAACGACCAGACAAACACCTCAACTAAACCCTTTACCATTTAGACACTTCAAAAGTCCATTAACCAAATTAAATAAACACCCAAGTGCAACAGATCAAATACGTGAATTACACTCGCTAATGACGTGTCAGATGAGCCAATTAATGAACGACACGTGTAATTTGTAAATAAAAATTTGACATATAATAAACAAAAAATGAAAATGCATATAAGAAATAAAAAAAGCCTTTTCCCTACCTTTTTTACCAAACCAGCGCAACCCTCCTCCTCAACCCCCCCCGGTCCCCCAACCAACTTCATCTTCTTCTTCCGCTCTAAACCAGTGCCACCCCCCTCCTCCTCCCCCCCTCCCCCAACCAACATCAGTATCTTCTTCAGCCCAAAACCAGCGCTACCCCACCCCCTTCATCTTCTTCCTTCAAATCCACCTTGCTTCAAACCAGAGCAACCCCTCTCTCGCCGGAAAATTAATCTCTGAGCAAATCTGAACGAAATGATTCTACTGGAATCAACCAAAATCAGCAGCATATAAGTCATGCTTTGGCGATCCAGCATAAAACCCTCTCTCCCGCCTTTTGAATTTCTAATTTCCAAGACGTGCTCGCCTTGATGCACGGCTATACCCATCTTCTTCACCACTTCTACTGCTTTGCCATTATCAATCCTCTCAAATAACCCACTAAACACCTAACACAATAATTTTTTGTCCTTTTCCTTTGGTTTAGTCAAATTTTTGGTACCAATCAAATTTGGTCTCTTTCATTGAATGGCCCTATTTATTTCCCCATTTTTCTTTTAACAAACTCTATGTTATTCAATGTGGAACTTGGTGTCGGTTTCATATCTCTACTAGCTTAAAAATATTTCCAGGTTAGGTTCTTTGTTACTTATTTTTTAGTCTGCTTTCTGGGGTTTGCTTGATTTGGTTGCTCAGAAGATGAAAGAAAGATTTTCAAATTTGGCTTAATGCTTTCTCCAATTAATTCTGCATCATTTATAATTTTAGCATTTTGAACTAGTTTTGGCTTGAAGGAATTAGGCGGAGCTCTGAAGGTTATGGGCAGTGGAATTTTGTGATGAAAGGGGCAGTTTCTGGTGACTTTCGGTAGCTTGGTTGGAGTTTTAGTGGCCGATTTTAATGGTGGTTTCACGGTGACGTTGACCTGGGTTAGTCAAGCCAAAGAGAGGCTAAGATATGCCCAATTATTAAGTTTTTTCAAAAAAAAAAAGCTGAAAAAATGATTCACGCGCTTAAAATTTTATTAACAAACACGCGCATACCACATCAGTAATATATGTTTATTTGATCTGGTTAATGGACACTTGAAGTGTCTAAATGATAAAGGGTTTAGTTGAGGTGTTTGTCTGATCGTTGTGGACAACTTAGAGGGGCCGTTTATGTATTTCGCCTAAGTTTTTCCGTGTCTTATAGATAGTAGGGACCCGAACTAATTTTTATAGTTTTCTCATTTTATTTTCCTTAATCAATAATATCTCTTAGTTCTCTCTCAAACGTAGATGTCGCGCCCCAACCTTGGAGGAGCCGGACACAGCACTTAAACTTGTAACTGTGTGAATCAAAATTCCTTTCATTCTTATACTTAGACAATGCATGAGTCGTTATAAAATCAATCTCCATGTTTAAATCATAAATGTTCGGCTCAATGTCTCAAACTAATTTAAAAATATTATACATGGTGTCATGAATATACAATACCAATGTTCTAAAGATATATACATGACCCACAGGGTATACGGTGCTTCTATGACAAAGATTACTTAAATTCATATTAACTAGACTCCAAGATACCCACTAGAAAAGTGCCGTGCTAACCATAATAAACTAGAGAAGTGAGGGAAAGGCCTAGCGATGATCAATGTCGTCCAAAAATATCACTACCTGCATCCACGAAAGATATGCATCGCCCTAGTGAAGAAACGCGAGTACATAATAAAGAGTACTCTTAAGTCTTATGCATCATAAATTTTCTCACATAAAATGGGTCAAGAAAATATTTCTTTTCTATTATATAGAAAAGGAAAGATGGTCAACCAAGGGCATATACGTCATTTCAAAAAAAAATTATTATATTATTTGTATTTCTTAAATGCAAATTGATTCCTTCTTGATATACGTGGACCCCACATTCCCTTGACCACAACTCTCCTTTAAAAGTTTAAATGTAGTGTTGATAAGACTACTTTTGCATAGAATTACTCCATGCAAATACTCATTTTGAATATTTTTTTCTCATTTGCTAAAATTATTAATTTTTGTTTCAGTCAACTAAAAGTTTTCACAGAAAAAGTAAATTTAATTTAAATAATAAAGCAACAAAAAGAAATATAGATAAATATTTACAAGATTTTCATATTTACCCATACTATTTTAACACAATTTAAAAAATAAAATTAAAGGTTTTCATGTATTCACAGTATTTGAAGGCGATTTAAAACCTAAAAGTTTTATATTCAAAAGTAATTTACAAAACAATAATTTGTTAAACCTTAAAGTTAATTTAAGTGATGATATTTGTTCATCTATTTTAGGAGGTTATCTCTTATGTACTTAATTGATGTGAAAATTTGATTTATATGGTTTGAACTCCGTTCTTCCATGATAAGTTTTCAACAATCTATAAATTGTCTTAAAATATTTCATATTATTTCATTATAAAAATTAACATATGATAAATCTATAGAAAAAATAAAAATATTTCTCTTATATCCTTAATTAAGAAAAAATTAAAAACCTATAATTAAAAATTCGAATATAGTGGGGAAATAATAGTAGTGAATCAATTTTACAATTTGATGTTTATATTTGACATTGATGTTAAAATTAGTATTATAGCACATAGTCTTTTTATGTTAATAATTGGAGCAACTTAAGCAGGTTATAATATATAGTTTATTTTTTTGTAAATTATTAAAATAAATTAATTGTAAATTGTGATCCCCAATATCATTTTCTATCAGTTATTAAATGGATATAACAATGATCGATTTATTTATCAAAAAGTTAATTGAGCACCGACAAAAAATAATTTTAAGATTACAATGTTGGGCCCGTATACGGGCCTTTCCTCATCTAGTAGAAGAAACATAAAGGGATAATACACTATTTCAATTCCATAAAATATTTCATAGAAAGATAAATTTATCAATTTTAATTATTTAATAATTCATAATTATCACGACTCAAAATCCAACTAGTCGTGATGGAACCTAACCCAATCGACAGGTCGGCCAATTAACAACAACACAATCCAAATGAGGTTACTAGGAAATAAATGATGAATTTTTGAGCTTTCATACAATAACCCAAAGACTGGTAGTACAAGTCATGAGCAACTAAGACTTAGACTTACAAAGCTGATATGAAGTAATACAACATCTGTTTGAATATACATAGACAGAACTCAAATCTAAGCTAGCGTTTGGCTATAGATTCCCAAATTTATTTTCAAAAATATAATTTGGATGAAGTTTTGTTTGAAAATGAAATTATGTTTGAACATAATTTTTCAAAAACATATTTACCTTTTTTTTTCCGAAAAAACATGAAATGTGACTTAAACCCATAAGTTCTAAAAACTACAAAAAATGATGAACAATACCAAACAAACAAACTTGCTAATCCTGTATATGCAAAACCTTAATCGACGCCATTCATTATCTTATCACAAATAATAGTCTTGAACATAGATAAGTTTGGCACAATATTATCTTTTTTTTTAATGAACTACAAAATATACTATCCTTAAATTAAAACCTGATATTTAATATCAACTACTAATAACACTATTACTGGCCACTATAATTCATCAAATTACAATAATATTACAAGATCCATCAGTCCAAAAGAAAATTATAGTAATTATGTCCAAAAAAAATGATAGTAATTAGATGGTGATTAGTTGGATCATAATAGATTGTGGTTTTTTTTTATATTCTAAAATATAAAAGTTTGGGGTAATTTTTGAAATTGTTAAAAGATTAAACAGTGATATTTTGGGCCAAAAACAGGTCTAGAGCTAGTTTTGGAATTTAGAAATTTTGTTTTCAAAATCTGCCAAAACATGGATAAAATCTACAAACAAACATGTTTTGCTAAAACAAATTTAGAAAAAACTTTGCAAAATCTAAAGCAAAACGGGGGATAAGACTACCAAGAACAAGTGGTAGCCATGTCCAGACAACGGGTACATCTTCAATGCCAGCTCCCATCATGTACAACAAAATCTACTCCAAGATCTGTACGCAAGGTGCAGACGTATAGTACAAATACAACCGACCCCATGTACTCAATAACTATCATAATTAACCTCGGTGAGGTAATAGAAGCAAGAATTATAAATGATACTCACCAGTCACCTGTATAAGTTCATAAATTTCCAAGAAGTATAGAAAAAATATATGATCAAATCAAGAAAACACAGATAAAACCACCTTAGTGCTTACAATTCTTTTTAAAATGTTTTGCTCAGTTACCAATCCAGTATATAAAGAAGATACGCAAGTAAATCAGGTAAACAATCATGGAAATTGCAAGTAAAGATGAAATGCGATAACCAAATATCAGACTATTGCGATGCACAACCTGATCCAAATAACAATAAGCCAATAAGGCCTATTGTGGCATGCAATCTGATCCAAATAACAATAACCAACTCTCCCAGATCTCACATAAACCAGAAACTCGTCGGTTTCTCACAATCCTCGTGTACACCATCAAGAGGGAAACATGAGAGGGTGACCCTAGAGGGATAGATTCGTGTCCACATGTTGCACGGACAACTCACATGCTAGTAATATCAACCGTACGAACAACTCACGTGCTGCACGGATAAATCATGTGCTACAATATCAATATCTGGAGCCCCACGGACAACTCACGTGATATAATATCAATATCTAGATCCGCACGGGTAACTCACGTGCTGCACGAACAACTCACATGCTAATAATATAAAAACCGCACAGACAACTCACGCGCTAACACTCACAATCCTTCCGACGTGGTCACATGCACAATATCACAATCTGCCTGGCGTGGTCATATGCATAACAACACAATTCGCTTGATGTGATCAGAGGCATCCATTCCAAATCATATCACACAGAAGCAAATATGCAAGAACACATGTATATGATGAATGAACATCAAATTTCATGCTCTTGGACTGGTATAATGACATGCTAAAGTGTAGGCATGTGCAAAGTGTGCTATCATAGCTCAAATCGACAATTTCATCACAGAAATAGCAATTTTCAAGTTTATTAAGGGAATTAGCCTCTATGTAATCTCAAACATGGCTCAAATAATTCACCATAATGTTACAAATATGAGAAACATTATAGCATAAGGCTTAACAGTCAATTCTAGGCTTATCATAGCCAAAACACTACCCCGAGCATGGATAAATACCCCAGTGTTCGCACATGGGCTCAATCCCTTCATATGTGCGCGCCTATAGCATGTAGCTATCACAAATAACTCAGGCAACTATTGTCTCAACCAAGTTTAAAAAAGATACTTACCTCAAGCAAGACAAATCATATACCCGAGCAAGCCAAACAATACTCTAGAAACTCCATCCCGTGCGAATCAACCTTTGAACGGCTCAAAACTAATCAAAAGAAACTCAGAAACATCAAATAATGCCTTAGGAAACAAACCCAATCGAAAAAGGTCGAATCTTTAATCAAATACTCAAAGTCAACAAAAACGTCAACCCTGTGCCTGCACCTCAGAACCCAACAAAACTCACAAATTCCAATAACACATTCAATTACGAGTCCAAACATAATAATTTTACTCATCCGGCTCCGAATCGATGTTTAAAACTCAAAAAATCACTTTAGGAAAGTTTAGACAAACCCCCTTCCCCCCTGTCCCCAATTTCTCTTTTGAAATCATCAATCAAACACCAAAATTGAAGATGGAATCACGGAATATAATTAAAACTGAGTAGAAAATACTTATCCTAATCAATGCGGTGAAGCTCGCCTCCAAAATATCCCAAACCCGAGCTCTATAACTTAAAATATAATAAAATTACCAAAACCTTCGAAATAGAGTATTTTATAAGCATTGCCCAGGTGAACCCTACGCGAACGCGGAACAACCCTCGCGTTCGCAATGAACAAAAATTACACTGCCTCAATTAACTTTACGGGTTCGTAGAACAAGCCTCGCAAACGCGATGCCCACGACTAGCAGACTTATGAGAATGCGGGAGCAACATCGCGAACGCGAAGAGGAAACTATCGACCTGCCCAACTTAGACCAACGCAACGCGAACATGTACAAGTAGATGTGAAAGCGAAGCAAACCAATCCTAACTCTACCTAATGCAGTCATCCTATCGCGAAGGCGAAGAAGAAGAAAATATCCAGTTTCAAGAATCACTTCGCGATCGCGACCTCATCTTCGCGATCGCGAAAACCAACTGAAACACAAACAATCAGCAATGTAACATGAGACAAAAAGATCCGAAACACGTCCGAAATCTACCCGAGCCTCTTGAGACCACGTATGAACAAACCAACAAGTTAAAAAATATATCAGGGACCTACTCGAGGCCTCAAATTCCATATAACAACATCAAAACCACAAATCGCACCTCAAATCAAACTTTATGAACTTTCAACTTCCAAAACTCATGCTGAACCATATCAAATCAATCCGGAATAACCCCTAATTCTGTACACTAGTTCCAAATGACATAACGAAACTATTCCAATTCCCGGATTAACAATCCGAATCCGATATCATCAAAGTCAACCCCAGTCAAACTTATGAACTTTCTAAAATTCCAAATTTCCAACTTTTGCCAAATAGTGTCGAAACCTTCTAGAGACATCCAAATAAAAATCCGGGCATACGCCCAAGTCCAAAATTGCCATCCAAACCTAACGGAACCATCAAAACTCCGATCCGGGGTTAAATACACAAAAGTTAAACTTGGTCAACTCTTCCAACTTAAAGCTTCTAAAATGAGAATCATTCTTCCAAATCAATTTCGAATCACCTGAAAACCAAAACCGACGATTCACACAAGTCGTAATACATCATATGAATCTATTCAGGAACTCAAACTGCCGAACCAGGTGCAACTTCTCAAACAACCGATCGTGTCGTTATATTCTCCCCCACTTAAACATACGTTTGTCCTCGAATATGCCAAGAGTCGCTCAAAAACCATCAAATCAATGTGCAAACTCACCATACACATACCCCAGGGTGATCCCACATCACCCTAATCCATATAAGTCCTTCAAATCAACATAGCCGAAGATTCTTCCTTCAACCTTAGTCCATAAACCTTTGAACCCAATTTCTAACATCTGTAATCTATTACAAGAACCGATTGTTACATCTATACACTGTATAAGTCTGAACAAGTTGTATAAAGCCATAACCATAGAACAAGATGAGATCACATGATATACCACATAACTCAGTTACTCATAGCAATGACTTCCGGCCATAATAGATGCTCAATAACAAATCCAGTACCAGTAACAAATCTCATATAAAATAAAACCTTGTCCAAAACCTTTGTATATTGTCAATGATGAAAGAAACACACAGGAACTCATAACCACTCATCAGATCAACAAGTTGTGGGGCTTTGTCGCCTGATAAGAACCGTTGCCAAATTATAAGCTGACTTCCGATATTATTCTTCCAACGCACCGTAATCAAATTCGTTAGCACTCGTTCCAGGTCCAATGATCTCATCTAATCAGTACAAGTTGCTCTAATGACGTGCCATACCAATACTACCTAAGCCACAAACCGTGTAATCGTGCACTTATAAATAACAACTCAAATGTACCCAAAAATGAAAAAAAGGACTCAAACGAGAGAACCGTTCCGCCAGCTCAACAGGTACCACCATAAACGCATGCCATGAACCCAACATACATAGTAGAACCACGATGCATGAAATTAACACAAAGGATCATATCCCAACATAACTCCGCCTGGTCCACATGAAATACCTTGAGTCATAATACTTAAAATCAATAAGCATACACAAATCAATATCAAATACACTAAGTGCATGACCATAACCATAGAGAAACGAATAGCACAATGTACCACAATTCGGAAAGACCATAACCAAGGCGCAATAACCATTTAATGATATACCACAATTCGGAAGTGTTTCTATCAAATTTGATTATGGTATGTTTGGAGAATGATATTGGAAGTCAGCTTAGAATTTGGGCTATGGTTCTGGTTAGGCGAGAGAGCTCCATGACTTATTTATCTGATGAGTGGTTATGAGTTTGTGTGTGTTTCTTCATCATCGACAGTTTACGAAGGTTTGAAAGAGGTTTTATTTGATATGAGGTTTATTACCGGTATTGGGTTTGTTTTGAACAACTACTGTGATCGGGAATTATTGCTACGAGTATGCGAGTTGTGTGGTATATCATGTGATTGCATCATGGGTTATGGTTATGGCTTGATATAGCTTGTTCAGACCTATCAGTGTGTAGATGCAAAATTCGGGTCTTGTAGGAAATTCCGGATGTTGGAAATTAGATTCTAAGGTTTACGGATGAGGTTGAAGTAATAATCTTCAATTATGTTGTGTTGTCAGACCTATATGGAATAGGATGACATGGGATCACCCCCTTATATGTGCATGGGAATATGGCACAGTGATTTGAAGGCTTTGGAATGACTCTAGGCACGTTCGAGGACGAACGTATATTTACGTGGGGGAAAATGTAACCACTCGATCAGTCATTTTGAGCATTTGCACTTAGCTCGGTGGTTTGAAGGCACGAGTAGCTCCATATGATGTATTATGACTTGTGTGTATAATCGATTTTGGTTTTCGAGTGATTTAGAATTAGTTTGGAAGGATGAAATTCATGTTTGAAGCTTTTAGTTGAAAGAATTGACCAAGTTTGACTATTGAGCATTTGACCCCGGATCAGAGATTTGATGGTTCCTTTAGGTCCGGATAGTAATTTTGGACTGTGGCATATGCCCGGATTTGCATTTGGATATTTCTAAAAGGTTTCGACACTAATTGGCGAAAGTTGGCAATTTAAAGGTTGGAATGTCCATAAGTTTGACCGGTAGTTGACTTTGAAGATATCGGGTTCGAGAATTGGAATAGATTCATTATGTTATTTGATACTTGTGTGCAAAGTTTGAGCTCATTCCCGGTTGATTTGATATGTTTCGGCACGAGTTTTGGAAATCGAAAGTTCAAAAGTTCATTAAGCTTGAATTGAGGTGCGATTTGTCATGCAATGGTGTTATGTGTGATTCGAAGCCTCGAGTAAGTCCGTGTTATATTTCGAGACTTGTTGGTATCTTGGGGATTTTTCCGCAGGTGCGATGGGCGAGCTTCCAATGGTTCCTCGTAGAAGCGAGATTTTGGTCACATAAGTGATGCCGCAGAAGTGGCTCAGTGATCGCAAATGCGAATGGTCTGGGCAGAAGGTATAATTCAAGGGTTGGTCGTTTTATGCACATTTTTGGGGTTTAGAGCTCGTTATTAGGCGACTTTAGAGAGGAATTTCATCACATGGATTGAGGTAAGCATTCTTGACTCGGTTTTGATTATATTTCATGAATTTATCTTCGTTTTTTGCATTGCATTATTGATTTTGAAAGAGAAATTGGAGGTGTAGTCTATAATTTCATATAAATGAATATTTGATTTTTGAACATCGATTTAGAGTTGGATTTGAGTGAAACTAGTATGGTTGGACTCGTAATTGAATGGGTTATCGGATTTTGGGAGTTTTTGTCGGGTTCCGGTGCAGGCCCGGGTTTGACTTTTGGTTGACTTTGGGCCTTGATTTAAAGATTCAACCTTTATCATATGGAATCGATTCCTATAGCTCCTATTGATTGTATTGAGTTGCTTTTGGCTAGTTTGGAGTCGTTCAGAGGCCGATACGTGCGACATGGTATTTTTAGAGTATTGTTCGGCTTGCTCGATATTGGATTCAGCTTGTTTGAGGTAAAAATCCTATCTAAACTTGGTTGAGGCACTAGTTGCCTGAATTACTTGTGATAGCTACGTGCTATGGGTACGCATATGTGTGGGGTTTGAGCCCATGTTGCGAGCATCGGGGTATTTTATTCATGCTCGGGGTAATGCTTAGGCTATAATATGCCTAGAGTTAACTGTTAAGCTTAAAGCTATAATATTTCTCATATTTGTACCATTGTTGTGAACTATTTGAGCCATACTTGAGGTAACGAAGAGGCTAATTCCCTGAATAAACATGGTAATTACTATTTATGTGATAACTTGTCGATTTGAGCTATGATAGTACACATTGAACATGCCTACACGTTAGCATGTTATTATACCAATCCAGGAGCATGAAATATGATAATTATCCATTATCTACATGAGTTCTTGTATACTTACTTCTGTGCGATATGATTTGGACTAGGAGTTTGTGACCACGCCGGGCGCATTGTGTTGTAATACGTGTGACCATGCTGGGCGGATTATGATATTGTGCATGTGACCACGCCGGGAGGATTGGCATTATTAGCACGCGAGTTGTCCGTACGGATCTTGATATTTAAATTATTAGCACGTGAGATTTCTGTGCAGCACGTGAGTTGTCCGTGCGGATCCTGACATTTATTATTAGCACGTGAGTTGTCATTGCAGTACGTGAGTTGTCCGTGCGGATACTGATATTGATATTGTAGTATGTGAGTTTTCCGTGAAGCACGTGAGTTGTTCGTGCGGTTTATATTTTTAGCACGTGAGTTGTCCGTACAACGTGTGGATACGGATCCATTACCCTAGGGTCACCCTCTCATGTTTCTCTCTTGAGGGTGTACACGCGGATTTTGAGAAACCGACGGGTTTCTAGTTGATGTGAGCTCAGGGAGAGCTCGTTACTGTGATTGGATCGGGTTGCGCACCGCAACAGACTGATATTTGGTAATTGCATTTTGTCTTTACTTGCAATTTCCTTGACGGTTTACCTGATTTACTTGTATATCTTCCTTACATGCTGGATTGTTGACTGAGTAGAATACTTTAAAACAAAGAATTGTGAGTATCAAAGTGGTTTTACCTGATATTCCCTGATTTGATCATATATTTGTCCTATAGTTGTTGAAACTATGAACTGAACAGGTGTTAGTGAGTATTATCTACAGTTCTCGCTTCTTTTACATCCCCGAGGTTAGTTAGGATACTTATTGAGTACATGGGGTCGGTTGTACTCATACTACACTTCTGCACCTTGCGTGCAAATCTTGGTATTGATGTTGTTGTGTATGGCGGGAGTTGGCATTGAAGATGTACATGTATTCCAGCTATGGCTATCACTTGTCCTTGGTAGCTTTAGATTCGGATTTACATTTCAAATAGATGTTGTGATTATTTCAATTTAGTTTTTTTTTTGTAAAATCTAAGTCTTAGTGGCTCGTGACTTGTACTACCAGTCCTTGGGGAGTTGTATAAAATTCAGTGAATTCCTTCTTGACTCTTATAATTATCACCATATTGCGTTTTATTGTTCTCTCGCTTACCTAGTGTGTTGGATTATCTTCTGTCACGACGGGTTGGATTTTGGGTCGTGACAGGTTAACTTCCTTAAAGGGATCCTCTCTTCTGTATATCCAAACAAATGGAGCCTTATTGGTCTAAGTTTATGATTTCTTGCCAAAAATCGGCAATGGCCAATAAATCTCTACTTTTTACTTTGACGAATCGATAAAGTTCTGTGTCAAAATTACAAGAGGGACATGCAAAACCGGTATGTTTGTTTCAACTAGATAAATATGAAGTCCAAGAAAGTCACTGACTAGCCACATAAGAGTTGATAGCATTCTAAACATTTAATTTTTTTTGATGAATTAAGAGTTTCCACACCATCACACCACAACTCATTCAACTTCTTAATAAGAGGTTGTAGGTATACAACTATATTATTCCCCACCGTACGTGGACCTGGAATGATCATTGAGAGGATAAAATTTGGTTGATTCATACACATCCAAGGTGGAAGGTTATATGGAAGCAAGAACACTGGACAAATACTATAATTAGTACTCATCATCCAAAAAGGATTAAAACCATCACTAGTTATGCCTAATCGAATATTTCTCGGATAAGAAGCAAATTTAAGAAAAGTAGTATCAAATCTCTTCCATGCATCACCATCTCTGGGATGCCTCATAATTCCATCTCTATCCTTCACATGTTAGCTCAAATGCTCGGCAACTTTAGAGCACAAGAACAAGCTCTGCAACCTTAGTTTTAGTGGAAAGTAACGTAAAATTTGCAGGCATTTTTTGCTTCTTTTTCTTATTTCATATAGTAGACATTTGATTATTGTTTCTCTTCTTAGTTGGCTTCCATCTAGAAGTATGAAAATTCTTGAATGTTTCCTTATTAGCATCATCTCCCAAGTACAAGATGCAATCGTTTGGACAAGCATCTATCTTGATATAATCAAGACAAAGCTTTTTGATGGTATTCTTCGCCTCATAAAAACAATTAGGTATCCTTGCAAATCCATATGCATCCTTCACTAAATCTAGCATCACAGTCATTCCCTTATCACTTAGCCCAAACAAACACTTTGTGATACAACTTTAATAAAAATTCTAGCCTCGAGTACTTGGACCCGTCATATAATTCTTCACTTCCATCTCTAAGCAACTCAAAAAAGTCTTTATTATATGAAGAATGCATACCGTTTAATATTTCTTTTTATCCAACTACTTGTGGCGGATTTGCATCAATGCCTTCATGCCTTAAACCTGGATATGCTTCATTAATCAACAATTCTATAGGATTTTTAAGAGGCAATGCATCTGGGATAACCTCCGTGTTTCTAGAGTTCTCCAACACTTCTGTTTCCGTATGAAGAATCCAAGTGACATAGTTTTGAGGAAAGGGATTTCTAATCAAATGATCGTACACTATCTCTATAGTCTGCCACACCCCAACACCACATTGGGACACGAACATTTTATTCTATCTCCTATAGCTGCATTCATAAATGTTAAATTTAGAAATTGATTCAAACATGTGACGACATGATACATCATTTGAGTACTAGCCTTTATATCTGTTATATGACTTGTTTGCATAGTCCGCGTCGTTTTTCGAAAAGCTTTTATGTGATATTTTAAAGAAAAAGTAGTTTTTGACTTAAAATAAGGTTTGGGATGAACACGACCAACGTTCTCAGTAAATGTTATTGGATTGGTATTTTGACGATCTAGTAGATTTGTATGATACTTTTGGACTTGTACATGGGTTTGGCTGAGATCCCGGGCAACTCGAGCGCATTTCGGCACATTATGTAAAAGTTGGCAAAATTGTGTTTTAAGTGGAAAATTTTGAGTTTTGATGGTCGATTCTTGATATTTGATGTTATTTAATAATTTGAGCGAGCGAGCAAGTTAATATGATGTTATTGCACTTGTGTGGATGTTCGGATTGGAGCCCGAGGGGCTTAGATGAGTTTTGGGTGTGTTTTGGTTGAGTTTGGAGATGCCGAAGCTATGCAATTGCTGCTGTAAGGTTGCATTGCATCTCCGAGACCCTAATCCCAATTATGGGCCTCGCATTTGTGATGTTAGGCTTGCAAATGAGGAAGTGGGCTGGGACCGAGGACTTCACAAATGCAAAGAGGTGATCGCATTTGTGGACTGCTGGGTGATTGCATTTGCGATCTATGTGTCGCATTTGCAATGACTGGACTGGGCAGGCAGCTTCACAAATGCGAAGATTTGGCCGTATTCTTGACATCTATGCATTGTTGCCCTGTTCGCATTTGCAGGCAATGCAGTTCGCAATTGCAATACCTGCAGCTGGGTAAAAGATGGGAAAATCAGGAGTTAGCTCATTTTACAACATTTTAACCCCGAAGCGCTCTAGAGGCATTATTTAAATAGCATTTTCTCTCCAAATTCATTGGTAAGAAACTTTAACTAGATTTTAATCAATTCCCATTATTTTTTCATGAATTTTAATATCAAATCAATGAATTTCAAGGTATAAATTAGGGGGTTTTGGGTAGCATTTAGGAATTTTGTAAAATATAGATTTAGACCTCAAATTGAGGTCGGATTCTGAAACAAATCACATAACCAAACTCGGGGGTGAATGGAGAATCAGGATTTGATCCGAATCTTGGATCTCAACCAAGCAAACCCGGAGTTTACTTTTGTTGACTTTCTCAAAAATAATCAAAATTAAAATTTATTCATTCGTGGGTAGTTTCTAAAGCTTATTTTGGATTATTTGATTGATAATTGTCTAGATTCAGTTGGTTTGGAGGCTTGTTTCAAGGGAAAGGTTGTGGTTGATTGTTGAGTTGATTCCATAAAGAGGTAAATGTTGTGGTTAACCTGAACTTGAGAGAAATATGACATGATTTGTCTATTTGCTATGTGATTTATGTGGGGGAGCATCGTATATGCAATGTAACGAATGGGTTTGTGTTGTCATGGGTTAAGCATGCGGGGTGGACTATTAATCATGTATTTTAACTACATCATGCCTTCTTTTATTTTGTGTTACTGTTCATGTCGTGCCTTCATTATTACTTGTCTTTATTTGTTAAACACATGCCTTCCTTGCTGCATGCCTTCATTTTCTACATGTTCCAAGCATCTATAGTTACTTGTTGTCTGTTTTACTTGTACTATGCCTTTAATTATCTATTGGTCTTCCCTTGATTTTATTTCACTTCAGTATTTACTTGTTTTGGTTCCTTTCTCATGTGTTGTGAACTACGTTGTAGTTGTTTGTAGTATTACTATATACATGGGATCGGGTTGCACAATGAAATGGATATTGATATGATATGTGGGACCAGGTTGCATGCTGCAATGGATACTGATATTGTATATGGGATCGTGTTACACGCTATAATGGTATTGGAATTTATAAATGTGTGGATCGGGTTATGCATCGCAGTGGAGAAGATATATATAACGTGATTATTCTTAGCTATTGGTTCCGTATCCGTATTGTTTTGGGAATTTGAGCATAGATGTTATTCAAGGGCCCTCTGTTATGTATGTTCTGCTATGGTTTTCATGTTAATCGTTGCTTCTCTATTTTGTTATTTTTTTTACTTATATTGATACACGTTTATAGTGAGCTCCTTGTTATAGCCTCGTTGCTACTACGTCGAGTTTAGGCTCGACACTTATTGAGTACATGGGGTCAATAGTAATCATACTACACTTCTTGCGCAGATTCTGGTATTGGTCCCAACGGCGTTCAGTGAAGGCTTTCTCGGGCTATCATTATCCGGAGACTTGAGATAGAGCTGCGAAGTTCGCAGACCCTGAAGTTCCTTTCTTATATTTATACTTTTTATTTCATTTAGACATTTGTATTTTATTTGGGACCTTGTTTGTAGCAGTTTTAGCAGCTCATGTACTTGTGACACTAGATTTTAGGATATAGTTTGTTATATATTTTATAGTTCTACAGCTTTACCTTCTTATTTATCTTATAATTTTTTTTAAAATAAATAAATGTGTAGCTAATATTGGATTGCCAAGCAAGTTGACGTTAGTATCTATCACGACCCGTGGTTTGGATTTTGGGTCTTAAGTAGTTGGTATCATAACACTAGGTTAACCAGGTCAGACTAGTCATGAGCAAGCTTAATAGAGTCTTGAGGATCGATACGGAGATGCTAGGCGCTATCATGGCCCGTGGCGGGCGTATGTGGTGGGTAGCCCAGTCGAGGAAGCTTCACTTGCATGGGATCGATTTTCAGAGTTTTTTTTGATAGAGTTTGTTCCTCAGATCCTTCGGGATTCTTGGTGTGTGGAGTTTGAGCGGATGTGCCAAGGTACTATGTGAGTGTCAGAGTATGATGTCTGATTTCAGTGATTTGTCTAGGCATGCACCAGCCTTGGTTGCCAAAGTCAGGGAGCGAGTTCGTCAATTCATCAAAGGACTCAACCAGAATATTAAATTCAGCATGGCCAGGGAGTTGGAGTCAGACACTCCGTATCAGCAGGTGTTTGAGATTGCACGGATATTGGAGAGTATGCGAGATCGTGATAGAGACGATAGGGAGGCCAAGATGTCTAGTGGCACGGGAGGATTTAGTGGAGGTCACGCTGCAGCTTCAGCCCGTCATAGTAAGGGCTATGTGAGCTGTCTAGTTCACTCAGCACTTCCAGCTTCAAGTGGTGCTCCGGTTATTCCGAGATCTCAGGTTGCACACTTTGCTCAGCCACTTTCTAGTGCACCTCCTATATGAGGTGTCTTCAGCGGTTAGTCCAGCCGACCAGGCCTGGGATAGTCCCAGCCGCCACACCCCCTGAAAGCTTGTTTAGAGTGTGGGGATACTCGCCACATGGTCAGAGACTACCCCACACTTAGTAGGGGTGCACCTTCTGAGACTACTCAGGCTCCAAAGATTCAGTCAGTTGCACAAACTTCTCAAGCCATGATTGCTGCCCCATTTGCTGCCCCACCCGCTCAGCCAGCTAGGGTTGGTGAGGGGCGGGTAAAGGTCGCCCTAGAATGGGAGGCCAGGCCAGATTCTATGCTTTTCTGCATAGGATAGAGGGAGTTGCTTCAGGCTCAGTCATTATAGGTATGGTTCCGATTTGCCATAGAGAAGCATCAGTCTTATTTGATCCGGGATCCACTTATTAATATGTGTCATCTTACTTTGCTCTCTTTTTGGATGTATCCCGTGATTCCTTGAGTTCTCCTGTTTATGTGTCCACGCCTATGGGAGATTCTATTGTTGCGGACCATGTGTATTGGTCGTGTTTAGTTGTTATTGGTGGGTTTGAGACCAGAGTTGATCTGTTGTTACTTAGTATGGTAGACATTGATGTTATCTTGGGCATGGACTGGTTGTCGCCCAATCATGTTATGCTTGACTGTCTCGCCAAGATTGTGACGTTTGCTATGCTAGGTTTACCATGGTTATAGTGGAGGGGTGCATTAGATTAAGTTCCTACCAGGGTTATCTCATTTCTAATGGCTCAGCAAATGGTTGAGAAGGGATGTAATGCTTATCTAGCCTTTGTGCGGGATGTCAGTGCTGATACTCCTACCGTTGAGTCAATTCCGATAGTGAGAGACTCTCTAGATGTATTTCTAGCAGATCTTCCGGGCATGCCGCCCGACTAGGATATCAATTTTGGTATTGAGTTGTTGTTGGACACTCAGCTCATTTCTATTCCACCATATCGTATGGCCCCAATAGAGCTGAAGGGGTTAAAGGAGCAGTTGCAAGAGTTGTTTGATAAGGGATTCATTTGGCCTAGTGTGTCATCGTGGGGTGCTCCAGTCTTTTTTGTGAAGAAGAAGGATGGTTCTATGCGCATGTGAATTGATTATCGTTAGTTGAACAAGGTTACAGTGAAGAACAGGTATCCATTGCCACACATTGATGGCCTATTTGATCAGCTACAGGGTGTCAGAGTGTTCTCCAAGATTGATTTGCGGTCAGGTTATCATCAGATGAAAATTCGGGATCCGGATACTCTAAAGACTGCCTTTAGGACTCGGTATGGTCACTACGAGTTCCTCATGATTTCATTTGTCTGACCAACTCCCCAGTAACACTCATGCCCTAGATGAACTGTGTATTTCGATCTTATCTTGATTCATTTGTCATTGTGCTTATTGACGACATCTTGGTATACTCTCGCAGTCAGGAAGATCAGGAGCATCACTTGAGGATCGTGCTCCATACCTTGAGAGAGAATAAGTTATATTTAAAGTTCTCAAAGTATGAATTCTGGCTTGATTCGGTTGCATTTTTGGGTTATGTGGTGTCGAGTGAGGGGATCAAAGTAGATTCGAAAAAGATTGAGGCGGTGCAGAGTTGGGCCAAACCGTCTTTAGCTACTAAGATCCGATGTTTCCTTGGTTTGGCTGGGTATTATCATCGTTCCATAGAGGGCTTCTCATTTATTGCTCCACCTATTACCAGATTGACCCCGAAGGGTGCTCCTTTCATATGGACCGAGGAGTGTGAGGCGAGCTTTCAAAAGCTTAAGATTTCTTTGACTATAACCCAGTGTTGGTATTGCCTACGGGCTCGGGGTCTTATATTGTGTATTGTGAACATCACGTGTTGGCCTTGGCACGATGTTGATGCAAGATGGTAGGGTGATTGCCTACGCTACTCAATAGCAAAAGATTCATGAGAAGAATTATCCAGTCCATGATTTGGAGTTGGCAGCCATTGTTCATGCATTGAAGATCTGGCGACATTATTTGTACGATGTTCCTTATGAAGTCTTTACCAACCACCAGAGTCTACAATATCTGTTCAAACAAAAATATCTTAACTTGCTGTAGCGTAGGTGGTTACAGTTACTTATGGACTATGATATCACCATTATATATCATCCTGGGAAGACCAATGTGGTGGCTGATGCCTTGAGTCGAAAGGTAGAGAGTTTGGGTAGTTTAGCATATCTACCGTCAGCAGAGAGGCCATTAGCACGGAGGTTCAGGACCTAGCCGACCAGTTTGTTAGACAGGAAGTTTCAGAGCCCAGTCGAGTACTTGCCTGCGTTATTGCTCGCTCTTCTCTATATTACCGTATCTGAGAGCATCAGTATGACGACCCCCATTTGCTTGTCCTCAAGGACACGATTCAGCACATCAATGTCAAGGAGGTTACTATTGAGGATGATAGTATGTTACGGATGTAGGGCCTGTTATGTGTGCCCAATGTTGATTATTTGCGTGAGTTGATTCTTCAGGAGGCCCACAGTTCCCAGTACTCCATTCATCCGGGTGTCGCTAAGATGTATCAGGACTTGAGGTAGCACTATTGGTGGAGGAGGATGAAGAAGGACATAATGGAGTATGTAGCTCGGTGCCTAAATTATCAGCAGGTGAAGTATGCGCATCTGCGGATAGGTTAACCATTTGGGCTCCCACAAACTTATAGGAAGTTTGATGCAATATGGGTGATTGTGGACAGGTTAACCATCTCGGCTCATTTCATTCCGGTAGTGACTACCTATTCTTTAGAGTAGCTGGCTCAGGTTTATATTCGCGAGATTTTATGACTTCATGGAGTGACATCTTTGATCGGGGTATGCAGTTCACCTTGCATTTATAGAAGGCTGTACAGCGTGAGCTAGGCACACGAGTTGAGTTGAGTACAATACTTCACCCTCATATAGACGAGTGATCGGAGCGCACTATTCAGATATTGGAGGATATGCTTCAAGCATGGGTTAGGGATTTTGGGGGTACTTGGGACCAGTTCGTGCCACTTATGGAGTTTGCCTACAACAACAACTACTAGTCGAGCATTCAGATGGCTTCGTATGAGGCTCTATATGGGAGAGAGTGTCGTTCTCTAGTTGGGTGGTTTGAGCCGGGAGAGGCTAAATTATTAGGCACGGATATGGTTCGAGATGCTTTGGAGAAGGTCAAAATGATCCAGGATCGACTTATATAGCCCAATCTAGATAGGAAAGTGATGTGGATTACAAGGTTTGCAATGTTGCATTCATGGTTGGAGAGCGAGTCCTGCTCCGGGTTTCACCCATGAAGGGTGTGATGAGGTTCGCGAGGAAGGGAAAGTTGAGCCCTAGGTATATCGGGCCTTTTGAGATCCTTGAGAGGTGGCCTATAAGGTTGTCTTGACACCTAGTTTATCTTCGGTTCATCCGGTGTTCCATGTCTCTATGCTCCGGAAGTATTATGGTAATCCGCCTCATGTTCTAGACTTCAGCACATTCCAGTTGGATGAGGATTTGAATTACATTGAGGAGCCTGTGGCTATCTTTGACTGACAGGTCCGGAAGTTGATATCAAAGGATATTTCTTCAGTGATGGTTCAATGGAGGGGTCATCCGGTCGAGGAGGCAACCTGGGAGACCGAGCACGACATGTAGAGTCGTTATCCTCATCTATTCACCACTTCAGGTATCTTCTTATACACGTTCGAGGATGAATGTCTGTTTTAAGAGGGGAAGAATGTAATGACCCGATCGGTCTTTTTGTGTAATTGCGCCCCGTTACTCCTTTTATTGATTCACAGTTGTGTGTTTATGCCTTTATGATTTTCGGGGTTGATTAGTTTCGTTCCGAGAAGCTTTCGGGTTAATTTGGACCCTTGATTCTTGACTTAGAAATTTAAATTTGAAAATGTTGACCAAACTTTGACTTTTGTGAAAATAACCCTAGAATTTGATTTTGGGACTTGGAATAGCTCTGTTATGGCATTTAGAACTTGTCTCAAAAATTTAGTGTAGTTTGGAGTTGATTTGACAGGATTCGGACACTTAATTGTAATTTTAGAAGTTCTTGGAAATTCTTTGAATTTCATGCATTAGTGAATTCAATTCATAGTTTTAGATGTTATTTTTGTGTTTTGATTGCGCAAGCGAGTTTGTATGATATTTTTAGACTTGTGCGGATGTTTGGTTTGGAGTCCCGAGGGCTCGGATGAGTTTCAAACAAGTTCCAGAATGGTTTGGATTGAAAATAGGAAAACTCTAGTGTTTGTTGTCGCAAATGTGAACACCAGGCTCGCAATTGCGATGATGACAAGTGAGGGGTAAATGTCTCAAATGCGACCTCATCTTATCATTTGTGAAGCCAACAAGATTTCGTAATGTTCATAATTGCGAACTATTTGTTCGCATTTGCGATATATCCTAGTTCGCAGTTGCGAAGACTTCATTGTAATTGCGATATAAGCTAAGTCTGTTAGGGTTCGCAAATGCGAGTCCTGGTTCGCAATTGCGAGGGTTTGTAAATGCGAACCCTATGTCGCAAAAGCGAACTCTATGTCGCAAATGCGACATCTACAACTGGTTAAAGGGTTAGGAGACGAGATTTTTGAACCCTAGACTCGGTAGGAGGCGATTTTAAGAGGGGATTTTCAACTACAAACCTTGGGGTAAGTGATTCTAATCTATTTCTAATCATATTCCATCAACATATCTTAGGTTTTAACATCAACACCATGTGAATCAAAGTAGAAATTGGTGAAATTTTATCAATTTTTTTGAGAATAACAAATTTAGTTTTGAGAGTCTGTTTGGACTCGGATTTGGAAACTAATCACATATATGAACTCGTTGGGTCATGGGTAGATGGAATCTACAATTGGACTCGGGTTTTGACCGGGTGAGCCCCGGGTTGGCTTTTGTTGACTTTTGGAAAAAGTGAATATCTTAACTTTATCTATTGCAATTGAATTTCCTAGTATTGTTTGATGTTAATGAGTCGAGTTTGGTTAGATTTGAGCCATGTGGAGGCGTATTGTAAGGGAAAAGCTATTTTCGAGTTTTTAATTGACCTAATTGAGGTAAGTGTCTTGCCTAACTTCGTGTGGGGGAACTACCCCTTAGGATTGGTATTGTTTGATTCAATTATGCTGAGTGAAATCCGTTTACGCAAGGTGACGAGTGGGTACACGGGTTTATACGTAATATTGACCAATCTAAGCTACTTAAACTATTTCCATGCTTTAATTGAAATGCCATATTATGTTCTAAGTTCTCAAAGTCAAATTATCCTTAATTCTATTAGACTATCCTTAAATGCCTTAAATGCCTTAGTTGAATTGTTTAGTATTTGTTCTACGTCCTACTTGCTAAATTGTTCCCATGCCTTAGTTGAACTTGTTGTCTCCTTTATTGTTACATGATATCTCTTCACTATTAATTATCATTGCTGAAGTTATTGTTTGTGTTATCTCTTTCTATATTGATTTTCGTTACTTGAAGTAATTGTTCATGTTATCCCTTTACTTGTTGATTTCCATTATTTGAGACTCATTGTTGAATATTATCTCTTTTGTCGTGAAGTTAGTCTTATCCAATATTGTGGTTATATATTATTTCTCTCATTGTTGAGTTATTTGGTGTTGAAGTTGTGGAAGTCGTTAATGCGTTGAGGCAATGTTGGTTATCGTTAAAACATCTACCTTATTAAGCATTTTTCATCCATTTTTGTTGTTGATATTCTCGTGTATGTTGTGGAGGATCCATGGGATATTGTTGTGGAAATATTGATTTTGTTGTTGTTGGAAAGTTGTGATATATTGGCACTTGTGGTGCGAATTGTTATTGTGATATCATATTGAAGCGCATGCGGCGGTATAAGGCTTGGGCTGATATACATGCGTCGGTATAAGGTGACATTTATGTGCTTGTTACTTGTATGGGAACTACGTAAAGCTACGCGGTGTTATAACGTGGCTAAAGTGCATGTAGCTATTTCGGGAAAACTGTTTTCAAAACCTATTTTCAAATGTAAGGCTCACGCGGCGGAATAAGGAAAGATTGTGATTTTAATTGAGAAAACTGAATACGAGGTGGTACCTCGGTTGTGATTCTTGATTATACGAGGTTGTACCTCGGTTTTGATTTCATTATACATGAGGCGGTACCTCATTTTGATTCTTGCTTTACGTTTCACGTTGCAAGGTTTTTGTGATGGAAATTATATCTTGTTGTGTCATTTCTTATTTGTTCAAGCAGCTATTGCCCATACATGATCATCGTAGCACTAGTTTCTTCCTTTATGTTATTTCTATTGTTGATTTCTGGTACTAGTTCTTGCTATTATTTTTTCGTATTAGTTGTTTCTTCATTTTCCATTTCATATCCGTATTAAAATTTTGTAGTGTCTATTTTATATCCTAGTAGGTATCTTGACATGGTCTCGTCACTACTCTACTGAGGTTAGGCTTGATACTTACTGAGTAACATTGTGGTGTACTCATACTACGCTTCTGCACAACTTTTTGTGCAGATCCAGGTACGTCTGTTCATGACGGTCGTTAAAGGATTGTTGTAGCTGCTGCTTGGGAGTCTTCAAGGTATACCTACTCCACGTCCGCAGGCCTCAGAGTCACCTTCCCTCTTTTACTTCCAGTTGCATTTTCATTCGGACAGTGATTCAGTAGTACTCTAGTTGTAATCTCGAGAGCTTATGACTCGGTCCCACCGGTTTTGGGGTCTGTATTATGAGATTTTGTATTTCGGAAGGCTTTATCTATTACTCGCCGTTTTCAGTAACTTGTTAATTTGTATCTGTTCAGTTGTTATTATTTTGTAGGCTTACCTAGTCATAGAGACTAGGTGCCATCATAACATCCTTCGGAGGGAAATTAGGTCTTGACAATGAGCCACGATGATTTAGATTTACAAGCCGGTGAAATGAATAAATAAAACATATGTACGAAATTTACATAAATAGAAATTATATCCTAAGCTACAATGAATAAGAAGGTAGTACACATCCAGTACGCTCGTACGTCTCCAATGAAAGGTTTCATCTTCCGCAGCTACGGAGCCGCATGATTTGCATGCAAGGTTCAGAAGTGTAGTATGAGTACAATCGACCTCATGTACTCAATAGGTATCTTGACTAATGTAACGGCCTGACCAGTCGTTTTGAAAATTTGCATTTCTTCGGTGGCTTAAGGTCTCGAGTAGATTCGTATTGTGTGTTATGACATGCATTTGTGGTCGAGTTTGATTTTTCGGATGATTCGAGAATGATTTGGAAGAACAATTCTTGTTTTAAAAGCTTAAGTGAAAATAGTTGACCAAAATTTGACTTTTGTGAAGACGACTCCTGAATGGTATTTTGATGATTCCAATAGCTTCGTATGGTAATTTTGGTTTTAGGCGTATGTTCGGATTTGGAGGTTCGTAGGTTAATTTGATGCATTTTGGCGAAAGTTGGAAAGTTGAAGGTTTGGAAGGGTGAGAGGTTTGACCGGGAGTTGACTTTATTGATATCGGGTTCGGATTTCGATTTTGGGAGTTTTCATAGCTCTGTTGTGTCATTTGGGTCGTGCATACAAAAGTCGACATCATTCTGGATTGATTTGATATGATTCGGCATGAGTTATAGAAGCTGAAAGTTCGTAAGTTCATTAAGTTCGATTTGAGGTGCGATCTATAGTTCTGATGTTTTTCGAAGTGATTTGAGGCCTCGAGCAGGTCCGCGTTATGTTATGGAACTGGTTGGTATGATTGGACGGTGTTCTGAGGACCTCGGTGTGTTCCAGATGGGCTACGAGCCATTTACTTCTATATTTGGAGTGCTGTTTTCTGTCATCTGGTGTTCTTCATCGCGTTCGTGCCTGTTATTCCGCGTTTACGTTGTGTTATGGTAGTCTCAAGTACTTTGTTTTTCACGATCGCGAAGAGGCGACCGCGTTCATGAAGGTTGAGGAACTTATGTTGTCGCGTTCGCGCTCCGAGTTACACGATCATGTATAAGGGAAGCTGGAAGGGGCATCAGGCCTTGGTTGTACGCGATCGCGTTGGTGCAACTGTGTTCGCGTGGTGAGCTGGAGGATTTGTATCGCCTTCGTGACTTCTTTTACGCATTCTTGAAGAAGGTTTCGTCAGCTGTTATCATTTTTGTCTCCTCGGTCGCGAGTGATGTTCCGCGATCACGATGAGTAAATCACCGGCAGAATATAAGTACTCTATTTCGAGGGTTTTTGATATTTTATCACTTTTTTGAGTTAGAGAGATCCAACTTGGGCGATTTTGGAGTTGATTTTCACGTGTTGGATTGGGGTAAGCGTTCTTTTTTCGGATTTGATTATATTTCATGATTCCATCTTTGTTTTTAAAATTAAATTAGTGATTTGAATTGGAGAAAATGAGAATGCTTTAGTAAAAACTTTCAAAAATATAAAATGAGGATTTGAAGGCTGATTTGATTTCAGAATTGGATAATGTCGGTATGGTTGGACCCGTATCGGCATGGATGTTCGGATTTTGTGAATTTTGTCGGGTTCCAAGGTGCTAGCCCAGGGTTGACTTTTTAGATTTCTGTAAACATCGAAGCTTTATTATTCGAAACTGTTTTCTATGGTTTTTATTTATGATATGAAATTATTTTGGCTAGATTTGAGCCGTCCAGAGGTTGTTCCACACGACAAGGTCATTTTAGAGTATCAGTTTAGCTTCTTTGAGGTAAGTATATTGCATAACTTTGTGTGGGGGAGCTACCCCTTAGGATTTGAGTCATTTGTGCTACGTTTGTGACATGTGGAAGTCGTGTAGACGGGCTTATATGTGGTAGTTGGCCGGTATAGACTCTTAGACTTCTTCCATGCATTTAATTATATTTGGCACAACATGTTATATCTTTCGTTATTCAATATTCTCTTATGTTCCTTACTTGAAGTTTTTAGTACATGTTCCATCTTTTATTGTCAAGTTTACTCCTTATCTGCTTAAATTGTTAATGGCAATTACTTGTTGAATTCATGCCTTATCCGTTGCGTGCCCTAAATGTTAATTGATTCTTTGTAATTGTACCTTTATTTGAGAACCATCACTACTTGCTATTTTACTTTGTGAGTTGTCGTGTAACTTCTTTATCTGTTGTGGCTTCTTTGTGTAGCTTCGTTATTGCGTTGATTTTGTGATATATCGTAGTTGGTTATAGTTTGTTCGCTTAATTTATATTGCTTGGGGAGCGGGTTGCACACCTCAACGGTATTCATAATGATGATATGGTGGAATAAGGGATCATAATGATATTTATTAATGATGATATGGTGGGACCGGGTTGCGCGCCGCAATGGTTTGTGTATATAATAATTGATATTGATAATTGATGATATGGTGGAATAAGGGAGGATTATGATATTGATAAATGATGATATGGTGGGATCGGGTTGCGCGCCGCAGTAGATTGTATACATGATACTTGATATTGATTAATGATACTATGATGGAATAATGGAGGATTATATATTGATAAATGATAATAAGGCGGGATCGGGTTACGCGCCACAATGGATTGTGTATGTTGTACTTGCTGATGTTGTTGTGTCTTGTGTGAGTCATGCATCCGGCGTGAACTGTTGTATTACTAAATGTGTCAATCTGTGCTTCTGTACTTAGTGTTTTTCAAGTTGAATTTACTGCGTAGAGTCATTATCCCATACCCTGTTAAGTTGTTGGTAACATAACGGTTTTAAATAAAAGAGTTATGAACATGCTTACCTTATGTGACTCTTAAGTTAAAACTCGTTGTTTCATTCGATACTTTACTATTCTTAATAGTTGTCATATTTTACTTTAATTGATTTCTCAAATTAAACTCCTTACACTATCTGATGTTTTTACTTTACTTAAAAATCGTTATTATATTTTAATTTAACAAATTCTCTATTTAATTCGGTAACTTATCTGATGCTTTATTTTATTTGAAAATGTTATTTTGTTTACCCAAACGATTTCCGAAATAAACTCATTTTCTCATTTGATTCCCACTTTATTCAAGGTTGTTATTATGCCTTATTGTATATAAATAAATCTCTTGAACATTTTATTAGCATATGACACGGATACAATGTACATGGTAGCATGCAGACTTTGTCGTGCGAAAGTGTTTTGAAAAATTTGGGCGTGAGGTACCTCAGGTAGTTCTTGTTGTAACTCGTGCATTAGGAACGACTTGATTAATTGAGTTGTCATCGGTTTTCCTTACTTGGGCTCATTTATATTGCATCTGTATTCTAACTTGCTTTAATACTTGGTCATTTCCTGTTGCCATTTGTGCTTCTATTATTTTCACTATTGGTTGTAAATTTTTGGCCCTTCTGTTGTTGGTCTTACATTGATGTTCTCTCCATTGTTAGCTTTATCTTATATCCTGTACATGTTTATATGTCCGGTAGGTGTTTTGACCTGGCCTCGTCATTACTTTAAAGAGGTTAGGTTTGATGCTTACTGGGTACCGTTGTGGTTTACTCATACTACACTTCTGCACATTTTTGTCCAGATCCAGGTACTTCTGATCGAGTTGGTTTTGAGACTTATGTCTACGCGGCAGTAGACTGCAAGGTATACCTGTCGCGCCCCCTTTTTCTCGCGAAATCGGGTTTATGACATTTGGAGGAACAACTCGTTCCTTTTGGGAACTGGGTTTGCATCTGAAGAGTCTCCACCTAATGATTAAGGTGCATTAGGACACCAATAGAGATTCAACTCTAAGCTTGTTTGAATAACCAGATATTGGGTAAGGGCTTAAAATTATCCTAAGGGGAAGGTGTTAGGCACCCCTCAGGATCCACTAGTGTGGTTCCCGGCCAGACAGTTATTGTGAATTTGAGGTACAATTAATATGTAAGCAGATAAGACTCAAGTAAGAAGGGATTTCAATACATAATGGTTTGAAAGTAAACAAATTTGAAAGAACAATCAAAGAGCTGATTTTTAAATAAGGAGTTACAATGCTGAAAAAAAGAATAAAGAATAAAGGAAGGGGGGGGGGGTCCTAGGTTTATTAAAAATATGGATCACCCAACACAATGTCCGGTAATCACTCCTCAATGAGGGGCTACACGTGACATTATCGCGTGGTCATCATATCCATATCTACCCTTCCCACCCCGTTAAGGTATTAAAGCGCAGATTGGTCTCGATTACTTATTGCATGCTATTACCCGTCCCATTCCTATCATTCCCGGAGGCATTTAGGACTACTAATCCTAAAAGGGAGGGGTATTAGGCTTATTTGAAGTTTCAAAAGGTAAAAATTCTAAGGCGACATACAAAACATATAAAGACTACACATTAAAGGGGGAAACACATAAGCATATAAGGCTCAAGTATACCTCCTCAAACAAAAGCACATAAATAGCATGACTTGCACATACTTTTTAGGTCTGATTTAAAGCACATAAAGATGAGGGAAGTTAATTGTTGAGGCATCTTAGTTTATTACATAACTCAGATAAGAAGTCCGAATCAGGCCTGCCTGCTGGTTGTAGCAATTAGCAAAGCGGATTTTGTTTTACAATTATTATCCTAAGGCTTGCCTGAGTACTTACAGGGAGTCCTATAGGCATGATGTCTTTTCAATTCAGAAGGTGATGAGACAGTAAAAACTCGTAATAAATTGTTTGAAATCCTATAGGCATTCTTGCTAAATCTTGTTAAGTAAGGGGATTAGATTATTAAAAGAAGTTCAGAAGGGACAAAATTAAATTAGACTAGTTACAGGTTGTGCAGATGATAGTATCTACTATTACTGATTTTTAATCCCTATTAACAGGATATCTAATATTGAATAGGAATGAAACGAGTCAGATTTTATTTAAGAATCCATGCAGGCATGATTTCTATATGTTACTGATTTCAAAATTACGAATGTGATACTTATTTATAGCCGTTTAGAACCTAAAGCATGATATCTAAGTGACATGCAGAATTCGAATACGACCTATAGGCAGGTTATCTAGGTGTGAAACTGAACAAGCAGGATTTAGTATAAGTCCTAGAGACATGATTTCTAATGTAGTTTTAAAGTGCAAAATTAAAAGAAGTCCTATAGGCTTATTTTCTAATGCAATTTTGAAAGTGCAGAATTAAAAGAAGTCCTATAGACATATCCTATAGACATATTTTGTAATGCAGTGTGAAAGTGCAGAATTAAAAGAAATCCTATAGGCATATTTTCTACCCTTGCATGCATAATTACCCAACCCTCTTTCACTAGCCAGCCCCAAATGTTCATTACAAATTATTACAAACCAGGAATAATAAATTACATCAGAAAAAGTACAAAGAAAAATTACAACCAGAGGAAGCCTGATTCTTGACTTCCTCTCTGAGTTATGAGATAAACCAACTCAAAGACCACTGATCCAAAGCCTTTCTCAGACTTGAGTGTGTCAGAGTTCCCTAAGATCCTCAATAGGACCCCGCGCAGTGCTCACACCCAAATTTCATAACCAGAATAGGGACAAGTGCAGTGTGGAAGTGCCAACCCTCATATGTCAAAGTTCAGAAGGAGCCCATGGGTGCCAAGGCAAGGCTCACACGAGGGGGGCAGAACATAAGTCTAAGAAGATAGTGCAAGTACAAAAACAGAGTTCTAAGAGTTGAGGGAATAAAGGAGAGGGGTAAAGGGTGGTACGGAAACAGTTACAGAGTTGATAACTTCATACAAAAGGGGTTCAGGGGTTGGGAATTGCAAAGAGCCTATGTACTTAGGCAAGGGTCAGCTTTGGGCATGCACATCAATAGAAGATGCTGGCATGCCTATAAGCCCACCAGAACACACAACACTAGAGAAAACATAGAGGTTATGATCCCAGGGGGATCAAGTTTGAGTCATGGACATCAATGTTCAATACTGCCATGCCCCATGCCAAACATAGATACCAAACACATTGGGGATAAGGATTTAAGGTTCACAAAACATCAATTCAGAACAGGATAAAAGAAATTACAGCATGCTACATAAAGGTTCTGAAATAGATACAAGCAGTAGGCAGACAAGATGCAAGAACATTAAGTAACCATGTTGTTGTTGATGCTGTAAGCTTAATTAGAACATACCAGTTCAAAGAAGCAAAATGCAGTAAAGAAAGGTAGCAGGACTTTAAATATAGCTTTGGCTTTCAGTCAGCTAAACAAGCCACAGTACAAGTAGTAAAGCAAGAGATAGCGTTTGAGTGTAAGTGTGAGTTCAGAATTAAGAGTGTTCGTCTGTTTTGTGTTAATGAGAGAGCAAGGTACTTATAGTTTGAAAATAGGTGGAAAATAAGGCAAGAATCATAGTTTAGCAGTAATTATGGAACTACGTGCTAATTGAAAATCAAATCAGTATAAGTACTTCCTTTAATTAAGGAGTTAAATTTAAACGGTAACATGCAAATACTAAATAAGAAAAGAAATCGCATAAGGCTGAATATAACAAATAAGAAAATATTTTCAGCATAGTACAAGTACACAATATGCAATAGAGACTAGGTTCATCAGATTCAAATCAAGGAAACGTCGGTAAGAATCAAATACCAATGTAACCAAGGTAAGGGAATTAATCAAATTGAGTAGAAAAGTAGGGATCGAAGGTTCAAAGGAAAGTTTTCAAATTAGACCAAGAAACAGGGAAATCAGTAAGGCGAAACAAGGAAAGAATCAATTACTTAACATACGAGTGCAATCGGAATTTCACAAGGGATGGTTTGAAATCAGTCCGAAATTGAAGGTCATTTAAGAGAGGAACTCAGCATATAAATAGAGTGCATAAACATTAGGCATGCAAGGCCAAACTATGGCAAAGAGAAGCAGCATGCAATAACAATCACATAGTCAGTAGACAGTGAATTATCGAAACATGGTAGTCACATAGGTCAACTTCATTAACTTAGTAATAGAGAAAAGAGAGAGTATCAGAAGCATGCAAAGGGGCAAGTTAAAAGGCCCTTCTGAAAAAGTATGGTCGAGTTTCAATGATAGCAGGAAGTCAAAATCACATAAAGAAACAAATGCTGAAACAAAAAGGTTTCAAATCCAGTCGAGCAACTTCAAACAGATGAGTTGCACAAGCAGCTTCAGAAGCTCAAATAGGCCCCAAAGAAATTAGGGTTTTTGGAACTAATCGAACTCAAAGATGACGAACAAGTAAATCACACAACAAATAGCCTCAGAAACTTGAATGAACCCAAACTTAGGGTTTTCAACACCAATCGAGTCTAGGGATGAAAAATAAATAAATCAAACAAGTATTAACAAAAATAGATTCAGAAACCTCAAAAGAAATTAAGGCTTTTAACATGCAAACTCCAGTAGAAGAACGACATAAGGAAACACAACAGAACATGCCAAAAATCAGAGAAAGCTTCGAAATAACTTAGCAAAAACCCTAATCGGAAAAGATAAGGGGTTTTGAAGGTAGAGTTTTGGAAGAAACTTTGAGAAAAACGTTTAGAAGTTTAGAGCAAACACAGATCTAAAAGAAATCGAAAGAACCTTAAAGGTTAGGGTTTTAGAAGAACCCCAAGTGGTGAGAAAGGCTTTGAAAATCATCGATCTAAGCAGGAGAGTCCAGAGTCAGACTCGAATAGCCATGGCTGGCCGGAGAAAGGTCAGAGACGACCGGAGAACAGTCATAAACTGAAAACGACCAAGGTCTGGACCAAACTTTTCGAGGATATAGCCTTGAAACCATGATAACCGGGCATGTAGAAGCCATAGGAGATGGATACAGGCCTCCGATGACCTTGAAAGCCATTGATTTGGGAGGTTTTAGGGTTATAGTTGAGGGCGGCGGCTAGGGTTTGAGAGGGGTCTGAGAGAGGATTGAGAGAGAAGGGGATTCAGAGGCGGCGGAGTGTATGAAATGGGGTTAGGGTTAGGGTTCGTTTGAATTAAAGAAGGTAAGGATTGTTGTTGGCCGTTGATCTGAATGATCAACGGCCTGGATTAAAGCCGACGAGTGGGTGGGTTATGAAGACGGGCTTGGGTCGGATTAAACGGGGATTGGGTCAGGGTAATTTGGCCTCATATTGGGTTTAATTGGGGTGCCAAATTAGGCTAAAATTGAAATGAAAATGGGCTAACATTTAAATAGCCACTTTTCCCTATTTGATTTATAAAAAAATAGTAAAATAATTTCTGGAAATAAATTAAAGGTACTAAAATGACTAATAGTACATAATTATCAAGTTAAAAATACTGGACTTAATTTGTATAGATATAAACGTAATTAAATCTAAAAGAGGCTAATATTGCAATTATATGCAATTTAGCTTTAAAAATACTAAATGAATTTTTAAAAATATGTAAAGAAATTTATCTTAGCTATATTTTAGAATAAATATGAGAATCCAATAAATGAATTACAAAAATGATAATTTTGGGAATAATTATTATGTTTTTCTGGATAAAATAGGGCAATAAATTGATAAAAAAAATCTTTAAAAATTAAGGAAAAATAGTAAAACATTTGGACATACTTATATATGCATGCACATACTATTTTGAAAGTATTTTGCATATTAAAAATATATAGGAAAAAATTGGGTATCAACAGCTGCCCCTCTTTACCCGGGAAGGATGAAAGAGTTGTCGGGTAAAGATATGATGGCCAATTTTGACCAAACGAAATGGTTCGAGGAGACTGAGGCCATGCCCTGGCTTCTGAGCTACATACATATCCCTGGTCTTACAGGAATCAGGCCGTATGTAGTTCAGGATCCGTCGGCGGAGTATGCTGATGGAGACTTTCAAGAACGGATGCAATATTCAGGACGGGGGAATGGTTAAGGTTTGATAGGGCTGCGGGAACTGGAGCGGGATCGCTCCTGCCGAGATGGACGTTGCTTGCCGATTTATCTGCAAATAAGCAATACAAGCATATATGGTGCGTAAATTTAAACATGATGCAGATTCCCATCGGACCATGAAGGTTGTCTTTGGACGGTTAGAATGACGTCCTTAGACCATGATGTCCTGGGCCATGAAGCATATAATAAAGGATTCGCAGGCCATGAAATGATGCTCTCGGGCTATGAGGATGATGCCTCCGAACAATGATGCCTTTGAATAATGATATGCAAAAAATTAAAAGGGATCCTCAGGCCATGACATGGTGTTCTTGGGCTATGAAGATGATGCCTCCGAACGATGACGCCTTTGAATAATGATATGCAAAAAATTAAAAGGGATCCTCAGGCCATGACATGGTGTTCTCGGGCTATGAAGATGATGCCTTCGAACGATGATGCCTTTGGATAATTTGGCGATCTTTCAGCCCATGAGATGCAGTATTTGGCGATCTTACAGCCCATGCAATGCAGTAGGTGGCGATCTTTTAGCCATGCAGAATGTAAATAAGGTGGCGATCTTTCAGCCATGCAAATGTAAATAAGGCGGCGATCTTTCAGCCATGCAAATGTAAATGAGGTGGCGATCTTTCTGCCATGCAAATATAGATAAGGTGGCGATCTTTCAGCCATGCAAATATAGATAAGGTGGCGATCTTTCAGCCATGCAAATGTAGATGAGGCGGCGATCTTTCAGCCATGCAAATGTAAATAAGGTGGCGATCTTTCAGCCATGCAAATGTAGATAAGGTGGCGATCTTTCAGCCATGCGAATGTAAATAAGGTGGTGATCTTTCAGCCATGCGAATGTAGATAAGGTGGCGATCTTTCAGCCATGCAAATATAGATAAGGTGGCTATCTTTCAGCCATGCAAATGTAGATGGAGGTAAAGCTTAACCTCGGAAGGCAGAATGGTAGCCTTATGCAATGCGAAATGCAGATGGAGACAACGTTTAGTCTCGGAAGGCAGAATGGTAGCCTTATGCAATGCAAAATGCAGATGGAGACAGCGTTTAGTCTCGGAAGGCAGAATGGTAGCCTTATGCAATGCAAAATGCAGATGGAGACAGCGTTGAGTCTCGGAAGGCAGAATGGTAGCCTTATGCAAGAAATAAAAGGGGAAATGGTAATAGAGTTTTCTTAGCTGATAGCAGATTGCGGTATCGTGACTGTTGGGGACATCGTGACATACAGAATGCCACTGGTGCGTGTGGATAGCAAATGTTGGTAAGTGCAACAGTTCTAAGAGTTGTATTCCTGAACAATGTTTGTCTCGTAAGTGTATAGTATGTCAGATGTTTTCGCAATCCAAGTGCCTGCATCCAAAGAAAAATCATGAGTTTTGTAAAGGGGGAGGTTAGTTCGTATCTCCGCTGGCTCTGCTTGACCTGCTTGGCTTTGCTCTGGTGATACTGTATGTATCATTGGGGTAGCGTTGCTAAACAAGCAGTTTTCAGCAATAATCATGCATGGTATAGTAAAAATATGACATAAGTACATAATTAAAAATAGCTTTCAGATGAACCGACGACTGTGACGTGGCTCAAGACATTGCGAACTCTCTTGCTTCGGAATTTTGAGGGTCCTCCTCAAAATTCTGCCCCAGTTTAATGTGTTGATGCTTCTGACCGTTGCTTGAGACGACTGGCTGGAATCAGTTCAGAATTTTGAGGGTCCTCCTCAAACTTCTGCCCCAGTTTCTAATTGCAGGGGGGGGGAATGGAAGTTGAATTGTGACCGAACCAATAGGCCTGCCTACGTATCCCCTCTTAAACGGGAATCAGGTTAGGCGTAATTCAATATACATCATATAGGAAAACATAAAGATTACACGTAGTAACGCTTGACTGCATCTGAATTAATTGGTTTTGGCCAAACTTCTCCGTCCATTTCTGCAAGTATGAGGGCTCCTCCTGTTAGAACCCGGTGAACCATGTACGGACCTTGCCAGTTGGGAGAGAATTTCCCCTTGGCTTCATCTTGATGCGGAAAAACTTTCTTTAACACCATCTGTCCCGGTGTGAATTGTCTCGGCTTGACTCTTTTGTTGAAGGCTCTGGACATTCTGTTCCTATAAAGTTGATCGTGGCAAACTGCATTAATTCTCTTTCCAACTATAAGAGCTAGCTGCTCGTAACGACTCTTCACCCATTCTGCATCGTCGAGCTCTGCTTCCTGTATGATTCTTAAGGACGGAATTTCCACCTCAGCGGGAATGACGGCTTCTGTACCATAAACCAGCATATAGGGGGTTGCCCCAGTTGATGTGCGGACTGTGGTGCGATACCCCAATAAAGCAAATGATAGCTTCTCGTGCCACTACTTATGCTTCTCTATCATTTTCCTTAGTATCTTCTTGATATTCTTATTGGCGGCTTCTACGGCCCCGTTCATCTGAGGTCTGTAGGCTGTAGAGTTCTTGTGTTTGATCTCGAAAATTTCACACATAGCTTTCATCAAGTCACTATTGAGGTTGGAGCCATTATCAGTAATGATTGATTCTGGATTCCCGAATCGACAAACGATGTGGTCGCGGACAAAGTCTGCCACGACTTTCTTAGTCACTGCTCTGTAAGATGCTGCTTCGACCCATTAGGTAAAATAGTCGATTGCTACAAGGATAAACCTGTGCCCATTGGAAGCGGCAGGTTTGATTGGACCAATAACATCCATTCCCCAGGCGGCGAAAGGCCATGGTGAGCTCGTTGCATTAACCTCATTGGGAGGTACCTTTATCATGTCTGCATGTATCTGAAAGGGTTGGCATTTTCGGACATACTGGATGCAGTCCGTCTCCATAGTCATCCAAAAGTAACCAACTCGGAGTATCTTCTTGGCTATGACAAAACCGTTCATATGTGGACCGCAGGTCCCAACGTGAATCTCCTCTAGTAGTCTGGATGCTTCCTTTGCGTCGACGCACCTTAGTAATACCAAATCAGGAGTTCTCCTATACAGGATTCCTCCGCTGTGAAAGAAATTGTTGGACAACCTCCGAAGTGTGCGCTTTTGAGTAGGATTTGCAAGTCATGGGTATTCTCCTGTTGCCAAATATTCCCTGATATCATGAAACCAAGGCTTTCCGTCTGCTTCTTCTTCAACATGGGCACAATAAGCTGGCTGATCATGGATCTTTACTGGAATGGGATCAATGAAGTTTTTGTCGGGATGCTGTATCATGGATGACAGGGTAGCCAATGCATCGGCGAATTCATTCTGGATTCTGGGAACATGTTGGAATTCTATCTTTGTGAACCTCTTTCTCAACTCCTGCACATGGTGCAGATATGGGAGTATCTTAGAGTTCTTGGTTGCCCATTCTTCTCGGACCTGATGTATGAGTAAGTCTGAATCTCCAATTACTATCAACTCTTGTGTGTTCATGTCAATGGCCGTCTTGAGCCCTAAGATGCAGGCTTCATACTCGGCCATGTTGTTGGTGCACGGGAACCTGAGCTTGGCAGACATGTTGGATCGGTTGGCAGTTTGTGAGCCACAATAGATGTACTCAGACCAGTCATGTCATCATATGACCAGGCGAATATGTCCTCATATTCCTTTAGAAATTCTATGTATTCCTTCTTTTCTGATGGCGATAAGTGGACGCTGATTCGTGTTTCTTTGATGTTTTCTGCATCTCCCAGGTTAACAACCTCAGTCTTGTCCAGGTTGGACTTCGGTCTGTTTTTAAAATTCACAACTTCCTTCACAATCTCCTCCGGTATGTCATCTTCCTCTGAGTCTATGTCCGTTTGTTGCGTTGTCTCATTGCATGTCACAGTCATTGGTTCATCAAGATAAGTAATAGTAATACTGTATAAGTAAAGTAATGATAGAAAATAATAATAGTGTTGATTTATAAGAAAAATTGAAATGTTTGATANAAGCATGATATCTAAGTGGCATGCAGAATTCGAATACGACCTATAGGCAGGTTATCTAGGTGTGAAACTGAACAAGCAGGATTTAGTATAAGTCCTAGAGACATGATTTCTAATGCAGTTTGAAAGTGCAGAATTAAAAGAAGTCCTATAGACATATTTTCTAATGCAGTTTGAAAGTGCAGAATTGAAAGAAGTCCTATAGACATATTTTCTAATGCAGTTTGAAAGTGCAGAATTAAAAGAAGTCCTATAGGCATATTTTCTACCCTTGCATGCATAATTACCCAACCCTCTTTCACTAGCCAGCCCCAAATGTTCATTACAAATTATTACAAACCAGGAATAATAAATTACATCAGAAAAAGTACAAAGAAAAATTACAACCAGAGGAAGCCTGATTCTTGAATTCCTCTCTGAGTTATGAGATAAACCAACTCAAAGACCACTGATCCAAAGCCTTTCTCAGACTTGAGTGTGTCAGAGTTCCCTAAGGGCCTCAATAGGACCCCGGGCAGTGCTCACACCCAAGTTTCATGACCAGAATAGGGACAAGTGCAGTGTGGAAGTGCCAACCCTCATGTGTCCAAGTTCAGAGGGAGCCCATGGGTCCCAAGGCAAGGCTCACACGAGGGGGGCAGAACTTAAGTCTATGAAGATAGTGCAAGTGCAGAAACAGAGTTCTAAGAGCTGAGTGAATAAAGGAGAGGGGTAAAGGGTGGTAGGGAAACAGTTACAGAGTTGATAACTTCATACAAAAGGGGTTCAGGGGTTGGGAATTGCAAAGAGCCTATGTACTTAGACAAGGGTCAGCTTTGGTCATGCACAGCAATAGAAGATACTGGCATGCCTATAAGCCCACCAGAACACACAACACTAGAGAAAACATAGAGGTTATGATCCCAGGGGGATCAAGTTTGAGTCATGGACAACAATGTTCAATACTGCCATGCACCATACCAAACTTAGATACCAAACACATTGGGGATAGGGATTTAAGGTTCACAAAACATTAATTCAGAACAGGATAAAAGAAATTACAGCATGCTACATAAAGGTACTGAAATAGATACAAGCAGTAGGCAGACAAGAATGCAACAACATTAAGTAACCATGTTGTTGTTGATGTTGTAAGCTTAATTAGAACATACCAGTTCAAAGAAGAAAAATGCAGTAAAGAAAGGTAGCAGGACTTGAAATATAGCTTTGGTTTTCAGCCAGCTAAACAGGCCACAGTACAAGTAGTAAAGCAAGAGAGAGCGTTTGAGTGTAAGTGTGAGTTCAGAATTAAGAGTGTTCGTCTGTTTTGTGTTAATGAGAGAGCAAGGTACTTATAGTTTGAAAACAGGTAGAAAATAAGGCAAGAATCATTGTTTAGCAGTAATTATGGAACTATGTGCTAATTAAAAATTAAATCAGTATAAGTACTTCCTTTAATTAAGGAGTTAAATTTAAACGGTAACATGCAAATACTAAATAAGGAAAGAAATCACATAAGGCTGAATATAACAAATAAGGAAATATTTTCAGCATAGTACAAGTACACAATATGTAATAGAGACTAGGTTCATCAAATTCTAATCAAGGAAACGTCGGTAAGAATCAAATACCAATGTAACCAAGGTAAGGGAATTAATCACATTGAGTAGAAAAGTAGGGATTGAAGGTTCAAAGGAAAATGTTCAAATTAGACCAAGAAATAGGGAAATCAGTAAGGTGAAACACGGAAAGATTCAATTACTTAACATACGAGTGCAATCAGAATTTCACAAGGGATGGCTTGAAATCAGTCCGAAATTGAAGGTCATTTAAGAGGGGAACTCAGCATATAAATAAAGTGCATAAACATTAGGCAAGCGAGGCCAAACTATGGAAAACAGAAGCAGCATGCAATAACAATCACATAGTCAGTAGACAGTGAACTATCGGAACATGGTAGTCACATAGGTCAATTTCATTAACTTAGTAATAGAGAAAAGAGAGAGTATCAGAAGCGTGCAAAGGGTCAAGTAAAAAGGCCCTTCTGAAAAAGTATGGTCGAGTTTCATTGATAGCAAGAAGTCAAAATCACATAAAGAAACAAATGCTGAAACAAAAAGATTTCAAATCCAGCCGAGCAACTTCAAACAGATGTGTTGCACAAGCAGCTTCAGAAGCTCGAATAGGCCCCAAAGAAATTAGGGTTTTTGAAACCAATCGAACTCAAAGATGACGAACAAGTAAATCACACAACAAATAGTCTCAGAAACTCGAATGAACCCAAACTTAGGGTTTTCAACACCAATCGAGTCTAGGGATGAAAAACAAATAAATCAAACAAGTATTAACAAAAATAGATTCAGAAACCTCAAAAGAAATTAAGGCTTTTAACATGAAAACTCCTGTAGAAGAACGACATAAGGATACACAGCAGAACATGTCAAATATCAGAGAAACCTTTGAAATAACTTAGCAAAAACCCTAATCGGAAAAGATAAGGGGTTTTGAAGGTAGAGTTTTAGAAGAAACTTTGAGAAAAACGTTTAGAAGTTTAGAGCAAACACAAATCTAAAACAGATCTAAAAGAAATCGGAAGAACCTTAAAGGTTAGGGTTTCAAAAGAACCCCAAGTGGTGAGAAAGGGTTTGAAAACCATCGATCTAAGCAGGAGAGTCAAGAGTCAGACTTGAATAGCCATGGCTGGCCGGAGAAAGGTCAGAGACGACCGAAGAACAGTCATAAACTGAAAACGACCAAGGTCTGGACCAAACTTTTCCAGGATATAGCCTTGAAACCATGATAACCGGGCATGTAGAAGCCATGGGAGGTGGATACAGGCCTCCGATGACCTTGGAAGCTATTGATTTGGGAGATTTTAGGGTTGTAGTTGAGGGCGGCGGCTAGGGTTTGAGAGGGGTTTGAGAGAGGATTGAGAGAGGGGGGGATTCAGAGGCGGCGGAGTGTATGAAATGGGGTTAGGGTTAGGGGTCGTTTGAATTAAAAAAGGTAAGGATTGTTGTTAGTCGTTGATCTGAATGATCAACGGCCGGGATTATGAAGACGGGCTTGGGTCGGATTAAACGGGGATTGGGTCAGGGTAATTAGGCCTCAGATTGGGTTTAATTGGGGTGCCAAATCAGGCTAAAATTTAAATGAAAATGGGCTAACATTTAAATATCCACTTTTCCCTATTTGATTTTTAAAAAATAGTAAAATAATTACTGGAAATAAATTAAAGGTACTAAAATGACTAATAGTACATAATTATCAAATTTAAAATACTGGACTTAATTTTTATTGATATAAACATAATTAAATGTAAAAGAGGCTAATATTACAATTATATGCAATTTAGCTTTAAAAATACTAAATAAATTTGTAAAAATATGTGAAAAAATTATCTTAGCTATATTTTAGCATAAATATGAGAATCCAATAAATGAATTAATAAAATGATAATTTTGGGAATAATTGTTGGGTTTTTTTGGATAAAATAGGGCAATAAATTGATAATAAAAAAATCTTTAAAAATTAAGGAAAAATAGTAAAATATTTGGACATACTTATATATGTATGCACATGCTATTTTGAGAGTATTTTGCATATTAAAAATATATAGAAAAAAATTGGGTATCAACAATACCTTCTCGACATTCGCAGGCCCCGAAGTCCCGACATTCTCAAGAACCTTATTGTTCAAGTATCTCGACAAAGCTCAATGTATATGGCGAAATCGGAGGGTCCAATTTCTCGTCACTAAGGTACTCGGAAGATCACCTCGAAGGCTCGAGGCCGCGGCCGAGTATCTCTCCTCGAGGGTCGACGATACTCGACCCCATGGTAGCATTGATCATGATAGTGATAGAAGTGAAAGGTTCCCAAGGCACGCAGCTAGGACTGACACGGCCTGGCGGGCTACTCTGAACCCAAATCAGGGCGTCAGTCAGCCGTCCCATCCCCATATCTATGTAACTAACGTATTTTGTACTGTACGGAGATTTCCCACGTATATAAAGGGGATCCCTGTCATTATGTAAACCTCTGTTGCTCCAATTACTCCACACGAATTATAGAAGAACATTCTCTTTTCTTTCTAACATATCCTTTTGATATTATTGCTCTCATTTATTGTATTCATACTTGTTCTTCATTTATTGCTTATCTCATTGGCTATATAGAGCCTTCGCTGATTGCTTTATAACTGTTAGCCCTTCCCTGATTACCGTTAAGAGCTCGAGCCCGAGCCCTGGAATCGACCTCGAGGCCCCGATTAGCTAGTTCATCGGTTTGATTATAACTCTATTTTAGCTCGCATTTCGTCTCTAAACTTCATACACATAGCATCATTCGCTTAAACAACTAGCATAAAAATAGATCACGTATTTTTAGAGTCCCATCAACAAATGTAATTATTATTACCATTTTTACGGTAAACAGTTTGGCGCCCACCGTGGGGCTAAAAATAATAGTGATTATTTTCTTGCTGGTTTCATTACACAACGCAAGTTATCTTTCACGTTTTTTCTTGTCCAAAGATCTTTGATTTCAGGTCATAATGTCTGATTCAGTAAACAACAATATTGAGAACCACAGAGAAAATGGTGTGGCTGTTCCAGGTGTTGGTGAGCCGCCACGAAATCTTGAGAACGTGCCGGAACCGATTCCGGCGGATGAAGTCTCATGCGACGCTCGACACGTCGAAATAAGCTCTCACACTAACAGGAGCATGCACCAAGGCGACCAACAGGACGCCCAAAAAACCCCAGCTCGGGAAGAACGGGAAGTTAGCCTTCATGTTATTTTTGAAATGTTGCAGGCACAACAGCTTGCTATTGCTCAGCTGCAAAGTCACCAGAAAACTCCTAGCACGGTAGCACCGGGGATAGCTCCCCCGGCCGAACAGGTACCGGAGAGGTCAAGCAATAATGGGTCGATAGCCGATCCCGCCATCGTAAAGATGCTCGAGGACCTCACCAGAAGGATAGAATCGGGCGAAAAAATGATAGAGGCCAACTATAAGAAGGTCGAGACTTACAACTCCAGGGTCAACCAGATTCCAAGAGCGCCCTCGATTTTGAAGGGCGTGGACTCGAAGAAATTCGTACAGAAGCCGTTCCCACAAGAAGTGGCCCCGAAACCCATTCCGAAGAAGTTTAGAATGCCGAAGCTTCCGAAATACAACGGTACCTCGGACCCAAATGAACACGTTACCGCGTACACTTGTGCAGTAAAGGGCAACGACATGAAGGACGACGAGAACGTGTTCGTCCTACTGAAAAAATTTGGAGAAACACTTTCTAATGGGGCGATGATGTGGTATCATAACCTGGCCCCAAACTCTATAGACTCGTTTGCTATGTTGGCAGATTCCTTCATAAAGGCGTACGCCGGGGCCATCAAGGTGGCCACCAGGAAATCCGACGTCTTCAAAATAAGGCAGAGGGAGAATGAAATGCTGCACAAATTTGTGTCCCACTTTCAAATGGAAAGAATGGAACTACCACCGGTCTCCGACGGCTCGGCGGTACATGCCTTTACTCAAGGTCTAAATGAGCGAAGCTTGGTAGCTTCGAAGCAGTTGAAAGAGAACCTGGTCGAATATCCCACCGTGACTTGGTCGGACGTTCATAACTGATACCAGTCAAAAATCAGGGTCGAGGACGATCAGCTGGAGGCCCCCTTGGGCTCGGTATACCCGAGCAGGCTCCTGGCAAAGGAACCAAAGCCAAACAAAGAAAGATATCAACCGTACATCAAAGACCGAAGGAACGCCCCAAGGCGTAACCCACCTCGAAACAACCGAAGGATAGACCGAGGACAGAATCCTCGGGGACTCATCAACCGAGCCGCATTCGACAGGAACGCAGGACTAGTAGAGGCACCTCGCCTGTCAAAATATAACTTCAACGTCGATATATCGGACATTGTCTTCGCCATTAGCAAAATCAAAGACGTCAAGTGGCCTAGGCCTATGCAATCGGATCCTTCGCAAAGGAACCATAACCTAGTGTGCGAATTTCACAACACACATGGCCACAAGACTGAAGATTACCACCAACTCCGAGAGGAAGTAGCCAGGCTACTCAATAAAGGTCACCTCAGAGAATTCCTAAGTGACCGGGCCAAAAAACCAGTTCCGACAAAGAGCGGCGGCCAGGAAGAACGAAATGAGCAGGCCACAACATGTCATCCACATGATCTTGGGAGGTGTTGATGCCCCACAAAAACCCGAGATGAGAAAGACAAAAATATCTATCACTAGAGAAAAGCGAACTCGAGGGTATATACCCGAGGATGCCCTTACGTTCAGGGAGGAAGACACTGAGACCTTGTCTCAGCCTCACAACGATGCACTGGTAATCTCTTTCCTCGTAAATATTCAAATAAAATGTGTGCTCGTGGACCCAGGTAGCTCGGCCAACATTATCAGGTCGAGGGTAATAGAGCAGCTCGGACTGCTCGACCAAATCGTACCTGCCACTCGAGTCCTCAACGGATTCAACATGGCGAGTGAAACAACAAAAGGGGAAATCACCCTCCCAGTCAGCGTGGCCGGTACGACCCAAAATGTCAAATTTCATGTCATCGAAGGAGACATGAGGTACAACGCCTTATTCGGATGACTGTGGATACACTGCATGAGAGCAGTACCATCCACCCTCTACCAAATGATGAAATTCCCAACAAAGGACGGGATCAAAACCGTCTACGGGGAACAGCACGCGGCAAGGGAAAATTTCTCTCCAAACGAACAAAGGGTAAGGAAAAAGTAGTACAAACACACACCATGATGTTTTGCTTCCCATCTGCCCCGAGGCACAGCTTGCCACCTACGCTCGTCACAAGTCGAGTGGGTTGCCAACCTCCGGACCCAACCAGGAAGATCAAGAACGTCGCCTGGCGCCCATGAAACCGCTACAGAAAAGGAAAAAATACGGTTACAAAACTAGCCTTCGCCATAAACGAATCTGAGAAGGCACGGGATGTACCACTTACATGTATAGTTCCATTCCTCGGGGAATGGCATAAGTTCCACATGGATAACGTCAGCAGTCCGGACCCGGACGAACCGATTCATCCAATCCCGATCTCCATCTTCCTCATCGTCAACAACGAAGGGCATGGTCGACCAACACCACAAGGTTAGCAGACCTCGGTGGTGAAAGGGCCGATACAGCCTAATGAGATGACTGGGCGTAAATTCAAGCCCCACCTTCTCCGCAAAGAACCTCATCATCAACACTATTCGCCAAAACAACGGATGTATCTGCGCCAAGGTAACCCGATACTTTAAAACAAAAGTCGAGCACAACCCTATCGAGGGGCTCAGTGTGAAAGGATACGTGTACATGTTCAGGAATCCATCAACATGATCCGAGATACCCTCATCCGGGGAAAGTTCCTGTAACACTACTCTCTCCCCCCATCAGCATTCTCTCCTCACTAACTCAAGGTTCCCCTCTCCTATCGAAGAAATAATCTTCAAGGTAAACTCTCTTTGATCCTGAGCATCGGGAGCGGAACTCTCCCCTCTCTGCCGAACAGGCCCCGATGTAGCAGTCATGGCTGTGGCGAGACTAGATAACTGAAGCAGGAACCTGTGCAAATGCTTCAGCGCTGAGGTAATGAAGGGCTCAACGCCGAAACGGGAGGATAACTATCTAAAATGATGAGATCTCTAAAGAAGCGGAAGCGGACCTATATATGGAAAGAAACGGCAGTGACCCGCCTGCACAAGAAGCTAACAACATCGTCGCCAATCCTGAGGTGGTACCCGACCTCGAGGATCTTCGTCTAAAAGAAGATAGCTCAAAGAAGCTAACAGCACCGTCGCCAATCCTAAGGTGGTACCCGACCTCGAGGATCTCCATCTAAAAGAAGATAGCCCCAAGAAGCTAACATCATCGTCGCCAATCCCGAGGTGGTATCCGACCTCGAGGATCTCCATCTAAAAGAAGATAGCTCAAAGAAGCTAACAGCACCATCGCCAATCCCGAGGTGGTACCCAGCCTCGAGGATCTTCATCTATAAGAAGATAGCTCCAAAAAGCCAACGCCAGTATCGCCAATACCGGGGTGTTACCCGACCTCGAGGTTCTCCGTCAAGGGAAGTTGGGCTCCAGGAAGCCAATGACATTGTTACAAGTCTTGAGGTGGTGCCCGACCTTGGGGACTTTCGCCAAAAGGGAACCAGTCCCCAAAGAAATAAGCATTTAAGCTCCACCCATATGGGCTTGGCCCCGGGGTATCGCACGAGCTCGAACTAACCCTCCTCCAGGATCTATCTACAACACCTTAGGGCTGTCTAGTCTAAGTGCAAAGCAAGTTTCTAGGCGGTCCGGATTTATACGAATCCCCACTTGGGGACTGCCCTCGAAAGTTCAAAGGCCAGTCCCTGTCCACGGGCCTCCAAGAAAATTTCTCCTCAAAGGATATCACGAAGCCTAAGTGGTAACTCACGGTTTTAAGGCTCGAAGAATTACATTCGTTCGACTCGAAGTAAGGGGACCGAAGACCCGAGCTTATCGACTCGATCCAGGCTCGATATTGGCACCAACCGGTAGAGCCATACATTCGGAGTCTTCATAAACGAAAATAGAAGGAAACACAGCAAGCGTCAAAGACAAAATTGGAGAAACATCTTTGTATTCATAAACATCCAATTACAAAAGCCCACGTAGGGTCCTTACATATGATTACTAAAGCCCACAAGGGGTCCTTACATAGAAACAAAGAAGCAAAAGGGTATACATAGTGAAAACCTAAGAACCTAGCCTACTTTCAAAGGTGCGACCTAGGCAGCAGCATCTTCGAGCATCATCTCCTCGGGCACACATCTTCAAAGACAATATCTTCCAAGCACCGTCCCCTCAACGGTCTCATCCCGGCCCCCCAAAGTAGCACTTCAAAGGAGAAGATGAAGAAGAGGAAAGTGGGAGGAGCAGAAAGGGAAGAAAAAACATCGTAGCCCGGTGAAAGGCTTGGCAGGCGTCGGCCTCACTCGGACAACTACTTATAATCCACTTGTTGGGATATAATGGCGTGCAAGATACCGGCTAGAAGTACCACTTCGTCCTAGGAAAAGCAAAAGAGGCGAAGTGCCACACCAGGCCGGGGAAGGAGGGTGAGCAACGTTGTATATTCCGAATGCCCTCGTGAGCAGCGATGTATAATCCAAACATCTTCCTAAAATAGAAGAGATCGGCCTCCCTGTCTCACCACCTCGAGCCAACAACAACGACAACAACAACAACAACAAATCGGTGCAATCTCACTCCACAAGAGAAGGCCCTAGGAGAAGGCCGCGGCATGACTGATGAGAACGCCGCCATATAACCTTGAGGCCTTAGGTCTCAAGCATGGTTGATAGCAATGGAAGATGATACTAAGAATAAAGGGATGGAAAGATGTAGAAAGTCACTTGGATAAAGAGATAGCACCGGAAGCCCCCCATTTATAGGAGGTGATAATGTGGCCATCAATGCCTTTGGAAGACGGATCGACGGGCGCAATCAATACGTTATTGAAAATTGAGTTGACGGCAGTACCGTCGCCTTGGAGAATGGGGATCGACAGTGCATTGAATGACGCCGAAAAGACAAGTCCATGGGGCATCCCGGTTATCGCGAAGGCTCACGTCACAAGTCGATACCATCAGTATGGCATCATCAAGGGAATTAAGAAGAGTTGGGTATCAAAATTGTTTTCTATCACTATGTTCCAGGAAACGCGGGGACTATCTGTATATGGAAAAATCGGAGGGTCCAATTTCTCGTCACTAAGGTACTCGAAAGATCACCTCGAAGGCTCAAGGCCGCAAAACCGATTCAAAGGCCCGAGGCCGCGGCCGAGTATCTCTCCTCGAGGGTCGACGATACTCGACCCCATGGTAGCATTGATCATGATAGTGATAGAAGTGGAAGGTTTCCAAGGCACGCAGCTAGGGCTGACACGACCTAGTGGGCTACTCTGAACCCAAATCAGGGCGCCAGTCAGCCGTCCCATCCCCATATCTATATAACTAATGTATTTTTTACTATACGGGGATTTTCCTCCTATATAAAGGGGATCCCTGTCATTATGTAAACCTCTGTTTCTCCAATTACTCCACACGAAATATAGAAGAACATTCTCTTTTCTTTCTAACATATCCTTTTGATATTATTGCTCTCATTTATTGTATTCATAATTGTTCTTCATTTATTACTTATCATTGGCTATAAAGAGCCTTCATTGATTGCTTTATAACTGTTAGCCCTTCCCCAATTACCCTTAATAGCTCGAGCCCGAGCCCTAAAATCGACCTCGAGGCCCCATATCGATCTGCTCGAGGCCCCGATTGACTAGTTCATCGGTTTGATTATAACTCTATTTTAGCTTGCATTTCGTCTCTAAACTTCATACACATAGCATCATTCGATTAAACAACTAGCATAAAAATAGATCACGTATTTTTAGAGTCCCATCAACAAATCTAATTGTTATTACCATTTTCACAGTAAATACTCAAACATGCTCTTCAACATAAGTATGGAACCTAAGTACATCAGAATAACAGCTATAGACATGTATTTATGATTAGGCTTAGTGAAAACTGAATTTAGCATATCAACCGTTTCACAAAGACTCCATCATATTTAATCAAGTTATAATAGGTTGAATCACGGTTTCTAGATTGAAATTTGTACTCATACTATTATAGAAGTCAAGTAAAATATGAGGCAAAAAAATCACATAGTCCAACAAGGCACAAAGAATCTTATAATCCACCCCGAGCATAGATAACCTTGGCACATGTGATACGATCCAAGATAGCCCGGGCAAAGAGGAGAATATTGAAGATGACCTGGAATTATCTAGTGGACCGTTGACTCGCTCAAAGTCCAAGAACGCTCGAGGGCTGAACGCTGGGAGTTGCATGATCTTCAACAATTGACTAGAAGATGTTTGGAGAGTTACTGAGAGGATTCGTGCAAGGAATACCATGCTTGGAACCTTGGGAATTGAAGAATCAAGACCCCAAGTCAAATCGTGTGACATGGTTTTACCAACCGTTGGCTACGGTTCAAGAGGAGCCTGAAGAGCTGAAGAAAATAAGCTTCTAGAATTCTTCACGGTCCAGCTGTGTGTTACGGTTGGGGTTACGACTGACGCTATGGTTTGGCCTGACGTGTTCTTTTTGGGAAATTAACTTTGACTTTTCCTAATTTACCCATTGGGTTTTTATAACAACCTAGGGTTATTTCATTAGCCACTTAGCATATTTTGTCATAAGAAAACTCTTGAGAGAGATTTGAAACCTCTTGGTTCGAGTTCGACTTTGAATTACCTATTGTCAAGAACTGAGTTCTTGAGGGTAACCTTCTTCTCCTTTGTTTTTGTATCTAGGGTTTCTAATTTGTCATTATTAGGGAGATCAGATAATATTTCGGTTGTTACTTGAGAAGTTCATTTAGATGTTCTTCTATACTTCATTATTCAGACTACTTTGATTATCTTAAGCAAACCTATCATTAGTTTTGCTTTAATTATTGTTATTTATAATATCCCGTTACTTTATTTATCTCGGATCGTATTAATATGCATATACGCTCATCACCTCGCGTATACATCACCCCCGCATGTTGCAAATAATATCATTTTATTAGAAAATAATTCTCTCAACAAAGCTAGGCAAGACACTTGCCTCAAAGCCAATTCAATACTCAAAAGTAGAATTTCCCTTAAAAATCACCTCAGCCCAGCTCAAGTCAAGCCAAAAATGACTTGATAACATCAAACAATGCAAAAGAAATCTATTTCAATTAATGAAGTTGTAATCTTTACCAAATCCCCGAAAAGTCACATAAGTCGACCCCATGCTCGCCCAGTCAAAACCCGAGTCGAGGGGTAGATCTCGACTAACCATAATCCCACGAGTCCAAATATGTGTTTGATTTTCAAATACGAGTTCAAATCAACTCTCAAATTTTAAATTTTTATTTTTTCAAAATATGGTAAAAAATCCCCAAAAATTCTCTTCAAATTCATGATTGTGATACTAAAATCCATAAGTAATGAAGTTATAATATCAAATTTGAGTCAAAATCACTTACCCAATAGTTATGTGTGAAAATCCCCTGAAAAAATTGCCTACCAAGAGTCTATGGCTCTAAATGTGATAAAATAAGCATAAGTCTTGAAATTCTAGTTATAAGTTAGGTTGCAGATGTCGCATTTGCGACCAGGGCTTCGTAAATGCGCCCTTCCTAAAAGAGAGCAAAGGCTCACATAAGTGACCCCTGACAGTACCATAAAAAGTCGCAAATGCTATAAAAAACTCGCAAATGCTATAAGCCCCCCAGTCGTCTGTTGCAAAAGCGGCCAGGTTCTTCGCAAATGCAAAAGCTTCCTCAGCAGCCCCCTGTCACAATTAGGACACTATGCTCGTAAATGCGAGCCTCCAGAATTCACAAATGCAGTTCCAAATCTCACAAATGAGAAATTTCCAATCACACCCATATTTGCAAAAGCTAATGAATCTTCGCGAATGCGACCAGTATCTCGCAAATGCTAGAGCAATAGTACCAACAATCTAAAGCAAAGATCAAAACTCTCCAAAATCACTTTGAAAATTACCGAGCCCCTCGAGACTCCATTAAATCATACGAACAAGTACATGAAGAGAAGGTATGTTTTCATTAATTAGACAATAGGAAGATCATATATACATTACTAGGTCAGTTCATTAGTTACATCATTGTTAAGTTTCAAAATACACACTTCCTTATGATTGAGTGGAACAAGAGTCCAAAACACAACATAACACGTTTGGCCTTTCTAACACCCACATACAATCCACATAGTGTCTATAGAGCCTCTAAAGATAAAAAAGAGAATTATGATAATGCCGGCAACAAGGTCCCGGCTAGACCTCAAAACGTGGTAAAAGTATGAACAAAAGATACAGTACATGACCCCGGGATGAAATGGGGCTCACCGAGTCTGCTGGGAAGAGGATGCACCACTAGCTGCGATCAAGACTGTCTGCAATGGAACCACCTACATCCATTTTAAGATGTAGCGCCCCCAGCAAAAGGGACGTTAGTACTGTCGAATAGTACTAGTATGTAAAGCTAAAACACCATCTTAATATAATGAACAATAATACAAGGGGAAAAACAGTCATGAGTTCAATAAGAGCTTCAAACAATACTAAAACATCAAAGTAAGGATCACATAAGTTCTCAAGTCAATTTTCATCTTATTAGGTTAGGTAATCTTTAGTGCCATGTGCCACAATCCACAATACCACCGTGTTCTTACACGGAGTCTGATCTCAACCCAATCGGCTAGGTCATCTCATTTGAGACATCAACCACATCCACAATTTCAATCAATTATTTCCAGCACAGTTACCACCATGTGTGCGGCATGACGCCCGATCACGGCCTGATTAGCTAGGCCATCACTTGAGATATCTACCTTTCAGTCAATCATCTCACTTTATATTTCTTTCCCATATTTCAATATATTGGCACGAGTGGCCTCATTTTTTAAGTAATTCTTGGCACTTGGCTATATTTCACAATGCAAGTTTCCCTTTTTACACATTCAAATAACATTATCATCAGCAAAAATGAGGTCTATCATGTAAGTCAGTTGAACACAAAAGGGAAAAATTTGCAAAATCCTAAGCACATAGAGGCTTTTCATACAAATTGGCATAACAACCTTTATTCGATTTTTGACATGAAATCTTAACCTTTCTTAACACATATTCACATTTTTAAACACATCCTCAAAAGGGTAAGATGATATGATAAGCATTTAGAACAAATATTAAACATATATCATTCAATAAAACACATTAGGGATAGTCAATTATAGTATGATCAATTCGGGGACTTACACCAACTACACGAACACCAAGGGTTTTGATTCTAAGAAGAAGGGGGTTCAGCCATACATACCTCGATTGAGCTCCCTTAAACTTTAAGATGTTCCGGAATATCTTCAATCTATTTTAATAATATAGAAAAATTAAACCAAAAATTAGGAAAGCAATCATGATTGTAGCTCACTTGAGCACTTTATCAAACACTATGTGTGTATTAAGTAGGGTTGCTTATCGGGTGGATTGGGCGGTTATTTACTCTTAACGGTTTAGCTTATCGGTTATCGGCTTTTAGATGTATTAATCTGCTAGCCACCCGATAAGATAACGGGTGGATTGGTATCGGTTTAGCTCTTATCGGGCGGTTATCAGGCGGTTTATTCAATCTATATTGCACATCATGCAATTTACCAAATTTAGCGAGGGTCCAAAATTTGCTTCACCGTGCTTCAAATGTATGATGATGTTGGTCAAAGAATGGGATTTCTTGCTCTTGTTTTATAACTGCTCCAATTTTCTTTAGATGTCGCTCTAATTTTTTTTAAAAAAAAGCCTGCCGAAATGTGTGCGGACTGACGTTTTTTTTTTACATGCAAGCAAACTTGCAGATGTATGTGTTAAACCCAATTTAACAACCGATTCTACTCGTTAAACTATCTCTTGTTTGTTAAGTTTTGGTACATCCACTGCACCTACTGGAGGTGGTAAGAATACGTGAAGCAATCAAGTAAATTATTTTTGGTTTGATAGGATCGAAAAGAATGCGCGAAGCAAATTAAAATTTGTCTAATAGTAAATTAGTAATAGAGAATAGAGATAGAGTACTGGAAGTGGAAGAAGGGTTTTTTATTATTTANACGGGTTAACGGATTACCCGTTAAGAAAATTGAATAATCCATCCCCAAATCGATAAGCCGTTAATAAAAAAATTTTAATCCGTTCCCCGTCCGTTAAATCGTTAACCCGATACCAATAAGCCATTAAGCTTTTTGATTTTTGGTTTCGGTTCGATTTTGAACACCCCTAGTATTAAGATTTCATGGCCCTTTTTGTGAAAAACTACACCAACCCACACCCTATTCTTTTTCATCTTTTACTCACAACCTCCCCACATGCCTTAAGAATACATGCATGCAAGGTAAGCACCCCCATCCCCATGAATTACCTTACTAATGGCCCATTCTAGTTTCATTTTAAAATTAGGAGTTTGGGTGATAGAACCTTACCTTTTGGGAAGAAGACCTAGGTGCCTCTCTTGATAATCTTCAAGGTTTAAGCAAGAATTGCAGAGAATTTTTTTTTTGATGAAGAAGACTTTCTCCCTCTATGACCCTCTTTCTCACTCTAAAGATATCACAAAATAGGCTCAAAATGGTTTAAGGAGGGTGTTTTAACGGAATAGGGTCGGGTTTTAAAATTAAAAAATAGGAGCCCCGGCACAGATCTACGGTCGTATATGCGACCGCATAATGCTTCTGCGGTCCACAAATGGGCCGCATCATTGGCCCTCAGGAACTAGCAATTTCTGCTTCAGTCTACAACCAGTCTGTAGTCCTATTCTACGGTCGCATATGGCACCGCAGAACCTCCATCTGAAATCTCAAGGAATGATGTGCGATCAAAGTGTAGCCCGCGGAATGGTTTTGCGGTCGCATAATGGGCCGCAAAAATGACATAGAACATGGCCAAAATGACTGCTTCACTCTGCGGCCATTCTGTGGCCCGCAGAGTGATTCTGCGGCCGCATAGTGGGCCGAAGAAATGCCTTTTTCTGCAAAATATTTTCCTTTAACTCTTTAGCGTACCGTTCATCCCAAAAAGCCATAAGCTTATCTCGGCACCACGAATTTCCGGGTTTTTAGGTAAGATTTTACGGGGTCTTACATCCTCCCCCACTTAAGATCATTCGTCCTCGAATGAGGATCAAAGCTCACTATTAGCATCTTATGCAACTCAGTTTTTCACACCACACACCGCAGTCCCAAATTTGACGAACTCCTTAGATTTTCAAAATTTTTGCCAGAGTTTCCCCTGTAGCTGGGCCTATCTACGTGTCAGAGAACCCCAGAAATACACCCTAACAACATATATGTGATCCAACATATATATAATATTTTATGGGGCCTTACATCATGACTTCAAACGACCGAAATGAATATAAATGCTCAAAACTATAATGACCCGACCGGTCATTTTGTGTATTTGAGCCTTGTTTCCCCTTTTGATGCTTCACGCATGTGAATTTATAGATTTATGAATTTTGGAGTTGGTTAGCTTCATTCCGGGAAGGTTTTGGATTAATATAGGACCTTTAGTTCTTGGTTTAGAAGCCTAAGTTGGAAATGTTAATTGAAATTTAACATTTTGTGAAAACAACCCTGGAACGGTGTTTTGGTGGTTCTGATAGGTTCGTATAAAAATTTTAGACTTGGGCGTAAGCCTGGAATCACATTCGGAGGTCCCTAGGTTAATTTGACTTATTTTGCCAAAAGTTGGCAATTTGAGATTTAGAAGTTTTCTCAAGTTTGACCGTAGATTGACCTTTTAGCTATCGGATTCGAAATTTTGTTTTGGGACTTGGGATATATCCGTTTTTCTATTTGGAACTTGTCTGCAAAATTTGGTGTCATTTGGAGTTGGTTTGATAGGATTCGGGCACTTGGTTGCAATTCTATTGGTTCTTGAGTTTTCTTTTGAAATTCATGCATTTTGATGTCCAATTCATAGTTGTAGATGTTATATTCTGTGTTTTGATCGTGCGAGCAAGTTTGTATGATATTTTTAGACTTGTATGGATATTTGGTTTGGAGCTCCGAGGGCTCGGGTGAGTTTCAATCATGTTTCAGAATAGTTTTGAACTGAATCGGGTTGCTGGTGTGCTGGTGTCTCTAATGTTGCAATTTCGAGCACCAACCTCGCAATTCCAAAGTGAACAAGTGAGGCTCAGGCATCGCAGTTGCGATGCCTCACTCAAATATGCGAAGTGCAGGCTATACTGGATAGGTTCGCATTTGCGACACTTTAGTCGCATTTGAGAAGGAAGCAGACTCCGCAAATTACGAAGCCTATGTCACATTTGCACTTCCCACATAGGTCGTCAGTTCCACATTTGCGATGCATTCTTCGCAATTGCGACATCTGCAACTGAACAAAAGGGTTTGGAGTCGGAATTTTATCCTTTTTTCACTCATTTTAGAACCCTAAACTCGGTAAGAGGTGATTTGGAGAGGGGGGTTTTCACCTACAATCATTGGGTAACTGAATCTAATCAATTTCCAACCATATTTCATGATTATATAGGAGATTTAACATCAAATTATGAGAATTAAAGAAAATTTTTGGGGTTCTTGTCTAAGTTTTGAAAAATAAAAATTTGAGTTTTGAGAGTCGATTTGGACTCTAATTTGAAAACAAAATACATATATAGACTCGTGGGGTTATGGGTAGTCGGAATCTACCCTTGGGCCCATGTTTTGACCGGACGAGCCCGGGTTTGGCTTTTGTTGACTTTTGGAGAATTGTGTTAAAATCGTAGTTTTATATATCAAAATTGGTTTCTCTTGCATTGTTTGATATTATTAAGTTATTTTTTGTTAGATTTGAGCCGCGCTGGGGCGGATTTTAGGGAAAAGCTATTTTGAGGGTTGATTTGGCCTATCAGAGGTAAATATCTTGCCTAACTTTGTATGGGGGAACTACCCCTTAGGATTTGGGTTGATTGTGTTATTTATATTATGTGAAATACGTGTACATGATGTGACGAGTGTGTACACATGAGTTTCTATGGTATTTTGACCAGTTTAGACTTTTAGACTTCTTCCATGCATTTAATTGAATTTGTCATAACATGTTATATCTTCCATTGTTAAATTTACTCTCGCATGCTCTATATGATGTTGTTAGCACATGTTATATCTTTTATTATTAAATTTTCTCTTATATGATTTTTAGTTGAAGTTGTTACCTCTCTTATTGTCTTGATACCTCTTTTATTGTTAAATTACTCTTATTTAGAGTTGTCATTTCGTGGGAATACCTTCATTTTGAGTAATTGAAGTTCAAGTTGTGAAAGCTATTAGCACATTGAGGTTGAAGTTATTGATTATTAAGATATCTTTCTCGTAGAGTATTTCTCACTCATTTTATTGTTATTGAGATTCTTGTTCACATTATAGTTGAGTCATGGCTATATGTTGTGGTAATATTAGTATTATTGATTTAGGCAAGTATTGTGGCATATGTGCACGTGTGGTGCAAGTTGATTATGATATGCATGTGGTGGTATAAGGATCAGGGTTGATATGATGCGGTGACATAAGGTGGGATCTATACGCGTGTTGCTAGTAAGGGAATTACTTAAAGCCACGCATCGAGATAAGGGGCTAAAACGCGTGTAGCTATTTTGAAAAAAATATTTTTTTTCTAATTAAATGCAAGGCTCACGTGGTGGTATAAGGAATATTGTGATTGTGACTTGTGAAATGAGATTATGAGGTGTCGTACATCGGTTGTGATTCTTGTTGTACATCCTATGTTTAAAAGCTTGTTGGTTGGACTATTCTTGTGTTTTTTCATTTGTCTTATTTGATTACTTGTTGTTCTTATTATGTGTTCACTCCTTGTTGCCTTCACCGCTTAAATTTCTATTGTTAGCTTACATTATTGTACTGCTTTATTGTCATTCATTTCCTCACTTTCCATTATTAGACTACACTATACTCTGTTCAGTTTTCTTGTCCTAGTAGGTGTCTTGACATGACCTCGTCACTACTCTACCGAGGTTAGACTTGATACTTACTGGTTACTGTTGTGGTGTACTCATGCTACTCTTTTGCATATTTTTGTGAAGATCTAGGTACATCTGCTCATGTCAGACGCCAGTGAATGGACAACATATTCCAGAGACTTCAAGGTATACCTGCTTGACGTTCGCAGGCCTCGGAGTCACCTTCCACTACTATCTTTTCTACTGTTTATTTCCACATCAAACAGTATTGTATTTGGAGACTTCTTGTGTACATTTAGAGATCACGACTCAGTTCTATCGGGTTTTGAAAATATTGTAATTGTGATTGAGTATTGAAGTTATTATGGGACTTATCAGCTTTTTTTAATATTTTTTAGTTGTTATTTCTGTCAAATTCTCTTGTATGTTAGGCTTACCTAGTCTTAGAGGCTAGACGCTACCACGACCACCTCCGTTGAAATTTTTGGGTTGTGACAAAAAATGACCAATCGAGTCCTTGCATGGATAACGGTAGATTTTTAGGGACTTGCTATATATATATATATATATATATGCCTATGTTCCGTCGCTATTTTAGATAACTAAAGGGAATTAAATAAAGAGAATATGCAATTTCCCTTATAGATCCTAAATTAAAAGGAAAGTAAAGGTTTTATAATTAGTGTAGATATTAAACTTGAAAGGAAGTAAACAATTTTACAATTATCATTGAATATTTTTAAACTAAAATGAAAGTAAATATTCTACGATTAATGTAGATTCTACGGTAAAGGAAGTAGTTATTATAATATATCTCCAAATATATTTTAATTCATTTATAAAATGATCTTACCCTCATATATACTCCAGCTCTTAAAACCCTATTGAGTTGGTACAACTACCACGAGGATCAAATTAACTATCAAATATTTATTTTCCTTATGCCAACACCCCCTTCCATATATCAAATATCAAATAATCCACTATACAAAGAATGAACGGTGCCTCCCGCAGGGTAATACTTGTATAATAAACCCTTGTGATCTGGTTATTCCTCGACCCCGTTCCTCGGATTGCCCTTTTCCTATACAAGATAAAGTATTAACAGAAGCATGGATTTTAGCCATGTTATTCAAGAAAGTAGTACATAAAACCAGCTCAACCCAGAGAGATTAATCTTTCCCTCAGACGGCCAAAGAATAAATCAAATTTACCCTGATTCATATTTATTCCTACCTGATCAATCTCCCTAGCTTAATCAACATAAATATTCAAATATACTGAAAGTACACGTATGCACAAGCAAGTGTGAGCATATACATGTAAATAAAAACCTGATTGGGGAAGACAATTCTCCATGATTCAAACTCCCCAAATCACATGAGACTCAGTATTCAGAAATGCCTTTCAAATAATTCATGAGAGTAGGAGATAATGAGCTTCCCATATTCTGCTGAGGCGAGCAGAACAAATTGGTAGAATTTGGCGTGAACAAAGGAAAGTCAGCCAAGTACGGATTAGAAAATTTATAAATTGGAGAACTTGATGAGGATGATTTATTCTTATCCATTTCAACTGAAAATGATTCATCATTCTCATTCTCCTCACAAGTTAAAATCTGATTATCTTTCTTCTCAGATTGATCAACAGTTTCGGCCTTCTCGTTTGCAGCTGATGATCTTGAATGACCCGTGAGTTTCTGCACCAGAGCCATGAAATCCCGAGCCTCCGCGTGAATAATCTTGGGCGATTCAGTGTATATTATCACCGGGCCATTTTGTTTCTTTAGCGGCGGAGCCATGAATTGAACTGTTGAAGAATTCGAAGGTTTCCGTATGACATGCGATTCCTTTTTTATCTTCAATGGAGAAGGACGTGGACCATTTATTATCCTCCTAGTTCCATCTTCAGTTTCATCAAACTTTTCCTGGTTCATGGTTTTACCACTTCACTAGATTTATAATTAATCAACAGAAACAAGCTAAAGAAAAGGAAAAGGATTGCTCTTCGTTTGATTAACCAGTGATTGGTGACGGAGAGAAGGATTACATCTATATACATATATATAGATAGAGAATTTTTAGGTGAGACTTTTTGCTAGTATAATGGATGAAAGTGAAACTAGTAATTTTAAATTATTTTAGCCAGCTATTTTGACCGTTGACAATATTGCTTAGGTGGGGAAAGCGTGTTGTTTACGAAGGGTAATGAATTGACGGAAAGCAGTTGAAATAAGGTAGTGCCAGCGACGGCGTAGCTGGTGTCATGGCGACGGTCAAATCGCAGATGTTGTTTTCCATGCCTTTATAGGGTCTTCTCAACTAGCTAAACTCAAGTTGATTTGTTAACATTTATATTGGATATTTAGCAAATTGCAATTTGTGGGTCAACGAAAAGTTCATTTTTGGAATAAAATTGAGGCCTAGGTGAGAGTGGAAAGCAAAAATCCAAGAAAAAGAACAGAAAAAAAAAACCTTTATTTTGTTCCTGACACAATTTACACTAGTTTTGTGAGGGCTCCTATTATCTCACAAACGAGAAAGACTAACATCACTACAAAAAAAGGTGAGTTTCCTGACGTTTAATTTCGACATTGTACCCTCCGCAATCTATAACAATTTGTGGTGGTTTATACATTCCTCACAAATATATTAGATTTGCGGGGCTCAGTAACCTCCGCCACCCTTCATAAAAAGCGCTTATTAACCCCAAGTTTCCCCTATTTTTTAATCCTTTCCCTCTCTTTTTTTTTTTCCCAAACTCCTTTCTCATTTTCAGCTACACTTCAGTTAAAACCCACTAAGATTAAAAAAATTGAGCAATGACAACAATTGTCTGCTATGTCTTAGGCTTGAATCCTCCCCAACCTGTTATGGATGGTTATTTTCGGCTGATATGGAGAACATTGTTCATAGACAAGGTGGCACAAATCAGTCGTAGAGTTTTTCTTGTTTGATCCCATGTCACGATCCAAATTTCATTATAGGGGTCGTGATGACACCTAATCTCTAAACGTAGGTAAGCCGATCACTTAACAATATTAAATTAATAAACCATGATATAATAATATAAAATTTAATAATAATGCAAAAATAGATCTACCACCAGAAAAAATTACACTACTCAAACATCTCCCCAGAACTAGGTGGTACATAGCCATGAGCTCTAACTGAATACATAAGGATGTCTCAAAATACAATACTCTTCGGATATGAAAATGAGTGTATAAATATAAGGATGGGACTTCAAGGGACTGCGACTGTCATGTAACTCTACCATGAATCCCCACGATTAATGTGAGCCTTTATTGCCTAGGTTCGCTACCTCCAATACCTGGATCTGCACAAAAATCTGCAGAAGTATAGTACAAGTACACCACGATCGGTACCCAGTATGTATCACAACCAATTAACCTCGGTGAAGTAGTGATGAGGTTCAAGTTATGTTATACTCACTAGTCGAATAACCTGTGCAATATATCAAAGACTGGCAACAAAATGTATAGCAGAAAATAATATCTAACAATCTCTATCTAGAACACGTGATAACAACTTAATGCAAGTAATGGTTCATCTTGACACCAAGTCATCAAATAAAAACACAACCATATGACAGCTCGTATCACAATAACAATATCCATTCGTACCAATCCACTCTAACACAATAACAATATCCATTCGTACCAATCCACTCTAACACAATAACAATATCCATCCGTGTTGCTCCACCGTGACACGATAAAAATATCTATCCATATTGCTCTGCCCAGATACAATAACATTGTGATGACCCAAAAGGTCATCTTATGATTTAAAACTAAATTATGTATTTTGAGGCCTTAAAACCTCATTTTATCCCTCCTCGATTTGTGTGCTAGTCCGGACGTGATTTCGGAAAGCTTTTATATTGAAAGTTGATGAAATAATAATTTTTGCCTTTAAAAGTTGATTTGGTTGACTTCGGTCAACGTTTTGAGTAAATGGATCCGGACACGTATTTTGATAGTCCCGGTGGATTGGTATCGAAATATGGGACCTAGGAGAATGCCCGGAATCGTATTCGGAGGTCCCTAGCCCGAGTTATGGATTTTTGATAAAAATTATAAGTCTGAAAATCTAATAGTTTTTAAGAAATTGATAATGTTTGATCATGTCGGTATCAGGCCCGTATTCTGGTTCCGGAGATCGGTACAGGTTTAATACAATATTTAAGAATTATATGTGAAATTTTATGAAAAACGGAGTTGGTTTGACGTGATTCGGATGTCCGGTTGAGAAAATAGAAATTTCAAAGTGTTCTTGAGAATTTCATTCGATTTGGTTCTAAATTCGTAGTTCTAGGTGTTACTTTAGCGATTGGATCACGCGAGCAAGTTCGTATGATGTTTTAAGACTTGTGTGCATGTTTGGTTTGGAGCCCCAAGGACTCGAGTAAGTTTCGGGTAGGCTGCGGGGTGATTTGAACGTAGGAAATTTTGCTGGTATGCTTTAGGTCTGCTGACTTCGCATTTGCGAGGTCTGGCTAGCAAATGCGAGCTTCGTATTTGCGAAGAATGCATCGCAATTGCGAGCAATGGGGCTGGGGGTTGGGCTTCGCATTTGCAAAGATCAGGATCGCAATTGCGATCATCCCAGGTCGCATATGCGAACAATAGTTCGCATTTGCAAAGGTAGCAGAAATGTGAGGAGTTTGCATTTGCGAAGCTTTTCTCGCATTTGCGAGTTCTGGAATTGCAAAGCTCAGGTCGCAAATGTGACATCTGCAACTGTGTAAAAAGGGATTTAGACAGAATTTTTCATCCATTCTCCAAATTTTCAAAACCTAAAACACAAGAGGCGATTTTCGTAAGACTTTTTCTTCCCCAAATCATAAGTAAGTTATTCTTAAGTAATTTCTTTCAATCTTTCACTTCTTTTTACAAGATTTCAACCAAGAATCTAAGATTTTCATGGTGAAATTGGGGGTTTTTGGGTAGAAACTAGGGATTTGATAAATTGGGGATTTAGACCTCGAATTAAGGTCGGATTCAAAAACCAATTATATATTGGGGCTCGGGGGTGAATGGGTAATCTGGTTTTGGTTCGGATTTCGGGTTTGGACCAAGCGGGCCCGGGTGTTGACTTTTGTTGACTTTTTTTAAAAATGGCCTTAAGTTGAATTCCTTGCTAACGTGGGTAGTTCATAAGGCTTAAATTGAATTATTTGGTTGGTAATTTGCTAGATTCTATTGGTCCGGAGGCTTGTGTGAAGGGAAAAGTTGTGATTGAGCTTTAAGTTTGGCCGTTGGAGCGAGGTAAGTGTCGTGGTTAACCTTGGCTTGTGGGATTAGGTATTATTTGCCTATTTGCTACGTGTTTGGATATTGAGTACAACGTATAGGTGATGTGACGAGTACATATGCGTTGTTGTCGAATCATAGCATGTGAATGAGTCTTATTCTTGTAAATGTTGTATTCTTTCACATTGTTTATGTTTAGACTAGCTATTTGATGTGTTGAGCAATTTCTTATCATGTTTTACTGAATTTGGTATTGATTGAGTATCGACTTAAAGTTGAGATTTGTATTTTGGAGCTAACTGTTAAAGTAAGAATTGTTCTTGATATTCCTATCTCCCCGTTGTTATTGTTCATTGTTTTGGTGAGGTAGAGTGTTAAAGCACGACGAGTGATGCCGTGCAATGTTTTGTGAGTGAGTGATAAAGCACGAAGGGTCATGCCGTGCATATTTTTATTATTCATTATGGCGAGGTTGAGTGTAAAAGCACGAAGGATGATGCCGTGCACGTTTTTATTATCTTATCTGGTGAGGTTGCGAGTAAAAGCACGAAGGGTGATGCCGTGCACTTTCTTTTACTGTGTTTATCCATTTCTATATGTTTAAAGTATATTGATCGTTCTTGTTCTCAGTTCCGTTGTAATTCTTTGTCTTATAATCCCCTCAGCATGCCCCCTTCCCGATACTTCTTGCCTTGTTTCTTTAGTTGCTATTATTAGTGTATATGTATTGATAAACTGCACAGGTTTGTTTGGGAATGTCTTGTCCTAAACTCGTCACTACTTCGCCGAGGTTAGACTCGACACTTACCAGTACAAGGGGTCGGTTGTACCGATACTGCACTCTGCACTTTCTGTGCAGATTACGGTACTGGACCATGTTGACCCGAGTTGAGCTTCTGACATCAATCCCACAGGAGACCCAACGTAGATCTGTCGGCATTCGCAGACTCTGGAGTCCCCTTCCAGTTATTTCATTTTACTGTTTCTTTTTATTCGAAAACAGTTGTACTTTCTTTCAGCCAGTATTTGTAGTGACTTTTAGAAGTTCGTGGATTGTGACACCAGATTCTGGGTAGTTATGTATAATTACTTGGGTTATTATAAAATTTTGCACTCCTTTAATCTGTTATGGTTTAATTGCTGTTATTTACTGAATTGGTTAAGAGGTAGCGTATTAATCTCTAATTGTTGGCTTGCCTAGCAACTTAAAGGTTAGGCACCATCACGGTCCGAACGGTGGAAAATCCAAATCATGACAAATATCTACCCGTATCGCTCCGCCCTGACATAATAACAATATCCATCCGTATGGCTCAGCCCTGACACAATAACAATACCCATCTGTATCGCTCCCAGCAATAACAACTGTCACAACCCTAAAATCCCACATTAGGAATCGTGATGACACCTAGTCTCTAAGACTAGGTAAGTCTAAAACATGATGAGAATAACAAATTAAATCCAATTAAATTATAAAACAAACATGGATAAGTGACATAACATCATCAAAATGACCAAACCATAATACACTCCAAAACAAGTAGTACAAAGCCATAAGCTCTACTGAGAGTAACTAGGAATATCAATCACATCACTGTTTTAGAATGAAAGTAAACATTAGTAAGGTAACTCTCCAGAAGGTGACTTCAAGGACTGCGAGAGTAATGGCATGTATACCTTGAAGTCTCCACATCAAGTCTCAAACATTTAGCTAACGTCCGTACCTAGATCTACACAAAAATATGCAAAATTGTAGTATGAGTATACCATAACGGTGCCCAGTAAGTATCAAGACTAACATTGGTAGAGCAGTGAGGAAGTACAAGTAAAGACACTCACCAGACATGAAAACTTATGCAAGATATTAATAAATCCAATGGAAAGAATATCAACATAAAAGCAAACAATGGAAAGAATATTAATGTAAAGGTAGCATTGGAAAGAATATTAATATCAAGCTAATAATGAAAAGTAAAAGCAATAAATGACAACAAAGAGTAAACACGTGATAAAGCAGGTAGATAATCAGAACATAGTTAAGAAATGCAAGTGAAATCAATTAATGAAAACAAATGACAGTCCAAAATAATCAAACCATTCCAACACAAGGTTTTCAACAAAAATTACCCCAAGGTACCACACCTTATCACAACAATTCACAAGTCACAAATCACAAATCACAAGTCACAAATCACAAATCATTCTTATATTCCCAAAATAGCTTCACACACTTTAGTCCCCTTATCTTGTTTCGTGTGCCTCAAATGAAGTAATTTACCTTACTAACAACATGCAAATAAATCCCCCTTATCTCGCCGCATGCACATCAATAACACCACTCTTATGCCGTCGCATGCGCATCTCATCACAACACAATAATCATCTCGCACCGCACGTGCCCATATGCTACAACATTTGCCAAAACAATAATACCAATATCCCAACTATACATAACCCACGACTCCACAACAATGTATATAAGGGTCTCAACAATAACACAATCAAAAGAAAGAATAAACTTTTCAATAACAGCTTTAATTAAATGCATATAAGTAACTTAAGAGTATAAACCGGTCAATTTTTACATATAAGCTCATGAAAAAACTCGTCACCTCATGTACACATCTTTCACATAATTCAAATAATGCAATTAGATCAAATCCTATTGGGTGGTTCCCCACACACACAAAGTTAGGCAAGATACTTACCTCAATTAAGCCAAATCAACACTCAAAAATGACATTTCCTTTAACATTTGCCTCCGCAAGGCTCAAATCTAACAAAAAATGACTTAATATCATAAAACAATACAAGAGAAACCAATTTCGATAATTAAGGTCAAGATCTTTATACAATTCCCCAAAATGCAATAAAAGTCAACCCCGGGCTTGTCCGGTCAAAGTTCGAGTCAAATGGAAGATCTCGACTACCCATATCTCCACAAGTTCATATATGTGTATTGTTTTCAAATCCGATTCCAATTCGTCTATCAAATCTCAAATTTTTATTTTTCAAAGTATAGACAAAATCCCCCACAAATTCTCTTCAAATTCCATGGGGTTAGAGGTTAAATCTCATAAATAATCATGTAATATAATTAAAATTGGATAAAAATCATTTACCCAATGGGTGTGTGTGAAAATTCCTCCTTCACATCGCCTTCTACCGAGTCTAGGGTTTAAAATGTGATACATGAAGCTATGTCCTGTAATTCAACCCTTTTACTAAAGTGCAAAAGTCGCAAAACCGACCTGGAGTTCACAATTGGGAACCATTGCAAATGCGACTATTCCATCGGAAATGCGAAACCTTACAAGCCCAAAGAAAGTCGCATATGTGACGCTGACTTAGCATTTGCGATGTCAGTCCCTTTCGTAAGTGTGGTCAGTTGGTCGCAAATACGAGTTACCCATTCAAAGGCCAACCTTCGTAGTTGCGATTAAGATTCCTCAATTGCAATACCTGAGATTCCCTTACCAACTTGGCAATTGCGATGTTGGTGATCACAATTGGGATAACTGTAGCACCACCACACCAGCAACCCAGAACAAGTTCAAACAAATCTGAAATACATCTGAAAGTCACCCGAGTCCTCGGGGCTCCACAAAAAACTTCCACACAAGTCTAAAAATGCCATACGAGCTCGCTCGTGCGATTAAAACAAAAATAACATCTGAAACCACGAATCGGGCATCAATACACATGAAAGTTCACAATAAACTCAAGAATCGCTAGAATCACAACCAAGCGTCCGATTTCTATCAAACCAACTCGGAATGACACCAAATTTTGCAGACAACTTCCAAATGACAAAACGGACCTTTCTATGTCCTGAAACCAAAAATCCGAACCCGATATCTATAAAGTCAACCTACAGTCAAACTTACGATATTTCTAAACTATCAAATTGCCAACTTTCAGCAAAGCAAGCCAAATCAACTAGGAACCTCCTAATTTAATTCTGGACATATGCCAAAGTCCAAATCACTATACGAACTCATCGAAGCCATCAAAGCACCATTCTGGGGTCGTTTACCCAAAAAAGTAAAACCTCAGCAATATTTCCAACTTAAACTTCTAAACCAAGAACCAAAGGATCCAAATCATTCTAACACTTCCCCGAATCGAAACCAACGATCCCTGCAAGTCATAAAATGACAAATACACACACAGGAACCTTCAAAAGGGGAAATGGGGCTCAAATACACAAAATGACCTATCAGGTCGTTACATTCTCCTCTTCTTAAAACAAGAGTTCGTCCTAGAGCGAGTATAGAGACATTGTGCCAAAAAGACAAAGATAACAGCTGCGCATATCATGCTCGGTCTCCCAAGTCACCTCCTTGACTAGTTCACTCCTCCGTTGTACCTTTACCGAAGCAATGTTCTTTGACTTCACTTCCTGACTTGATTGTCCGAGATAGGCACCTACTATTCAACATAAGTCAAATTCTTGTCTAAATGGACTAAGTTGAAATCTAATACACGTGGCGGATCACCATAATACTTCTGGAGCATGGAAACATGAAACACCAGGTGAACTCCCAATAAGCTGGGTGGCAATGCAAGTCTGTAGGCCACCTCACCCACTCTCTCAAGGATCTCTAAAGGACCAACATACCGTGGACTCAACTTGCCCTTCTTCCCGAACCTCATCACATCCTTCATGGGCTAAACTCTGAGCAAAACCTAATTTCCCACCATGAATTCTACATTACAAGCTCTCCAAACAACATAACTTTTCTGCCTAGACTACACTGTACGAAGTCGATCCTGAATCAACTTCACCATCTCCAATGCATCTCGAACCAAATCCTTGCCCAATAACCTAGACTCCCCAGGCTCAAACCATTCAATCGGAGAACAACATCGTCTCCCATATAAGGCCTCGTAAGGAGCCATATGGATGCTCAACTAAGAACTGTTGTTATAGGCGAACTCTGTGAGTTGTAGAAACGGATCCCATGAATCCCTAAAATCAATACACTAGCACGTAACTGCCCGTTCGAGTTGGGATGAAATGTCGTGATCAACTTGACCTGTGTGCCTAACGCACGCTGCACTGATCTCCAAAATGCAATGTAAATTACGTGCCTTGATCGGAGATTATAGACACCGACACGACATGAAGATGAACAATATCCCAAATATAAATACGAGTCACCTGCTATGAAGAGTAGGTAGTCACTACCGGAATGAAGTGTGCAGACTTGGTCAGTCTGTCCACATTGACCCACAGTGCATCAAATTTTCTCAAGGTCCATGGAAGTCCATGTAAAAAATCCATGGTCATAAGCTCTCACTTCAACTCTGGAATATCAAACCTCTCGGTCTCCAATGCTCCTACTTCACCTATTAACAGTTCAAACACTAAGCTACATACTTGTAATGACCCGACCGATTATTTTGAGAATTTAAGCTCCGTTCAGCGGCATAAGGTCTTGAGAAGCTTCGTATTATGTGTTATGACTTGCGTGCATGGTCGAGTTCAGTTACCGGATGATTCGGAGTCAAATTGGAAGAAGGATTATTATTTTGGAAGCTTAAGCGGTGAGAGTTGACCGGGATTTTAACTTTGTGTGAACGGCTTCGAAGTGGGTTATGGATGAATTCAACAGCTTCGTTTGGTGATTTAAGACTTAGGCATGTGTCCGAATTTGAATTTGGAGGTCCGTAGAGTAATTTGAAGCATCTCGGCGAAATTTGGATAAATTGAAGTTTTGGAAGGTTGAAAGGTTTGACCAGGAGTTGACTTTGGTGATAATTGGGTCGGATTCCAATTTCAAAAGTTGGAGTAGGTCCATGATGTTGTATATCACTTGTGTGCAAAGTTTGGGGTCAATCAGACGTGGTTTGATAGGTTTCGGCATCGGTTGTAGAAATTTGAAGTTGCAAGTTCATTAAGTTTGGATTGGAGGGTGATTCATATTTTTACCGTTGTTTGATGTGATTTGAAGGCTCGAATAAGTTTGTATGGTGTTTTAGGACTTGTTGGTATGTTTGGTTGAGGTCCCGCGGGCCTCCAGTGTGTTTCGGGGTGAGTTTTGAGCGAGTCTGGGCATTTCGACACTGATGTTGTTCTGGACATTGGAAGTGCGGACGCTGAGGCACATTTCTGAGTGCTGTAGCAGATGAAAAAGTGCTGCAGCAGAAGAAAACGTTCGGACCGCACAATTTTGTCTGCGGCCGCTCTTCTGGTGGTTCCGCAGGTTCCTTCTGGTGGTTCCGCAGGTTCGCTGGTCCGACTTTGAAAGCTTATATCTTTTGATCTACAAGGAATTTGGAGATGGTTAAAAAAAAAGTTATATCCCTTCGTGTCTAGTTTCCAGAGAAGTAAAGAAATCATCATTTGGAAATTTGTCGACAAAGGTATTGTAAAATTACTGAAGCCTAGTATGCACAAGTTACAAAACCGCGACCGCACAATTTTAAACTGCAGCTGCAGAAGCTAGGATGTGCAACCGCACTTGGAATTGTGCAGACCACACATTGAGAGGTCAGATTGGGTAGTATATAACCGAGGTTTAGGGTATTATTTCATTTTTAGACTTCGGGGGCTCGGTTTGAGACATTTTTACGTGAGTTTTTCATGAAATTCATCGGGGGTAAGTGATTCTAACTCGGATTTGGTTAATATACATGAATATATCACTGATTTCATCATTTAATTAGTACATGAGATGGAAATTTGGGAAAAATTGTAGAAACTTCATAAACTGTAAATTGGGGACTTGAAGGTCGAGTTGTAATCTGAGTTGGCTAATTTTGGTATGGTTGGACTCGTGGTTGAATAGGTATTCATACATCGTGACTTTTACCCGATTCCGAGATGTGGGCCCGGGACCCAACTTTTGTGTTGACTTTTTGACTTTTGACTTATAGCTTAGTATTTTCTTATGGAATTGATTCCTTTAGCTCGTGTTGATTGTATCAAATTGTTTGTGGCTAAATTTGGGCCATTCGGAGTCGGAAAATCGTGGAAGAAGCATTCTTACTGACTGATTGAGCTTGATTCGAGGTAAGTATCTTGCCTAACCTTGTGTGGGGGATTTCTCATTAGGATTTGAGTTTTCTATGTTGATTGTAGTCCGTGTACGCGAGGTGACTAGTGCGTGCTCGGACTTATTTGTGGAAAGTTGGCCTTTTAGGATTCTTAGGTCCCTATGTTCACGGAGTATAAAGTTGTCCTTGATACGATTGAGTTCCTATTTACTAGTTTCACCCCTACATGTTTTAGTTAGAATTATTGCTTTAGGATTCACTCTTGTTGCCTAGTTGACCCTTATTTGACTTGACTGAAGATTTTACCTCTTCTACTGTCATGCTAACCTTCATAACTGCTTATCCTTATTTGAAATTATTATTATCTCATCCTATAATTGTTTAGTCTTAATTGAGGTTGCGATTATCTTTCCTCCGCTTATCCTTAATTGAATTGTTGAATAACCTTCGTAACTGCTCAACCTTAAAAGAAGTTAGATATCTTATATTTCAGTTGAGTTAGTATTATTTGGAATTATTTGACTCGTGTTAGCTTCCTTGATGTTGAATTGTATATTGTGGGATCGTTGCTACGTATTAGTTTTCCCTTGTTGAACTGTTCTCTTTACGCCTAGCATTCTTTATTGTGGTTATTCCTTATGAATGGGTTCTACCGTTTCTTTGTGATTTAATGTTCTTGAGCTGATTTACTTGTCGTACCTTGTATTATTGTAATTGTTGTTGTTGTACTTGTTGTGGTGATGCACGAGGTTTCTGTCGTGCTGTGAACTGTTATCTTTGTTGATTGAGTTGCATATTTACATTGGGACTATGGAACTATATTCCGGTAGATCCCCCTGTTTTGCATATTTACTTTGGGACAACAGAACGGTATTCCGGTAGATCCCTCTGTTCTGCAAACATTCTACATGTTGTCCGTTCTTCTCCTTATGCTTACTAGCTGGTATGAACTATATTAGGACACTTGTACAAGCATACACGTAGCCAAGCACCCTTATTGGATAAGAGGTTTTCTTGATATTGTTGAGTATAGATGCACAACCTTGTTTACTTGCCTTCTATGTGAGAATGGCTGTATTTGGCACGTGAGTCGTCAGTGCGGTAATGAGGTATGATGAGGGCATAGGATGCCAAGTGTTATGGTTCAGGAATTGAGTCCCGTGAGTTGTGATTTGTCTAGGGTTCAGTACCTCGCGGAACTTGTTGACTAAAATTTGATGTGAAAGCGATCGTAGTTGCTGAGTTGTTACTTGTTCTTGCTGCACCTGTGATTTCAGATTTATGTTGTGTTTCTGTTTACTCTTCTATGTCATTATTATGGTATTCTGATGATACTTGTCGTTTCCTTTCTTATTGCAATTACGTTATTGTTAATCATATTGTGTAGTCTTTATATAGAAATCGTACACTATTGTTTCTTTACTTATACTTGTTCAGTTTATAAGACCAGTAGGTGTTTTGACTGTTCCTCGTCACTACTCCATCGAGGTTATCTTGATACTTACTGGGCACCGCTATGGTGTGCTCATACTAGACTTCTATACATTTTTTGTATAGATCCAGGTATTGGATCATTAGTAGTTGTGCGAAATTTTGCTGAGGAGACTCATGATAAACCTGCTGCTGCATTCGCAGGCTTCTGAGTCACATTCCTATTTTGTATTCACACCGTTTTTACTTATTTCCAAACAGTTGTATTTAGAAGTTGTAGTAAACTCTATAGAGCTAATGACCCGTACTACCGGTTTTGGGAAATTGTAAATTTTGTAGAGGCTTCTATTTCAAGACTGTTAAATTTTAATTATTATTGTTGTTATTCAATACAAGTTAGGCTTACCTAGTCCCTAAGGCTAGGTGCCATCACGATACCCAACGGAGGGGAAATTGCGTCGTGATAAGTTGGTATCAGAGCTCAAGGTTCATAGGTGCTACGATTCATAAGGGAGTTTAGTAGAGTCTTGCGGATCGGTACGGAGACGTCTGTACTTATCTTCGAGAGGCTACGAAACTATTAGGACAATCTCACTTCTTTCTTTCATATCGTGCGAGCTTATTGATCGTAGAGTTTGAACTTTTATCATTTTATTCTCTCATAGATGGCAAGGACACGAGATGCAATTATCGACGATGCTGCTCCCGAAGCAGGTATCTCTATAGGTAGAGGTAGAGACCGACGAGGCACACGTGCCACAGCTAAAGCACCTACTAGAGCAGCAGTTGAGGAGACGCCAGTAACTCCAGTTGGGGGACAGGTATCGAAGGCGCCTGTTGTTACCCCAAACTTCAGGAGACCTTAGCACAGTTCCTGAACATGTTTGGTACATTGGCTCAGGCGGGGTTGATTCCGGTTGCGCCCTCTACTTCACAGATCGGGGGAGGGACTCAAACTCCCACCCCCACACTCCAGAGCAACGAGTTCATATTGGTCGGGTTGCAGGTGTCATGGCGACACGGCCTGTGGTTCCAGTTTAGCCCGTGGTCAGGGCAACAACAGCTGAGGAAGAGCAGCGTAGACTTGCAAGGTTCAAGAAATATGACCCTCCTACTTTCAGTGGGTTGGCTTCAGAGGGTGCACAGGGCTTTCTATAGCAATCCCATCGTATTCTCCACACTATAGGTATTTTGGAGACGAGTGAGGTTGTTTTTACTACGTTTCAGCTTAAGGGAGCGGCTTATCAGTAGTGGCGGGTGTATGAGTTAGGTAGCCCGGCCGATGCAGCTTCACTTACATGGGTTCAGTTTTTAGAGATGTTCCTGAGAGAGTTTGTACCTTAGCCCCTTTGGGATGCATGGTGCACGGAGTTTGAGAAGTTGCACCAGGGCACTATGTTAGTATCGGAGTATGCCATTAGATTCAGTGATTTGGCTAGACATGCCCCTGCTTTGGTCGCTACAGTTAGGGAGCTTGTCCGTAGGTTCATTGAGGGGCTCAGGCATGACATTCGGTTAAGCATGGCTCGGGAGTTAGAGTAAGATGTTTCATTTGAGGAAGTGATAGGGATCGCTCGCCGGTTAGAGGGCATGTGGGACAAGGAGCGAGAGGACAGGTGGGGCCAATAGAGAGAGGGCAGACGAGTTCAGAAGAGGACAGGAAGGCTAGGAGGCCTCGTAGACCAGAGAGATCTGCTGGTCCTTATTTTTAAGGCAGGGTGCGTCATGGTAGAAGATTTGCAGGTCACCCAGTTTAGTTTGCACTTCAAGCTTCGCACGGTGTTTCAGGTACTCATGGGTTTTAGAGCACCCGTACTGCACACAGTTCCCACAGCCACGGCAGCAGAGAGGTTGCTTTGAGTGTGGACATACCAGCCACATGGTGAGAGATTGTCCCAGACTTCGGGCAGATGTGTCACATCGGGGTATTCAGGCGAGTAAGGGGTGCCCAAGAGGGGGAGGTCCGGCCCGTTGATGTGTTTCATATAGTAGGCGTGAGGCTGCTGCTCTAGAAGATGTCATACATGTATGCTTTCGATTTATTATAGAGGAGCACCATCCGTATTCGTTATAGTTCTGCTTATCTGGGTGAGTTCCCCTATTTGTTGCTCCACCTATGGGTGAGTTCATGACTCAATATTCTATTTATATGTTTTCCCTTGTTGGGAGATTCTATGAGTGGTAGCCCGTGTCTATCGTTTGTTTCTATTCGTTATTGAGAGTTACGAGACTAGTAGTGAATTCTTGTTGTCCATTACGGTAGGCTTGATGTGATTCCTGAGTATGTTGGTTACGAGCTGTGATTTTTATGCTCCACCAGTGTGAGAGCTATTACTTGTTGTAGTTTGTGACAGAATTGATCTAGTGGAAGGTTTTCGCTGGTTTGATGTATATTTTACTTGTGATCCGGAGTTGAGAGTGGGACCCTCGCGATTTCATGTGATTTGATGTGTTTGAACCGGGTTGTGTACCGCAGTGGAAGTTATACCAGGATGATATCCTTGTGAATTGTTCATATACTTTGATTTTTCCTTGTAAATTCATTCGTAGAATAGTACTGATAGAGAGTTGTGCCTGTCGGGTTTGTTTGGTAATTCTCTTATGTGTTTCTGCTTACATATTCAGTCATTTTCATTCTTTCTTCTTGAGTCTTAGCTTGCAGGATATGTGCCCGGTGGTTTTAGTTGTGACTTTTTGATTCGGGTATATAGTTATGATGTATTCTTTTTCCTTGCATCGCTATTAGTGTTGTGTATGTTTGAAATAGAGTTCTAACGGATATGAGGCTAATTGCTGTTGATAACCAATTTTTCCCTGCATATTTTCACATATACAAAATATTTTCAAAATAACATATATATATATATATATATATATATATATATATATATATATATATATATATATATATATATATATATATATATGCATATATAAGCATGCCTAAGGATTTTAGTATTCTTCTCAATTTTTTAAAGATTTTTAAAATCAATTTATTGTCCATTTTAGCAGTACAAAATCAGTAATTATTCCCAAAATCATCAATTTTGGTGAATAATTTATTGTATTCCCATGTTTATACAAAATATAGTTAAGGTAATTTTTTTTATACATTTTTTACAAATTTATTTGGTATTTTAAAGCTAAATTGCATATAATTGCAATTCTAGCCTATTTTAAGTTTAATAGCATTTTAATTATAAAAATTGGTTCCAGTATTTTTACATTAATATTTATGTGTTATTAACTGACTCAGTACTTTTAATTTTCTTTTAAAATGATTTTACTATTTTTTTTATAAAATAAAAGGGAAAACTGGCTATTTAACATTTAGCCTCATTTCGTTGCAATTACAGCCTATTTATATTTCAATTTTAGCCATCAATTGATCCAATCCTAACCCCCAATTGGACCGGCCCAATTTCAATTTTACCCAGCCCCTTAACCCGTTTATTTAACCCGCCCAGCCTTTCTTTCAATCCAGGCCGTTGGTCATTTTGATCAACGGCCAGGATCGTCCCTTGCCATTTTTAATTTCCCTACCCTAACCTAATCCCCCAATTTCGTTTGGTCCGCCGCCTATGAATACTCTCCTCTCTCAAAACACTCTCGAAGGTTCTCCAGAACCCTAGTCGTCTTCAACCCTTTTTCCACCGTACTTTCGCCGGAATCCATGGCTTCTCAGGCCATGGATGGTCTGTACTCACCCCCTCCACCATTAAACCCTGGGTGATCGAAGTGTTGAGGTCTGACCTCGATAGTTCTCTTTCAGATCTTCTCAGAGCTATAGTTCTATGGCCTCTCCGGCCTTTGCTCCGGCGCATTCAAGCATTTCGAGCCTATTTCCGACCTCTCCGACTCAAGATCGGGTTTTCTTCCAAGCCTTTCTCATTTCTAGGGTTTCTCCGAAACCCTAAGCTATTCGAGGTTTTTCTCTGTCTGTTTTCTTAGATCTACGCTATATCCATGTTTTATTGGATTTTTAAGGTGTTTTCCCCAATCTTTACTTTCAAAATTGTTTCTCTTCGATTTAGGATTTCTGAAAGGATTTCAAAACGTCTTTCTGATTCTTCCTTTTCTTTTCTTTATGTGTGTTTGCCTATACTATGTTTTACCAAGCATGTGCTGTTCTTCTGCTTTTCTTTCTACTATGCATGACTCTCCTGTACTTTGTATTCTACTGTGCCTTTAGACTAGGCTCGCATGTCAATCTTTGTTATGTTTTTCTATATGTTCTTTGCCATACTTTCTAGTATTCTTCTACTGTATGTGTTTCCTACCGTGTTCTTAAGTTTGTTTGCCTTTACTGAACTTCTGTTTGAGTTCTAAACATGCTTCCTTTACTGTTTCTTAAGTTTATATCACTTTTTCTCTCTTCTGAACTTGCTTGAGTTCCGAGCTTTTCTCAAACATGTTCTTTATGCTTTCAAACCTGCTATCATATCTGTTTGTTTCTCCTAAGTCTCTGAAAGAGACCTCTGAGCCTGCTTCAATGGCTTGTCTTCTCATCGTTGTATCAGATTCGAGTTGAAACCCTAGGATCTGAGGGTTTTGGAAAGTTTGATTTGGTGTTTGGACTTGGGTTCTACTTTGGAACCCTGAACTCCCAGACTCATTCTGAGTCTAAAAATTGGACTGGAACCTCTTTGTTTATAACTCTGAACTTTTCTATGATAGGTTTTCTAATTAACATCACAATTGTTTCTTGTTTGACATACCTATGTGCTTTATATATGAGAAATTCTTCCTTCAAAAAGGTTTTGCCAACTTATGATTGATTCTGAATTCCTTTTAGTAAAGTTTGATTGATTGTTACTGATTTTCCTTAAGTAAAACCCTTTCCTCTCTTTTCCTGACTTGGTTGATTCGAACAAAGCCTGCAATTTTGTTTTTACTGGCTGTTTGATTGATTCCCTTTCCTTATTCTCACAAACCGTGTTACTATCAAATTCTTTTCTTAAATAGACCCCTGTGTATTTTCCCTTATTGTACTATTTTGGAAAAATTGAGCAAACTCTTTCCTTATTTAATTTTGCCCGTTTGAAATCAGAATCCCTTAATTAAAGGGAATCCTTTTTGTAATTGATTGCAAAACTATTCTCTTACCTTTTTCTTACTTGCTTGCTGCACTATAAAAGGGGACGACCCTTCTGCACTTTGACAACATCAAAGGGAATACTCTTTAAGACAACTTTGAGTCCAATACTCTAACATACATACATACTTTCAATTTCAATACTCTTACACTTCACCCAACACTCTACTCTCTTCTGAGACCTGCTGATTGTTTCTTCGCAATTTGACTTTCAAGGCTACTATTTTACTTTCTTGTTTCCCTGAAACTGGTATGTTCTAATTTAAGTTTTAACATCATCCCAACGTGTTTACTTTATAGTTTCCACATCCCTGTCTATTTTACTACTTATGTTTAATGTTAATTAGCAAGTCAATTCCCTTGCATATGTTTCTACTATGAATCCCTACACCCCTGACTGCATTACTGCCTGTGTTTAATGTTAATCAGCAATGTCAATTTCATGGAACATGTTTCTATTTGTGGATCCCCATATCCCTATTCCCCTCTATGTGTTTGAGTTAAAGTTTGGGCATGGCAGCACCTAAATTGTTGTTCATGTCTGGGCTTGATCCTTTAAGGGATCCTAACTCCCAAAAATATGGTTAACAGGCTGGTTAGGGGTGTGCCAGCACTCCTAATTGCTGGGTATTACCACCAGCCTGTCTTGCTCTCCCAGAATCCCCTCTATTGCACTTACACTCCTAGTTTCTAAGTCCTGCCCCCCTCCTATGAGCCTTGCTTTGGGACCTTGAGTTCCCTCTGAACTTGGACATTTGAGGGCTGGCCCTTCCACACTGCACTTCGATTCAATTCTACAATATGTTTGGGTGTAAGCACTGCCCGGATTTCATGAAGCTCCTGGGAACTCTGACACACCCGAAAATGAGAAAGGCTTTGGAAATCGGATCTTTGGAGTTGGTTCATTTCATGTTTCAGACGTGGAGTCTGAATTAGGCTCTCATTGGCTGTACTTTAATTTCTGATGTAATTTCGGATCTTTGGGGGTTAAGTTCTTGCTTTCTGTAAAAAGACTTCATTTTTATCTATTAAGTTCCTAGGTGCTTTCTGTTCAAAGATTTCATTTTTTCTGTTAATTTCTTGGTTTTGATCAAAGATTTCAATTTTGTTCATCTAAAGGTTGCTTGTTCAGTTTCTGCAGTTTTCTTTAATTTGTTCATTTTGTTTTACCACTGTAGAACCTAGTTAATTCTGTGTAGTTCTCTACTTCTTCCCTACATTTCCCCTACTGCTGTCAGGGCTACACCAGTGGTAACAGTGATAGCCCTTTTTGGTTTTTGGGTCGTGGTATTTTCTGTGTTTTCAGGGAAATTCTCGAAGTTGTTGGAGACAAGTTGGGCGCACGAGCACTAGAAAAGGAGAGCAACCTGGACGAGCGTCAGCAAAGGGCGGTGGGAAGCGGTGCGTGAGCGTACAACTACATCGAGTACTGCAAATCAACACAGGTTTGGTTCTCGGGAATTGGTACATCCCGTTCTACTATTTCCCTTTTGGTGTTGGCTAAATTGATGTTACTTCAGTTCACAATAGTTAAATCATTCAACTATGGTTCTGGTAGTCACTTGTTTCCTTCTAGCTTGATTCGTTGTCCGTTGTGCACTAGCGAGTCTTCTTTAGATTTACAGTAGGTGTAGTGGCTGCAGTCTGGGATGATAGATTAAGGGCATGTCCTCGGGTGGCGCAGAGTGTGGGGCAGAGGGTGGGGCCGGGGTCAGGGTGTGGGTCGGGAGGCAGGGGAGGTAGAGGGGGCAAGGGAGCCTATAGGTTGAGAATCGGGTCATGGAACATAGGTTCGCTAACGAGTAAGTCTATAGAGTTGGTGAAGATCCTTCAGAAGAGGAAGATTAATATAGCGTGTGTCCAGGAGACTAGGTGGGTCGGATCGAGGGCGAAAAACGTCGATGGGTATAAGTTATGGTACTCTGGAGTCCTGAGGGGTAAGAATGGAGTGGGTACGTATCTTGGTAGATAGCCGTCTTAGAGAGTCGGTGGTAGAGATCAAGCGAGTGAATGATAGACTAATGACTATTAAATTGGTGGTGGGTGAGTGTACTTTAAATGTCGTTAGCACGTACGCGCCGCAAGTAGGCTTGGATGAGGAGACTAAAAAGCGCTTTTGGGAGGGGTTGGATGACATCGTTCGTAGTATTATTCCTTCCAAGAGGTTATTCATAGGAGGAGATTTCAATGGTCACATTGGGTCATCTGCAGGTGGTTATACTGAGGTGCATGGCGGCTTTGGTTTCGAGGAGCGGAACAGAGGGGGCACTTCGCTGTTGGACTTAGCCAAGGCATTCGACCTAGTGATTGTGAACTCAAGTTTTCCGAAGCGGGAGGAGAATTTGGTTACTTACCAAAGTTCGGTGGCGAAGACTCAGATTGACTATCTCCTCCCCAGGAGACGCGACAGAAGGTTGTGCAAGGATTGCAAAGTTATCCCAGGTGAGACCCTTGCAACGCAACACAGGCTTTTGGTAATGGACATTGGTATTATGATAAGGAGGAAGCGGAGGTCAGTACGAGGCCACCCGAGGATTAGGTGGGGCGCCTTGACTAAGTATAAAGCTCAGGAGTTGGAAGGAAGGTTATCGGCAATGGGAGCTTGGAGAAGTAGTGGGGACGCAAATAATATGTGGTCGACGATGGCGGACTGTATTAGGAAGGCGGCGAGAGAGGTGTTAGGGATATCGTCGGGCCGCACCGGTGGCCACAAAGGAGACTGGTGGTGGAATGCAGTTGTCCAAGGTAAAGTGGAAGCGAAGAAGGCGGCTTACCTGCGGTTAGTAAGGAGCACTGGAGAGGAGGAGAAGAGAGCGAACACTGAGAGATATAAGGTAGCTAGGAAGGAGGCAAAGATGGCAGTAACGGAGGCTAAGACGGCAGCTTTTGCTCGTCTGTATGAGGAACTAGGGAACAAAGGCGGGGAGAAGAAGTTATTCCGACTCGCTAAGGTGAGAGAGAGGACGGCTTGGGATCTGGACCAAGTGAGGTGCATAAAAGATGATGACGGCAAAGTTTTGATGGGGGATGACCAGATTAAGAGGAGATGGCAGGGGATCAGGATATTGTACTAGGTGAATTGAGGAATGCCGATAACCCCCATGAATTAAGTGATTCTAGGGACATTGAGGTCGATGAGGTCATGGAGGCAATGCGTAAGATGAGGAGGGGCAGAGCTACCGGGCCAGATGAAATTCCGGTTGAACTTTGGAGGTGTGTGGGTAGAACAGGCTTAGAATGGCTTACTGGGTTGTTTAATGTTATATTCAAGACTAATAGGATGCCTGAAGAGTGGAGGTGGAGTATAATGGTTCCGTTGTATAAGAACAAAGGCGATATCTAGAGCTGTAACAACTATAGGGGTATCAAATTACTAAGTCATACCATGAAAGTCTGGGAGAGAGTGGTAGAAATGAGAGTGCGAAGGACGATGTCTATTTCAGACAACCAGTTCGGGTTCATGCTGGGGTGATCTACCACAGAAGCTATCCACCTTATTAGGAGGATGGTGGAACAATACAGGGATAAGAAGAAGGATCTCCACATGGTGTTTCTCGATCTAGAGAAAGCGTACGACAGGGTTCCTAGGGAGGTCTTATGGAGTTGCTTAGAGGCTAAAGTGGTCCCGGTTTCCTACATTAGGGTGATTAAAGACATGTATGATGGAGCTAAGACTCGGGTTAGGACAGTAGGAGGCGACTCCGAGCATTTTTCGATTGTTACGGGGTTGCACCAAGGTTCTGCGTTCATCCCTTTCCTATTTTCCCTGGTGATGGATGCCATAACGCATCATATTTAAGGGGAGGTGCCATGGTGCATGCTATTTGCTGATGACATAGTCCTAATTGATGAGACACGACGCGGCGTCAACGAGAGGCTAGAGGTTTGGAGACATGCCCTTGAGTCAAAAGGTTTCAGGTTGAGCAGGACGAAGACGGAATACCTCGAGTGCAAATTTGGGGCCGAGCCGACGGAAGCGGGAGTGGAAGTGAGGCTTGACTCTCAAGTTATCCCTAAGAGGGGTAGTTTCAAGTACCTTAGGTCAGTTATTCAGGGGACCGGGGAGATCGATGAGGATGCCACACACCGTATAGGGGTAGGGTGGATGAAGTGGAGGTTAGCGACGGGAGTCCTGTGTGACAAGAAAATGCAACCGTTACTGAAAGGTAAGTTTTATAGAGCTGTGGTTAGGCCCGCCATGTTGTATGGGACCGAGTGTTGCCGGTTAAGAACTCACACATCCAGAAGATGAAAGTTGCAGAGATGAGGATGTTGAGGTGGATGTGCGGGCATACAAGGATGGATAAGATTAGGAATGAAGATATTCGAGAGAAGGTGGGTGTGGCCCCCATGGAGGACAAGATGCGGGAAGCAAGACTCAGATGGTTCGGGCACATTCAGAGGAGGAGCACTGATGCACCGGTGAGAAGGTTTGAGCGACTGGCTGTGGTGGGCACGAGGAGAGGTAGAGGGAGACCTAAGAAGTATTGGGGAGAGGTGATCAGGCAGGACATGGCGCGACTTAGGATTACTGAGGACATGGCCCTTAACAGGGAATTGTGGAGGTCGAGCATTAAGGTTGTAGGTTAGGGGGAAGTTGTGAATTTTTCTACAGCACACTAGAGCGAGACTAGCCAGTTAGGAGTTAGTCTTAGGATGCTTCTGATCAGCTACTGATGCTGGGCTTTATCTGTTGGTTATTAGTATACTTTCCATCCTTTTCGTATTTCCTATATTTCTTATAATGCTGTTATTTTGTTATTTTATGTTATGATATGTATTCTATGTTATTTTATGTCATTTTATTATGAGTCTATTGATAGTACTAATATATCGTCTCTTGTTGCTTTCTTGAGCCGAGGGTCTCCTGGAAACAGCCTCTCTGCCCCTCGGGGTAGGGGTAAGGTCTGCATACATATTACCCTCCCCAGACCCCATTTGTGGGATTATACTGGGTTGTTGTTGTTGTTTATTCATCCTGGGTTGTAATAATTTGTAATACTTATGGGGTTTATAGTGAAAAGGGGAGGGTCACTCATGTACGCATGCGGGTAGACATCATGTTCTTAGGTATTTATTCCTGTAATCACATCCTGCTTACTTATGCATTTCATATAGAAATCCTGCCTATAGTTCCACACTTCTCATATATAGAAATCATGCCTTCGGTTTTCTGCACTTATGCATATATAGATACCATGTCTTTAAGGTTTTGCACTCATGTAGATACCATGTCTTTAAGGTTCTGCACTTCTGCATATATAGAAACCATGTCTTTAAGGTTCCGCATTCATATAGATACCATGACTGTAGGCTTCTGCACTCTTGCATCATATAGATAACCTGCCTATAGGATCTCTTAAATTCTGCATTTACATCTATCATTAGGCAAACGGTTCATAGGTTTAAATAATAAATTGCATTCTAGATACCATGCTTATAGGATTCTTGCATTTCTATAAATGTTTTAAAACCAGTCACGCTCAGAAAGAATGTCTATAGGGGTAATCAACTGAATCTGAATCGTCAACAAGCTTAAAAATCTGTAATATCGATACTCAATGCTTGCAGAGCTTATGTTTTCTATGATCAACAAGCCTTCTTTAAAATCAGTATACTTCTGCATTGCTAGATATCATGCCTATAGGTCTCACCTAGGCAAGCCATTAGGTAATTAATAAACTACACTAGTCTTTAATAATTACAACCAGCAGACAGGCCTAATTCCGACTTCTTATCTGAAAATATGTGATAAATCAACCACGCCTTAACGTTTAAGTTTAATTAAGACCTAATCAGTATCTGACATGCTAACACTATATGTTTCTCTTTGTTTTAAGGAGGTTTTGTTTGAGCCTTACCTGTTTGTGTGCTTCCCCATACTTGTCATATATATTTTGACTGTCACCTTAGACTTTTATCCTTTTAAACCACTAAAAGACAATTCTCCCTCCCCTTTAGGACTAGTAGTCCCTAATACCTCCGGGGCTGATAGGATTAGAACGGGTAATAGCATGGAATAAGTAACGAGACTATTCTGCGATTTGATACCTTAACGGGGTGGGTAAGGGTAGACATCGATATGATGGCCACGCGATAACACCACGTGTATAAACGGTTACCGGGTGTTGTGTGGGGTGATCCATGTTATTTGTAAACTTAGGACCCCCTTTCCCTTTACTTGTTTACTTTTTTCAGAATTTTAAAAGCTGATTAATTTTCAGTTTCTTTAACTTTTCTTTTACTTCAACTACTCGCACCAATTACGTAAAAACCTTTTTTTTTAATTTTCAGTACTGTTTTCTTCCCCAAAATTTCCGCCTCTTTCACTTCTTTTCTGATTACTTGCATCAATTATTTGCAAACACCTTCCCCTCGAGATAATTTCAAGCCCTTACCCAATCTCTGGTTTTCTAAAATGAAATTTATTCTTAGTGTCCTAATGCGCTTAATCATTAGGTGGCGACTCTTCAAAAATTGCAAACCCAATTCCCAAAGGGAAAAGAGTTGTCCGCCCAAATGTCATAAACCTGATTTCGCGAGGAAAAGGGGGCATCGACAACATGGCGACTCTGCTGGGGATTTCTTTAAGGCTTTTACCATTCATGCTATTTGTGACTTTATGCTTCTTTACATGTCTTTACTTGTTTAAATGCCTTTAAGTATTTATTCTTTCTTCTACTACGAAACTGACTTGGCTCTTCCTTTCTTTTCTTTTAATGTTTTCTTTTATCGTTTTCCTTTAATGCTGTTGTAAATTATGAGAAACTGTTGTAATTATTACTCTATGAACGTGCAAATACATGACAACTTGTTAATTATTGTAGCTGCATTTTTCAACATCATGTTCCACTCGTGCCAAATAAAATACCATAGCAACGCTTATAATGAGTGGTTGCGCCCTTCCGATATTATCACCTCCTAAATTCGGCAAAGGCATATTTGCGGTAAAACTAGTCGATCAGCGGTGCCGTCGACAGTTCTGCGCCTTTCCTTCTTGAGTTGTCCGCTCAAGGGTACCAGTCTAATACCTTATACAAACCCTACTATGTTTAATTGTGCATGCATCACTGTCAAACCTAGCCGTGTCGGTTATGTTGTCCGCATAATGACTCTTTAAGACAGCCTCGTCCAAAGTCCACCGGGTTTCCCTGAAACCCAAACGGACACTACCACGTACTGTGCATTCATTTGGAGAACTAAATGCTTCTTATGCTGATTGTTGATATTAATAGTCGAGTCTGGTGGGGGGGTAAGGGTCTAACACTTTTGTCTTGCAGAAATGAGGCACGAAGTCCTCAGATTCGGCATGGTCACCAACATCCACCCCAAATTGTTAAGCTGGTGGGGAGATCTTCATTCCAGAGATCAGGCTCTTGTCAGGAAATATCTAGGAAGCCTACCTTCTCTCCTAGAAATTCAACCCAACAACAAAATCATAGAAGCCGCAACTCTGTTTTGGGATTGTGATAGGTCGGTATTTCGCTTTGGAGACATTGAGATGACACCTTTGCTTGAGGAAATAGGAGGACTAGCTGGGATACCGTGGGAAACTCCGGGTTTGCTAATGCCGGAAAATCGCAAGGGTAAAGGTTTTCTCAAAATGATGGGTCTAAAGAAGAATCCCGACTTGACATGTTTGAAGGAGTCATACATTCCCTTTGACTATTTGTATGAAAGGTACGGCCACATCAAATCTTACCGTACTTATCCTGACGAGTTCGCCCTCACTTCGTTGGGGCACATCCATCGAAGGGTCTTTGTCTTCATGTTCCGTTTCTTGGGGATGATAGTGTTTCCAATGAAGAAAGCAAGAATCCATACCAGACTAGCCATGGTCACCAAAACCTTGATGGAAGGAATTAACGGACAACCATTCAATCTTATGCCAATGATAGTTGCAGAAATATACCGAGCCCTAGAAAGGTGTCAACAGGGAGCCAAACATTTCGAGGGTTGTAATTTGCTACTCCAACTATGGCTCATGGAACACCTCCAAAGGGGTGAGTACCGACAGGGAATCCATCGTAGAGACTGGGACGATCATATCGCCTTACATCACCCGAAGCGAATGAATTACATGCCCAACATGTTCGCCCAACCAGAGAATGCTAGAGAATGGGTCGAACTCTTTGACAATCTTACGGAGGATCGAGTGCAGTGGATGTTCGAATGGTTCCCTACTGAAGAATTCATCATTCGATCTAGGGATGCGCCATTTCTGATAGTGATGGGTTTGGGAGGAACCTACCCTTATGTCCCTATCCGGGTTATGAGGCAAGCTGGTAGGAAGCAGGTTATACCAAGGGTCGACAAGATGAGTCACTTCCAAGCCGACTTCCAGGATGACGACAGTCCATACAGGTGCCAGGCTCAGCATATGTGGCATTGCAAAATTGTCTTAGGGAAAGACATCATCGAACCGGATCGCTACCGTGCTGGTTGTACCCCACACTATTTGGGCTGGATGGAGGACAATCACAACGGTTTGGGTCAGCCCGGGTTTGTTTGAGGTCACAGAATCATTGATGAAAAGGCTGAAGCACAAGTAAAATACAACCAACTGCGCAAGAGGATGCGGGAATGCGAAAACGAGCACCGTGAAATACAAGAAGCCAATCAAAAACTAATTGGAGAATGGAAGGATATGGCTGTCAGTGCCAACAAACGACTGATCTGTTTGGAGCGGGCATAGTGGAACTGGAAAGAAGTTTCTAAAAAGGGTCGAAGATTGCCGAGTTGCTGAAGGAAATGAAGGCGGACATCTGGCCAGGGCTTACTTGTTGCTAGGACTACGCGAGCTGGGAGAGCTGTACGAGGGAGCTAACACTGCCGAGTCTGGGGAAGGTCCTTCTGGGACCAAGTAGATAGGAGTTTATTTTTCGCTTTACAAATGTAATAAGGCCTATGGCCACTAGTGACATTTTTATTTCCTGTTATTTAGTGTCGTTTTGGGATTCGTCTCATTTTCTTATCAATAAAATGAGGCATTTAGCATTTCAAGTTCTCCAAATTTACTTGTCGCTAGGCCTACCTCGGGCACAACGAGGTCCCCAAAATTAGGACACGATTTATATTTCCTGCACTACGTGTTTAAATATCGCAACATTTTTTTCCTTATAATCCTTACTAACTTATCACCTTTTGTTTTTACTTTTGTTTATTCCCTCCCCAAAGGTTAGTTCGTGAACTCTGGCAACATCAGCATATTTTACAAGATCCAGGGGCCCTCCACCTACTCCTCCTCCCAGTCCCGTCAGGCACAAAGGCAAAAGAAGAATGGAAGATTCAAACAACTCAGCTGAACGAGTAGAGGTCACTCGTAGTGCCATGGTCCCCAAGGAAAATGCCTCTCAGATAGAACAAAAACTACTGAAATTCCAAGAAGAGCTTGATCAAGTCCGGAATTTGGCAAGTCTGTCATTTTCCCTTACCGCTCCAGAAGTTACTCAGTATCCCATACCTCCACAAAATATCCCAAACCATCCCGCTCCTCACCACCACTGCAATACTTGCCACACTCCAACAATACTCCACTACTCATCCTGGAACCTTTGAACTCCACCAATGACCACTGCCACACCCAACACAACACTCCCATCTACGTAGAGACTGTGCCACACTCCACCCAGCCTATCTCAAGCACACCCGAGTCCAATGATAAGGACTCGCTCATCAGAAATTTGGCCGAAGAGCTTAAAAGGTTGACCACCAGAATTCAAGGCGTTGAAGGTAGTAAGGGAATTGAGGGGCTAAACTATGAAGACTTATGCATACAGCCCGATGTCGAACTGCCCGAGGGGTACAAACCTCCCAAGTTTGAAACGTTTGATGGTACAGGGGATCCCAGGGTTCACTTGAGAACATACTGCGACAAGCTGGTCGGAGTAGGAAAAGATGAGAAGATCTGCATGAAGCTTTTCATGAGGAGCCTGAAAGGAGATGCTCTGTCTTGGTACATTAGCCAAGACCCAAAGAAGTGGTCAAACTAGGTAAGTATGGAGTCTGACTTCATGGACAGATTCAGGTTCAATATGGAAAATGCACCGGATGTGTTTTACATTCAGAATTTAAAGAAGAAACCCATAGAAACATTCCGCGAGTATGCTACTCGTTGGAGATCAGAGGCTGCTAAGGTTCGACCTGCTTTAGGGGAAGAATAGATGAACAAGTTTTTCGCCCGGGCTCAGGATCCGCAATACTATGAAAGACTGATGTTGATCGAAAACCATAAATTTTCTGACATCATCAAGCTAGGAGAAAGGATCGAGGAAGGTATCAAGAGTGGTATTGTTACAAACTTTGAAGCTTTGCAAGCCACCAACAAGGCTCTAAAGTCTGGTGGTACGTCCAAGAAAAGGGACGTAGGTGCCATAATGGTTGCACAGAGAACCAAATCACCTGTCAAATACCAAACTTACCCAATACCTCCACTTACATATCAGCCTACTCCAAATTTCTAAACACCCGCACCCTCCTACCAAACACCACCGCCTACCCATTAATCGCCTCCACCTCCTACATACCAACCTGTTTCACCCAGATATTCCCAGCCCGCACACGTCTACCAAGCTTACAAAACTCAACAATCCCACTATCAATCACCTCCCCCTCGCCAAAACTTTCCTAGACCCCGCCAAACTTT
>NC_031989.1:81563288-81569314 GCF_001879085.1 Nicotiana attenuata
TTATTTTCTCTCGTTACTTTACTTATACAGCATTACTATTACTTATCTTGATGAACCAATGACTGTGACATGCAACGAGACAACGCAACAAAACGGACATAGATTCAGAGGAAGATGATATACCGGAAGAAATTGTTAAAGAAGTTGAGAATTTCGAGAATAGACCTAAGTGCAACCTGGATGAGACCGAAATCATCAACCTGGGAGATGCAGAACACATCAAAGAAGCGCGAATCAGCGTTCACTTGTCACCATCAGGGAAGAAAGAATACACAGAGTTTCTAAGAGATTATGAAGACATATTTGCCTGGTCATACGACGACATGACTGGTCTAAGCACATCCATTGTGGCTCACAAATTGCCGACTGATCCGGCCTGTCCACCAGAGAAGCAGAAGCTTAGAAAGTTCAAGCCAGATATGAGTTTGAAAATCAAGGAAGAGTTCACTAAGCAGGTCAAAGCTAAGGTTCTCAGGGTAGTAGAGTATCCGACATGGTTAGCCAACATTGTGCCAGTACCGAAGAAGGATGGGAAGGTCAGAGTCTGCGTCGACTATCGGGATCTCAACCGGGCCAATCCAAAAGACGACTTCCCCTTGCCGAATATACACATCTTGATTGACAATTGCGCCAAGCATGAGCTGTAGTCATTCATTGATTGTTTTGCTGGGTACCATCAGATATGGATGGATGAAGAGGATGCTGAGAAAAATCGCTTTCATTACACCGTGGGGGATCTATTGCTATAAGATGATGCCGTTTGGGTTAAAGAATGCAGGGGCCACCTACATGAGGTCCATGACTACCATTTTCCATGACATGATACACAAGGAGATCGAAGTGTATGTAGACGACGTCATCATTAAGTCCAAGAAAGCCGCTGATCACATGGAGGATTAAGAAAGTTCTTCAATAGACTGAGGAGGTACAACTTGAAGCTGAACCCCGCAAAATGTGCATTCGGGGTTCCAGCTGGAAAATTGCTTGGGTTCATTGTGAGTCACCGAGGGATAGAATTGGATCCATCAAAGGTCAAAGCTATTCAAGAATTACCACCGCCAAAGAACAAGAAAGAAGTAATGAGTCTCTTGGGGAGACTTAATTACATCAGCCGGTTCATAGCACAGTCTACTATCATCTGTGAGCCAATATTTAAGATGCTGAAGAAAGACGCCGCTACCAAATGGACTGATGACTGCCAAAAGGCCTTTCACAGAATCAAGGAGTACCTTCCAACACCGCCAGTTTTGGTTCCGCCCGAACCAGGTAGACCCCTACTACTCTACCTTGCAGTATTGGATGGAGCATTCGGTTGTGTTCTGGGGTAGCATGATGAAACATGGAGGAAGGAATATGCCATATATTATCTCAGTAAGAAGTTCACCCCATACGAGGCCCAGTATTCCTTGTTGGAACGCACCTGTTGTGCTCTGACTTGGGTAGCTCAAAAGTTGAGGCACTATTTCTGTGCTTACACTATGTATCTCATATCAAGGATGGATCCATTGAAGTACATCTTTCAGAAGCCCATGCCCACTGGCAAGCTAGCCAAGTGGCAAATCCTGCTGAATGAATTCAACATTGTCTACGTGACCCAAAAAGCAGTCAAAGGACAGGCACTAGCAGATCATCTCGCCGAAAACCCTGTGGATGGAGAATACGAGCCCTAAAGACGTATTTCACTGATGAGGAGGTATCATTTGTAGGGGAAGACATTGCAGAGTCCTATGATGGTTGGAGGATGTTTTTTGACGGAGCAACAAATTTCAAAGGAGTTGGCGTAGGAGCAGTCCTAGTATCGGAAACTGGCCAGCATTATCCGGTATCCGCCAAGCCCAGGTTCCCCTGCACGAACAATAATGCCGAGTACGAAGCTTGCATCTTAGGGCTCAAGATGGCCATTGACATGAACGTCCAAGAGTTGCTACTGATTGGAGATTTGGATTTGCTTATACATCAGGTCCGAGAAGAATGGGCAACCAAGAACTCCAAGATACTCCCATACCTGCATCATGTACAGGAGTTGAGAAAGAGGTTCACAAAGGCAGAATTCCAGCATGTTCCCATGATGCAGAATGAGTTCGCCGATGCATTGGCTACCCTGGCCTCTATGATACAACATCCAGATAAGAATTTCATTGATCCTATTCCCGTGAAGATCTACAATCAGTCAGCTTACTGTGCTCATGTTGAAGAAGAAGCATATGGAAAATCTTGGTTTCACGACATCAAGGAATATTTGGCAAAAGGAGAATATCCAGAGCTTGCAAACACTACTCAGAAGTGCACACTTCGGAGACTGTCTAACCAGTTGTTTCACAGCAGAGGAATCCTGTATAGGAGGACTCCGGATTTGGGTTTGCTAAGGTGTGTTGATGCAAAGGAAGCATCTAAACTGCTAGAGGAAATTTATGCCGGGACCTGTGGTCCACATATGAACGGTTTTGTCTTAGCCAAGAAGATACTCTGGGCAGGTTATTTTTGGATGACTATGGAGACCGACTGCATCCAGTATGTCCGAAAATGTCACCGTTCCGGATACATGCCGACATGATAAAGGTGCCTCCAAATGAGCTTAATGCAACAAGCTCACTATGGCCATTCGCCGCATGGGGGATGGATGTTATCGGACCAATCGAACCTGCCGCACCAAACGGGCACAGGTCCTAGTGGCAATTGACTATTTCACCAAATGGGTGGAAGCAGCATCCTACAAAGCAGTAACCAAGAAAGTCGTGGCAGACTTCGTCCGCGACCGTATCATTTGTCGATTCGGGATTCCAGAGTCAATCATTGCTGATAATGGCTCCAACCTCAACAGTGACCTAATGAAAGCTATGTATGAAGCCTTCAAGATAAAACACAAGAATTCCACAACTTACAGGCCTTAGATGAACGGAGCTGTAGAAGCCGCCAACAAGAACATTAAGAAGATACTAAGGAAGATGATAGAAAAGCATAAGAAGTGGCATGCGAAGCTATCATTTGCTTTATTGGGATATCGCACCACAGTACGCACATCGACTGGGGCAACTCCCTACATGCTGGTTTACGGTACAGAGGCGGTCATTCCCGCGGAGGTAGAAATTCCCTCCCTAAGGATCATACAGGAAGCGGAACTCGACGATGCAGAATGGGTGAAGAGTCATTACAAGCAGTTAGCCCTCATAGATGGTAAAAGAATGAATGCAGTTTGCCATGGTCAACTTTACCAGAACAGAATGTCCAGAGCTTTCAACAAGAGAGTCAAACCAAGACGGTTCACACCGAGGCAGCTGGTGTTAAAGAAGATTTTTCCACATCAAGATGAAGCCAAAGGGAAATTCTTTCCCAATTGGCAGGGTCCATACATGGTTCATCGGGTTCTGACAGGAGGAGCCCTCATACTCGCAGAAATGGACGGAGAACTTTGGCCAAAGCCGATACATTCAGATGCAGTCAAGCGATACTATGTGTAACCATTTATGATTTCCTTATGTAATTTGAACTACGTCTGACCTGATTCCCGTTTAAGAGGGGATACGTAGGCAACCTTATGGGTTCGGTCATAATTCAATAAATGTTTCATTTCCCCTGCAATTGGAAACTGGGGCAGAATTTTGATGAGGACCCTCAAAATTCCAAAGTAACTTCAGCCGATCATCGCAAGAAACCGTCAGAAGCAGCAGCCCAGTAAATTGGGGCAGAATTTTGAGGAGGACCCTCAAAATTCCGTAGCAGGAGAGGTTGCAATGTCCTGAACCACATCGCAGTCGTCAATTCATCTAAAACTATTTCTTAAATATATACAATATGTCATATCTTTAACAAATTCATGCATGTTTATCGTCGGAATTGTTTTATTTAGCAACGCTACCCCAGGGATACCCACACTATCACCAAATCAGAGCCGAGCCGATCAAGCGAAGTCAGCGGGGGCACAGAACTAACCTTTCCCCTCTACAAAACTCACGATTTTTCTTTGGATGCAGGTACCCAAGTTACAAATTTATATATTACGCACTCCTACTGCTCAGGAATACGATTCTCGAAATTATCGCTTTACAACCGCTATCCGCATACAATATTCCCAGCAGCCACAATATCACAATCAGCAACCAGTTGTCAGTTATCAGCTAAGAGTCTTTTATTAGTATTCGTCTTTCATCGTTTGCATAACGCTACTATTCTGCCTTCCGAGGTTAAGCTCTACCTCCATTTGCATTTCCTGCATTGCATAAGGCTATTATTCTGCCTTTCGAAGTTAAGCTCTACCTCCATTTGCATTTCCTGCATTGCATAAGGATACTATTCTGCCTTCCGAGGTTAAGCTCTACCTCCATTTGCATTTCCTGCATTGCATAAGGCTACTATTCTGCCTTCCGAGGTTAAGCTCTACCTCCATTTGCATTTCCTGCATTGCATAAGGCTACTATTCTGCCTTCCGAGGTTAAGATCTACCTCCATTTGCATTTCCTGCATTGCATAAGGCTACTATTCTGGCTTCCGAGACTAAGCTTTGTCTCCATCCGCATCGGCTGAAGATCGCTATTTTATTTACATTTTGCATGGCTGAAATATTGCCACTTCATTTAAATCTTGCATCGGCTGAAAGATCGCCATTTTATTTAAACTTTGCATGGATGAAATATCGCCACCTTTTGCATTTCATGGGCTGAAAGATCGCCAAATTATCCAAGGGCGTCATTGTTCGGAGGCACCATCTTCATAGCCCGAGAACGCCATGCCATGGCCTGATGACTCCTTTGTCTCTTGCATATCATTATTCAAAGGCATCATCGCTCAGAGGCATCACTCTCATAGCCTGAGAGAATCATTTCATAGCCTGCGAACCCTTTATTATATGCTTCATGGCCCAAAACATCATGGTCCGAGGACGTCATCCTAACCGTCCAAAGACAGCATTCATAGTCTGACGGGAACTTGCATCACGTTTAAATTTATGCACAATATATGCGCTTGTATTGTTTATTTGCAAGCAAACCGGTTAGCAACGGCCATCCCAGCAGAAGCGATCCCGCTTCCGTTCCCGCAGCTCTACTAAACTCATAACCACCACCCCAGCCTGAATATCTCGTCTGTTCTTGAAAAATCTCCATCGGCATGTTCCGCCGACGGATCCCGAACTACAGACGGCCTGATTCCTGTAAGACCAAGGATATGTAGGCAGCTCAGGAACCAGAGCATGGTCAATCGTTTCAAACCATTCTGTTCGGTCAAAATTGGCCATCATATCTTTACCCGACAACTCTTCTATCCTTCTCGGGTAAAGAGGGGCAGCTGTTGATACCCAATTTTTCCCTGCATATTTTCACATATACAAAGTACTTTCAAAATAACATATATATGCATATATAAGCATGCCTAAGGATTTTAGTATTTTTCCCAATTTCTTAAAGATTTTTAAAATCAATTTATTGTCCATTTTAGTAGTACAAAATCAGTAATTATTCCCAAAATCATCAATTTTTATGAATAATTTATTTTATTCCCATTTTTATACAAAAATATAGTTAAGGTAACTTTTTATACATTTTTTATAAATTTATTTGGTATTTTAAAGCTAAATTGCATATAATTGCAATTCTAGCCTATTTTAAGTTTATTAGCATTTTAATTATAAAAATTGGTTCCAGTATTTTTAAATTAATATTTATGTGTTATTAACTGACTCAGTACTTTTAATTTGCTTTTAAAATCATTTTACTATTTTTGTTATAAAATAAAAGAAAAAACTGGCTATTTAACATTTAGCCTCATTTCGTTGCAATTACAGCCTATTCACATTTCAATTTTAGCCATCAATTGACCCAATCCTAACCCCCAATTGGACCGGCCCAATTTCAATTTTACCCATCCCCTTAACCCGTTTATTTAACTCGCCCGACCTTTCTTTCAATCCAGGCCGTTGATCATTTTGATCAACGGTCCAGGATCGTCCCTTGCCATTTTTAATTTTCCCTACCCTAACCTAAATCCCCCCCATTTTGTTTGGTCCCCCGCCTTTGAAATACTTTCCTCTCTCA
>NC_031989.1:81569414-81600627 GCF_001879085.1 Nicotiana attenuata
ACCGGGCGGCCTGTACGCGGAGCTTCTTGGCTTCTTTTTTGTCGAGTGGGAGTGTTCCATCCTGCAGATAGGATACAAATTGGTTGCGCCAGTCCCAAGTCAAGTTTAAAGAGAGTACCCCAGTGTGATAAATGGCTGAATGGAGGAGGGTGACCACGCTTTCTTTGTTGAAGTTTTTAGTGGTTGCGACCAATTTTGCTAGGCCGTCTGCTTCAACGTTCTGTGCTCTCGAAACCTGTTCGAAGCGGCACTCGTCGAACTCGGTCATTAACCTGTGGATTTCTGACTGGTACTTTTGTAACCTCTACTCCTTGATTTGGTAAGTCCCGGTGACCTGGTTCACCACGAGTTGAGAGTCGCAATGGAGAACGAGTCGTCGAGCTCCATACTTGATGGCTAGTTTCAAACCTGCAATAACAGCCTCGTACTCGACTTCGTTGTTAGTCATCTCGGGGCATCGTATGGACTGGCGAATTGTTTCACCCGTGGGGACCTCGAGAACGAGTCCCAGTCCCGATCCCGAGGCGTTAGCGGCGCCATCAGTGTAAAGAGTCCATAGGTCGGCGTTGGAGGGGGCACGGCGTGCCTCTAATTCCGCCTCTGGTAGTATCTCTGCGCTGAAGTCGGCTATGAAGTCAGCAAGTACTTGCGACTTGATAGCGTTTCTTGGATGATACGAGATATCGTGCTCACTGAGCTCTATGGTCCATCTGGCGAGTCTGCCTGATAACTCAGGCTTGTGTAGGATACTTCTTAAGGGGAAGGTCGTCACTACTTTTATGGGGTGGTATTGGAAATAGGGTCGGAGCTTCCGTGAAGCTACGACCAATGCCAAAGCTAATTTTTCAAGGTGTGGATACCGTGTTTCGGCGTCCACTGAGGTTTTGCTAATATAGTAAATAGGAGATTGTGTACCTTCGTTTTCACGAACTAGGACTGCGCTGACGGCGACCTCGGATACGGCCAAATATACCAGCAGGGGCTCGCCTGGATTTGCTTTGGCCAGCAGTGTTGGCGAGGATAGGTATGCTTTCAATTTTCTTAAGGCCTCGACGCATTCCTCATTCCACTGTAACCCATTGTCCTTTCTCAGCACATTGAAAAACTTATGGCATCTGTCGGAGGACCGTGAGATGAACCTAGACAAGGCGGCTATTCGCCCCGTCAGCTTTTGCACCTGCTTTTTGCTGTTCAGTATCTCGGGTATTGCGTCTAGCCTTGATCTGATTTGGATTGACTTCGATACCTCGTTGTGATACGAGAAACCCTAAGAATTTTCCTGATGCCACGCCGAAGGCGCATTTCTCGGGGTTCAGTTTCATCCCGTACCTTCTCAATATCTCGAAGGTTTCTTTCAGATGGTCGATGTGGTCCTCTTTTCTTGTCGACTTTACCAGCATGTCGTCGATATAGACTTCCATAGTCTTACCGAGCTGCTCTTTGAACATTTTGGTGACCAGCCTCTGGTACGTAACCCCTCCATTTTTGAGCCCGAAGGGCATTACCTTGTAGCAGTAAGTCCCTTGGTGGGTGATGAAAGTTGTCTTCTCTTGGTCCTCCTCGGCCATCATGATTTGATTGTAGCCGGAGTAGGCGTCTAGGAAGCTCAGTAGTTCATGTCATGCAGTGGCGTCGATCAGTTGGTCGATGTGGGGTAGTGGGAATGAATCCTTTGGGCATGCTTTGTTCAGATCAGTGAAATCCACACACATTCTCCACTTCCCGTTTTTCTTTTTGACCATGACGACATTGGCGACCCACTGGGGGTACTTTGATTCTCTGATGGAGCCGTTGGCCAGTAACTTGTCTACTTCCTCACTAACCGCTTCATTGATAGCGGCGTTGAATTTTCTCCTCATCTGTCGCATGGGCGGATGTAGTGGATCGACATTCAGCTTGTGGGTGGCGATGTCTCGCGGGATTCCCGGCATATCTGAATGGGAAAAGGCGAACAAATCTGCATGGTTAGTTAAGAATTCACAATACTTACTTGGGTTGGCGAGACCGTGCCCGATATAGGCTTTCTTCACAAGATTGGTTTCGTCCAATTGGACTGGGTCGAGATCTTCGACCGTTGCTTTACAGGCCTCCACGACGTCGGGGTCTTTGATGGCGTCCGTTGTCGGGTTGACCTTAGTCCCCGACACGGCTAATTGCTATGCCTCCGCGCTCGCCCCCTTTAGCTGTTGGGTGTGGGCGCAGTCTTGGGCTATTTTGTAGCATTCTTGTGCGGTGTGTGGCTCGCCTCGAATACTGAATACTCCCCATGGGGTAGGGAATTTGATCACTTGGTAGAGGCTTGAAGGGACCGCTCGCATGGCGTGTATCCACGGGCGTCCTATGATGACGTTGTACGCCGTTTCTTGGTTCATCACGTGGAAAGTTGTTTCCAGCGTGACTCCTCCCGCTAAGACGGGCAGTGCTATTTCTTCGGACGTCCGTTCCACTGCATTGTTAAAACCGGTTAGTGTTATGCAGCGCGGTATTACCCTATTTTCGAGTCCCATTTGTACGAGGACCCTTGGGTGGATAATACAGGCGCCACTTCCGTCATTGATCATGACTCTTTTAACATCCGTATCAGCGATACGTAAAGTGATAACTAAAGCATCATAATGAGGGAAAGACAAACCGTCGGCATCAGACTTATCGAAGGTGATACTATCTTCGAAGTCGTCATACCGTTCATGGGCGATGGTCCGTTTAGCCTGTGTGTGGTGGCGAACTTGACGTGATTGATCACTGACTCGTCGCCGCCTCCGACGATCATGTTTATCGTGCGCGCTGGGGAAGGTGGCTTCGGCGGCCCGTGGGGTTGTTCTCGTCCGCGTGCAAAGTTGATTTTCCCTTTGTCACTAAGTAACTCCCTCAGGTATCCCTGGTTCAGCATCCTGACCACCTCTTGCCGTAGGCCTATGCAGTCTTCGATTTTGTGTCCCCGTTCCTGATGGAACTCACACAGGGCGTTTGATTTCCTTGTGGCAGGGTCTGATTTCATCTTCTGCGGCCACTGCACCTTGGTGCCCAGCTTCTCCAGTGCGTACACTATTTCTGAGGGAGATACACAAAAAGTTATGGGTGGTTAATAAAGGGGGCGTACCTCTTTCGTTTCGGAGTGGGGCGACGTGTCGCTGTAGCGCGTCTGTATGCCTTGGTGGCGGATGGGAGGATCTGGTGTATGGCTGATGTCGATCTCTGTTGGAGCGGGGAATTTGTTCTCGTCGTCCTTCGTTCCGTCGATCTCTCCTCGTTTCTGAGTGTATCGCTGTTAGCCGTTGGGTCGGCCCATTAAGATCGTCCTCGTCCGCTCGTACCTCGGCGCAATAGGCGTTGTGGATTTCCTCCCATGTGGTAGGGGGATATTTCATGAGGCGGCTCAGCAACTTCTTGGTTGCCCTCGAACCATCCCTGCTTAGCCTGTTCTGGAAAGCGGCGACTACCATACATTCCGATACGTTTGGTAGACTCATCCTTACCCTGTTAAACCTTGCCAGGAAGTCCCTGAGTCCCTCTCCTGTGGTTTGCCTGACGGCGAAGATGTCGTTGACCAGAACAGACTCATATGAAAGTTCCCCAGAAAAAATAGCTGTTGTTGAATCAGCTCGCCGTTGACCCTGGCCTCCGCTTTCTTCGCGCCCGCATGGGCTGTGACGAACTTATCCGCCATTTCCTCGAACGTTGATATTGCCTTAGCCGGTAGCTGAGAGTACCATGTTAAGGCCCCTCTTGTCAACGTCTCGCCAAACTTTTTCAGCAGTACCGACGGTACCTGTTCTTTCGATAGGTCGTTGCCCTTCACAGCGGTGACGTAGTAGATCAGATGATCCTCGGGATCTGTGGTTCTGTCATATACCCTCAAGTAGGGTGGCATCTTGAAGGTTTTTGGGGTGGAGTGAGGGGCAGCTTCTTCAGTGTATGGTTGTTCAACGAACCTTCCCACGTCGCGTTTTGGTAGCAACTTGGGAGCACCGGGGATCTTGTCGACCCTCTCCTGATGTTCCTTCATCTGACCGCGGAGCGCCTTGTTTTCATTTTCCATTTCTTCCATCTTCTTTAGGATGGCTGTTAGCGTGCTATCGTTGGTCTGTGTCTCGATGGGTTTGTTATTCGCTAGTGCAACTTCCGGTTCACCCACGGCAGCAGTGGTACCTACCGTTGGTGTACACCCGATATTACTTTGTGGTGACCTCTCAACCAAGCCACTTAGAGTGCTTGTTAGCCATCTTTCCAGTAGCTCCTTGACCGCTGAGGGTGCTTCCGTAGCCGCAGATGTGGAAGCTCCTTTTTCGTGCAAGATCGTCAGACCTTCGGATAGGGAAGGTGAGATCTCTGCACCCGATGTGATGCTATGGGTTGCATTCAGGATGCCATCGTCACTGGCCTCGTTGAGAGGGCCAAGGAGATTGGTAGTGACACCCAATATAGCTTTCGATCTTGTGTTATTTTCGGCCATTTTCTGTTTTTATGTGGTGTAGAGAGTGGTAGTTGGTTGATCTCTAGGTGGATACTATGGTTTTAATTCTCGAAATTCCCACAGACGGCACCAAATTGTTTAGCTCAAAAATTATATTCGTATTTTGTAAGCTAGAAAACAATCAAAAGTAAGAAAAGGGTAAATCGTAATCAAATATAATAAGCCCAGGAGATGATTAATGCTTCAAGAATGTTTGTAGATCTGTAAGTGCGTAGAGAAATAGACTTATCTTAAGAGAGAAGCAATGGTTGGAAAATCAAGAAAGAGATAAGAGAGAGAGATAGAGAGAGAAATTGTATTATCCGAGAATCATCCTCCTCCTATTACAATGTGGAGGTCTCCTTTATATAGTAGGAGACCTTCCTCGAAATAATCAAAAAGGTAGAAAAGTTGGTGGCTTCTACTCAGTAAAAAGGTCAGGCACTAAACGACGTCACTTCTTCTTCGCCAACTTGAGCCGTGCCCTCACTCGGGTCGCCCTTATTATAAGGGACGTGCCCATTTGGCGTGGGGGCGTTATGAGCCAAATTTAACCCTATACAAGTAGAAGTAGGAACCTTCTTCCTTAATTAGTATCCCTAATAATCTAACAAAGAATGTAATGTCAAAAAGTTCGTAGGTAAAAAAGGACAAACAATAAGACAACAATTAGGAGACCAATTAATTTCGTAGGTTAAATATGGAAAAAGAATAAGATAACATGTAGGAGACAATATAATAAAGAGGTCAAGTTTTCTGTAGTAAAAAAATGAAAAAGAATTTTTGAGGTAAACTTTCTAACTTTTAGATTGTTTTGATAGTTTTGTGACAATAAACGCCTTCAAAAATTTTGTAGTGCCAAAAGTTTTTGTGATTTTTCTATGTAACTATCAAGTCAAGTCCTAATTATCAATTGAATAATGTTCTTGTAGTATTTTATAAGTTGTAATATAAACGTATTTGTATATTACATGAGAAATATTCGTGTTTAGTATGTTTATTTTTTGTAAATATGTAATTTGTCATTTTGAGAAAAAATTACATTAATTTCATGAGACAAACTTTTTTACGAAAAAGAAATTAAATTGATACAAATTACAGATATAACAAGTATAATTAATAAGAATTAATTTATGAGACAAATTTCATGACAAACTATTTAACGAAAAAGTAATCAAATTTCATATAGAAAGATATAACAAAGTACAATTGATAGTGTGTATGGCTACTTACCGAAAAAAGGGGCATTTGTATCTATACCCGCTTTTTGTGTCACGTTTTAACTTGTGCCCGCTTTGCAAAAAAAATTGCAAGCGTACCCGCTTTTTCGCATAACTTCAGCATACGGGGCTGAAGTAGCAAAGGCAATCACGCAAAACTTCAGCATTCTAGTAGTCGGGCCTGAAGTTCAGCTCTAGAACTGAAGTTTTTGTTTTGTAACTGGAGAACCTCAGCTCTAAAGCTGAAGATTTTGTTTTTGTAACTGGGAACTTCAGCTCTACAGCTGAAGTTTTTTTTTTGTAACTGGCAAACTTCGGCTCTAGAGCTGAAGTTTTTGTTTTGTAACTGGGGGAACTTCAGCTCTAGAGCTGAAGTTTTTATTTTGTAACTGGGGAACTTCAGCTCTAGAGCTGAAGTTTTTGTCTTTGTAACTGGGGAACTTCAGCTCTAGAGCTGAAGTTTTTGTTCTATATTTGATTAACTTCAGCATGTTTTATGCTTTCATGTTTTATGCTATCTGATCCAATCGTACTAAATAGTAAAAACTGTACTTATTCCAAATTGAATATTACAAACATCACAAGAGCCAATAAAACCTATGAACATGTAAGACATTTACGTAGTGTGTGCAGAAATGTACTCAGCATATCACACAGAAGAAACCCTCAAGTTCAAAATATTAGAAACACAATTTTTCCTGCATTAGAAGAATTCTGTAGCTGATATCTTCACTTCGTCATGTAATCAACAATACATTTCTACTTTGGATTCAATTTCAGAGCAACACTGCACATATAAAATAAGTTGTAAATCTCGAAGAAACATTAGAGAAAAAGTTTGCAGCAATGAAAGAAGAGGACAACCCACATAAAAGGAAGTAATGTACCTATTGATGCAGTAACGTTTTCCAATAGGCGGAGGGCTGTGGAATAGAAAGGGGTTAAAGTTATTTAAAAAGTGGGTACAAGTTAAAAGTTTTTAAAAAAATGGGTATAGGTCAAATGGGGGCGACCAAATAGGGTACCCCATGCAATTTTTACATTTGTGTAGTGGCAAGGTATGAATAGGCCACTTTTTGTGGGAGGATACATCTGCTCTAAATAGAATACTTTATGGGTAAACTTAGACATTTTTCCTTTTAAAAATGTGGAAGATAAAGTTTACAACTTGCCATAAGAGATTCATTTTATAGTCAAGTTTGAGACTTTCAACTATGAGATTCTTTACTCAAGTCTCACAAAAGTATGAATTAGTTTTACTATTAATATTATTTAAAAGTTGTAATTGCTCTTTTGTGACGACCCAACCCGTCGTTTCATGTGTTACAGCCCCGTTTTCCCCATTTATTGCTCTTTCATATTTTATTATCAGCAATGGGTGAGTTAGAGTTGAATTGAATTGGTTTGGATAGCAAATGAAACACTTAGTCTCTTTAAAGAAGGTTTAGTTTGGAAAAGTCAACCGAACGTTGACTTATTAGTTAGAAAGCTCGGACGTGAATTCCGGTGATTCGGTTAGCTTCGGCAGGTGAATTGTGACTTAGGAGTGCAATCGGAAGTGATTTTGGAGGTCCGGTGTAGAATTAGGCTTGAAATGGCGAAGGTTGAATTTTGGCGAATTCCGGTTGGTAGGTGAGATTTTGATCCGAGGGTCGGAATGGAATTCTAAGAATTGCAATAGCTTCGTTAGGTGATTTTGGATATGTGTGCAAAATTTCAGGTCATTCGGAGGTGTTTTGGTCGGGTTTTTGATCGAATGCGTAATTCGGAAGTTTTTAAGAAACTTAGGCTTGAATTCGATGTGATTTGATGGTTTTAGCGTTGTTTGATGTGTTTTGAGGATGAGAACAAGTTTGAATGAGGTGTTAGGATGTATGGGTGTTTTTGGTTGAGGTCCCGGGGGCCTCGGGGTGAATTCGGGTGGTTAAACGAGAGTTTTGAGGTGTATTGCAGGTCAGATTTTTGCTGTCATCTGGTGTTCCCGCTTCTGCGGAAATGGACCGCAGAAGCGGTACCGCAGAAGTGGGTATGTGGTCGCAGAAGCGATCGTTGGCCGGCTAGGGAAATTGCACAAAAGCGGAAGCGCTTGCACCAGCGGGTCCGCAGAAGCGGACTTGAGGGAACCGCAGAAGCGGTGGTGGAATCGCATAAGCGAATAGGCGGTTTTTAAGTGAAAACCGCTTAAGCGGATTTTTGGCCGCAGAAGCGGTCCCGCATAAGCGGTAGCGGGACCGCAGGAGCGAAAATCGCTGGTAACAGAAGGGTTTTAAATGTTAAATTTCATCCGCGAGCAAGGGGTAGTTTCCACCATTTTTAAGCGACTTGGAGAGCTTTGGGCGAGGATTTTTGAGGGTTTTGACTGAGAATCAATTGGAGGTAAGCCTCTTGGCCTAATTACTCGAGTTTATGGTAAATTTATCATAGAAATGAGTAGAATTTCACCAAAAACGGGTCAAGCTAGGGCTTGGAAAGCTGAAAATGGAATTTGGAGGGTCAAACGAGCTCCGATTTTGGTAAATTTTATATGTACGGACTCGTGGCGAGACGAGGAATCCGGTGATGTAAATTTCGTAATTTTTCGAGAAGTGGGCCCGGGGCTCGGGTTTTGCCAACTTCGTAAATTTTAGTATTTTTCGAGTCTTTTCGATTGGGTTATGTTTCTTTTGCCTATTGTAACGTATTCATTGTGGTTTTAATCAGATTCGGCGTGTGAAGAGGTTGATTCGAAAGGCAAAGGCATAGCGAGCTAGACTTGTGGCCGGCTTGAGGTGAGTAATAGATGTAGATGATGACCTGAGGGTTTGAAACCCCGGTATATCACATTGTGACGCTATATTGAGGCGAGACACGCACTCTAACGAGTGCGGGGTCGATTGTGACTGGGGATTGTGACCCAGTCCGTTCCGATTGATGTTCGTACTGTGTTCTTGACTAGGAATTGTTTGGTAATCATCCTACTTGGATTTTATGAATATGTTGGGGCTTTGTGCCTATCATTTGNCGGCATATCTGAATGGGCAAAGGCGAACAAATCTGCATGGTTAGTTAAGAAGTCACGATACTTACTTGGGTTGGCGAGACTGTGCCCGATATAGGCTTTCTTCGTAAGATTGGTTTCGTCCAATTGGACTGGGTCGAGATCTTCGACCGTTGCTTTACAGGCCTCCACGACGTCGGGGTCTTTGATGGCGTCCGTTGTCGGGTTGACCTTAGTCCCCGACACGGCTAATTGCTATGCCTCCGCGCTCGCCCCCTTTAGCTGTTGGGTGTGGGCGCAGTCTTGGGCTATTTTGTAGCATTCTTGTGCGGTGCGTGGCTCGCCTCGAATACTGAATACTCCCCATGGGGTAGGGAATTTGATCACTTGGTAGAGGCTTGAAGGGACCGCTCGCATGGCGTGTATCCACGGGCGTCCTATGATGACGTTGTACGCCGTTTCTTGGTTCATCACGTGGAAAGTTGTTTCCAGCGTGACTCCTCCCGCTAAGACGGGCAGTGCTATTTCTCCGGACGTCCGTTCCACTGCATTGTTAAAATCGGTTAGTGTTATGCAGCGCGGTATTACCCTATCCTCGAGTCCCATTTGTACGAGGACCCTTGGGTGGATAATACAGGCACCACTTCCGTCATCGATCATGACTCTTTTAACATCCGTATCAACGATACGTAAAGTGATAACTAAGGCATCATAATGAGGGAAAGACAAACCGTCGGCATCAGACTTATCGAAGGTGATACTATCTTCGAAGTCGTCATACCGTTCATGGGCGATGGTCCGCTTTAGCCTGTGTGTGGTGGCGAGCTTGATGTGATTGATCACTGACTCGTCGCCGCCTCCGACGATCATGTTTATCGTGCGCGCTAGGGAAGGTGGCTTCGGCGGCCCGTGGGGTTGTTCTCGTCCGCGTGCAAAGTTGATTTTCCCTTTGTCACTGAGTAATTCCCTCAGGTATCCCTGGTTCAGCATCCTGACCACCTCTTGCCGTAGGCCTATGCAGTCTTCGGTTTTGTGTCCCCGTTCCTGATGGAACTCACATAGGGCATTTGACTTCCTTGTGGCAGGGTCTGATTTCATCTTCTGCGGCCACTGCACCTTGGTGCCCAGCTTCTCTAGTGCATACACTATTTCTGAAGGAGATACACAAAAGTTATGGGCGGTTAATAAAAGGGGCGTACCTCTTTCGTTTCGGAGTGGGGCGACGTGTCGCTATAGAGCGTCTGTATGCCTTGGTGGCGGATGGGAGGATCTGGTGTATGGCTGATGTCGATCTCTGTTGGAACGGGGGAGTTGTTCTCGTCGTCCGTTCCGTCGATCTTTCCTCGTTTCTGAGTGTATTGCTGTTAGTCGTTGGGTCGGCCCATTAAGATCGTCCTCGTCCGCTTGTACCTCGGCGCAATAGGCGTTGTGGATTTCCTCCCATGCGGTAGGGGGATATTTCATGAGGCGGCTCAGCAGCTTCTTGGTTGCCCTCGAACCATCCCTGCTTAACCCGTTATGGAAAGCGCTACTGCCATACCTTCCGATACGTTTGGTAGACTCATCCTTACCCTGTTAAACCTTGCCAGGAAGTCCCTGAGTCCCTCTCCTGTGGTTTGCCTGACGGCGAAGATGTCGTTGACCCTGGCCTCCGCTTTCTTCGCGCCTGCATGGGCTGTGACGAACTTATTCGCCATTTCCTCGAACGTTGATATTGCCTTAGCCGGTAGCTGAGAGTACCATGTTAAGGCCCCTCCTGTCAACGTCTCGCCAAACTTTTTCAGCAGTACCGACAGTACCAGTTCTTTCGATAGGTCGTTGCCCTTCACAGCGGTGACGTAGTGGATCAGATGATCCTCGGGATCTGTGGTTCCGTCATATACCCTCAAGTAGGGTGGCATCTTGAAGGTTTTTGGGGTGGAGTGAGGGGCAGCTTCTTCAGTGTATGGTTGTTCAACGAACCTTCCCACGTCGCGTTTTGGTAGCAACTTGGGAGCACCGGGGATCTTGTCGACCCTCTCCTGATGTTCCTTCATCTGACCGCGGAGCGCCTTGTTTTCATTCTCCATTTCTTCCATCTTCTTTAGGATGGCTGTTAGCGTGCTATCGTTGGTCTGTGTCTCGATGGGTTTTTTATTCGCTAGTGCAACTTCCGGTTCACCCACGGCAGCAGTGGTACCTACCGTTGGTGTACACCCGATGTTACTTTGTGGTGATCTCTCAACCAAGCCACTTAGAGTGCTTGTTAGCCATCTTTCCAGTAGCTCCTTGACCGCTGAGGGTGCTTCCGTAGCCGTAGATGTGGAAGCTCCTTTTTCGTGCAAGATCGCCAGACCTTCGGATGGGGAAGGTGAGATCTCTGCACCCGGTGTGATGCTAAGGGTTGCATTCAGGATGCCATCGTCACTGGCCTCGTTGAGAGGGCCAAGGAGATTGGTAGTGACACCCAATATAGCTTTCGATCTTGTGTTATTTTCGGCCATTTTCTGTTTTTGTGTGGTGTAGAGAGTGGTAGTTGGTTGATCTCTAGGTGGATACTATGGTTTTGATTCTCGAAGTCCCCACAGACGGCGCCAAATTGTTTGGCTCAAAAGTTAACAATATACTTTGTAAGCTAGAAAACAACCAAAAGTAAGAAGAGGGTAAATCGTAATCAAATATAATAAACCTAGAGATGCAAAGATGATATTATTGTCGTAGATCTAGTATTGCAAAGTGATAATATGAATTCGATAAGATATGTTCGTTTGAGGTAGAGATAGAGAGAGAAAGCCAGAAAATGAGAGAGTTGTATTAGATCAGAATCCCCCTTTTATAATGTGAAGGTATCCTTTATATAATAAGAGACCTTCCTCGAAAGAATCAAAAAGTTACAAAGACAGGTAACGTCTCCCTAGTGAAGACACTGAGTCCTAAACGATGTCGCTTTTGTCCCCACGTCCGAGTCGTACCCGCTACGTTAGTCGGCGTACACTCACTGGGCGTACCCATTGGCGTAAAGATGCTGAGGGTCAAATTTGACCCTATACAATATTAATTGCGAATCAAGTAACTTAAGCAAACTATAAATTTGATGGCAAGTTCAGAACCAATAAATTTCAAGTTCTGATTTTGCGCCACTATAAACATGGCTAGTAGTTGCGTGTCCAATGATCCTTCTAGGTTGGTTTTGTATTATTCAGAAATCCAGACAGTTGTTGTCCGCTATTTCCGTTTAATATTCTAACAAACTGATTATGTCTCAACCAACATTATTGATTTATGTACCAACTAAAGTACATAATTTACTCATCTAAATGAATTCAATATATCAGCCAGTGCACATCAAGTGTCATTGCACTTAATTACTAAATAACTGGGTTGAAATGACTAAAGATTTATTTTATATATATATATATATATATATATATATATATATATATATATTCAACTGCCAGAAATAATTTTCTAATTAAAGTCGGTTCGAACCCGTTCATACTGTCATATGTGAATGGATAAACTTTACTTGCTTTTACAACTTGTTTGGATGGTTGTTGTCCATTATATTGTATTGCATTGTTATTTTAAATATAATGCTTGTTTTGATTGTTACTTATATTTTATTGTCGTATCGTTAAATCCGTCGTTATATAACGGCGAAATGTATCACTTTATGTAACGACCGATTTGGTGTGGTCGCGTCGTTACCTTGTGTTTTTCTCTCAATCTCACTCTTTATTATTATGAAATAATTTTATTTTTATCATTTAAGTTTTTATATAGTAATTTTACCATGCATCATAATTATTCTTCATAATATTACAAGTTTATTCTTCATATTGCTGGTTCGTGATATCATGAAACGATGGCAAACGACACAATCTATCCAAACATTGTTTTTATCAAACAATACAATACAATACAATACAATACAGTACGATACGATACATTATGAAACGATGCATAACGACCATCCAAACAAGTTGTTAGTGTTTATACTAAGCAAATGAATTCAAATTATTTGTTTATATGTATTTGCACTTTAATTTGTCACTTCTGCAGTTAAATCAATTAGTAGCTTATACCCAGCCCTGTTTGCCCAAAGAAAGAAAGGCAAATCCCATATGTTGGTTTAACTTTTTCATACTCCCTCCATTCACTTTTATCTGTCCATTATATTAAAAATATATTTTTTCTTTTACTTGTCCATTTTTGCAATTCAAGAAGAAGACAGTCCCTTTTTTTGTTTGTCCTTTATTATTAACTACTCCTTCTTCAAATTATTTTTTTCCAATATTTTTTGAAATGCTATCAATATTATAGATAAAATTGTAAATATTTTATTTAAAAAGTTCAAACTTTAAAGCGAACAACCAAAAATGAAGGAGGGAGTATTTTTTTCTCCATTCGGTTAAACACATGGACAGCTTCTTTTATTTTTCTTTTTCGTTTTTTGGGGAGTGGGATGGGTGGGGAGAGGTGGGGGAGGAAATACAACATAATAATACAGGAATGTTATTAAGCCATATTTGATGCAACTCTCGCTGGAAAGATTTCTTATTTTTGGATTCTATTATTTACATTGGCGAACGTCGATGCTTTTTTTCTCCTTTTCCTCTTTTTCTTTTTTCCTTATTCGACGTGTCATCCTTTACTATTGTAAAGCTTTTGGTACCAAGTAGGGAAATGATATTTTTTGGAGGTTGATTTATGTAGTAGTTGTATGTATGACGGCACACTTGTTAGTGGTGAAGTGGTACGTATTTATTTATTCTTAATCAAACGTTTTGAAAAAGTATGAAGTTGCCTTTGTCCGGAAACGTTTTACCTTTTAACGTAACACTTTTCAGCACGAATATGAATTTAATCGAACTTCAATGCAAGTAACAGACCCCGAATGAAAAGAAAAAGGTGATGCACATGGATCACGTTTAATATAGCCTGGATTCTCCATCATTATTAATGTCTTTGCTCCATCATTTTTTTGGGGTCATTTTCTGAATTTCGAATAAGCCTAATTCAACACTTACGAATAATTACTGTACATAAGGAAGAAAAATAGGGATGGAATATAAGTAGGATTATGATTTATGCTCTATCAATCATAAAGCTGTTGGTGTTTTAAATCTAAACATAAAGGTTTAATGAGTGATCGAAGGAAAATATTATATGTCCACCAAATTTTATGATTTGTTGAAATTGGATTAAAGAATACCAAATCAAATAAATATTGAGATTTGATTTAAGGATACAATGGAATAATCTTAATCAATGGCTCGCAAGAGTTGGATGAGTGGTTTCCGCATGGAGACCTGAGTCGATTCCCCTCACCAGCAGTGCGTCTCCTCGGTTAGAGCTCGTCGCACCCGGCTTGACTAGTGCGATTTATATCTCATGTATCACACCTCTTTTTCCCGAGGGATAGAGAGTTTTTCCAATTAAAGTGAAGTTAATCGAAATGGGATTATTTTATTTATTCAGAGTCGCCACTTGGAATAATTTATGGTATCCCAAGTCACCGTTTTATTTTAAATTCCAAATCGTGGAAAGCTTTAACTCTGTTTTACAGTCCGCGAAACATAGAAATTCGGGTAACGAATTCTGTTAACCCAGGAGAAGGTGTTAGGCATTTCCTGGTTCCGTGATTTTAGCACGATCGCTCAACTATTAATAATTGGCCTAATTACTTGATTTATTACATACTAAACCCTATTGTGTATTTTTAATCTTTTAACCGCTTTTAATTATTTATGGAATTTGTTTGAATAAGTCGCGATGTCGCGCACTCGTTTGTTTTTGTACACATTGCGAATCGCGTCAAGGGAACCGTACCCAAAATCTACAACTTTTTTTGTTTTATCTTGTTTGAAGTTATGATCGGGTTGGATGAAATGCACACCCGAATTTGGGATTATGTATGTCACGACCCCGATTCGCCCTCCGTGAATTGTCATGACAGCACCTAGTCCCTACGACTAGGTAAGCCTAACAATTTACGAAAAAAAAAAGAAATAACAGAAATAAACTATCCAAACTGCAGAAATAATACAAATCAAACTCCTATAATGAACTACATTTTTCCAAAATCCGAAATCTCATGAAAACACAAGCCTTTGAATAACTACAGTGTTCTAACTCCAGAGTGTATAAACAAAAGTAAATACAGAAGGCCTAATAGTATGAGCCAGAATGGAAAGGGACTCCTCGGTCTGCGGACGCGGCAGACATACTTCGAAGTCTCTGATGGATCACTCCGCCTCAAGGATGGTAGGACTGAGTCAAAGAACCTGGATCTGCACATGAAAAACATGCACAAGAAGGGCATGAGTACACCACAGCGGTACTTAGTAAGTGCCAAGCCTAACCTCGGTCGGGTAGCGACGAGGAAGATCAGGGCCCTACTGAGGTTAAAGTAAATACAAGATATAATAACAGTGTAGAATAAAATAGTATACTTGAGTGCAACAATAAAAAGGTAAAACGGGATGGAAGAACAACAACTTTAACAGAAACAAAGTAATCACGGAAAAATAAATACAGCTCAACGCGGAGATAACAACCGGGGATCTCCCAGGATACCGTCCTGTAGTCCCCAATTATAAATGTCCAGTGGATCTCCCAGGTGCAGTCCCGTAGTCCAACTCATAAATACGCGGGGATCTACCGGAATACCACATCCGTAATCCCAAATATAAATACTCAATACTGGAGGAATCTAACGGGTACAATCCCGTAGTTCCAATGTAAAAGTGCAGGGGCATCTCCCGGAATACAAATTGTAGTCCCAAAGTAAATATATAGGGGGATCTTCCGGAATACCGTCCCGTAGTCCCAAAATAAATACACAGCAGTAACAAGAAGAATACTCAATTCAATCAAACTTCACACCAAGGTAAAGCAGGTATTTCTAACCTAGCATGCTACACATAATTCAAATAGGACAGTAGAACAATAAGCAGTTAAATCAATTAGACATGCTTTCCTAAGCTAACAACAGGCTTAACTTGCAGGTAATATAAACAGGAAAGGAAAACACAATTCTAAGTACTTAATGAAAACCGAATTTTTCAACAATTAGCATAAGTACGCACTCGTCACCTTACATACAGGGCATTTCAAACATCAAAAATACCAAAGCCTAAGGGAAAGTTCCCCCACACAAGGTTAGACAAGCCACTTACCTTGAACCGGCTCCAAATCAACCCGAAACCACGTTCTTGCCACGAGTATTCAACTCCAAATGGCCCAAATCTATTCAATTGAATTGCATAATGTAAATAACACTTCAAGTAACTGATTCTACAAATATATTCTAAGCTAATACGCGAAATTAGGTAAAATGACCAAAATGCCCCTCGAGCCCACGTCTCGGAATCAGGTAAAACTTATATTTTCGGAACCTTCATACTTTCACGAGTCCATACATAACAAGAACACTGAAATTGGAGTTCAATTGACCCCTCAAATACCCACTTTAAGGTCTCTAAATCTCAAGGCCTAATTACCCATTTTGCACTGATTTTCCCTAATTTTTCACCACTAATTAGACCTTTAATCACATATAAACGAGTTATGAAGTCAAGAATATTACCTCCAAGTGATTCCTCTTTGTTTTCCTCAAAAATCTCCCTCAAAAGCTTCAATCCCGATCAAAAATGGTAAAAGAATAACTCAAAATCGCGAAGGCAATGATTTATACCTTCTGGCCCAGGCATCTCACACCTGCGGCCAAAATCCCGCTCCTGCGGTACCGCTTTTGCGGTCTAGACAACCGCATCTGCGATCCTCACTTAAGTCCTCCACTTCTGCATCTGCCACACAACCCGCACCTGCGGAATCGCAGGCGCGATTCCTTAACCGCATCTGCGGTTCCTGCCAACCTTTCACTTGGCCGCATCTACGGCTCCCTTTTCGCTTCTGCGAGACCGCACCTGCGGTCCCCTAGCCGCAAGTGCGGTTATAACAGCAATGGAACATCTTCAGCTGCGAAAACCAACTTCCAAACTTTCCGCCAACCATCCGAAATCACCCCGAAGCCCTCAGGACCTCATCCAAAGGCACCAACAAGTCATAAACTACCGTTCAAACTTATACCCATCTTCAATACACCTCAAACAATATCAAATCAACCAAAACACATCGAATTCAAGCCTAAGGTTCCAAAATCTTCCGAATTATGCTTTTGATCAAAAAGTATACCAAACCACGTCCGAATGACTTGAAATTTTGCACACGCATCACATTCAACACTACGGAGCTACTCTAACTTCCGGAATTCCATTCCGACCCTTGGATCAAAATTTCACTATCGAACCGGAACTTTAAAAATTCAACTTTCGGCATTTCAAGCCTAAATAAGCTACGGACCTCCAAAACACAATCCGAACACGCTCCTAAACCCGGAAGCACCCAACGAAGCTAACGAAACCCTTAAAATTTCATTCCGAGGTCGTCTTCACACTGTTCCAAGTACGATCAAATTTCTAAAACTTAAGCCCTCATTCAGGGACTAAGTGTCCCAAAACTCTCCGAATTTCCAAATAAATCTTCCCGGCAACTCACAATAACAGAAACAAATACGGGAAATGCAGTTAATAGGGGATCGGGGGGTTAATTCTTAAAACGACCGGCCGGATCGTTACAATGTATCATGACTATGCCACCGGAGCTGTACTCATAGCCGTGATGATTTATTATTAGTCGCGCCTAAAGCAAGCTACGATGTATTTATAAGTTGTGTAATCCCTAATGCGGTGATTGCGTGAAGAAAAAAAATCGTGATTATGGAGTACTTTTACTAACAGAGATTTCATGTTCGTTCCCTTTAGTTACACGACTCAATTCACATCAGTAAGTATCATGACAATTCCAGCAAAACATTTGGGGGGTGGAATTTGTGGCGTCAACCCATCGGGTTTATCGTTTTTCTAATTTATTCTCTAGCCGAGTGAAAGATTACCTTTTGATTTACCAGAAGCAGAAGAGAATAGCAAAAGTCTCAATCAACATGCAAACACATTTAGATAATGGAAGCGTACGATTTATAGCAGCAAGGAGACTTAAGACATGACGAGCTCTCAAAGACTTTCACAATTTAATTTCAATATAAAAAAAATCCAACCGAGAAAAACCGTTTTGAGGTATGGAACATTCGCTCAATTTCCTTGCTCACAAATCACCTCACTAACACTTGAATTCAACATAAAAGACTATATGTTTAGACTAGCACTAACTACAGATATTATGTTAATGCTCCTAGTCAAAAAAACGACATCAACTATCTTAGACTCAATAAAAAAAAAATCCCAAACTTCAAACAAAGTGACATCCAACGTCGTATTACTTTAGCGGACAAAGAATTTCCAATTTCAAACAGTGATTTACCAACTTTTAAGAAAATACTATAAACTCATTATGCTAAAGAAACCTTGATGAAACTAATGAAATATTTTTTAACACGTTCCCTACTGAAATTAATTGAAGGAAACCAAGTAAAGTATTATTATACTCTTAACAAAAACCTCAAACAATGAAGACCCACCATAATAATGCAATAGCAATAAGAAATCTAATACACCTTTGAAGCACACTTGAACATTACCAAAATCTAACAGAAGGAACTGGAGAAGAAGCCAACAAAGAGCCACACTAACCGATGAAAAATATTAAACACCAACTATCATTATTGATGTAAACCCATCTTAATGGCTCTTTTTTAAAACAAAACTCGACTCACAGTAATTAAAAAAAATAGAGAGGATTAACAGAAATGAACCTGAAGTGAGCTTTAAATTAATTCACTGTTTGAAAATCGATACACTTCGAAGGCAGCGACAGAAGCTAAAAAAATATCAGTGAACAGATTCCAGCAACACTAACAGAAACAACAACTCCGAATCTCGACGGCAACTAGTGAATAGCCACGAATCCGAATCCACCTTCACTCATTTGAATTCCATCATTTCGGAGCTTAAATTAGAAATTAAAAAAAAAATTGAAAATGAAGAAACAGGTTCTCTTTATACACTGCTCGGGAATTTTAAAAAGAAGTAAGACAAAGGAGAAATTGAAGAACTATTTTTGTATTTTTATTTTTCTGGATTTTAAACTTAAAAAAAATCAACAGAGAACTACCCCTTTTTTTGAAACACTAGCTCTCACTGCCTCCTCCCAAAGATTATCTCCAAAAAAAAAATCCCTAAAATTTTTCCCTCCAAGACTGTCCCCCGAAATCTCTGAAAAAACAACTATATCTACTCACCTCTCGGAACTTCCACACATCCTGCCCAAGAAATCTCTGAATTTTCATAAAAAATCCCGAATCTGACTTTTACCCTTTTCTAATGGAAAAATCGGACAAATGGAGGGAGTAGGTCGAATTTAACTCGATCCTAGGTACTCCATTTTTCCTAATTTCGATCTAAAGGGATAAAAATCCGAAAAGCAAATGAAAAAGCACGTGAGGAGGAAGGAATCTGTCAGAAGTTCGTTAGCCTACCTGGCAAAGAGAGAGAGAGGAGGGACCATGTGCGCGAGTTGGGGTGAACTCGCCTGAGTTTTGGGCGAGTTTAGGCTGTTTGGGCGCGGCAAAAGTAAGGAGATGGAGTGATGTGGTTTTAGGGGTGTTAGGGTTAGGTTTTTTTTTTTTTTTTGTGAAAGGTTGTTAAGTTTATATGTGGGGTAAGAGAATTAATAAGGGTTGTTGATAAAGGGTGTAGATTAAAAGGAAAATTGGGGCGGGCTAGTGGGTAGATCCGGGGTTAAACGGGGAAAAGGAATAGGCTGGGCGGATTTGGGTAATTTTGGGGCAATTGGACCATTGAAAATGGTTGTGGCCCAATCCGAAATTAAGCAAGTTTTTTTTTTCTTTCTTGATTTTTAGCTTAATAAATTTAATTAAAAATCCTAAACTAAGTCCTATCTCAAATCTAATTTGTAAAATTAAATTAATTCTATATTTATAACATAAAAATAATTAATTAACTTAATAGTAATGAAAGGAAATTACTAATTTGCAACTAAAAAGGTAAAAATATAAAAATAACCAATATCTTTTGATTCTTGTTTAACAATGCAATTAACTTATGTAATTAAATTCTAAATGCAATTAGGACCTAAAATTCTATGCATGAAACATTTTTAACATTTTTGGTATTTTTCTCATAATTTTAAAATGTTAAATATGCAACTAAATGCAAGCAACAATTAACAAGAAAATTCCTAAAAATTCCATAAAAATTAAAATAATTGGAAAAACTTATTTGTGAATTTCGTAGGAGTATTTTTAGTCGGGCAAAAATCACGTGCTCATCATGTGTAGTTTGTGAGTTATTGCACAATAAACAGATTATCCTGTACGCATCCGACAGATAGCGACTGCGAATTTTCCTGAAAAAATTTCGAAAAAGAAAAAGAAAAACTCTTAATCAATGCAGTTTGACTTTAGAAATTGATAATTGACGCAGACTTCTAATATTCTTAATGATACCATCCAATTAACAAAACACAGCTACACTTTATAATATATATGTACATATGCATGAATTTTTTTACGAGAATGACTCATTTTATTTTTTATTGAAATTTACTCTACTTTATGTTGTCGTTGTCAAATCATCATGTTGTACAAATCAAGTGCCAAACGAATAAAAACTCATTTCTACTGAGGTCTACTAAGGTCACAAGTCACGAGCATCTACTAAGGTTTAAATACAACGAAAAATTCTGAAAATGCACTAAATACAGTCTAATGAAATCAGGAGGGAGAAAAGCAGTGATGCGGACATCGGGCAGCTACCATGCTAAACTCCGATGACTCTGCCTCTGAGCAACTAATACCCACTACCGGGTCCAGAAATACCTGAATCTGCACACAAGGTGCAGGGAGTAAAGTGAGTACTCCACTCAGTGAGTAATAATAAAAAATGCAGACTGAGTACTAAGAAATTGCGTAAAGGCACATCAACGGGCTATAAAGAAGCAGTAAAAGCCAGTAAAAGCAGTGAAAATATGTAGAGTCACTTTAGTTCAATTTAAACTTCTTCAAAATGCCTTTTTAACCGTTCAACAAGTGAATGACAGGCAACTATAAGAGATAAACATGTAAGGAACCGCCCATCGGGCACAATATCACTAGAATCAGCCCCTCGGGCACAATACCAACAGAAGCAGCCCCTCGGGCACAATACCAACAGAAGCAGCCCCTCGGGCAAACACATGGAACAGTACCAGCCCCTCGGGCATAATAACAGCAGAATCAGCCCCTCGGGCAATAACATAGAACAATACCAGCCCCTCGGGCTATATCTCATATCACAATGGGTACCCGCGCTCACTGGGGGTGTACAGACTCCTGGAGGGGCCCCTTACGGCCCAAGCGCAATAACAAGCCATCTCGTGACATAACCAATCCGGCCCTCGGCCTCTCATAATAAACAGAATCATCACTCTGGGTACCCACGCTCACTGGGGGTGTACAGACTCCTGGAGGGGCCCCTTACGGCCCAAGCGCAATATCAAGCCATCTCGTGGCATAAACACATAGGCTCTCGGCCTCATATCAACAAGCCACCTCGTGGCGTACAAAATCTCAGGCCCTCGGCCTCATAATCAACAAGCCACCTCGTGGCGTACAATATCTCACGCCCTCGGCCTTACTCAGTCAGAATCTCATAAGCCACTCGAGCAACAGTAAAACATGATGCTCAGCCCAATTATCATTTAAAAATATCATTAAATGTATTTAAACAGAGTAAGCATGACTGAGTTATAAAAACAGTGATATATAACATGACTAAGTACAAGTATAAAGTCAAAAATAGTGAGAAAATATCAGTAAAAATCCCCTAAGGGTCCAAATAGTTGGCACAAGGCCCAAATATGGCATTCCGCCCAAAACATAATGATAACAAATACTTTTCAATCAAATATGCGGTAAAACAATCATTCGGGATGGACTAAGTCACAATCCCCAACAGTGCACGACCCCACGCTCGTCATCTAGCGTGTGCGCCACCTCAATATAGCACCACGATGTGCAAATCCGGGGTTTCATACCCTCAGGACAACATTTAAAATCATTACTCACCTCGATCCGGTCCAAACTCTAGCCCGCGATGCCTTTGCCCTCATGAATCAACCTCCGGATGCCTTTGCCTCACACCTTAACCCTTCGCGAACGCGGGACATCCATCGCGAACGCGAAGGTCAAAAACCTGCAACACCAACAGCATAAATTCTGCAATTTTTCACAACATGAAATGGTCCGATTGACCACTCGAAACTCACCGGAGGCCCTCAGGACCTCAACCAAACATGCCAACATATCTCATAACATCATTCAAACTTGTGCCAACCTTCGGAATGCTCAAAACAACATTAAAACACCAAATTTGCATCGGATTCAAGCCTAAGAATTCCAAAATCTTCTAAATTACGCTTTCGATCAAAAAGTCTATCAAACCTCGTCCAAATGACCTGAAATTTTGCACACACGTCACAAATAACAAATACTTTTCAATCAAATATGCGGTAAAACAATCATTCGGGATGGACTAAGTCACAATCCCCAACAGTGCGCGAACCCATGCTCATCATCTAGCGTGTGCGTCACCTTAATATACCACCACGATGTGCAAATCCGGGGTTTCATACCCTCAGGACAACATTTAAAATCATTACTCACCTCCATCCGGTCCAAACTCTAGCCCGCGATGCCTTTGCCCTCACGAATCAACCTCCGGATGCTCCAAATCTAGCCACAATTAGTACATAATCATTAAAATATGCTAAGGGAACAAAGCCCGCTCGAAAATATCCAATTTGCATCAAAAATCTCGAAATTGCTCAAACCCGACCCCCGTGCCCACGTCTAGGAATCCATTAAAAAATGCATCAATAAAATCCTCATCCTCTCGGGAGTCTATACACATCAAGAACATCAAAATCGGACCTCAAATGGCCCCTCAAATCCCAAATTCTAGGTCTCCAAATACAAGCCCTAGTTCTTCAATACTAGGCTTAAATTCCATGATTAATTAGGTAGAATTCACATAAGAATCGAGTATAGAGTCCAAAAATCTTTCCTCCAAGTGTTCCCCCTTGATTCTCTCTTCGATTCCCTTCAAGAAGCTTCAAAATCGCCCAAAAATGGAGGAACTTAGCCTCAAAATCGCGGAAATGAGCTTTTAAAACATTCTGCCCAGCACTTAAAATTCCTTAATCGCGATCGCGGGACCCTCATCGCGATCGCGAAGCACAAACTTCCCAGACCCTAAATTTACTCTACGCGAACACAGATAGACCCACGCGAATGCGATGCACAGCAAACTCAACAGGTCGCGAACACGACCTCCACTACGCGAACGCGTAGAACAAAAGCATTGGGGACCCAGCTATCCCCCTTCCTCTATGCGAACGCGACAAGAAACTCACGATCGCGATGACCATAGACCACACACCTTCGCGATCGCGGAACCATCTTTGCTAACGCAAAGGCCAATTCCACAGCCTCACACCTTAACCCTTCGCGAACGCGGGACATGCATCGCGAACGCGAAGGTCAAAAACCTGCAACACCAACAGCAAAAATTCTGCAATTTTTCACAACATGAAATGGTCCGATTGACCACTCGAAACTCCACCCAAGGGCCCTCGGGACCTCAACCAAACATCCAATATCCCATAACATCACTCAAAACTTGTTTCCAACCTTCGGAACGCTCAAAACAACATTAAAACACCAAATTTGCATGTGGATTCAAGGCCTAAGAATTCCAAAAATCTTTCTAAATTATGCTTCGATCAAAAAGTCTATCAAACCTCGTCTGAATGACCTGAAATTTTTCACACACATCAAAAATGACACAATAGACCTACTCCAACTTCCGGAATTCAACATTCCGACCCTTAATATCAAAATCTCACTTATCAACCGGGAAAATGCCAAATCTCAATTTTGGCCAATTCAAGCTTAAACCTTCCAGGACCTCCAAATGCATTCCGACCAACGCTCCTAAGTCCAAAATCACCTAACGGAGCTAAACAAATCATTAAAAATTTCAATCCGAGAATCATATACAAACAGTCAAAACTTGGTCAACTTTTCAAGTTTCAAGCTTCAAATAGCAGAACTGTTTCCAAATTCAATCTGGATTACCCGAAAACAAAACCAACGATTTTATATAACGTCATAATGCATAATACGGGGCTAGGACATGCCCGAGAACTGGCGAGCAAGGTGAAAAAGCTCAAACGACCGGTCGGTTGTACATCCTCCCCACTAAAACATACGTTCATTGCCATCGAACGTGCCCATAGTTGTTCCAAAAGCCAACAACAGTCGGCTGTTAACCTTTAACCATGCAGATTACCCGGTGGTGATTCCAACCGTCGCCCTGTCTCATAAGGTCCGATAACACAATGTAATTGAAATGTCGCAATCCAACATAGCCCGTAAACCTTAGAACCAAATTTCACTTTTGAAATCATCTACAAGATTAGGAATCTCGCATTTATACTCTGAATAAGACCGAACAAGCTGCAATAACCCTTCATCCTGCTAACCTATTGCAATTACATGATATACCCCATAACTCAAACACTTGTAGCGATAACTTCTAATCATAGCAGCTGCACATAACAACGGAATACTGATAGTGTTATCAACTAAATTCTCATTCCAACACTTTTCCTATACTGCCAATGATAAATGAAACACATAGGAAGTCATAACCACTCCTCAGATCAACCATTCGTGAAGCCACTTCTCCTTTAGCAAGGACCATAGCAAATTTCTGAGCCGAACATCAATATTATCCCTCCAACACGCTGAAACCGAATCCGTTTGTATTCATTCTAGATCCCAACAATCTCATCTAATTCCAACATAACTACTCTGGTGACATGACACACCAATACAATCTAAAGCCACAACTCGTGCAATCCCCGCACCAATAAGCAACAATCTGAACGTACTCAAATCATGAAAATGACTCAAATGAGAGAGCTGTACCACAAGCTCACCAGTACCACCACACCAAATGCTGAGAACCCGTCACACTTCGTAGAAATAAAACACACGAATCTAGCCCGAAGGATCATACATTCCCATAACTTCGCTGAAATGCGCGACCCTATCCAAACACTGGTCCGCATGAAACACCTCAAGTCGCCATGCCCAAAATCATCAACCAAGCGCAATTTGATGCCTAGCACCCAAAAGTGAATCACCATCACCATGGAGAAGCAAATGACGCAATGCCACACCAGTCCGAAGGAACATATCCAATGTGCAACAAATCATGCAACACCTGAATACCCGTCTCATTCAAATTCCGCTATAAAGCCCAAATGAAACCGCACCATATGTGCATATAACCACCAAATCTCAACCCCTCGTAACACAAGAGAGTAACTCATAGATCACGAATAAGCTCAACAACAATCGAATGACACATCTCTCAACAATAGCAGTTCGGAGTAAACAAATCTAACCAGGTGCAGAACACACAGCCATGTTGGACCTACCAATGAACCCCAATTCAACTCTGGTCACCCACAATAGATAATTAACTCTTTGAAGGTTCAAAATGACTGAATCATAGCACATACTACCCTCTGACCAACCTTAGCTGTTTTCTCACAGTCCACAACCACAAAGCCATCTAATCATGGAAACTCTCAGTCTCCCAATCCAATAAGCACACGAATCACCATATCTGATCCCAACTACACTGCCCGAACGTCTAACACACATCCGATACTCGATCATTCCACGAGGGATACTCCTATAATTCTTCTGTGCTACCAAGCCAACTTGAATACCGACAGTCGATCCAATAAAAGAGTGCCACAATACTAATGAAGTATCTTTAATTCAAACACATTACCCTTTCTAAAAATGTATACCATCATCAAACCACAACAATTAGTAACATCATTTACCTACTCATCAGAAACTGCCTGTGCTGCATAAGAATTTATGACCTTCCTTTCAGAACTAAGTCGTGACCTTACACATGCAGACGTCACCCTACATGACATACCGCATATTCGATGCCATTCTATGACAAATATGAGAACTTCATAATCCATTCCAATCCACAAGCAACTACGTACTTCCCTAGCCAAGAACTCTCCATTTGATCCCATCTAGGTGAAAATCACTATACATCCTATGCTCCTCATGCCAGTAGAAAATATACATCTCTAACCGTGGTAGAAACCATCAAGAACTCCCCGAATTCTATTGGCAGAAAACTAAACCGTCAGAACTGAATCCTTCTAACTCAACCAAGCTACGGAGGCCACTAAACCCAAGAGCATTGCCGTGAAACACTTGTATACTCTCATTACCTCATAAGCACCCAAAGAGCTAATCATATCCTTACCATGCCGATCCGGCCTACTACCAAGTTATCCCATCTATCCGAGTTTCCTTCTGATTTACCTTCAACTTGATACTTCTTCTTGTTATAACACCACAGTTCCTAAACCTAGACTCACCACACGAGACCCAAACATAAAACCACACCGTCTAAGGCTCCTAAGCCGCTGGATACTCTCTTAAATATTTCCCAATCGCGCCACATTCAAAATACCTGCCCTGAAGGGACTTCCTGCGAATCCAATGTCATTACCTTTACCTTCCTGATACTGTTATATAGAACCCCATAATGATGTAGAAATACTACTAGTCTTGACACCTTCCAGTGCAACCTTAGTTTCTAGCAACACATACAACTTGGAAATCTCCAATTATTACATGTAAAATCTTGAACCCATTAGAACCATTCTCGAGAGTTATCCACTCTACTCAAACCGCAATTAGACTGATTAAATAAACCAAACAACCTGTGCCTCATTAGCACTCCAACACCGCAGAGTGTAACTTCACCTTAATGCAACCAAGCAACTTCCTGTTCTAGGCACCGTACATCCTTTACTACTAACAACTCAAGTCATTCCACGATTCTCATACACCCATAAAGAATGACATAACCTTTATTGAAATTTCCTTTACTGGAGCCATCCCCGGCCCCAACCTCCGTAAACCATAACTGATTCACAAATATGCCTCCAACTGGAACCATCATAGCACATAACCGTGCAACCAACTAATCATTAGCAGACTCCCCCCACTTGGCACGAAGCCATAGATCAAAACATACAATAACTCATAATGAATATACTCTATTACTGCCATAATACCGTAGTGAGATTGAACTAATTCCTCATAAGCTAGTGCAACATAGATCATCTAGTAGTTCAAATCTTCTGCAATTCTCGCATTCACCCTCGTAACAGTCAAGCCCACTCTCTTATGCGATCAAAATTCAAATTGTAACACACATATTCACCGGTAAAGGAGATCTTCCAACAACAACATAAGGATCGCACAAACTTCAGAACACTCCGCAGGAGATAACCCATATGCTTAGCCTCAAACTAACATCTCTTTATAACCTTCCACCATGATAAACATTACGCAGTCATTTTATCTTCCTGAGTCTGAACTCATATCACAACGTGAAATTTACTTCACTTCCCAACTTGGCAACATGAAAAGATCCTTCATGACACCCACAACTCGGGGCTATACATCAGATCAGGATGGAAATCAAGCACCAGATAGTTCTTGCTACCCCAAAGAAGACCCTTCTCGTCTCATTCAATTCATTTAAACACATCTCGCAGTCACATCACACTCATCACGTAACTATTCGGTCATCACTTCCCTTAATAGGGACACAATCGAACATATAGATCCAAAAACACGCGCTCGCGCAATCAACAACTTAGGGCTCAAGCTATAGGAAAAATCCGGCCACAAGTCCTCCAAAATGGCCCAACATCAACACACAGAGATCACATCTCTCCCATCGATCAGGGAATCACAAGCCATCGATGCATATCTGATACTGAGCGCTCATGCGCGCATACGAATGCGTGGAAGGAATTCAAGGAGTTACATTTCAAGCTGAATCAAGGACGCACCATAAGAGTTCAAGAATGTGAAGTTTTTCCTAAAGGTTCTGCAGCCTCTCGAGGATAAATACAGACGTCTCTGTACCGATCCGCAAGACTCCACCAAACCTGCTCATGACTCGTGAGACCTATGTAACCTAGGCTCTGATACCAACTTGTCACGACCCTAAACCTGGACCCGGTCGTGATGGCGCCTCTCGTGAACACAAGGCCAGCCGACACACTCCCTCTTCATTCTTAAGCAATTAAATAATAGAACTAAGTCTAAATCATAATAATAATCCCAAAATAAGGTAGATAATACTATTGCGGAATAGACATAGCCCTACATCGGGGTGTCAAAAGTCACGAGCATCTACTGAGGTCTAAATACAACGGAAAATTCTGAAAATGCACTAAATACAGTCTAATGAAATCAAGAGGGAGAAAAGCAGTGTTGCGGACGTCGAGCAGCTACCTTGCTAAACTCCGATGACTCTGCCTCTGAGCAATCAATACCCACTACCGGGTCTAGAAATACTTGAATCCGCACACAAGGTGCAGGGAGTAAAGTGAGTACTCCAACTCAGTGAGTAATAATAATAAATGCAGACTGAGTAATAAGAAATCGGGTAAAGGCAAATCAACAGGCTATAAAGAAGCAGTAAAAGCTAGTAAAAGCAGTGAAACAGTGAAAATATGTAGTGTCACTTTAGTTCAATTTAAACTTCTTCAAAATGCCTTTTTAACAGTTCAACAAGTGAATGACAGGCAACTATAAAAGATAAACACGTAAGGAACCGCCCCTCGGGCACAATAACAATAGAATCAGCCCCTCGGGCACAATACCAATAGAAGCAGCCCCTCGGTCAAACACATGGAACAGTACCAGCCCCTCGTGCACAATATCAATAGAATCAGCCCCTCAGGCATAATACTAACAGAAGCAGCCCCTCGGGCAAACACATGGAACAGTACCAGCCCCTCGAGCATAATAACAGCAGAATCAGTCCCTCGGGCAATAACATAGAACAATACCAGCCCCTCGAGCTATATCTCATATCACAATGGGTACCCGCACTCACAGGGGTGTACAGACTCCTGGAGGGGCCCCTTACGGCCCAAGCGCAATAACAAGCCATCTCGTGGCGTAAACAATCCGGCCCTCGGCCTCTCATAATAAACAGAATCGTCACTCTGGGTACCCGCACTCACAGGGGGTGTACAGACTCCTGGAGGGGCCCCTTACGGCCCAAGCGCAATATCAATCCATCTCGTGGCATAATCACATAGGCTCTCCGCCTCATATCAACAAGCCACCTCGTGGCGTACAAAATCTCAGTACCTCGGCCTCAGAATCAAAGAGCCACCTCGTGGCGTACAATATCTCAGGCCCTCGGCCTTACTCAGTCAGAATCTCATGAGCCACTCGGGCAACAGTAAAACATGATGCTCAACCCAATTATCATTTAATAATATCATTAAATGTATTTAAACAGAGTAAGCATGACTGAGTTATGAAAACAGTGATATATAACATGACTGAGTACAATTATAAAGTCAAAAATAGTGAGGAAATATCAGTAAAAATCCCCTAAGGGTCCAAATAGTTGGCACAAGGCCCAAATATGGCATTCAGCCCAAAACATAATGATAACAAATACTTTTCAATCAAATACGCGGTAAAACAATCATTCGGGATGGACTAAGTCAAAATCCCCAACAGTGCACGACCCCACGCTCGTCATCTAGCGTGTGCGTCACCTCAATATAGCACCACGATGTGCAAATACGGGGTTTCATACCCTCAGGACAACATTTAAAATCATTACTCACTTCCATCCGGTCCAAACTCTAGCCCGCGATGCCTTTGCCCTCACGAATCAACCTCCGGATGCTCCAAATCTAGCCACAATCAGTACAAAATCATTAAAATATGCTAAGGGAACAAAGCCCACTCGAAAATATCCAATTTGCATCAAAAATCTCGAAATTGCTCAAACCCGGCCCCCGGGCCCACGTCTCGGAATCCGAAAAAAATTACATCAATAAAATCCTCATCCTCTCGTGATTCTATACACATCAAGAACATCAAAATCGGACCTCAAATGGCCCCTCAAATCCCAAATTCTAGGTCTCCAAATACAAGCCCTAGTTCTTCAATACTAGGCTTAAATTCCATGATTTATTAGGTAGAATTCACATAAGAATCGAGTATAGAGTCCAAAAATATTACCTCCAAGTCTTCCCCCTTGATTCTCTCTTCAATTCCCTTCAAGAAGCTTCAAAATCGCCCAAAAATGGAGGAACTTAGCCTCAAAATCGCGGAAATGAGCTTTTAAAACATTCTGCCCAGCACTTAAAATTCCTTAATCGCGATCGCGGGACCCTCATCGCGATCGCGAAGCACAAACTTCCCAGACCCTAAATTTACTCTACGCGAATGGGGATAAACCCACGTGAACGTGAAGCACAGCAAACTCAACAGGTTGCGAACGTGACCTCCACTACGCGAACGCGTAGAACAAAAGCATTGGGGACCCAGCTATCCCCTTTCCTCTATGCGAACGCGACAAGAAACTCGCGATCGCGATGACCATAGACCACACACCTTCGCGATCGCGGAACCATCTTCATGAACGCGAAGGCCAATTCCACAGCCTCACACCTTAACCCTTCGCGAACGCGGGACATGCATCGCGAACGCGAAGGTCAAAAACCTGCAACACCAACAGCAGAAATTCTGCAATTTTTCACAACATGAAATGGTCCGATTGACCACTCGAAACTCACCCGAGGCCCTCGGGACCTCAACCAAACATTCCAACATATCCCATAACATCATTCAAACTTGTTCCAACCTTCGGAACGCTCAAAACAACATTAAAACACCAAATTTGCATCGGATTCAAGCCTAAGAATTCCAAAATCTTCTAAATTACGCTGTTGATCAAAAAGTCTATCAAACCTCGTCCGAATGACCTGAAATTTTGCACACACGTCAAAAATGACACAACGGATCTACTTCAACTTCCGGAATTCCATTCTGACCCTTATATCAAAATCTCACTTATCAACCGGAAAACGCCAAAATCTCAATTTCGCCAATTCAAGCCTAAACCTTCCACGGACCTCCAAAATGCATTCTGATCACGCTCCTAAGTCCCAAATCACCTAACGGAGCTAACCAAATCATAAAAATTCCAATCCGAGATAATATACAAACAAATCAAAACTTGGTCAAACCTTTCATGTTTCAAGCTTCAAATTGAGAACTGTTCTTCCAAATTCATTCTGATTACCCTGAAAACCAAAACCAACGATTTACATAAGTCATAATGCATAATACGGGGCTAGACATTCCCGAGAACTAGCGAGCGAGGTGCAAAAGCTCAAAACGACTGGTCGGGTCGTTACAATTTGCTGAAGTTTTTATTTGTAATTGTTGAACTTAAGCATTCTAGTAGCTGAGTCTTGTGATGCTAAAGTTATTTAGTTCATTTGTAAAAACTTCAGCACTAAATAAGCTGAAGTTTTTGAAAAAGCTTCTACCAGGATACTCAATTTCAAATACCTAACCACTTCTAACAGTCATCTAACTTATTGCTACATCATTTG
>NC_031989.1:81600684-81601027 GCF_001879085.1 Nicotiana attenuata
TAAGCTTTTTAAAAAACTTCAGCAGAAGATGCTGAAGTTGTTTAGTTCATTTATAAAAACTTCAGCCTAAATAAGTAAGCTGAAGTTTTTTTGTCCTGGATACATTAGTTTGTCATAAAGCTTTTTCAAAAACTTCAGCAGAAGATGTTGAAGTTATTTAGTTCATTTGTAAAAACTTCAGCCTAAATAAGTAAGCTGAAGTTTTTTTGTCCTGGATACATTAGTTTGTCATAAAGCTTTTTCAAAAACTTCAGCAGAAGATGTTGAAGTTATTTAGTTCATTTATAAAAACTTCAGCCTAAATAAGTAAGCTGAAGTTTTTTTGTCCTGGATACATTAGTTT
>NC_031989.1:81601137-81640375 GCF_001879085.1 Nicotiana attenuata
TTTTTTGTCCTGGATAAGCTTTTTCAAAAACTTCAGCAGAAGATGCTGAAGTTATTTAGTTCATTTGTAAAAACTTCAGCACTATATAAGCTGATGTTTTTGAAAAAGCTTTCTAACATACTAGGTAAATAATCACCTTATTCTTTCATAGTGTATTACTACTATAAAATAATCAGATTGCCAACAGTATCTAAATCATAAATTTTAGAAACAATAAATGTGAAAAGAACAGAATTATCATGAAAAGAATCACTAAGTGTGACCTTAAACTTCCCGTACGTGGAAATATTCACAAATTATTGTCTACTAACTTACGTAATTATTTATAATTTGTTTTTAAATAATCTGATAAACATACTTATGGTAATCATCCCATGAACTGAAGTTTCCTAGCAGCACCAACAACAACAGAAGAAAGAAGAAGAAGAAAATGAAGGATGAGAAGGAGGAGGAGAAAGGGGCTGAAGTTGTTTAAAAAGTGGTTACAAGTTAAAACTTTTTAAAAAAATGGGTATAGGTTAAACGGGGGCGACCAAATAGGGCGCCCCGCGCAATTTTTACCGTTTTATCCCGTTAAGGGTCCAACAACGGAGTTAGAATTTGAAGTTTATGGTTCAGAATTTTATTATTTTTAAGTTAATTAGTTTTAAATTAATAGTTTATACATATTCAATAAAATTTTAAGTGAAAGACAGTAGCCGAATATGACCCTGTATAGCCGCTCTCAAAATAATAGCCGAAAAAATAATATATTCTTGTATTTTATATACAAAAAGTCAAAAATAATACAAATTCTAAACACTTTTTCAATACCGAATGTAAATAGTTTATGACACGGGCTAAAAATGAAAAAGCTCTATTTGTATCAACCTTAGCAACTAGTGATGGACTCATCATGAGCCGGTCCGCATTTGATGGGCAAAAGCTTAAGGATTATAGTAATAGGCCAGTTTCAGTGCCTTTGGGCCCAAATCAGTATCGGTTATTGGGCCTTCGACAAATTAGCCCTCAATGAACGAAAATTGGTCATCAAGACCAAATCATCAGTTGCTCCTCGTCTTGCTGCCCTCATTGTAGAAAGATTGCTGCTTTTCAAGAATATTGTAACGACCCGACCGGTCGTTTTGAGATCTAGCGCGTCGCTCAGTAGTTTGGGGCCATGAGCAGCTTTACTTCAGGTATTATGACTTGTACGCATGGTCGGAATTGAATTTTGGGGAATTCGGAGTTGATTTGGAAAGGAAATTCTCATTTCGGAAGCTTTAAGTTGAAAGAATTGACTAAGATTGGATTTCAGAGTAAACGACCTTGGAATCGGGATCTGAAGGTTCCAGTAGGTTTGTATGATGATTTCAGACTTGGGCGTATGCCCGGATCGGGTTTTGGATGACCCGAGAACGTTTTGGCGCCTATTGTGGAAGTTAGCATTTTGGAAGAAATTTCATAAGTTTGGGTTGAAGTGCATTTTAGTGTTATCGATGTCTGTTTGGGATTCCGAGTCTGGGAGTAGCTCCGTATGGTGATTCTGGAGTTGGGAGCATGATCGGAAGTGAATTCGGAGGTCCGTAGATCATTTTGAAGTCAATTGGCTAAAGATAGAAATTTGAAGGTTTTTGAGAAGTTTGACCGAGAGTTTGACTTTTTGATATCGCGGTCGGATTGCAATTCCGAAAGTTAGATCAGGTCCATAATGTCGAATATGACTTGTGTGCAAAATTTGAGGTCAATCGGACGTGATTTGACGGGTTTCGGCATCGAATGTAGAAGTTTGAAATTTCAAAGTTCATAAAGTTTGGATTGGAGTACGATTCATGATTTTGACATTGTTTGATGTGATTTGAGGCCTCGAGCGAGTTCGTATCATGTTTTGGGACATGTTGGTATAATTGGTTAAGATCCCGAGGGTCTCGGGTGGATTTCGGGAGGTTAACGGAATGAATTTCGGACCAAAGAGTTGCTAAAATTTTCTGCAGAAAGCTATTTTGACAGCAACTAGTGCAATCGTGGAGCTGAATTCGGAAGCTTATATCTCGAAATCTATAAGGACTCTGAAAATTTGCAAAATATTAAAGTTGTTTCCCTTGCATTCTAGTTTCCATAAAGTTAAACCATTCATGATTTGGACATTTTATCAGAAAGTTATGATCGATTGAAGATGGCTGGTGGAGCAGTTTCGACAGAATTTTCTGTTGCATGGAGCCGACTTTAGAAGCTCATATCCTGGAATATATAAAGAGTTATATGGTGTGCAACCTATCAAATGAAAGATCTTTGAGTCTAGTTTCTAAATCTTTAGACCGTTTGTTATTTAGATATTTTCACAAGGAGTTATAGGCGTTTTAACAGAAGGTGTACAACAGGGAAAAATTATAATAGGATGTACAACCTGCACAGCGCAAGGTACAACTCGATGATGCCTGGGCAGATTGTTTTAAACACGAGTTTTGGCCCATTTCTTTCTTTTGGCTTGGACGATTTTGGAGAGCTCGAGGAGGGATTTTCACCAAGCAACACTAGGTAAGTGATTTCTTTCTATTTTTGAGTTAAATATGTGATCTTACATGGATTTAGACATGGAAAATTAGTATAAATATGGGATTTTTGGGGAAGACCTAGAATTTGGAATTTTGGACTTTTATCTTGAATTTGAGGTTAGGCTTGGCACTTACTGAGTACCGCTATGGTGTACTCATGCCCTTTCTGCGCATATTTTTCATGTGTAGATCTAGGTACCTCTACTCAGACTTACCATCCTTGAGGCGAGGCGATCTTTTGGAGACTTCGAGGTATATCTGCCGCGTCCGCAGACCAAAGAGTCACTCTCTATTCTCTCTTGTAGTTACAGCCCTTCTGTATTTACTTTGTTTAGACATTCTGGAGTTAGAACTCCATGTAGTATTCTTAGCTTGTGATTCATAGGTTTTCGGGTTTTGGGAATATGTATTAGTTTTTGAGAGTTAACGTTGTGTATGCCTAGCGGCACTTTTAAACGTTGTTTTACTACTCTATCTCTGTTTAACTTGTTCCTTCCACAATTTGGTTTATTTTTCGCATTTTAGGCTTACCTAGTCGAAGAGACTAGGTGCCGTCACGATGGTTCAGGGAGGGCGAACCGGGGTCGTGACAAGTTGGTATCAGAGCTCTAGGTTCATAGGAGTCATGAATCACAAGTCGGTTTATTAGAGTCTCGCTGATCGGTACAGAGACGTCTGTACTTATCTACGAGAGGCTATGTATCTGTTAGGAGTACTTCCCTTCTTGATTTCCTCATCGTGCGACTTGATTCCTTGAGGCTTATGCCTTTGTTTCCTTCCTACTCAATCTTACGCGACGCGAACCGCTTGTTATAAATCGAGAATTGAAGAATTGTAATGGTACTGCAGATGTGGTGCAGGATGTTTCTCCTGGTATAGTTGGGTGAGCTATTGTCGTCGCCTTGCGAAAAGATTTTTCTATCGTTTCGGCTCGAAAGTTGTGCTTCTAAGAGCTGGGAGACTATGCACAGGTTGCTATGATGCTCGCGATTGGTTATCGCACAGTATTGACTTGATGGTAGGAGACTTGCCTATGTGTTGGAGCGGTGAATGAGTTGAAAGGAAATCTACTCAGTGCACGATTCAGAGATATGATATTTCACTTCCGGCGGAGGAAAAGCAATTAGCCTATGAATGTCCAAATTTGGGGTGATGGAGTAACGAGACTTGGTAATTTTGAGCGTGGTGGAATTTTTATTTGCGATGTAGTGTCGTCGTCCTCGATTGTATGTGTTAAGTTCGCCAGTGTTATGGTCTTCTGCAATTCGCCCTTGGGGTAGGATATTGTGAAATAATATTGGAGAAAACAACTGTTGGATATCGCGGGTGCGGTGGTTCAGGATTGAATCGGTGTTTCTAATGTCGACGGCTCGAGAAAGATGATCTCCGGAAAGGTTTAAAGTTAGTAGCGATTTGTGGGTTCAAGTGCTACGAAGATAGATTTTATTGAGGCAATAACTGAGCAGCAAAGGATGAGGAAGGACATGTGGGGAGTGTCAGGCGGTGGTTATAATTTCTAGAAGGCCAGGTATAAGAAGCAAAGGTCGAGTGGTCGATTAGAGGGGTGAGTTCCGCCAAGTGGGAGAGTGGCAGAGTTGCATATGGGCTTTGTGTTAGGATGACCACGCACCTTAAGGAGAGTTTGGAATGACTTGGTAATTTTAGTGATTGATGATTGGGGTCTACGGATCTAATTTGAAGTATGGGCTATAATGCGGCAGAAGATTTGATATAATGGAAAGGAGCTACTTGAAATGAAGAAGGATACAACGTAACTTTGAATTGGAAGGATGTTGCCGCACATTTAATTGATGTCCACGAGGGGTGAATGGACTTGTACAGCTAGAGAGTGAGCTCGGACTTAGGATGGGTTATTGATGTCGTAGTGATTGTACCCCGTGCAGCAGCGTTGGAAGATATCAGCACGTAAATTCCACAGGCGGGTTATCTCTGGTGAACAGATCGGCGGTCGCATGGTTGGCAAAGCTTCTGCGAAGAATTCTATTGGTTATACAGCAAAAGACGGGTCGTGGGAATGTGGTTGATGATTCAGAGTATAAAAAAGGGTTTTACAGAAAGATTCCGAGAATTATGGCGGTTGATTGCGCAAGGTTATGTCAATAAGAGATAAAGAATCCTGATGAATTTCAGAGTTGTGTAATAGTGGCTTCAAGCTAAGTGGTAATTTGAGCAAAGGAATTGTTAAAGGTATGCTATGGTTGGCCTTATTGGCTCATGTTCAGACTTGGGGAAGGATTCAGAATTTATGCCTTGTATAGATGTGGGTTTCAAGGGAAGTGATTCTGCCGGGTGCTTCGTCGAGAGGGTATTCATGTGCTAGAAGATGCATGGAGTTGATTATATTCGGGGCCAAGTCAGAGCGGGTGGCTCTCAACAATGGTCCTAGTAGATTCAAAGGGGCAAAGCATGGTGCCTAATGATTGCGAGCCTATAGGTACGGTTAAGAATCAAGCTTTGTAGCAGCTTATGAGAAGAGGCGCAGAATGTTCTATGATGTTTTGACTTGCAGTGTAGCATTTGGGAGGTATCAAATGGCTCGTGGGATTTGAGACAGCATGGTCTCGTGATTCAAGGTCACTCGGGATGAGTGCGGATGGAGTGTGTTATGTGTTGAATGGAGTTATTATTATTTCTAAGGCAATCAAGAATTAGTTTGGAAGAAGATAGATTGGTTAGCCATAGTTGAATTGGCATATTGGTGGTAGTGATCAGTTCCTTCAACGTGATTAAGTTATGCAAGTGATTTGTGACGGCACGTGTGAGGCTTGTCGACCGCCGTAATTGATGTTATTCAGAAGTATTCCACTGTTATGGCCTGTCATGTGTAGGCGGATCCCGGAAGGGCTATGGTGGCTTAGACCACTACTTGGAGATTTGCATATTCTACGGTTATGGAAATCACCTGTGTGTTGCTATGGTTCTCCTGAAGTGAGTTAAGTGAAAAGTTTTATATGATGAAGTGTTAATCTATTAGTGGTTACGGAGTTATGATGAAAATCGTGTTCTATCGTATATTGGCATGTTGGATGCAGTGAATGGTATGGAATTTGAAGTGAGGATCAAAGTTGCAGTTTGGTGTTGACAAGCATGTCACGAGCTTGGATAAGCAGTAAAGGAGTTTTGATTTTAAAGTAAGTGGGTATCGTCTTCAGCGTCACCTGTGATCGGTGTTTTGTGAAAAAGGCCTTGCACCCTGGTTATGGATTCTTGAACGCTTTCTCAGCGTTAGTGCGGCTGGTGGTATGGATACGCACACTTGTTGTCTATTATGGAAGGTCGTGGGAGCGTGCCCCACAGGAAGATTGTATAAGCGTGGCATGTAGTCACCTGATTGATTGAAGATTTAAACCAAGGATGAAGACGGTGGTGATATCATTAATTTGAGAATTTATGCTTGGAGGGCACTCGACTTATTGGGTTGTGGACCGTGGAGGATTGCCCCGGTTATGATGGTAGTTCTCATGTGTTATGAGAAAAAAAGAGTTATTATGGACCTTCGAAAGGTTATTAGCCTAGTTCAGTGTGATCAGAATCAGCTTGAGGTCTGTGAATGGATCTAAATGTGAATATGGGCTCTATATCAGGCCAGATGTGTTCATTTCAGCAATGCGCTCCTTTGGGCAAGTAGTCGAGGTACTATTTCGTCGTCAACTATTTCATGTAATGATATATTGCGCCATATGAGTTGTGAGACAGCTTAGTGAATTTCTTATGTGTTGAGGTTCCGCGTAGAGATGATGTTATATGAGCAGGATGGATCTCGAGATTCAGATCGTATATCGCACCTCAGTTGTGCTTGAGTTTTGTAGCCTATGGCACTATATGTCTTCCCAGGGATGGTATTATGCACTTAGCGTGCTTGTGACCGATATTCGGTATTTTGTTGTAATGAGCAATTTAGCTCGATGTATATCTCCTTATGAGAATTCTATGTGTGGATCCGGTGGCACGCCGCCATGGGTATGTTATTTGGATCGGGTTGTACGCCGCAACAGTGTGATGTTGAGTACAGTTTTCTATATGCTATTTTTGTATGCCTTGCTTCCTATTTTCTAAGGAAAGTCCATATTAGTGCGTGAGTTGAGTAGTTCCTTCTAGAGTTCATTTTCCTTTTGTCACGTTCGAGTTCATAGCCTATTGGCACATTGTGGCATCATATGAGACTTTTGATCATGTCCCGGGTGGCTTATTGCATGAGCGGTTCATACTGGGTGAGATGAGATCATTGGATTTAGGATCAGTGCAATCTGATTATATGAAGTATATTAAGGAGCTAAGACCATTATTTGGTTCAGAATGAGGTGATGGTTCTTGTCAGGAGTATAGACCCAATGATTTGTTGATTCGGCAGTTGGGTATGAATTTCTACAACCTCTTCCGTCTTGGCGGTATTGTAAGAGTTAGAGCAAGACCTATGTAGGTCATGAGGTGCAATGGAAGCATCAGATTCGTGGAATTTCGACTAATTTGATCAGAGAATGTTATTTTGGTCCTGTGAGTAAAGTGGTGCAAGGTGTGAATTCAGCTAAGGTATGCAGTCATGTTTTGGTGCTGCGGGTAGTTATTGATACGGTGAGCGTATGTTGGAACAGGCCTGGTAGAGAATTCCGGATGTAGGAATTGGGCTCTAAGGCTTATTTGCTTAAGTGAAAAAGGATATCTTTAGATTGATCGAGCTAGGGTACCCAACTGAGTTGTGGTAGCATGGGTAGGTGCTTGAGGTGTTAAACAGTGATTTCAGACAACCCCAACACAATTCTTAGCACGTTCGAGGACGAACGTATGTTTAAGTGGAGAGAATGTAACGACCCGACCGGTCGTTTTGAGCTCTAGCGCGTCGCTCAATAGTTTGGGGCCATGAGCAGCTTCACTTCAGGTATTATGACTTGTACACATGGTCGGAATTGAATTTCGGGGAATTCGGAGTTGATTTGGAAAGGGAATTCTCATTTCGGAAGCTTTAAGTTGAAAGAATTGACTAAGATTGGATTTCAGAGTAAACGACCTCGGAATCGGGATCTGAAGGTTCCAGTAGGTTTGTATGATGATTTTGGACTTGGGCGTATGTCCGGATCAGGTTTTGGATGACCCGGGAGCGTTTTGGCGCCTATTGTGGAAGTTAGCATTTTGGAAGAAATTTCATAAGTTTGGGTTGAAGTGCATTTTAGTGTTATCGATGTCCGTTTGGGATTCTGAGTCTGGGAGTAGCTCCGTATGGTGATTCTAGTTGGGAGCGCGATCGAAAGTGAATTTGGAGGTCCGTAGGTCATTTTGATGTTATTTGGCTAAAGATAGAAATTTGAAGGTTTTTGAGAAGTTTGACCGAGAGTTTGACTTTTTGATATCGGGGTCGGATTCCAATTCCGAAAGTTGGAGCAGGCCCATAATGTCGAATATGACTTGTGTGCAGAATTTGAGGTCAATCGGACGTGATTTGACGAGTTTCGGCATCGAATGTAGTAGTTTGAAATTTCAAAGTTCATAAAGTTTGGATTGGAGTACGATTCATGATTTCGACGTTGTTTGATGTGATTTGAGGCCTCGAGCGAGTTCGTATCATGTTTTGGGACATGTTGGTATAATTGGTTAAGATCCCGAGGGCCTCGGGTGGATTTCGGGAGGTTAACGAAATGAATTTCGGACCAAAGAGTTGCTGAAATTTTCTGCAGAAAGCTGTTTTGACAGCAACTAGTGCAATCGCGGAGCTGAATTTGGAAGCTTATATCTTGAAATCTATAAGGAATCTGAAAATTTGCATAACATAAAAGTTGCTTCCCTTGCATTCTAGTTTCCAGAAAGTTAAACGATTCATGATTTGGACATTTTATCAGAATGTTATGATCGATTGAAGATGGCTGGTGGAGCAATTTCGACAGAATTTTCTGATGCATGGAGCCGACTTTAGAAGCTCATATCTCGGATTATATAAAGAGTTATATGGTGTGCAACCTATCAGATGAAAGATTTTCGAGTCTAATTTCTAATTCTTCAATACGTTTGTCATTTGGGTATTTCCACAAGGAGTTATGGGCGTTTTAACAGAAGGTGTACAACAGGGGGAAATTGTAATAGGATGTACAACCTGCACAGCGCAAGGTACAACTCGATGAAGCCTGGGCAGATTGTTTTAAACACGAGTTTTGGCCCATTTCTTTCATTTCTTTCATTTGGCTTGGACGATTTTGGAGAGCTCAAGGAGGGATTTTCACCAAGCAACACTAGGTGAGTGATTTCTTCCTATTTTTAAGTTAAATATGTAATCTTACATGGATTTAGACATGGAAAATCAGTATAAATTTGGAATTTTTTGGGAAGACCTAGAATTTGGAATTTTGGATTTTTACCTTGAATTTAAGCATGAAAATTAGAGCAAATTGTATATTTGAGTTAGTAAAGCTATGGGTAGAATTTATCTTCGAGAAATTTCGGAATCCGAGACGTGGGCCCGATGGGCGTTTTGATTATTTTACCTAATTTCGCGTATTTGCTTAGAGTTTATTTGTAGAATCAGTTACTTGAAGTATTATTTACATTATGCAATTGAATTTAATAGATTTGGGCCATTTGGAGTCGAGTACTCGTGGCAAGAGCGTGGTTTCGGGTTGATTTTGAGCTGGTTCGAGGTAAGTGGCTTGCCTAACCTTGTGTGGGGGACCTTCCCCTTAGATTGGTATATTTGTTAATTGAAATGCCTTGTACGTAAGGTGACGAGTGCGTACTTGTGCTAATTATTGAAAAATCTGGTTTCCATTAAGAACTTAGAATTTGTTGTTTTCCTTTCCTATTTACATTACTTGCAAGTTAAGCCTGTTATTAGCTTAGGAAAGTATGTCTAATTGATTTAACTGTGTATTTGCTCTACTGTCCTAATTGAATTATGGGCAGCATGCTAGGTTAGAAATACCTACTTTATCTTGGTGTGAAATTGATTGATTTGGATATCTTGTTGCTGCTGTGTATTTATTTTGGGATTACGGGACAGTATCTCGGGAGCTCCCCTGTATGTTTACTTTGGGACTACGGATTGGTATTCCGGGAGATCCCCCTGCACTATTACATTGGAACTACGGGATTGCATTCGGTAGATTCCCCAGTACTGAGTATTTTTTTTATTTGGGACTACAGACTTGTATTCTGGGAGATCCCCTGCACGTTTATGAGTTGGACTACGGGATTGCACCCGGGAGATCCACCGGATATTATATTTTGGGACTATAGGACGTTATCCTGGGATATCCCCCGGTTGTTATCTTTGCGTTGATCTGTATTTGTTTACCGTGATCACTTGTTTTCTGTTTCTTTACATCTTGTGTTGCTCCTACTGCTGCGCTCATTTATATTGTTCTGTTTTACACTGTCGAACTTATATTATATTTAATCTCAGTAGGGCCCTGACCTTCCTCTTCACTACCCGACCGAGGTTAGGCTTGGCACTTACTGAGTACCGCTGTGGTGTACTCATGCATTTCCTGCGCATGTTTTTCATGTGCAGATCCAGGTACCTCTACTCAGACTTACCATCCTTGAGGCGAGGCGATCTTTCAGAGACTTCGAGGTATATCTGCCGAGTCCGCAGACCGAAGAGTCTCTCTCTATTCTCTCTTGTAGTTACAGCCCTTCTGTATTTACTTTGTTTAGACATTCTGGAGTTAGAACACTATGTAGTATTCTTAGCTTATGATTCATGGGTTTCCGGGTTTTGGGAATATGTATTAGTTTTTGAGAGTTAACGTTGTGTATGCCGAGCGGCACTTTTAAACGTTGTTTTACTACTCTATCTCTGTTTAACTTGTTCCTTCCGCAATTTGATTTATTTTTCGCATTTTAGGCTTACCTAGTCGAAGAGACTAGGTGCCGTCACGATGGTTCACGGAGGGCGAACCGGGGTCGTGACAAATATCAGTTGTTGTTGTCCCTGTAAGAAATTTACTGTAAGAATTTGTTGACCTAGTACATTGCATTTGTACTCCGCAATTCACTTTATGCGCTTTCTGCTACGTTAATTGTTTACAAATATATTTGAGGGACTTATTATCGTCTATTGAGTTAATTCTGCTTTATTTGGCTTTGTATTAACGAGAGAAAAAATTTATCGTATTGACACACTCAATCTTACCTCAACCAAATTTTCGAAAATGTTAAAATTTGAAATCTTTTATTAATATTTATATAAAAATAAATTTAGATATATTATATAATAATATATTAGTTCTTTATATTAAATATTTGGGGGCCTAAGGCAAGGGCTTCACCCTAAGCCGTCCTTGTATGTCACTTTGTGAATAAACTGAAGAGAGATTTTCATAAAGCACTATCTTTTAGTGGTAATTAGCTATCTATAGATACCATTTGCTATATTACGGATTGTAGATACGTTTTCTGTTGTTATTAGATGTATTAGATGTATTTAAGCTAATGTATTCATGAATACAGTAGCAAAAATATGCGTGAATCAGGGAAGTCCAGCTAATCAGTTGTTGTATCCGAGTGTATTCGACTGTATTTATGGCGTGAAACATGGGATTACAGCTGGACAGATTATTGTATTCGACTGTATTCACGGCGTGAAACAGGGGGTTATACTGTTTTTAAACGGAAAGTGAATCAATTAACATAATAGACTCCTAATATAACTCAACAAACTCAATTATAATACACAAATTTTGTATTTCCAGTTATAAAAAGGATTCTCAACCGAAAAGTACCCCAAAAGCATAGCAATCTTCAGAGAAATTACACAATACATCTGAATACATAAATTATATTAATCATAAAAACATTTGAATACATTCATGGCATATAGCGAGACAATGAATACAATGAAATAGATAGAATACAGCAGGGTACATTGAAATACAATGAAAAAAAAGACAGTGAATACAATGAAATACATGGAATACAGCGAGATACATTGAATTACAATGAAAAAAAGACAATGAATACAATGAAATACATGAAAATACAGCGCGATACGTTGAAAATATATTGAAATATATTAACAGAAAATCAAGTTGCTCAGCCCCAAACTCCGTCGTCTTTGTTCAAGAACAAACCCTAATTTTCGGCGAATCCGCCGTCGAGCAAAAACCCTGAACACTGCATGTCTTTTTGTAAGTGGTATGTAACTTATACAACGTCCATCGCACGTATTTGTATTGCAGGAGAACTATATTGCTGTTTTCTACCTAAAACTCCTTCATCAACATATAGTCCTCTCCAGACGAAAGACCCGTGAAGCACATAGGGATTGACCAAATTTTGGGTTGCACAAAATTGAGGGGAAAAGTCAGAGAAGTTTTTATGGTATACCAGGCAAAATCACCCTTTGTGACTAATGGTAGGTGATGTGGGTTAGAGAAATTTTGAGATTGAGCATCGTGTTTTCAGGGGATGAGGGAAGAGAATGGCATGTATCAAAGTAGAGAGAGAAATAAAATAGTGTAACTGAATAGCGTATTTTGTGGCTTAGGGGTAGGAGGTAACCAAAATTAGATATTTTGCTATAAACATTAAAGGTATCTATAGAATATAATTTTTTTAAATGGTATTTATTTAAAATAAATAAGGTGTTAACCTTTTCTATAGGAAGTAAAAATTACTAAACTGAACATGCATTGAAATATCTGGGGTTTCTTATTTTAAGCCCTGTCTATGCTAGATGAGGGTGTTTTTTCCAACTGGATTGTCTATACATGATTACATGAGCTCAGTATTATCAATTGCCATATTTAACTGGTTTTAACGTCTAGTTTTTATAAGATTATAGTTTTAGTATTTAAGTGAAAAAGTATTTCAAAACAGGTATTTCGTTCTCCGGTTGAAAACTTGGCTTTGTTGGGCACTAGTCCTTGTGTTTTGTATTTATTTTTACTTGTATCTGTCACTTTTTGAATAAACTGAGCCTGTATTGAAAAATGTATTTTTTTTTTGTTGCTTTAAGCCCTGTCTATGCTGAATAAGGGTGTTGTTTCGTCTGGACTGACCTTGTATTAAGGGTATCTAACGGGTGGGCCGGGCCGGGCTGGGTAGAAAAAAGTTGAAACAATCCAGATTTCAAACCAGGCCGGTTAAGGGTTAGTGGTTACCGGGCTTAACGGGTTCGGGTTCATCCGAGTAAAAAATGAACCGTAAGGGTTACGGGTCCAAGAGGCCGGGCTGGGCCGGGTTAGTTTTTTTTTTGTATGTGTATAATTATTGTAATTTATATCCGTGTCAATTGCTAATTAAGATGTCCAAGAGATTCCATTTATATATCATAAAGTAAATTTACAGTTTCTAGACCATATAGGAAATCAGCTAGAAAGATGAGTTTTGTTTTTAGAAATCATTTGAGTGATGAAAATAACATTTTGCAGATAGAATTAAACATCGAATAACTATTGCATTTAACATAGATTTATTAAGTTAAAACATGGTAACAATTCCTTTTTAAGTAAAAATAAAACCTCAGACAGGTTAAGAAGATTAAGCTGGGGAAGCAATTGAAATAAAAGGTAACGATTATTAGAAATAGTAGATACTGAAATATACGGCGAGTTCTAACTTAAAGTCACACAAGGTAGCATGATATTAATTCTTTCATTATAAATCACTATATTACTGAAAACTCAGCAGGGCAGGAGGTAATGACTCAACGTAGTAAATTCACTTTAAAAATTGATTCACTAGAATAATAGTATTAGGAAAAGAGCGCAGGAAATGACGGCAAGACAATACCATACACGAGTGTATATAAAGGAATATAAGATATATGCTTCAAGCTGGATCGATGTCGCAAGACAAGGAATGAAAGGAGTGGAATTTCCTAATAGTTTTCGTAGCCCCTCGAAGATAAGTACAGACGTCTCCGTACCGATTCGCAAGGCTCTACTAAACCTGCTTATGACTCGTAGCACCTATGAACCTAGGGCTATGATACCAACTTGTCACGATCCCAAATCCCTCCGAAGGAGTCATGATGGCACCTAGTCTCTAAAACTAGGTAAGCCTAGCATTAACAGAAATAATGACAATATCTACTAACATCGAATGAATTCCGAAATAGAAAACTCTGTACAATTTACAATCCCAAAACTGATAGTACAAGTCATAAGCATTTCTAGAAGTAGTTATACATAATGAATACATCATTGTTCTGGACAAAAAGAAACAATGGAAATAAATACAATAGAAGGTGACTTCGGAGCCTACGAACGCCCAACAAGTGTACCTTGAAGTCTCCAGCCACACCAAGCATAAGTCTCAAAACCAACTCGATCCGAAATACCTGGTTCTGCACAAAAAGATGTGCAGAAGTGTAGTACGAGTACACCACGGTGGTACCCAGTAAGTATCAAGCCTAACCTCGGTAGAGTAGTGACGAGGCCAGTACAAGACGCCTACCGAACATATAAACCTGAGTAGGATATGACATAAAGCTAACATGATAGGGATATCAAAGTAATGCCAATAGCAGGAAAAAATCATATTACAAAACAGTACTGATGATAAGGGGAAAACACGAATGACAACGAGAAATATCCAAGTAAGTAAACAACAACATAGTTGGTATACAGATAAGTGTAAATGTGCTCAAGTAGGGAAAACGATGTCAACTCCACCAAACAAAATTTTTCTAATACGCGATTCCAATAATTCCATTTCTCATAATCTCATACCCTAAACCACAACTTCCGACCCTTTATCAGACACGACACCTTTTGCCCACATCTTTCCATCTCACTTTGCACGACAAAATCCCCATGCTACTCGGTACATAATATCCGTGTGAATTGCTAATTAAGATGTCCAAGAGATTCCATTTATATATCATAAAGTAAATTTACAGTTTCTAGACCAAATACGAAATCAACGAGAAAGATGAGTTTTGTTTTAGAAATCATTTGAGTGAAGAAAATAACATTTTGCAGATAAAATTAAACATCGAACAGCTATTGCATTTAACATAGAATTTATTAATTTAAAACATGGTAACAATTCCTTTTTAAGTAAAAATAAAACCTCAGACAGGTTAAGAAGATTAAGCTGGGGAAGCAATTGAAATAAAAGGTAATAATTATTAGAAATAGTAGATACTGAAATATATGGCGAGTTCTAACTTAAAGTCACACAACAATTTGGACATGTAGCATATATGCACATAGTCATAGAGGAACTCACAATTAAGAAGTAATAAAACAATAAGGAAGACAATAACTTCAACTAAGGCAAATAAGGGCCAAACAAAGTGTAAGAGGTAAATAAGTGCTAACAACATCATGTAGAGCATGTAAGAGTATCCTAGCAATAAGATACCACATATTATGACAATTTAATCAAGGCATGAAAAGAGACTATACAATACTCAATTTAGCTTTTCCTTTACAAATTCACCATCGCTCTGTCCAATCTAGCCAAAGACGACTTAAATACATCAAACAATGTAAGAGAAAACAATTTCACTTAACAAAGCTACGATCCTTATACAATTTGCAAAAAGTCAACAAAAGTTAACTCCCCGGGCCCGCACCTCGAAACCGATAAAATTTACAAGATCCGAACACCCATTTCGATACGAGTTCAACAATACCAAAATTATCAAATTCCGATACCAATTCGTCCTTCAAATCATGATTTTACATTTTGAAAGATTTTATAATTTCTCCCCAAATTTTTTTTAGATTCTCATAAATTTGATGTTAAATCTAAGATGTAATCACAAAATATAGTAGAAAATTGACTAGAGACACTTACCCAATGATTTGATATGAAAATCCTCTCTCAAAATCGCCCACTCTCGGACCTATGGTTCAAAATATAATAGAATGAAGCTAAGATTCGAAATGCCCAGCTTTTAACAGGCTGCAGATGTCACATTTGCGACACTGGGTTCGCATATGCGAACTCGCAAAAGCGAAGAACTATTCGCAAAAGCGAAGCCTGAAAGATCTGTCTCCATCCCAATTGTGAAGATGAGGCCTTCGCAAAAGCGGCCCAAATGTTCGCAAAAGCAAATTTCCCCTGCCTAGTTCATCATCGCATTTGCGAGACTGGCTTCGCAAATGCGAAACTTGCCAGTCCTCGGCCTATTCGCAAATGCGATCCCAAGTCCGCAAAAGCGGTCGCCGCAAATGCGACCCATAACTCACTAATGCGAGATCAGACACCAGCAAAATTTCTGACCTTCTTCCAACACTCCAAAACGCGTACGAAAATCATCCGATTCCTCGGGGCTCCATGCCAAACCTCCACCGCAAGTCTGAAAACATAACACGAACTCGCTCGTGTGATCGGAACACCAAAATAACCTCTAGAACCACGAATCGGATGCCAAAACATATGAAAATCACCATGAACTTCAAGAACTTCTAGAATCGCAACCAAGCGTCCGAACCATATCAAATCAATTCCAAACGATGCCAAATTTTGCAGGCAAGTCCCAAATGACATAACGGAGCTTCTCCAACTCTCGGAATCGCATTTCGACCCCCATATCACCAAAGTCAACTCTCGATCAAACCTCTCAATCTTCCAAATCCTCAACTTTCCTATTTTCGCCAAAATGCTTCAAATTACTCTACGGACCTCTAAATCCAAATCCGAACGCACTCCTAAGTCCAAAATCACCACCCAAGCGTATCAGAACCATCGAAACTCCAATCCGAGGTCAAATACTCAAAAGTCAAATCTTGGTCAATTCTTTCAACTTCAAGCATCTTAAAAGAAAGTCGCTTCTAAAAAATATCCTTTCCGAACTTCTAAAAAAAAACCAAACCGATGATGCACGCAAGTCATAATAAACTGTGTGAAGCTACTCTTGACCTCAAACTGCCGAACCGGACACAATTTCTCAAAACGACCAATCAGGTCGTTACATCCTCCCCCACTTAAACATAATTCGTCCTAGAACGTGCCCGGAGTCGTTCCAAAGAAATCAAACCACTACATAAGCTCACCATACATACACCCGGGGGTGATTCCCCATCACCCAAACCTATGTAGGTCTGACAACGTAATTTAACTGAAAATCTCACTCCATCCTTTGTCCATAACCTTAAGACAAAACCCAAATCTCAACATCTAAAATTCATCATAGGACCCGAATCTCGCATCATCACACTGTATAAACCTGAACAAGCCGAATCGAGTCATAATTCCAACCCAGGGAACAATCACATGATGTTCCACACAACTCAAATTCCCGTAGCAATAACCTTTGACCACCATAATTGCCCAAATGACATTCTAGATGTCGGCAATACACTTCATATTGAATAGAACCTTGTAACGGACCTCCACAACGCTGACCATGATAAAGAAACATGTGGGAACCCATAACTACCCATGAAGTCAACAAGTCAAGAAGCTCTCTCGTCCGTCAAGGGCCATTACCCAAATCTGAGCAGAAACAGCCTCATACTTCCAAACACTCCTCACCCCCAATACGATAGTGCGGGTCTAAAAATCTCATCTCAACCAATACAAGCAGCTCAACTAACAACTCATCACGGAACCACACGGATTCTCACACCACACAACTCTTACACCAACTCAGCAGCAACTCGGTTATGCAGTACAAATAGAAGGAAAGCAATGTATGCGGATTATCTAACAAGTACAACATGTGTAACAACAAAAGTATAGTTTCATTGAATCATCCCACGGAGGGAAAATAAAACACCAAATAAACACAAGAAAATGGTATCCCACATAACATCTGCTGCGGTGTGCAGCCCGCTCGTAATACTCATCAAGCCAAAGTGCCCGGATTCACTGATCACATGAATATTGTATCAAGCACAGCAGAGTGCACAAGTATAATTGTGGGAAAATGAATAGAAATAATAAAACATGGAAGAAAGCAAGCACAACTAAGGTGCAATGAGCAAATCAACATCACGAGGGCCATCTCCCCCACACCATAAGGCCGAAGTGGAATTACAACATGCGTGAAGAATAGTCATACAACCTCACAGCCCATCACAGCATAAGAGAGTAGCACGTAACATAGACCGGGGGCACAAATAATATCCATTATGCCCGGTAACATAACCATGATAACAGCCTCACAAGGGCACCCAAACTTGATCTGATATAAAATGCACATTCTCGTTGAGCTTTCAAATAGCCCCCAACCAAATCCTGATCCTTCCCAATTAGGTAAATTTCCTACCAAAAGTCCATAGCAACCTATCAATAATGTATGCTATCAGTTATCCCACTCTCAACATTCCTTCACAATCCGCAAACAAGAAATAGCCGGCATATGGGGACATCTAGCCCCAAAACCTCAGGAATACCAAAATTTCCATACCCGAACTCAACCACGCTAATTGAATAGTTGATACATCACTCACACTCCATCATCTTACTGAGGCACCCATATAGAGCCGCGCAACAAAACATGAACCTCAAAAGCCTCAAAACCCAGTAATCACCATGCCACTAGCCACGCACCCGTAAACCAAAACTCAAGGGTCTTTCCTAAAATACATGTTCTTCACATATGATATCCAATAATAACAACCTTCTATTAACTTATTATATCCATCAAAGAGAAAACCATGATGTACAACATATTCCTTATGCCCATAACAACCAGCCGACTCAAGCCATTGCTGAAACCATCGAGAACTCTTTGAGATCCGTCCGCACGTAACTAAGCCATTAGGACCCCATCTCATCAACTCAACCGGGTCACACAAACCGTCTAACCCAAGAGTAATGCCACAAATGCCAGTCAAGAATTCCTATTCAAAAGGACCAATTACTTCCATTGCTATGCTAACCCAAAACCACAGAGCTGACCCATTTTTTTTTCGGATAGTCGATATTCAATGATCACAATCAAAGCCCTAAATGCAGATAATCCTAGCAGAAACCACGTAGCCCAGAAGCTCATAAACCACCATATTTCCTTTGAAGTACCTCGTAATGCCACAACCAAGATGCCCACACTAAATAGACCGTTTGTGGATCTAAAGTTGTTCCTCCGACCCCCTTGTTATACTGAAATGTAGATCCATTGCAGAAACATTGTAAGCCCCCAACATTAGTTGTTTATATCACCTATTTTAAGAAGGTTACAACAATGTTATCAAAGGCAAAAAGCACAAAAATACTCTGAGGCATGTTGGGCTTTAAGCGCAAAGCACAAGTAAAGTGTGGGCTTTAATGAAGAAACGCCCAAATGGAGAAAAATACAAATATTTAGGCGTAGTACAAGACTAATAATTATAAGCATGAATACAAATATATGGACAAGAAATTGGAATTAATTATGATAAAGTGAAATATCAATTGAAAAAATTATCACCTTGAGATTTTGTAAGTGAAAATACCTAAATATGTTTGACGGTATAAAGATGCTGCTTTCCTTTAGAATTTTTGAATAATTTATAAACATTTGCTTAGGTATGCTGTTGAATCTTATGTTTACAGTAGGCAAGCATTGCAGTGAAAAAACCCATGGTTTATGTAGGTCTGCGAGCTTTAATTTTGAGAAAACATAAAGCCCCTGATCTGATAGAGTAGTCAACTGCTTGGGAGGATAAAACGAATAATCAGGAAGGAAGAAAAAAAATAATGGGCCGAAATCAAAAAAGCATGTTGGAGTTGATGCTGATAGTACTGTTGAAAGTGTATCTGGAGGGAACGCCTATGGAAATGATAGATCTCGTAAGCCCGACAAGACAGCCCCAGTTCCTCAAACATCATTTCTCAGGTTCTTATCGCGTATTCGCTATTTCTAATTTTATTAGATGAACTATTTGACATATTGCAATCTGATGCATTCACACTTTGGTAATATTCTTATGTAGACAGCATATTGATCCCGAGACTGCAAAATACTTTGCGGAGATTGCTAATGCCATTAAAGGTACAGAAATTGACCTAAATGAGCGGTCTGTCATTTGTGGAAATACATTGGAAGAAACAAGAGGGAATGAAGCAGAACTTGCAACTGATTATATAATAAGCCATACTTTGCAAACTCTACTTGAAGGTTATTCTTTGGATCACCTTTGTGGTTTCCTTCAGATATGTGTAAAGAATATCTCTCATATTGCAGCTGATAGATCAGGCTCTCATGTGGTGGAAACAACTTTAAAATCTCTATCTTATCACCTTTAGGAAAGTGAGAACCACTCTCTGGTATAACTAAGCCTGTCTAACAGGCCGGGTTGACCAGTTTCCGGACCAGCCTAGACCGGCTATAACTCAGACCGGTAGTTAGGGGGTCGGGTGGGCTGGGTTAGTGGGGTTTGTCCATTCAACAAAAAAAATTCGGTTAACCAGACCGGTCAAACCCAATCAACGAAAAATATTGTTGAACCGGTTAACCGACCCGTCTCGGATCGGCCGGACCGGTTCAACGGCTATAAATCTGATTTTTTTTAAGTGTTATGACCTTTGGCAACTGTCAGCTTCATTTTGGGTGTTGCCGAACGGCTAGATTGCAAAAATAGCCCCTTTTTGGGCAATTTTTTTTAAAAAAAAAAAACACTTTCAGTAATTACTAATTTAGCCCTTCGAAAAACTATAAATACAGCCCCATCTTCTTCATTTCTTCACTCATCTCTCATTTCTCGAACTCATATTCTCAATTATCATTCTCTCATTCTTCACCTAAAATAAAATCAACTATTTGGCATTTTGGCTTTCATTTTTTTTTGGAATTTTATTTATCGTATTATTTATTATTTGAAGTTTGAACAATTGAACTTCAAACTTTGAACAATTGACGTTTCTTCGTGGTAACATTGGAGTTGCGAAATCATTAAGTGTTCAATTTATTGCCGAATTCGGTGTACTCCCTCCAACTCTTCTCTTATTTACTATTTTATTTACATATTTAATTTTTGCTAGTAGTTAAATTTTCACAATATGTTTAATGCTGCAAAAAGAGTTTGTAATAAGGTTGCTAATCGGGGTAATCGAGGAAATAGAAAAAGAGGTACTACTTCAACATCTGGTAGTAATTTAAATGACTCTACACATATTTCTGAAACATCACCTAATAATAATATAGATTATGAACAATTACAGGAAGATTCGATATAGAAGATAATGAATTAAAAATTAAAGATAAGGCACCACTTACACCTAGTAGTGTTGGAGTTGGTAGCAGGGTGGTGATCGTGGTACTAGTAGTAGACCACATGTGGCCCTGACTACTAATCGGAGAAAAAGAACTAAGGTTTGGAAATTTTTTGACGAAATAGAGAAGACTGATAGAGTTAGATGCAGACTTTGTAATGATGATTTTAAACATAAGACTGGAGGACAATTGGGGGGAGGGGGGGCTGGGACACTTAGTAGACATATGAGAATTGAGCATCCTATAGAATGAGGCTCTGATTTAGATGAAAATCAAGCAACTCTAAACCCTAGTACTGGTGAAATATGATAAAATGAAGGATCGCGAGGAGTTAGCAAAAATAATTGCTTTGGGTGTCTACCTTTTTCTTTTGCTTCTTCATCATATCTTATTATGTATATTCAAAAGATTTATAATCCATTATTTAAAGGTATCCCTAGAAGTACTTGTTGATCTGTTATCTTTAGACTTCATGGACAATATCAAACATACATATGTTATTTATTTGACCACCTTCCTTGTAGGATTTCTCTAACTTCTTATATTGGCCATGCTGTTAATGGAAATGATTATTTGACAATTACATGCCATTGGATAGATGATAATTATGGTATGCAAAAACGTATTATCGCTTTTAAATATGATGAAGATCAGAGTCATACTGTTGTATTTATAAGTACTACTATTTGTGAAGTTTTTGAATTTTATAATCTTAAGAAAAAAGTATTGTGTATGTCTTTTGTGCTTCTAACAATAATGCCGCAATTTCAATATTAAAACTACGTTTGCAACCACCACTTGACGAAATTTTTCATGTTAGGTGTGCATGTCATGTTTATAATTTAATTGTTAAAAGTGGCCTTGATTTATTTTCAACTGAGAATCCTCATGTTAGAAGAGCAGTTGGTGTTATTCAAAGAAATAATAGATAATCTAGAATTAGGGAATTTAAGAATAAGTGTATCGAACATTAACCCCAGATTGATGCCAGACGAAATTGTTACTAGATGAAATTATGCATATTTATTTTTAAAATGTTGCTACAAATATAGATTGCCAATAACTGAAGTTGCTAATGTGCATTGTACTGATCCAAACCGTATGTTAATAACTACTACTTGGGAGGCCATTAATGATGTTGTTAAATTTTTACATAAATTTTATATAGCTATTGTTAAGTTTTCTGGATCATATTACCCTACTGTTAATATGGTTTTAGTATATATAGCTGAAATTTCTTTTCTACTCTCTGAATTTAAGAAGAAAGAAAAATATAAGGATGTTGTTGAAAAAATGCAAGCAAAATTCAAAAAATATTCTTTCCAATTCCTCTGATTTACTTGTTGTTTTAAATCCTTCTATTAAGATGTCTGATTGTCACCAATTAATCAATAATTTATATACTTATATGGAGATTGGACCAACTGAAACCCCAGATATATATTGTTGGATGAACAAGCTATATGATTATTTACAACAATTATTATGCAAATATATTTGATGATGATGCTCTTAATGTAGGCATTGTTAATCCCACTATGCATTGTACCACTTCTACTACTATGGATGATAATGAAGGCCTTGATAGTTTTAATATTTTTTCTACATTTACTACCACTCAAACCAGTAGCAGGAACATTGATGAACTTCAATTCTACTTGCAAAAGCAAAAAGAGTCTCGCACAAAAGGAATTTTCACCGTTGGGATGGTGGCATGAGAATGAAAAGCAATTTCCTGTTCTTTCCGCTATGGCTCGGGACGTGCTGAATGTGCCAATTTCAACTGTTGCATCTGAGAGTGCATTTAGTCAAGCAAGACAACAACTTGGAGACGCCCGTTACTCATTGGGAAGAAATGCTTTGAAAGTTTTTGTATGTTTCAGAGATTGGATTAGATCGGAACGAAAAAATCAGTGACGTGAAGATGTTGATAGACCAGAGGACGAGGAACTTGGAGATATATTAACACATGGTAACCCATCTGAATTTAGCACTCCAGAAGATGGCCAAGAAGTTCACATTGATTATGAAGAACTTACTAAGGCAATGAAAAACCTTTGAATTTACTCTTTTTTTGTTAATTTACTTGTTGTTAAATTTAAACTTCAATTTGTAAGTTTGAAATAAAAAAATCACTTGCAAATTTTAAGTGCAATTTTTTTCCATTTTCATTGTATTCTATTATTTTAAATTCTTAATGAAATATTCAAAATTTCAAATATAAAGATTTTAAAGCCTTTTCATCCTTTTATTCAAACACTCTTTTTATAAGATTATTTTTTTGTTTTATATTTTTGCTTTATATTAATATAAATTATGATAGTTATACAAAATACAAAAAAAAAACAAAAAAATACTAACCCGGCCTGGCCCAGCCCCTTGGACTCTAACCCTTCCGGTTCATTTTTTACCCGAATGGACCCGGACCCGGACCCATTAAGCCTAATTTTGAATAACCCGTAACCGCCCCGGATTGGAAACCGGCCAGTCACCTTTTTTCCCAACCCGGACTGGCCCGGTCCACCCGTTAAACATGTTGCGTTTTTTCTTTAAAGGATGTGAATGGGAAATGGAAGAGGCACCTTTTGGGTTGCACCTCTCCATCTCACCCTTTCTTTGTCTATAAAATTAGAGGCTTGGCCTCATTTTTAAGATATGGAAAATCTGAAATCTTCTCCCCTCTTTTCTACATTGTTGCATTATTTTCTAAATAACACATAAGTATCATGTGCGATTTGCTCCGTTTGTTGAGTTCGCTGAAGTTCTGTGATTTGAAATGCCGCTATCACAGAATAGTTATTCCGTTCTATCCGGGGAGGAATTAATCCGTATACCTTGGGCAACAGTGAGGGGATTAAAATCCTTAAGGACACACTGTGCATTCAGTGGGCTGGGAATTATTTTACGATTTGTTTATTGAACTAACGTTTGTTTGCTTCTCCGATTTTCTAATTTTTAATACAGTAATACCAACAATCTTAAGGAATTTAATTTTTGTAATTGTTGATTGGAAAGCAGAAAGCAAATAGAGGTTTAGACGTTCTGCACAGTATGGATGATACCGCAATCGAAGAGTTGCGTCTTTTAGTCATCTGTTTGGATGGCTGAGATAAACTACGGAGTGTAACAATATGTGTATCAGTTTGGGAGAGAGAGATGTTGCTATTTATCAGAATTTGGAGAAATAAGTTGTCTCAGTTTTGTAAAAGACCATTATTGCGATGGTAACAGTTGGAAACTTATAGAAGTTTCTTGAAAATCTAAAGTCAATATATATCAATTTATCAAGCATAGTGGTGAGAAAGAGAGGAACATGACTTCCACTTTTCACGTGATCAGATTTCTTGGTAATGGAAGATAACATCACTAACAAAGGTTATTTGTCTCATTACTTCAATTATTATGTGGTATGAACAATTACTACAATCTTGAAGAATTAGTGATAACAAATCATAAAATACACGAATTGTGAGGCAAACTTTTGAAAGGGAACACAAGACCTGTTGCAAAGAATTTTATGTCGGGTATCAAAAGACAGTGTCGCAACTTGCAACAGGTTCTCTTTGACAGAATCTTTGAGGCATTTTGATTCATCACTCAAAGAGATACACAGTGGAGCGGCATTGGATTATGAAAGGTTGTCTTCAAACGTGTTATGACAGGGTTTTCGAACTCAAATAACTGTTGGTTGTTGCTTGGATAGAACAGAAAAGCCAACAATTCTCTATTAGTGGAATTGTCGAATTCCAACTCTGAGGCAATAGATAAAGGAAGAAAGTAGTAAAGATCGGGTTCGATTTTCTTAACCTTACGTATTATTTATTTATGAATTCTATCCTTTTCATGATTTCTGTAAAATTTATTCTCATAGGATAGATATGCATTATGTGATGATCTCATATTATAAATTGTATGCATGATCTGGAATATATAGTTTTAAAGGTTAATTTTATTATTCCTTGACCAAATGAAAAATATATAATTTTGGTAGCATGCATAAAATATGTGAAAGATTATTTTCAAGATTGTAAGATCACATGAATTAGGCTTACAGTAATACTTGAAGTATCTTGAGATCATGAATATAATACATGTAAAGATGAACATATATTGTAACGAGCCGACCGGTCGTTTTATGAGTTACTGCTCCGTTTTCCCCTTTTCTGCTTCTTTATGCTTTGTTCAACTGTGTTATATGGTATCGGGTTGGTTGGTTCGAATTCGGAATGGTTTTGGAAAGGTTTGGGACACTTAGTCTCTTTTGAGTAAGCTTAAGTTGGAAAAGTCAACCGGATGTTGACTTATGTGAAATAGGTCTCGGGTGTGAATTCTGAAGGTTCGAATAGCTTCGTGAGGTGATTTGGGACTTAGGAGCATGATCGGAATGTGTTTTGGAGGTCCGGGCTAGATTTAGGCTTGAATTGGCGAAATTGGAATTTTGGCGTTTTCCGGTTGGTAGAGGAGATTTTGATATAGGGGTCGGAATAGAATTTTGAAAATTAGAGTAGGTCCGTTGTGTCATTTTTGACGTGTGTGCAAAATTCCAGGTCATTCGGATGAGGTTTGATAGACTTTTTGATCAAAAGCGGAATTCGTAAGTTTTTGGAACCTTAGGCTTGAATCCGATGTTATTTGGTTGATTTGATGTTGTTTTAGGTGTTTCGAAGATTAATATAATTTTGGATAGTGGTATATGACTTGTTCGTGCCTTTGGTTGAGGTCCCGGGGGCCTCGGGGTGATTTCGGATGGTTGACGGGAAGTTGAGAGTTATAATTGTGTAGCTGAAGCTGCTGATTTTGCTGTCATAACCGCACCTGCGGATTGGGGACCGCAGGTGCGGGATCGCAGAAGCGAAAGAGAAACCGCAGATGCGGCCATGGGAAAGGAGATCAGAAAGCGCAGGTGCAGAAGTTTCAGCGCACCTGCGAGACCGCAAGTGGGGAAGGATGTGCGCAGGTGCGGCTCCAGGGGTTTAAGTGAAAACCGTAGGAGCGGTTTGCTTGACCATAGAAGCGGCTCCGCAGGTGCGGAAAATGGGCCGCAGGTGCGAAAAGCCTGGGCCAGAAAGTATATAAACCCTCCTTCGCGAATTTTTGGTTATTCCACCATTTTTACATACGGGTTTGAGCTTGAGGGAGCATTTTGAAGAGGGATTTCAAGGGGATTTCGCGGAGGTATGGTTTTTGGACCCTAAACTTGTTTCTATGATGGTTTTTGACTGATTAAGCTTGAAATCTATGGAAATTAGTAGCAAAAATTGGGGATTTAGGGCTTGAAAATTGGAGACCTTAATCTAGGGATTTGAGGGGTCATTTGTGGTCGGATTTTGGTATGTTTGGTATGTATGGACTCGTGGGAGGATAAGGATTTCATTGATGTAATTTTTATCAGATTCTGAGACGTGGGCCCGGGGGTCGAGTTTGGTCAATTTCGGGATTTGTGTTGTAATTTGATTATTTTTACACGGGCTCCGTTCCCTTACTTTTTCTAATGTTATGACTCTGATTTTGGGTAAATTCGAAGCGAGTTGAGGCCGAGTCGAGAGGCAAGGGCGTCGCGGAGTAGTATTTCATCCAGTTTGAGGTAAGTAACCATTGTACATCTGGACCTGAGGGTATGAAACCCCGGTATTTCGTATTGTTTGATAAATGAGGTGACGCACATGCTAGGTGACGAGCGTGTGGGCATGCACCGGTACGGATTGTGACTTGGTCCGTCCTGTAGCAGCTATTAAGCTGCGTGTTTGACTTGAAATCTCATGATATTCCGTATTTTAGTGTTTTATACTATATCTTGGGTTGTACACCGTGTTTTCACTAGTTTCCTCACTCTATTTGATTTGAAAGCATATCCTCGGTCATGTTTTACCTGTTTATTGTTTAAAACCGGTTCTATTTCTGTACTTCTTAATATATGAAAACTATTTGGGCTGAGTTCCCTGATTTTCACCAATATGCCCGAGTGGCCGTGAGGTTAATGACTGAGAGAGATTTTGAGGACCTAATGGTGAGGATTATATGTACAATATGGATCGGGCTGCACGCCGCAGCGATATTATATGTATATATATTATGGAGATTTTATACTAAGCCTCTATTGAAAAATGTTGAATAAATAATTTCAAAGACTGAGATTTAAACTGGAGATTTTACAAGTAAATTGACTATTGAACTGCAGATCTTTGACTTGATATTTCTGTTGAGATTTCCTGATATATGATTTTTTAATGCTCTTCACTGCACTCAGACTTTATGTACTTTAGTTACTTACTGAGTTGGCGTACTCACGTTACTCCCTGCACCTTCTGTGCAGATCCAGGTGCTCGTGCATCAGAGTGAGAGCTTCCAGCACTCTCAGAGTATTTCCGGAGATCGCAAGGTAGCTATACGGCGTTCGCAGCCCTGCTTTCCTCCTTCCTATCTTAGGATTCTGTTATTTCTGACTTATAATGTATTATTCAGTCAGGTTTTGAGTTGTATTTAGAGGTTCCTGACCAGTGACACCAGATTTGTTGGGCTGTGTTGGTATTTTGTTCTGGTTTTCCGCATATTCTCTTTTATTCAGCTATTTCATATGACGAATTTGAGACTTATTGGATACTAGAAAAATAATTTTTATAAAAGATTTCGTTGTGGTAAATGTTTGGTTGGCTTGCCTAGTACTGTGATAGGCGCCATCACGACTGAGGTATTTGGGGTCGTGACAAGTTGGTATCAGAGCCTAGGTTACATAGGTCTCACGGGTCATGAGCCGGTTTAGTAGAGTCTCGCGAATCGGTAAGGAGACATCTGTACTTATCCTCGGGAGGCTGCAGAACCTTTAGGAAAAACTTCACATTCTTGAAATTCCTATCGTGCGAATCTGTTATTCTAGTACTAAACTTATGTTATTCTACTCACTCACAGATGGTGAGGACACGTGCTACCGATCAGGACTGACGACCACCTGTTGGGGCCACTAGAGGCCGAGGACGCGGTTGAGGCTATGGTAGGGGCAGGGGTGTATCCCGCACAACAGCTAGGGCAGCACCTGCAGATCAACCAGCCACCCCAGTTCAGGATCAGGTCCCAGTTGTGGACGCTCCCGCAGCACCAGCTCAGGCACCGGTTGTGCCTATTGTGATTCCAGGACTTCAGGAGGCCCTAGCTCAGATTCTATCAGTATGCACTGGCCTGGCTCAGGCAGTCTCAGTTACTACGGCCGCAACTACTTCTAGGGCCGGGGGAGGCACTCAGACTCCCGTTGCTCGCACACCTGAGCAGGTTGTGCAGGGACTTCAAACACTGGGGGCACCTCCAGCCCAGCCGGTTGCACCAGCTCAGGAGTATATGGTACCAGTTATGTCGGACGACGATCAGCGTCGGTTGGAGAGGTTTGGTAGACTCCAGCCTCCGACTTTCAGCGGTACACTGGGCGAGGATGCCCACGGTTTCTTGGACATGTGTTAGAGGATTCTTCGCACCGCAGGTATTCTGGAGACCAGTGGGGTCGCATTTACTACTTTTTAGTTTTTTGGAGCTGCCTTCACTTTGTGGGAGGCTTATGAGAGGCGTAGGCCTGTTGATGCAGCGCCCCTTACCTGGCAGCAGTTCTCCGTTCTCTATTTGGAGAAGTATGTACCACAGTCTCGCAGAGAGGAGTTGCGCAGGTAGTTCGAGCAATTATGTCAGGGAGATATGACTGTGACGCAGTACGAGATGAGGTTCTCGGGGTTAGCTCGTCATGCTGTTTGGTTGGTTCCTACTGATAGAGAGAGGATCAGGAGGTTCGTTGATAGCCTCACATATTAGCTTCGAATTCTCATGACCAGGGAGAGGGTGTCAGGTGCTACTTTCGAGGAGGTTGTTAATATCGCTCGCGAGATTGAGTCTGTCCGTCGCCAGGAGCGAGATGAGAGGGAGGCCAAGAGGCCTCGGGGGTCTGGTAGTTTTGGTGGTTCTCCTTCGAGAGGTCAGTTTTAGCACGGCAGAGGATGTCCATTTTAACATGCTCAGTCAGCTCACCTAGTTCATAGGGGGGCATCTTCGGGCCATGGTTCCCACGGTTCTCATCAGGGCCATTCATCACTCAGTGCCCTACTAGCCCAGAGTTCGGCCCGTGCTCCATCAGTTCAGGGCTCCTCCATGCCAGGTCCTTCTACTGGTCATTCCGGTGCCAGGGGTTCCCTTCAGTCCCCGTTCCCCGCGCCAGGAGTTGTTATGAGTGTGGAGAGTTCGGACACATGAGGAGGCAGTGTCCTCATCTTCTTGAGGGTTCATCCCAGCAGAGGAGTCAGCCCTCGACTTCAGCTCCAGTTACTTCACCACCCGCTCAGGCAGCTAGGGGTGGGGGCCAGTCAGCTAGAGGTTGCCCCAGAGGGGGAGGTCGATCAGGTGGTGGTCAGGCCCGTTTCTATGCACTCCCTACCAGACTAGATGTTATTGCTTCGGATGCTGTGATTACAGGTATTGTCTCAGTCTGCCACAGAGATGCCTCTGCATTATTTGATCCTGGTTCCACTTTTTCATATGTGTAGGGACATTTTCAAATTATCTCCTAGCTAGTGGAACAAGAAAGACATGGATGGTTTACTCATGTAAACCAATAAAAAAAATGAGAAAAAAAATATAAAAAGAAAAAATCAAAGTCGAATCTTATGTCGGGTTTTCTCAAAATCTTTGAGAATCATATTTTGCCCGTTATTTGGATACACCCCGTGAGTCTCTTGTTTCACTGTTCATGTATCTACTCTGGTGGGCGATACTATTGTTGTGGACCGTGTGTACCGGTCGCGTGTGGTGACCATTGGGGGTCTGGAGACCCGAGTGGATCTTTTATTACTATGTATGGTGGATTTCGATGTGATTTTGGGCATGGATTGGTTATCCCCGTGCCGTGCTATTCTGGACTGTCACTCTAAGACAGTGACGTTGGCTATACCGGGTGTGCCACGGATTGAGTGGCGAGGTTCGACTGATTTTTTTCCCAGTAGGGTGATATCATTTCTGAAAACCCAGCAGATGGTTGGGAAAGGTTGTCTTTCATACCTAGCGTTTGTGAGGGATGTCAGTGCAGAGACTCCCAGCATTGATTTTGTTCCAGTTGTGAGGGATGTCACATATTATTCGATTTGAAGATTAAAAACTTCACCGTTTATTAAATCTAGTTGTATCAGATGTTACTCGGTTTGAAGATTTAAAAACTTCACCGTTTATTAATTCTGAATGTGTCGGATTGGTTTGAAGATTAAAAACTTCACCATTTATTAATTCGGGCTATGTCGTGACACAAAGAACAATTCTTGTGGTTGGCTTAAACAACGTAATAGATGCGTCGAATATGAATCTCATTTTGAAGAAATATGGTTGGAATATGAAATTATTCACCAAACGATCGCCCCTTAGTCACCGCAATCTAATGGAATTGCGGAAAGAAAGAATAGAACGTCAAAGGAGACGGTGAATGCCTAGTTGATACGTTTTGGTTTACCCAAAACCTGTGGGGGCGGGGGGGGGGGAGGGGGGAACTATATTTACAGCTAACCAAATACTCATTCACGTTCCCCATAGCAAGACACAATCCATTCCATATGAAAAATGGAAAGGAAGAAAACCCAACTTGAAATATTTTCAAGTGTGGGGGGGTATTTGGGTAAAGTGCAAGTTCTTAAACCCAAAAAGGATAAAAATCGGATCGAAAACTGTTGATTCCATTTTCATAAGGTATGCAACAAAGTAAGGCATTTCGTTTTCTGATTCATAAATTAGAAAATCCCGACATTCATATTAATACGGTAAACGAATCAGATAATGTTGAATTCTTTGAGAATATTTATCCGTATAACAAAGGAATGTGAGTCGTCTAGTGAAATATCTAAGCGACCTCGGGAAAAAGCAAAGGAAAGTACACCTAATGAGGTGAATCCAAGACGTTGTAAATGTCAAAGGACAACTACTTCTATTGGATCAGATTTTCTGACATTCTTGTTAGAAAATGAGCTTCAAACGTTGGAAGAAGTTATGTCTTCCTCGGAAAGAAGTAGTCAATAGTGAGACAGAATCCATATTAAGTAACCATACTTGGGAGTTAGTTGATCTTACTCTAGGGAACGAACCATTGGTTTCCAACTGGATTTTCAAGAGATGGTAATATTGACAAATATAAGGCAAGACTGATTAAGGATTAAGACAACGAGAAGGTCTTGATTACTTTTATACATGCTAATCGGTAACGAGAATTACATCTATTCGGATGGTAATAGCGTTAGCCACCGTGTATGGCCTTGAAATCCATCAGATGGACGTACAGTCAACCTTCTTAAATGGATATCTGGAGGAAGAAATTTATATGAAACAACCGAAGGGTTCGTGGTTCCTGGAAAAGAAAAGAAAGTGTGTCGACTTGTTAACTCACTTTATGGAATAAAACAAGCATCCAAACAATGGCATGCGAAATTTGACTAAAAAGTATTGTCAAATGGTTTCAAACTAGTGTATCTACATTAAGAATACTCTAAATTATGTAGTCATTGTTTGGTTGTATATGGATTATATGTTGATAAAAAAGGCACATGAAACATATGAAATGTGGGGGCATTTAGCATATGCATAACTAAAGCTAATGTTAGACGTGATGTCTATATTATTTTGAAGAACTAGATGATATGATTCTTCGAACCCCGTGAATCCTTAAGGATATTGATATTGTAGTCGGTGAATTCATTACTTGTTCAGTATTAGTGATGACTAGTGATGAAACTACAAATTCGAAAGTTATTTACGTGCCTTTACAGAAATGATTTGTTCTTTCTTGAACATTTATAATATTTAGCTCTTTTATGAAAGGTGTCACCTGGAAGGTTGCGACTTTTCATGAAAAGTGCGTTTGCATGTTTTGTATAAACATGACGGTTCATGAACGAATGTATTAATACGTTGGTCTATAATAAGGTGAACCAACCGATGAATATGATCAAAATATATTGCAAGTTGGATTTGTTTCATGAATGAAGGTGCTATAATTTGCATATTGATAGTTTATATATGAGTCCTCGAAACTATAGAGTACGAGGTCCTCTATGATTTTCCACTAAGAATACTATTAAAAAAGTGAGTAAATAAGACAGGGACTTTTACGTGGAAAAATCCCTGCTCAAGGGGATAAAAAACCACGACCCACACTGGTGGGATTTCAACTTCATTGTGAGCAACTTTTAGATTACAACCTATGCAATCTAGGAATTAAACTCTTAATCCCTCACTAACACGTAATACACCTATTACAAGCCACTTTGCAATACACCTATAACAAAGACTTCAACTCATGACTAACTTTAGTCATGACACAAACACAAAGGATTTATGGTTTTACAAAGGGGTTCCTAAGCAACGCTTCTAGCTAAGCAATTTAGGAATTACAATGAAGAACAATTACAAAGTTACAACTCAACTAAGGACAACAAAATACTAGATTTAGGAACTGGTCCNAAGTACGTCATCAATTATACCCAAAGGCCGCTTTATCGACCAGTCCGCCATTTGAAGTCTCATTGAGGTTGGCCTAGGTTGCCCAATTCCCAAAGTCTTGAAGACTGAATAAGGCATCAAATTAATGCTAGCCCCCAAGTCACAGAGGGCCTTAGCAAACTCCGCACTACCGATAGTGCAAGGGATAGTAAAAGCTCCAGGGTCTTCAAGTTTCGAGGCCATAGAATGCACTATCGCACTGACTTGGTGAGTCATCTTTATTGTTTCACAATCCATGGAACGCTTCTTTGTGACCAAATCCTTCATGAACTTTGCATAGCCCGGCATTTGTTCAAGTGCCTCCACCAAAGGCACATTGATTGTAAGGCTTTTCATCATATCTATGAACTTTTTGAATTGATTGTCACTCTTTTGCTTTGCTAACCGCTGAGGATAAGGTGGAGGTGGTCTAGGCAAAGGTGCCTTGGCTTTTGGCACCACCGGCTCCGGCATGTCAATTATGTGCTCCCTAGACGGGTTCACGGCCTCTTGAGTTTCCACCTCGGCCTCATCAATATCTATCCTCACCTCATTGTTCACATTTGGTTCAACCATATCTTCAACAATCAAAGGACCCACATCTTCTTGGAACCCAACATTATCATCCACAACTTAATTTTCTTTCGAGGCATGCACATCACCGCCTCTCCCACTTCTTGTTGTAACCGCCATCACATGATTGTTACCTCCCTTCGGGTTCACTACCGTATCACTTGGTAGAGCACCCTTAGGTCGAGTATTCAACGATTGAGAGATTTGGCCTAATTGCACCTCCAAATTCCGAATAGAGGTATTGTGGGAAGCCAATTGAGCATCGGAGTCTTGGTTCTTCTTCATCATTTGTTCGAACATCATTTCTATTCTTCCCATATCACTACCCGAAGAACTAGACCCTTGAGATTGAAATGGAGGCGGATTGTTCGGTTGTTGATACATCGGGGGCCTTTGAAAACCTTGCCCCCGGTTGCGTTGATTTCCATTGTTATTCCACCCGCCTTGACCATTGTTGTTATTCCAATTATTATTGTTCCCGTTCCAATTGCCTTGATTGTTACCTTGGTTACCCCAATTGTTGTTTTGATTGTTGTTGTTCCAATTGCCACCACCTTGTTGTTGGTTGTTATTATTCCAATTACCGCCGCCTTGTTGATTGCCCCAATTTCCTTGGGGGCGCCATTGTTGATTCCCTTGATTTGCTCTATTCCCTTGGTAGTTATTGACATATTGACATTCCTCGCTTTGATCATCATAACACTCATTCGAATAACCACCACCATCATTATTGTTGTCAAATTTCTCACAATTACCTTGAGGTTGTCGTTGCCCTCTTTGCCTCCTTTTTAACATAAAAACACCTTCTATTGCGTTGACTTGGCGCGGGTTTTGGACTTGTTGCAATTGCGCCTTCGCCAATTGATTCATAGGTGTTGTAAGCTCGGCAATAGCTTGGCCATGATCGTTCAATTCCTTGTGCAAATGGATGACCGTTGGGTCACCTTGGGGCACATTTGCTCGGCTTTGCCATGCCAAAGAGGTGTCGGCCATTTCATCAAGTACATCACATGCCTCTTGGTAAGAAAGTTTCATAAAGTTCCCTCCGGCCAACTGGTTCACAATGCACCGATTCGTGGTGTTGATGCCCCGATAAAAAGTTTGTTGTATCATCGCCTCGGTCATGTCGTTATTAGGGCACTCTTTCACCATTGTTCTATATCTTTCCCATATCTCGTGCAAAGGTTCCGTTGGCATTTACTTGAAAGCTAGAATCTCATCCCGAAGAGCCGCCATATGACTTGGAGAAAAGAACATGGCAATAAATTTGTCCGCCAATTCATCCCATGTGGTGATAGAATGATTGGGGAGCCTTTCTAACCAATCCAACGCTTTACCCCGAAGAGAGAACGGGAAAAGCCTTAATCTCAACGCATCCTCGGACACGTTCTTCTGCTTGCTACCCCATCATGTATCCACGAACCCCTTCAAGTGCTTGTAGGCATTTTGATCGGAGGTGCCCGTAAAATACCCTCTTTGCTCGAGCAAGGTCAACATAACATTTGTGATTTGAAAGTTCCCTGCCCGGATTTGGGGAGGAACAATGGCACTCGCATATCCTTGATTCGGTAGCACCCGAGGAACCGCTCTTGGAGGTGGCAGAGGAGGGTCTGGAACGTTGTCATTAGCATTGGCCTGACGGCCTCGTCGTGGTCCTGGAGGTACAAGAGGCACCTCATCATCTCCAATATCCTCAACGTCCTCCCCCGTAAGCACATTTCCAAGAGGGTCTTTTGCATTTAAAGCCATTTTGGTACCTGTAGTAATCACACACACAGACAAATTAGTAACAAAGAAGGAAAGAGAAGCAAGACACAAAACTAACTAAACAGATAGTCAACACTGTAAGCTCCCCGGCAACGGCGCCAAAAAGTGATCACTGTCTACTCTGCACCACTAAAAAGTAGCGAGAGAGGGTCGCAATAGCTTTTACCCGAATAGAGGTCGGGATCGATTTCCTCAGGGAGCTGTAGTGGAGTTAGATTTTCTGTCTAGTCTAGAGATGTGTTTGTACTCCTAATGTCACTTCAAACATTCTTGGTTTTTGATTTGATAACTACTATGATAAAACTAATGATTAACGCTAAATTATGCTACTAAAATATTGCTAAGTTGTATCTAATGGGAAGAAAGGCACTAGGGTCGTGACACTACCTAGGTGGCTAATTGACCGGTAGATGTTACTAAGGATAGATTGACATATTTGGGGCTTATGCTATAACCGTTGCACAATTGTACCCACTTTCACACCTCTCTGTAGAGAGAGTGATTTTGCCCAATTGACTCTCTCGAGACCAATTGGGTAGGCCAATCAGATCAAGCAACTAGGGTTCAAGTAGGGTGATTACTCTCTCGAGATTTAACGCGTTAATTGGGACTATCATTTCTCATGAGTCCATCCCAATTCCTTGTTGGGTCAATTTTGGGGTCATAAACTCTCTTTCTCAAGAAGAGTCAAACCCACAAATCTTGAATCAGTGTTTGCAACCACCAATTCTTAAATAAAAACATAAAATCAACCCAAATAACAAACACCCATAATCAATCTAACCCTAGATAGCAACACCCATCAATTACCCACACTAGGATTGAGCCACAACCCTAGCTAATGGGTTTAGCTACTCATGCTTGAAAGAGAAAATGAAGAAATAGATGAAGGACTAAGCATATTAATTAATTACTGAAAAGAAATCACAAGAATCTATCATAAAATTAAAGCTAAAGTGCCAAAAAATGGCTACAAAACCGAGTCTCACGAGCGCAGCTGCCTCTAGAATACGAAAAACTTCCCAAAAAATGGTAAAATGTTCTATTTATACTAGGCTGGAAAAACTAGAAAAAAAATGCCCCTGCGTGGTCAGTGCGGGCTGCACAAAAAGGACCACGGCCGCATTGGCTCATTATCTTTAACTTTTAGCTTCTCTGAACTTGAGGATCGCGGATCGCGTGGATTGAACCGCGGCCGCGGAGGGAGTTGGCGCGGTCCGTGCAAGTACGACCGCGGACCGCATTGCTTGGAATCGACCATTTGTCAACCTCTCTGAACCTCATGTCCGCGGACCGCACGAAAGAGTAGTGCGGCTGCGGAGTCTAACCGCAGACCGCGAGAAACGTACTGCGGCCGCGTAGCCTTCAGCCTGATTATACCAACTCTCTGAATCTCCTAGTGCGGCCGCGGTCGCTTTTGCGCGGTCCGCACTAGGCCCTCTTTTCCTCAATTCACTTAGTCTTTGATACTTGAGCAAGTTTCACTCCTTTGGAGCCGATCTTTGATATTTTGTCACTTTGTCGATCAAACCTGCAATCAAGCACAACTTGTGAGCATTTTGGGACTATTTGTAGCGATTTATAATCAAAGCATAGGCAAGTATGGGCATAAAACACGTTAAAATCCTAACTTATCAACTTCATACCGATCATGCCGCACTCTGATACTTGATGACGAAGAAGGATTCCAAAGCTAGGCTGATGTGATGGGTCTCTTTACTTCAAGAGTTTGATTTGGATATTGTGGACCGGAAAGGGTGTGAAAACCAAGTGGCGGACCACTTGTCCCACTTGGAAGAGGAGGGGCGGCCTCGTGATGGCCTAGAGATCAACGATTCATTTCTCGACGAGAAACTCCTTTCTGTGTCGGTGAATGATATGCCATGGTTTGTGAACGTTGCTAATTTCCTAGTGTCTGGTATAATCCCGTGTGAGCTCTCTTCTAACCAAAGGAAGAAGCTCAAACGGGATAGTTTGGATTTCTATTGGGATGAGCCGTACTTGTTCAAGATCTGCACTGACGGTGTGATCTGAAGGTGTGTCCCTGAGGAGGAGAAATTGAGTATCTTAGAGGCTTGTCATTCCTCTCCCTATGGTGGCCATCACAGTGGGGCGAGGACAGCTTTGGAGGTTCTTAGTTGTGGGTTTTACTGGCCAACTTTGTACAAAGATACAAGTGAACTTGTGAAGAGATGCGACGAATGCCAAAGAGCGGGCGGTATTTTGAAGAAGGATAAGATGCCTCTTAACACCATTCTCGAAGTTGATATTTTTGATGTGAGGGGCATAGATTTCATGGACCCGTTTATTAGTTCGTGTGGCAATACTTTCATTCCAGTGGCAGTTGACTATGTTTCAAAGTGGGTTGAAGTCGTGACTTTACCCAATAATGAGGCCCGAAGTGTTGTTGCGTTTCTCAAAAATAGTATTTTTACTAGGTTTGGCACTCCTCGAGCAATCATAACTGATGGGGGTCTCATTTTTGTAATCGAGCTTTTGACACTTTGCTTGCAAAGTATGGTGTCAATCACAAAGTTTCTACTCCTTATCATCCTCAGGCGAGTGGCCAAGTTGAAGTCTCAAACAGGGAAATCAAGAGTATATTGTCAAAGAGGTCAATGCAAATAGGACCAATTAGTCAAAGAAATTGGATGATGCTCTATTGGCTTATAGGACTGCTTACAAGACTCCGTACCGGTTGGTGTTTGGGAAAGCTTGCCATCTACCGGTTGAGTTAGAGCACAAGGCCATGCGGGCTTTGAGGAAGCTGAATCTTGAATGGGATGTGGCAGCAAATCTTCGTGTGGAGCAGCTTAATGGACTTGATGAATTCAGATTCCATACCTACTCCAGTTCGTCCTTGTATAAGGACAAGATGAAGTACCTTCATGGCAAGTATGCTCGTAGCAAGGAGTTCAAAGTGGGCGATTTGGTTCTTTTGTTCAATTCTCAGTTACGTCTGTTTCTGGGAAAGCTTAAGTCAAAATGGAGTGGACCTTTTGAAGTGGTGCTTGTGACTCCGTTTGGTGCACTTGCCTTGAAAAACAAAAATGGTGAGATCTTCAGAGTTAATGGGCACAGAGTCAAACACTATCTTGGCAAGATTGATGATAGTCACGTGGTGGCAATGATCCATCTAAAGTGATTTGATGGTAACCTGCGTCGTGCCGCGACGTTAAATTAGACGCTTCTTGGGAGGAAACCCATGTGTCTTTCTTTTTGTTTTCTTTGATTTTCATTTTAGTGTAGGAGTTGCTTTTGGACTAACTGGTTGTGAGATGTGTGTAGAGTTGTTTTGATGCAGTGCAGGACCAACTTGGAAAAATGTTACATTCTCTGAAGTTGTCACTGCGGTCGCATTGCATTTTCTGAGGCCGCAATGGCCTTAGTGCAGGGGTAAAAATTTCATTGCGGCCCGCAGTGTTGAAAAGTTAAAAATGGGGTTCTCTGAAGTTGTCACCGCGGCCGCATTGCATTTTTTTCGGTCCACAGTGCCCTACCGTGGCAGCAGAGCAATTTCTGCGGTCCGCAGTGACTCCTTCCCTAGTGCTTTTGGTGGTTAAGCACCGCGGTCCGCGGTGCATTTTATGCGACCGCGCGTGGGTAGGTATCGTGGGTCCCAGGTCCTTTTTCTATAAATAGGACCTCAGGCCCTCATTTTCCCTTTTCGCTCTTTTGCTCTCTAAATAGCAAAAATCACTGTTCATCCTACCCCTAAGCACAAATTCAAACATTGTCTCTCAATCATCTGTGTGCATCCCATCTCTTGTACTTCAAATCCTTCCCTAGTCTTTAATTTTGTTTTATTTTATTTTAATTTGTTAGTTTTTTCTTCCCTTTTCTTTCAATTTGTAGCGTAGGGTTACATAATACTATTTATATTAGGGTTAAGTTGTTTAAAATAATGATTAACTACCTCGGGGATTGATAATCTGTGAATTTAAGCTAAAAATGAGAAAAATATTGAACCCTAGGCTGGTATTGCTGAGTGATGCTTACCGCGACCTCGGTGGATTTTCCGCGGTCTGCGGTGCCTTACCGCGGCCGCAGACCATTTCTTGTGGTCCGCGGTACCCGATTCAGAGATTGGGTATTCAGAACCCCACCTCATCGCGGTTGCAGTGCCATTTTATGCGGTCCACGGTGGTTCCTTTGCGGCCGCACTGCTTTTTATGCGGTCCGCAGTAAACTCGCTTCAATGATATTCTTCACTGTTTCTCCTTATACTGTGATACTAACATGCACTAAATGAATTCTTTTTGAAGACAATGGTTAAATCACGAGGCGGTGGAGATAAACAAAAAGGAAAAGGAGAGTCCTCCTGGAGTAGGGGACGGGGTACGATCAAATTGACCCCCCAAGTCCGGAAAGCAATTGGGGAGACCAGAAAGCAAATAAAGGCTGCAGATAGAGCTGCTTCCCATTCAGAGGGACGTGAGTATTTCCCTCCCGGGAGGCATCTGAGTCTGAATCAGTGCCGAAGTACATCCCTGATTTCCCGGAGATGATGAGATTGAGAGATGAACCTACCCCTCAGGGCTCTCCTGCTGCTCAAGCTTCAATCCAGATTTCTTCTGAGTCGTCTGAGGGCTCAGCTGACAGCGGTGATAGTGCTTCTTCTACCTCACCCACATCTTCAACACCCGGTGAGGATCCAATAGAAGAAGAAGGATGGGGTGTGCCCAAATTCGGGGGGGGGGGGGAGGGGGGAGGGGGGAGGGGGGAGAGAACTAGAATGCGGATGCTTGGCAGGATAGATTTGTTAGTGAGATAGCATACC
>NC_031989.1:81640394-81642304 GCF_001879085.1 Nicotiana attenuata
CTTTGCCATTTTTGAATCAGTAATAGATATCATAGCTTATACGGGTATCATCAATACACACCTAGGCAAGCCTTAGGTAATAAATGATAAAAATTGAATCCGCCTTTGTTAATTAGCAACTGCTACAACCAGCAGGCAGGCATAGACTTCTCCTTACGAAGTCCATTCAGAAATGCATTTTTGACATCTATTTGGAACAGAGTGAATTCCATATCAGATGTAAAAGCGATTAGGATCTAATCGCTTCCATGCGAGCAATCGGAGCAAACGTCTCATCATAATCAATTCCATCCTCCTGATTGTAACCTTGAACTACTAGCCTAGCCTTGTTTCTTATAGTGTTTCCATGTTCATCAAGCTTATTCCTAAATACCCACCTGGTTCCTATAATGGTTCGATCTCAAGGTCTAGGTACCAGGTGCTATACATTGTTCCTTTCGAACTGATGCGACTCATCTTGCATGGCTGTAATACAGTCTACATCCTTCAAGTCCTCCTTGATGTTTTTGGGTTCTATTTGGGAAAGAAAGGCTGAGAAGGCAAGTGAATTTCTGGCTTTTGATCTGGTTTGCACTCCAGAATCTAGAGGTGTAATTATGTTGTCAAGAGGATGAGAGCTTTTGTGTTTCTAGTTGGGCATTTGAGGTTCATTTGTAGAGGAGCTGGGTATATCTAACTGGTTCCCTTGTGTTCTTCTCACAGCTACTTGTGGAGTACCTTGCACTGCATCAACCACTCTTTCTTCATCTTCAGTGGTTGTAATTGAGGTACATGGTTCCCTTGAGGAAGAAGCTGCATTGTCTCCACTTGGCTCCTTCACTTGACTCATCATGTCTGTCTTTCCATTTGTCATGTCGATGACTTCACCTGGAACCAGTAAGGGCTCCCCATCTTGATCATCCTTGTTGATTTTCTCACGGGAGGGGTAGGACTCGTCAAAGATCATGAACACTTTCCTCAACACATTGAGTCCGCTTGTTATATATCTTGTAAGCTTTGCTTTGAGAAGAATACCCCAAAAAGACTCGTTCATCACTCTTGGCATCAAATTTACCATGCTGATCCTTTCCATTGTTGAGAACATAACATTTGCACCCAAATGTTCTTAGGTGGGTCAGCTTGGGTTCCTTCCATTCAGCAACTCATAGGGGGTTTTGTTCAGGAGAGATCTGATCATGCACCTGTTCACCAAGTAGCAGGCAGTGTTGACAGCTTCAGCCCAGAAGTTCTTTGCAATCCCACTGTCGATCAGCATTGTTCTTGCCATTTCCTCAATAGTTCTATTCTTCTTTTCCACAACTCCATTTTGCTGGGGAGTTCTTGGGGCTGAGAAGTTGTAGGTAATGCCATTTTCATTACAGAACTCATCAAATTTGGCATTGTCAAATTCCGTTCCATGATCTGATCTAATACATGCAACTTTAGACTCTATCTTCACTTGGATTTTCTTCACAAAGGCCATAAATACCTCAAAGGTTTCATCTTTTGTTCTAAGAAACAGAGTCCGTGTGAATCTGGAGTAGTCATCCACTATCACAAAGATATATATTTTTCCTCCCCTGCTTTGCACTCTCATAGGCCCACACAGATCCATATGAAGAAGATCAAGTGGATTTGAGGTGCTGACATCTTTCTTGGGCTTGAACGAGGACTTCACGTGCTTCCCTCTAGCACAAGCATCACAGACTTTCTGTTCTTTGAATTTTGACATTGGCAGACCACGGACCAAGTCGTTCTGAATCAGTTTATTCAAAAGAGAGAAGCTTGCGTGTCCTAGTCTTCTGTGCCAGAGTTCAGCATCATCATCAACAGCTTTCAGGCAACTTAGATCACTACTTTGTATAGACTCGAAATCAGCAACATAGATGTTCTTGTATCTCTTGGCGACAAGTACCACTTCACCTAGTTAC
>NC_031989.1:81642324-81653221 GCF_001879085.1 Nicotiana attenuata
TGCCTTTGATCTTATGGTAAAAAAACAAATTGGTGTATATAGGATGGTGATAGTTGTGACCTTAAGACTCTTGTGTTAGCCGACAATCATCAAGTGGTTTTTCGGAACCATGTGTGTTGCTCAAATCTTAGCTAAGGTCGTTGTGGGCCCTCGACTCTGTCTCTTTAGCAATCCTATAGGTAGTGTGGTGAGAATTTGAATTGCAAGTCCAAGTCTCGTGCCATTGAGTCTAGAACTTGCCCTAAATGTTTATCTAGGCGAAATCCTACGTGTAGTTTGACTTGAGAAGTGATTTTAGGCTCTCCTTGATCCGAAGGTTATCTTGAAAACATCCATAGGCTACCAATGATAATATCCCTAGTCAACCCTTTTGAGCCATAACCCTTTTTCCTTCAAAAACCATGATACAAGCCTTTACCCGTTTTAAAAAAAGACCCTCTCTTGGCACTCTATCCTTCCTTAGCACAAGGCAAAAGCATAAGTTTGGGGAGAGAGACGAGGAATGCAACAAAGTGGTAAAAGTTGCAAAAAAGAAGAAAAGGAAAGGCAAAAAGAAAAAGAAAGAAAATCAAAAAGTCAAAAAGAATGAACAATATAGAAGAAATGAAGGGATTCAATAAAAGTAAAGTGATGAAAGGCATGAAAAGTGTAGAAAGGAGAAAAAGTTTTTAAATGATCAAGAAAGAGTGACAGTGTGTCTCTCTAACCCCTAAGAAAGAAATAAATGACTCAAAAAGTCAAGAGAATGTGTGCCAAAATGAAGCAAATGAAGTGCTTAAGGGAAGATGGAACCTACTTAGACCAAATATTTCCTACCCTGAACCAAAAGCCTTCACTATATCTCCACAAAAGCCCTATATGATCTTGAGTTGAATGAAGCTTACATTAGTGGTGACTCACATAAGGGGCAAGCTTATGGTACTTAGAGCCGGACTTGTGACTTTTCCTTGAGAGAGATGNGAACGAGGACTTCACGTGCTTCCCTCTAGCACAAGCATCACAGACTTTCTGTTCTTTGAATTTTGACATTGGCAGACCACGGACCAAGTCGTTCTGAATCAGTTTATTCAAAAGAGAGAAGCTTGCATGTCCTAGTCTTCTGTGCCAGAGTTCAGAATCATCATCAACAGCTTTCAGGCAACTCAGATCACTACTTTGTATAGACTTGAAATCAGCAACATAGATGTTCTTGTATCTCTTGCCCACAAGTACCACTTCACCAGTTACCAGATTAGTAACTGTGCATATCTTGGACAAGAACTCCACCTTGTTTCCTGATAACTAGGCATTCTTGTTCATATTATACTCCTTTTTACTTGAGTTTGGATTAAAAATGTATACAAATAGTCCCAAAGGCTTAGATGTTGTACTTGTTTGCGGGGTTTGGTCAAGAAATTGACAAGAAGTCAAAACCAGCTCAAAAAGGAGTGAAACCTGCACAAGTACCAAGAACAAGTCAAAGCACTGCTGCAGCATAAAATCCACTGCAGCTGCAACAGACCCATCGCGGTCGCGGTCCATTTAGTGCGGTCCACGGTGAGGAGATTGAGAGAGGTGCAATCCTGGTGATGTTAGGCAATGCGGTCCACGAAAGATTCTTTGCGGCCGTAGTAGCCTCACCGCGGCCGCAGACCATTTGTTGCGGTCCGCAGAGTGGAGATTCAGAGAACCTAGGATTTTGGAAATTGCAAGACACCACGGCCGCAGACCATTTTGTGCGGTCCGAAGCCACCGCGGCCGCGGTGCATTTTATGCGATCCGCGGTGGCCAGATTCAGAGAATGAAAAGTCAAGCTAAAAAGCCTCACTGCAGCCGCGGTCTGCGGTACCTCCGTCAGGGGTATTTTTGTCTAGAAAATTCGGCCTTGTATAAATACTTTTTTTCAGATTTTTAGGGTATCTACCTTTTAGCTGAGCACGTGAACGGTGGTTTTAGCCTATTTTGAGTAATTTTATAGTTGGTTTAACATTGAATCTTCAATTCTTAGTTTGTAATCATATTATATGGGCTATTTTTCATCTAAATACCTGATTTCTTCCATTATTATGAGTAGCTAGACCCATTAACTAGGGTTGTGGCTCAGCCCTAGTGTGGGTATTTGATGGGTCTTTTATTTTAAGGCTTCGATGTTTATGGGTGGTTGATATTTGGACAGATTTGTGTTTTCCATGTTGAATTAGTGGTTGCAAACACTAATTTGTGCCTTTATGACTTGGGCTCTTCTTGAGAAAGAGAGTTTGAGTCTAGGAAAATCAGTCCAACAAGGAATTGGCGCGTATTCAGGAGATTGAAAGCCCCAATTAAAGGGTTAAACCTAGAGGTAGTAATACCCGACTTGAGCCTACATTGCTTGCATAATTTCGACACCCAATTGGTCTTGAGAAAGTCAATTAGGGCAAAGTCACTCAAGCTACCGAGAGGTATAGAGTGAGCAGTGTCGTGCATTGGCTATATCGTGATCCCAAACATAAAAATTTTGCCTTAGGCTTTAGAGCCCGTCAAGTATTCACCTAGGAGAAAGTCACTTCCCTAGTGCCTCGTTAACTATTTAGAAAACCTTACAAGCATTCATACTTAGCTTAATTTCGCATCTTATTAGTATAAAAATTAGAAGTAACAAACAAAAAATTATGATTGGAAGTGTAATCAAGAGCACTACACAATGCTAGATTAGATAGAAATCCAACTCCAAACATTGTTGTAGCTCCCTGTGGATTCGATCCCGACCTTCTCGGGTAAAAGCTGCATCGACCGTTCTCGCCACTCTGTAGTGGTGTAGGGTTGGACCCGATCATTTCCCTTATCACAGATCTGAGAAACACACAAGAGAGTGTACTTAAGACCATTGACATAGTACACATTCTTAATTGAGTGAGCGAGTGATTTCCCAACTTTTCCAACAACGAGAATGTACCCCTTTTCCCCATTGCCAAAGGATACACTCCCTCCTTGCAGGGCTTTTAGTGAAAGGAAGTCCACGGTGTTCCCAGTCATGTGCTTTGAACATCCACTATCCATGAACCATTGTTGACTGCTTCCTTTCACTGTTCCCTGCACAAGGAAATCAAGAGTTAGTCTTAGGAACCCAAACAAGTTTGTAGGCAAGAGGATGAATAAGAGTTCTCTTAGTCCATGCAGGTAACATGCGTATTTTATGGGTGGCACCTGGTCTCCTTTTAGTAGTTGCATTTCAGTAAACACGTTGTTTTTTTGAACAGACTGGACCCTGGCTTGGAAATTTTCCTTGAAATGCCCATTGTTCCCACAGTGGGTATACAGCCAGTTATCCGGTACAGTAACATACTTGCTATGGGGGTTGTAAGGGGTTTTCTCCCTTTGATACCCTATTCCCTGCCTATTTCCACCATTATTGACATACATGGCACTGATAGCTTCCGAGGACCAGGTCCACTTGAGGGACTTTTCAAGATCATTTTTTACTCTTTCCAGTTCAATTTAGAGATGCTTGTTCTCAGTTTCGACACACATGCTAGTTTTCACATCCTTCAACTCATTTTCAAGCCTCATGTGTGCTTCACTGGCTACCTCTTTCCCTTTTCCAGAATTTTCAGGTTTAAACTCAGTTCCTAGACCCTCTATTGTTTCCCTCGGGTCTGCAATCACTATCAAGAGATCATCTCTCTCTTCCTCAATCTCAGTCACTCTCTTCACTAAAGCCTCTTTTCCTTTACTGAAGTTCTCAATAGTTTCCTTATAGTCAACAGCTACAACCACTAAGTCATCTCTTTCATGTTCTATGTTTGCAATTTTTTCAGTTAAAATAATTTTTTCGTTCCCCAATTCACATATGGTTTCCTTCAGATCAACTACACACACTACCAGATCATCTCTAGTTTGTTCAGCTTCTCCTAGCTTTAAGGTCAAGGCATCTTTATCCTCTACAAGACTATGATAGGCATCAATCAATACACTAGATAAAGACATGAGTTTCTTAGGAGAGTAGGATTTCAGATTTCTCTAAACATCCCTAAAATTTACCTCACTGTTGCCATCGTCTTCATCATCATCTGATTGGGCCATCAAAGCAAATATTGAATCATATTCATTTTCCTCACTTTCAACTGCCATCATGGAGCTGTCACCTGCATCAGTTTCATCTCCAGATTCACTCCAGGAGTCTCCCCATGCTGCAAGAGCCTGTTTCACCACATTGTCAGCAGATCTCTTCCTTTTGAAGTGCTTTTCAGGAACCGGGTTCCTCTTTGCTGCTTTCTCAGGGTTGTATTTGGAGTGTTCTTGCCTCAGGAAAGGACAATCTTTGATGAAGTGCCTTGGCTTTCCACACTTGTGGTAGAGATCATAGTTCTTTGATTTGCTGGAGTTTGCCCTTTTCAGTATTCCTCCATTTCTTCTTACCATATTCTAAAACCTTTTGGTTAAGTAAGCCATGTCACTGTCCTCCTCACTTGAGTCATTGCTTTCAACTTTGAGTACCAAGTTCTTTTCTTTCTTTGGTTCTCTTCTTTCACTGTCTATCTTCCTCTTCATCTCGTAGGTCTTCAGATTTCCAACCAGCTCGTCTATGGTCAGCTCCTGCAGGTCCTTTGCTTCAGTAATAGCATTCACCTTTCTTTCCCAAGAACTGGGCAGGATACTAAGAATCTTCCTCACTAGCTTGTTCCTGGGAATAATTTTACCAAGTGAGTGTAACTCATTTATGATGGAAGTGAAATAGATTCATCGTCCTTCATCCTAAAGAGTTCATACTTGGTAGTGAGCATATCAATCTTAGATTTCTTTACTTGAGTGGTTCCTCATGTGCTGTTTGTAGAGCTTCCCATATCTTCTTGGCAGTTTCACAAGCAGAGATTCTATTGTATTCATCAGGTCCTATTCCACACACCAAAATTTTCTTAGCACGAAAATTTTTCTCCACAGCTTTCCTATCTGCGTCAGTGTATTCTTTCCTTGTCTTGGGCGTCGTCAATGGAAGATCTCCGACGTTCTTCGTTGGGATATAAGGACCATCACATATGACATCCCACAACTCAGAATCTTCAGCCATGATAAAATCATGCATTCTTGTCTTCCACCACTCATAGTATTGCCCATTGAACCTGGGTGGTCTATACGTAGATTGACCTTCTTCAAAATTCAGTAGTGCAGCCATAAAGATCCTTCCTAGGTGTTAGACTGGTAGGAGGAACCCGCTCTGATACCAATTGATAGTTTATATGAGTCCACAAAACTTTAGAGTACCAGGTCCTCTATGAGTTTCCACTGAGAATACTAATAAAACAGTAAGTAAAATAAGACAGGGAGTTTTACGTGGAAAAATCCCTGCTCAAGGGGATAAAAAACCATGACCTGCACTGGTAGGATTTCAACTTCACTATGAGCAACTTTTAGATTACAACCTATGAAATTTAGGAATTAAAATCTTAATCCCTCACAAACTCGTAATACACCTATTACAAGCCACGCTAGCCACGACACAAACACAAAGGGTTTATGGTTTTACAAAGGGGTTCCTAAGCAACGCATCTAGCTAAGAAATTTAGGAATTACAATGAAGAACAATTACAAAGTTACAACTCAACTAAGGATAACAAAATAATAGATTTAGGAACTGGTCCGTAGTATCGTTAAACTTTGTTCTTAAGGCTCTTAAGAATTAAATTCGCTGTCTCTGAAGGCTTGAATGCTTGAAGTGAATTCTCAAGTGTTCAAGTGATGTTTTGTTGTAATACTCTTGTTAATACACCGTTGATGATATCACTTGAATGATGTAAGCACTCGGTAGGTCAAAGGACAAGTGACTGCAAATTTGCTGCACTGTGTGCACTGTTTCTGTGGCAGACACTTTCCAGCTGTGCACAGTTAACTTTCGTACTGCTGTCAGGGAAACACAAGGGATCAGGTCCCTGTCTTGTTTCTCCATTTTTTACACTTGCAGCAGTTCACATTAGCTGGAGTCCTGGCTGGAATCCATTCATTAGCAATGTGTACTAAGTTTGTCAGGTTCCCTATCTGGTTCTTGACAGGTTTGTTAGATCATCTAAACATAAGACAAAGACATTGAAAACCCATCAATTTCCCCCTTTTTGATGATGACAAACTTAACACTGATAACTTATTTTTAGAGCAGAAATAACCAGATGAAGCAACAGGAACTTCACAAGTTCCCCCAGACTTTATGTTTCCCCCTTAATCAGATCCCTGTTTCAATTATACTTCCCCCTTTTGGCATCATTAAAAATACTCAAGCAGGCAAACAACATAAAGAAGTCTAGCCTAGCTAACTCATGTAGAAAAGAGAAAAAGAGAACATACGCATTTAGATAGCAAAAGAGGATAGTTTTTATATATAAAACATATGCCTTAGCTTATAAAGCAAAGGCAAAGATTGGACTGTTGAAATTGGGAACAGTACTGATACATCCCATCCACATCAAAACAAAAGAAAAAAAACATCTGCCAAGTCATTAAAACAAAAATAGACAATCCAGAAACTGGTCACTGAAAGGGTTGCTTAGGGGGCATTAGGAGTACAGGGCTTGGAAGCTGCAACAAGGGTTTGGAGAACTAGGTCTATTCGGGCATTCGTCGACTTTTGCTCGTTGAGCAGTTTTACTCTCAGGTTCTCCACTTGTGCCCTGAGATCAGCATTTTCTTTGGTCAAAGGAGCCACCTCCTCATTTGACTTTGGGCCCCTTGGGCTTGCTGACCTTCCAGGATAGCGTTCCTCACCTTCAACCTTCGAATCTCCTCAGTTGCACTATTTTGAGCATTAATGAGCTGAGAGATTGTTGATGTACAGCCTAAAACCCCATTCTTCTCGATGCACTTACATTCTTCCAAAGTTGTTTGAGAGAAGGTCTGCTTCTTGGTCCCTACTTTGCCTTGTCCCGGTGGCACCTTGAAAAACTTAAACACCTGTATAACTAGAAACTCATATGGAAGACCACGATTGCCATCCTTGAAAGTTGCTACCTTCTGCATATGTTCGATCATGATGTCAGGCAAGTTCACATGTGTAAATCCATCCCGTTGCTCCATTAGATACAAGTCAGACTTGGAAGTCATGTACCTCCTCTCAGCACGGGGTAACAGAACTTTGTTCACCAACTCGAAGAGCAACTGTTAAGCAGGAAGTAATGCCTTCTTGTGAACCTGGTCCCTTTTCTGGTTCGCATTATCCTTCACCACAGCATTTTGAAAGTTTGACCCACACGCATCTTTCACAGTAGACACACCAATCATAGGGACTTTAAGAATATCCCCAAGCAGACTCACATCAAATACGATATATCTACCCCCATTAACCAACGCACAAATGTGGTCAGTATCAACGGGAAAGAGGTCAGCATAGAAGCTTTGAACTTCTTCCTCATACACCTTGGGTGTATCTATTTGGAATAGATGCCCCCACTGTTGAAACTCAACCATTGTAATGACTTGTGTCATACCAGCCATATCAGAAATTGCTGGGTCAAAAGTGCGACCCAACAGGACCTTTTGGTGCCTTAATCGTTCTGAAGCAGTACTAGTTTCACTTCTCACCTTTTTCGCAGAAACTGGTTCCATAACAGGTTCCAACTTTCTCTTGCCAGACTTCAAACCACTTGATTTTTTCCTCATCAAAAACTGAGGGTTCACTCACAACATTTTTCAATTTTGAACTGGGGGTTGTAACATTCACCACTGAAGCAGATTGCTTCTTCTTCTGGGACCTTCTCACCAAGGAACTAGGTTCCTCAGTAATTTCCTCCTCAACTTCCACCACAGGGACATCCTTATCACACACTACTTCATTGTTTTTCACCAGTCTCTTCTTATTCTTCTTACTGCTCTTTTTGCTATGTATAAGGGCGGAGTCATAAGCTACCTTTGCTTGCAACCTAGTAGTAGGTTGCTTAGTAGAAGACTCAGGGGTGATTACTGCCCTTCGCTTGACTATGAATGCATGAAGAGAAATGTTGTCTTCATCTTCCTCATCGCTAGACCTCATCACAGGGACTAGAATATCCAAGGGCTCAACAACAAAAGGAGGAGAAGGTGCAAGAGCAGAACTGGCCTGGGAGTGAGAACCTTGACCTGTTTCCTCCGGAGAGGGGTCAAGTTCCTCAGAAGAGGGCCCAGTAGTTTCTGCTGATGTAGAGCCTTCAACAGGCACCATGGCTCTGTTACGCCCCGCAATATTACGTTGATATTACATCCTGCTGTATTATATTACGATGCTGCTACGTCTCGCAGTATTAAATTACGACGATGTTGCACCCTGTAGTATTGTACGATTGAATTTGTCGTGAGATAATTGACATCAGTCCAAGGAAAATATTATTTGGAGATTTTAAGGATTATGCTATTTCAAACAAGTAATGAGTAAATTCGTGAAGGTGAGAGGGGAAGCAAGTCAAAGAAAATGAATTTTCGTCCAAGTTTGGCATGTTGGGATAAAATACAGGCCGAGCGTTAATACCCGGTATTTATGGACTAATGTCATACAAGGTACCACATGGCCATGCTAGTAAGGTGTACAAGGTATGTTAAAAGAGAGTAGTATTGTAAGTAAGTTGAGATAATTCATAATTATGCGGTTAATTGGTTAATTACCGGGTAATGAGACCTTAACTAATTAATAGGGGATATTGTGGATAAGTATTAAAAAACACATGAGGTGGCAGCCCCATGCAATTGGAATGACTCATATTACAATTTAAAAGGTGGCATCATATCACAATTCATTGATTATAACGGGTGGAATGATTCATATCACAACTCAATGATTATGAGACTTCTTTCTAAAATCCAAACAGATACAAGAATGGGAAATTTCATTCCAACAAAGAATGGCCATTATTGTTGAATCAAATGACAACTATTCCAACATCAGTAACATGAATTCAACGATCAAATGACAAACAATTCCAATTCATTATTCATTTTATGAAAGATGTCATACAGATTAGTTATAGCAACGTAAATAGCTTCGACAAAATTCATACGAAAAGTCTTGATACTATAGCAACGTGGGAGTTGCGATTCTAAGGGAGTACGGTGCAATCTTTTTCAAGAATGTCATACAGATTTTTCCCTATTCCAGGTATGTTAAGGCTATCCCTTATTTCTTTTGGCATGATCCATACGATACATATGAAACGAGCAAAATACGCAACTTTCATAAATGACTCATTTCATAGAAATACTAGGGGTGTCTATATTCTTGATTCCCCATGTGAATTATTATTATATCTTTTGTTCATGGGTCTCAGAAAAATACGTATTTGATAAAGTTTATCCAAAAGGCATATTGATTTTTATGGCATTCCGAGAAAATTTTATTAACGTATTTCTTATGCATTTCATGCATTTATACATGTACATTGACCCATGACCAGATGGTGTTATATACGCGTATATATGTATATTATATGCATATGGGATATGGGAAAAGGTTACGGCGTTATATACGCACCACCACCTGATCAACTGGTATACGTTGATGATTTGCCCACAGTGGCTGAGATGATATGATGGGATGCCCTCAGAGGCTTGATGATGTTATGAACATATGTACCTATGCACGACATGACATTCATACGCATATGCATGACACTATAAGTATTTCATGATTTACAAAGTTATCCAGACTTACAGGTTGAGTCATTTACTCTATATTTCTTCCATGTCGTACTTATTTTTGTGCCTTACATACTCGGTATATTATTCGTACTGACGTCCCTTTTGTCTGGGGATGCTGCATTTCATGCCCACAGGTCCCGATAGACAGGTCGAGAGCCCTCCAAGTAGGCTATCAGCTCAACAGAAGATTTTGGTGCGCTCCATTTTGTTCGGAGTTGTTTGATTGGTTAGTATGATTAAGTCGTGTATTGTTTGGTATGGCGGGACTCTGTCCCGACCTTTATGAAAATTATGTATTTTAGAGGCTTGTAGACAGATGTCATGTACGTAAAAGTTGTATGGCCTTGTCGGCCCATGTCCAGTACACAAGTGGTTATTTTGGTCGCATAGACCCGTACTTCATATTTATAAGTTTGTATTCCCTCGTGCTTTACTCCGGTTCATTTACCTATGATAGAATGATATGAAAGATACGTTACGTTGGAACTCGGTTGAGTAAGGTACCGGGTGCCCGTCGCGGCCTATCGGTTTAGGTCGTGACAAAAGTGGTATCAGAGCAGTTCTGTCCTAGGAAGTCTACAAGCCGTGTCTAGTAGAGTCTTGTTTATGGATGTGTGCACCACACTTATAAACAGGAGGCTACGGGGCATTTAGGACTCTCACTCTTTCTTCTTACTCTAGATCGTGTGGTAGAGCTCACTTATAAGAATTCAAATTTTGAACTTCTATTTTTATTCGTAATAATACGATGCCTACGTTCATAAAGATGATCGATAAGAGATATAGCATTGGAAGTGTTGAATTAGAGGAACTCGACTTTGTATCGTGCTTATGATAAGTAAATGTGAGGTGTTCAGCAGATCATGTGCGTACTGAAAGGTGTAAGCCTCTTGATCAGGAATCTTGAGGCAAGAATACCTATCCACCTTAATGGTGAAAGACAATGAGATATTCAGAAGATAAATACAAGTTTCAACAAGCAAAAGAAGCAAGATGAAGAAGAGTACGAGGCGCCCAGCTGATGAAGATTAACAGTATTTATAATTCAAGCAGAGGAATATAAGCCTTTTGAGTTGCCTTCGATAGTAACAGAGGTGTGTACAATTGGCCACACCGATCTCAGCTATGCCCTATGGGAGCTAGCAGATATAGTTTAAGACAGGACAGGATATCAGGATTCGGCTAGGGTTAGAACAACCCAAAATGGTGAATGGATTGTTTGTATTAGTTGACATTTCCGAATAATATTATAAAGGTGCTTATAGATCTCCTTGTGAGACACCCAGATGGT
>NC_031989.1:81653231-81696060 GCF_001879085.1 Nicotiana attenuata
TGATTCATATCACAACTCAATGATTATGAGACTTCTTTCTAAAATCCAAACAGATACAAGAATGGGAAATTTCATTCCAACAAAGAATGGCCATTATTGTTGAATCAAATGACAACTATTCCAACATCAGTAACATGAATTCAACGATCAAATGACAAACAATTCCAATTCATTATTCATTTTATGAAAGATGTCATACAGATTAGTTATAGCAACGTAAATAGCTTCGACAAAATTCATACGAAAAGTCTTGATACTATAGCAACGTGGGAGTTGCGATTCTAAGGGAGTACGGTGCAATCTTTTTCAAGAATGTCATACAGATTTTTCCCTATTCCAGGTATGTTAAGGCTATCCCTTATTTCTTTTGGCATGATCCATACGATACATATGAAACGAGCAAAATACGCAACTTTCATAAATGACTCATTTCATAGAAATACTAGGGGTGTCTATATTCTTGATTCCCCATGTGAATTATTATTATATCTTTTGTTCATGGGTCTCAGAAAAATACGTATTTGATAAAGTTTATCCAAAAGGCATATTGATTTTTATGGCATTCCGAGAAAATTTTATTAACGTATTTCTTATGCATTTCATGCATTTATACATGTACATTGACCCATGACCAGATGGTGTTATATACGCGTATATATGTATATTATATGCATATGGGATATGGGAAAAGGTTACGGCGTTATATACGCACCACCACCTGATCAACTGGTATACGTTGATGATTTGCCCACAGTGGCTGAGATGATATGATGGGATGCCCTCAGAGGCTTGATGATGTTATGAACATATGTACCTATGCACGACATGACATTCATACGCATATGCATGACACTATAAGTATTTCATGATTTACAAAGTTATCCAGACTTACAGGTTGAGTCATTTACTCTATATTTCTTCCATGTCGTACTTATTTTTGTGCCTTACATACTCGGTATATTATTCGTACTGACGTCCCTTTTGTCTGGGGATGCTGCATTTCATGCCCACAGGTCCCGATAGACAGGTCGAGAGCCCTCCAAGTAGGCTATCAGCTCAACAGAAGATTTTGGTGCGCTCCATTTTGTTCGGAGTTGTTTGATTGGTTAGTATGATTAAGTCGTGTATTGTTTGGTATGGCGGGACTCTGTCCCGACCTTTATGAAAATTATGTATTTTAGAGGCTTGTAGACAGATGTCATGTACGTAAAAGTTGTATGGCCTTGTCGGCCCATGTCCAGTACACAAGTGGTTATTTTGGTCGCATAGACCCGTACTTCATATTTATAAGTTTGTATTCCCTCGTGCTTTACTCCGGTTCATTTACCTATGATAGAATGATATGAAAGATACGTTACGTTGGAACTCGGTTGAGTAAGGTACCGGGTTGCCCGTCGCGGCCTATCGGTTTAGGTCGTGACAAAAGTGGTATCAGAGCAGTTCTGTCCTAGGAAGTCTACAAGCCGTGTCTAGTAGAGTCTTGTTTATGGATGTGTGCACCACACTTATAAACAGGAGGCTACGGGGCATTTAGGACTCTCACTCTTTCTTCTTACTCTAGATCGTGTGGTAGAGCTCACTTATAAGAATTCAAATTTTGAACTTCTATTTTTATTCGTAATAATACGATGCCTACGTTCATAAAGATGATCGATAAGAGATATAGCATTGGAAGTGTTGAATTAGAGGAACTCGACTTTGTATCGTGCTTATGATAAGTAAATGTGAGGTGTTCAGCAGATCATGTGCGTACTGAAAGGTGTAAGCCTCTTGATCAGGAATCTTGAGGCAAGAATACCTATCCACCTTAATGGTGAAAGACAATGAGATATTCAGAAGATAAATACAAGTTTCAACAAGCAAAAGAAGCAAGATGAAGAAGAGTACGAGGCGCCCAGCTGATGAAGATTAACAGTATTTATAATTCAAGCAGAGGAATATAAGCCTTTTGAGTTGCCTTCGATAGTAACAGAGGTGTGTACAATTGGCCACACCGATCTCAGCTATGCCCTATGGGAGCTAGCAGATATAGTTTAAGACAGGACAGGATATCAGGATTCGGCTAGGGTTAGAACAACCCAAAATGGTGAATGGATTGTTTGTATTAGTTGACATTTCCGAATAATATTATAAAGGTGCTTATAGATCTCCTTGTGAGACACCCAGATGGTGCACTCTAAAATAGTACAACTGGATATGGGTACTACAAGGATAGGCACTAGAAGCCTTGAAGGGATAAATATTACCTTAGTGTGGCTACCGTCCCTAGTAGAGAAAAAAATATTAGGCAACCCGAAGAACCAATGGATGGAGCAAGGGGCACAAAAAGCAAAAGAATGTCTTGCTGAAGTTTTCACAAGAAAGGGATAGGTAGAAATATTAGCAAAGTAATGAGAAGAGAGATAAGGAAGAATTATGAGTAAGATGCGATATATGGATGACAACGGTAGATCAAAAAGATGACGGTATTATCGGGTCCATAGCCAGGTGAAGGAAGAGACGAGAGGTGATAGGCCTCAAGAAAACAAAAGAGTATATGCCATGAAGTCATATCCTCGTTTCACGAAGTAAGTTCGTCACTCTAACGTGATTACCAATAGGAAAAGCTAGACCCCAGAATAATAGAGATTAGTATGGGCTGGTGAACAAGATAAAGTAAACATGAATTAGGGATTTAGTGCTTTGATAATGGTCAACATCATGAGAATTTCAGATTTCGTACTGGTAATAATAGAATGGACAACGGAAGAAGATTCATGAGAAATTCAGAGAATGGTCATTCAGGAAGACGCTTCCCTAAAGTAAGCAATGTGAGCAAAATTAAGCTTAAGAGACTATATGTGCCTGTTATAGTAATTGTCACCTCGCAAGTAAGGAATTTCGTTATCCTTAGTACAAAAGGATTACCGCAAGGAGAGTAAGGGTCATCGATGATGTGAAGGGACGCCAAAAAATGAAGAGGTAGAACATCTATAGGCAGATTGTCGTAGCTTCAACTTTTAGTACTCCCCTAAAGGGGGGAATATAGAATGACGTGACATTACTTCAAAAATAAGTGGTTCCAGTAATTAAGGTATGGTAAAGGAAGAATGCGATAAAATTAAAAAGGGATGAGATTGCACTTATTCAAAGCCTACAGTTATACTACGATACTAGAGAATTATGCAGACACGATGTCAGGGAAAGGAAGTATGGGTTCCTGCCCGAGATATTATTAATTAATAAGGAGCTAGTGCGAGAGGCGAGTTAAGACAAAGGAAATGACCCAAGAAAGATTACGCGGAATATTGATACGGGAATGGGCCAACAAACAACAATTAGTAGTTGATTCAAGAAGAATCTAGATATGGCTAGACAAGAGAATACATACAAATCAATAGATCATGCAAGATAAACATAGGGAACCCCAATATGAGGAATTCAGCCCCACAGTTATGACATCTTGATCCTTGGAAAACATCCATATAGGAGTTGGGGAAGTTAAAAAGGTACCGTATGAGTGTTACAGAAATAAAAGAAAGTGCCACCGTGAAGACAGTCAAAATATTAGTCCAGGATATCTCTCTCTTTTTTTCATCTCAACATTCTGCATAATCGTTTTTCGGGTATTCCTTACCTTAACTTACGTCTCGTATCGACTCCTTATTATCATAACAGCTCAGGCTGGAACCTTTACTCCTCTCCTTGACATCATGCTTACACTTGAACTGTAGCATATCTGTAGGATTTGGATAAGTGCCATCTCATTTCGTTTTTCATTTTTTATCGCATTCTTCCTTTACCATTCCATAGTCATTAAAATCACTTAATTCTGACTTAATGCCACATCACTCCATATTATCCCCCTTTAGGGGAGTACTAAGAGCTGAAGCTATGACGACCTACCTATAGATATTTTACCTCTTTATTTTTGGCGTCCTTTCACATCATCGATAACCCTTACTCGCCTTGCAGTAATCCTTATATACCGAGGATAATGAAATTCCATACTCACTGGGTGACACTTAGTGTAACTAGCACACATAGTCCCTTAAGCTTACCTTTGATTGCATTGCTTGCTTTAGGGAAGCATATTCCTGAACGACCATTGATAAAATTCCTCCTGAATCTTCTTCTATTGTCCATTCTATTATTGCCGAAAAATAAATGTGAAATTCTCATGGTGCTGACTATTATCAAGTCGCTTAGCCCCTAATCCATGTTTAGTTTATCTTGTTCACCCGCCTATACCGATATCGATTGCTCTGGGGTTTAACTCTCTTTTCTGGTAGTCCCGTTGGCGTCACAAACTTATTTCTCAAAATGAGGATATAAATTTATATCTTATACTCCTTTGTGGTCTCAAGACCTGTCATCTCTCATATTTTTGTTCACTTGATTATGGACTTTGTAATATTATCATTTTTTAATCTACTATTGTCATCTATGTATCACATTTTACTTATACTGCTTCATTAACTCTCTTCTTATTTTCCTACTAATATTTCTGTATATCACATTATTCTAAAAACTCGAAAAAAATATTCTTTTGCTTTTAGCCCCTCTTCTCCATCCATCGGTTCCTCGAATTGACTAACATTCTCTTTCTACTAGGGATGGGAGCCACACTAAGGTAATATTTATCTATTCAAGGCTTCCAGTGCCTATCTTTGTAGTACTCATATCTAGCTGTACTATTTAGAGTGCACCATCTGGGTGTCTCACAAGGAGGTCTATTAGTACACATTTACAATATCCGTTGGAAATGTTAACTAACAAAATCAATCCATTCACCGTTTCGGGTTACTCTAACCCCAACCTGATATTGATATCCCATCCTCCTCTTATACTACTTATGTTAACCCTCGTAGCACATATCTGGAATGGGTGTGACGAATTGTACATACCTCTGTCACTATTGAAAGTAACTCAAAATGCTTATATTTCTCTTTCGGAATTGTAGGTAATGTTCATATCTACTAATTAGGTACCTGTACCCTTCTTCACCTTACTTCTTCTATTTATTGAAACTTGTGTCTACGTTTCGATTATCTTGTTCCTTACCGTAATAGTGGATATACATCCTTGCCTTAGGGATCCTTATCAAGAAGCTTGCACGTCTTAGTATACACATGATCTGCTAAATACCTCATCTTTACCCACCATAAGCATGATGGAAAAATCGAGTTCCTCTGACTCAACTCTTCCACATCTATATCTCTTACCAATCGTCTTTCTGGTTCTAAGCATCATCGTATTATGAATAAGATAGAGTTTAGGAAATTGAGATCTTACAACTATGCTCTACCACACGATCGAGAGTAAGAAGAAAAAGTGATAGTCCTAAACGCCTTTTTGCCTCCTTCTTATAAGTGTGGTGCATGACATACCCATAAACAAGATTCTACTAGACATGGCTTTGTAGACTTCCTAGGACAGACCTGCTCTAATACCATTGTTTACCGTGGAAATGGTAACAACAATTAAATTTGTAAATGGGATTCTAAAAAACGTGATCTATTCCCGAGCTAGTTTTTAGGGCAGTTGATTCTTCAAATGCTAAGTGTGAAGATAAGATGCGAGCTAAGATGAAGCAGTAAGCAAACCGAAGGGGCCTTTTGCCCGAGCGCGGAGCTGATCGATGGAGGCCTCGGGGCTGAGGCTTGAGTCGAGATCGAGCTATAGGGGGCGGTCAGGGAAGTGGTAACAAGCAGAAATACGATTAAGTGAGGCTCTTTATGGCCATTGCACAGCTAGACGGGCGAAGAACAAGTAAGAAAACGATAAATGCAAGGTGGCCTCGGGCCAATGAGAACAAATGACTTAGAAGAAAAGAGAGAGAGAGAGAGAAAGAGATATTATTGCTTTAATGGAGAAGTGGAGCAACATCAACCCTTTACAAGGTGGAGCGAGCCCTCTTTATATAGAGGGGAAGACTCGACTACAAGTATATGGGGGTTAGCTAAAAAGTACAGTGACGGGATGACATGACGTGATGCTTCAGCGCAGGCTCTGGGTAGGTCGCATTTATCAGGCGTAGCCATATGCCTAAAGGGCTTCTTCCTCTATCCTGGCTTCGTCCTTTGCTTCCTCCGAGTTGGGCTTCGATGAGCCCCAAGGTCGAGAACTCGATCGCGACCTCCTACCCTGGAAGTCCAGAGGCATGCTTCCGGAATGTCTCAATAGCGGGAAATTAAGTCCTCTGATTTCACCGTGTACAGATAGTCTCCGCGTTTCCTATATTGAAGAGATGGGAAATGATTTTGACACTTGACTCCTCGAGCTTCTTTCGGCGGTGTTATACCGATGATGCGACCCCTGGCTCGTGCTTTTCGACCTCATTCATTGCATCCTCTGATTTTTGCTTCCTATAGTGTATGTACCATCGTCGGTTTAGTTTTCGTAGGTGCATTAACTGTGCTCCTCGGTCAGTCTTCCGAAGTATGGATGATCGTGCTGTAATCCCCTATAAATGGGGATGCCTTGGCCTTGTTTTTCACCATCTCAAGTTTCCGTTGTCTTGCTTGCTTTTTCTTTTCTTATCTCCTTTTTTCGCCCCCGAACATCATGCCCAGGGCTTATGATCATAAAGACATTTGGATGAGCTTCCTTGGACTGTCTTGTGGCCTTATGCCGGGTCTTCCTTTCGCCGAACGTAGACGTACCGTCCTGCTATATCCGTTGTTGTTGATATGCCGACTTTTGCCGCTACTGCCGGGCCGAGATGATGGTGGATGGAGAGTCGGTTCTTCCCTTATGTAGATAGTTGTTCGGACTATGCACCGCTGCTAACCCTTCTACCTGGGCCTGGTGTGTTACTTCATCCCTAGGTTTTTTTTCCCAATGGATAAGGTGGCACCACCGGCTGCTGAGGATGGGGCCCACCGGGTCTTCACCTTTGACTTCGGCGGGCCATGTCTCTTTTCTCTACCTCTTCTGCGTCCCCTCCTTTTCCTCTTCTTCATCTCCTCTGGCGGGAATCCTTCGGAGGATTGAACTGGGAACCTATAGGAGGTTGAGATCGAAGGAGTCACTCTCGAGAATATGTGCTCAAGGGCGTGGCGCCCGGGGATGCTGATACCGGAGATGAACCCTCGAGGGCGGACCGGGCACCCGGGTTTCATCACATGTACATCCTTTCATTCCTCCGCTTTAGGTGTAGACTCCAGCGAGCTTTTGTAATTGTATGTAATGACCCCTCGAGGGCTACTTGTACACAGACTTTTATAAATAAGACACAAACTTCGTTGATTTCTGCTTTCGAATTTGCTTGGTTTCTGTATGCTTTCATGCCCTTCGAGGCTCTTCGAATGTTTCCTTTTTTGTTGTTGATCGCTGATATCCAGCTTGGACGTAAGTGTTTCTTCCGATCGTTTGCCGATCGACATGGGTTCTTTTCGATCCCATCGTCGTACTTCGGAACAACTCTGGATCGATCTGATGGGCCGGGGCCGTGGAAGTCCCCCGAGTTGTTCTGAGTTCATGCGTTATGTTTCGGGGCTTCCAGGGGCGTTGTTCCAAATGTAGGTCATCTTCGGGTACTCGGGGGTCCCTATTAGTCTTGATGCAGACGACCCCTTTAGGCTATATATAAGATAGACTCCTGCTGAGGAGCTCGCATGTATTTGGGCGCTTCCTCAGACCTTTGTGTAGCTTTCGCGATCTGGGCTTCCTGCGTTTTACTCCTCCTTCTTAGAAAGGGTGAATCGTGAGATTAGTTGCTTGCCTTGCGTTGAGTGCCGGCGTTGAGAGCTCATCGAGGCCCGACTTCTTTCGGTCGGGGTTTCTTGATGTAGAATGCTGCCTCGAGCGTGGAGATACTACGAACGACTCTTTGAGTTATGACTCCTCGTTGGGGGATGCTTCCGGGATCGAACATCGACCCGTCGATCTGTACCCAGGTTGTTGGCTTCCCGGGGCTTGCCTCGGGCATGTGAATCATTGCTTTTTCTCACATATATGTGGAGCGCCTACGACTTCTTCGCAAGACTATACTATTTTCAAATAGCCGCCTTCCTGTTCTGGTATAGGGTACTGCATCTTCCTAGGCGCGAAAGTATTGGTGCACACCTTTGCTGTGGCCTGTCGGTTTCACCATAGCCATGGAAACCGCTTTGGAGCCGATCCGACAAGGGGCCGGGGGTGCTGGTCCTGGTGCTCAGGAATCAAGGGAGTTTTCTTTAGAGACAACGTCTTTGCTAAGGGGAGAACATCTGGAGATGGCGAGGAGATACTGTGGGTGGAGCGAAGGGATAGTCCTGCAGGCGCTTTCCCCTGACGAGGGTATTGCGGACTCTACTGATGGATTCCTGAACGTGTATTTGTATCCTTTCGCATTTGGCCCTCCTGATAGGATTGTGCTTGAATTTTGTCTGAAGTATCGGGTCACTCTGGTGCAGATTCATCCGTCGTTTTGGCGAACGGTGTTGATGATGAGGTTATTCGCGGAGAAGGCCGGGCTTGATTTCACGCTTGATTACCTTGTCAGGCTATATCGGCCCTTTCATCATCGAGGCCCGCTAACATTGAGGTGCCGCTCGTCCACGCCCTTTGTTATTGACGACGAGGAAGGTGGGGATCGAGAGTGGGCCAGTTGGTTTTTCCGGGTTCGGACGACTGACATTATCCCTGCGGAGTTTTTGCCATTTCCTGAAGGGTGGAATCACGCACGTGAGTAAGGCGTTGAGCGCTTTTTGAGATCTCGTCTATAGCAAAAATCAGCTAAGTAATAATGTTGTTTCTTCTACTGTAGCAACTTCATGGACGACGGGTGAAGTTCATGATCTTCCCGGCTGGGTCTGGGAACTGGTGACCCATTCATCCTGTGATGAACGCAGGTGGCGAGGTGTGCTTTGTACCGGATGGGGAATGCAACACAGAGGTATGAGCATACGTTGCCTTTGCTTTGCTTTTGCATACCCGAGGTAACACTTTTCCCTTCCATTTGTGCTGGATTCACCGTTTGTAAATATCAGGCGGTTCCTTGGGACGATGAAATGTTGCTCTGAAAAGGGGAAGAAGCCGTTGGCCTCTGGTTCGAGGGATGATGGCAAAGAGGGGAATCTAAATTGCGATGTGATGGAGCTTTCAGTGGTGCCGGTCGGGCTCGTATTTCCGGAGAGGGGGCGTTTCCTGCATTTGCCATTCCCGGAGTGCCTGATTCCCAGCCGGCAGTTCCTTTGAGCGAACATGCTGCTCCCAAGGCCGAATCTTCTGAGGCCTCAGGGGCAGGACCAACAGGTGTGTGTTCTGACATCGAGGAAGTCCGTCGTCTCCACTTCGTGGTGAGTTTTTCGCACAGTTTCCCTGTGTCCCGTATCCTCCTTCTTCTATTGAAACTTCCTCGTGCAGGCTTGCGATAGGCTTAGGTTTGAGCTGCTCCTTCGAGGGGCCAAGCTTCAGAAAATTTGGGATGAGGGCGAGTCCCTTAGGCTCCTTAATAAGGAGAAGGAGGTAGAGCTGCAGTATTGGCGATATGAAGGCGCACCGAAGCTCAAACTATGAGAGCTATTTGGCGGAGCAGGTAATATCCTGTAGCATGTGCTTCGCTCCTTTCTAACCTTGAGGCTGATTCCTTTTTGCTGTATCAGTTGCGGAAAAGTTCAGAGGCTCAAGAGTACCTCAAAGGCGATGTCAACCGCGTCACAATTGCTTGTGGGGAGTTGAGGGTTCAAGCGCAGGCTCGAGCTTTTGAGGAGATGAATGCTTCGGCCAAGGTCCCTTCCCTCGAGGTCCAACTCCGCTTGACCAATGAAAACACCAAAGTTCAAGCGAATTTGATCGGGAAACTTGAATCTGATCTCTCGAAGATCAGAGCGAAGATAATTGACGCTCGGACGGAGGCGGCACTAAGCCGAGCCAAGGCCGATCGTGAGATGGCGATTTGTATGAAGGATGTTGCTGACGCCCAAGCTAAGCTGAAGCAAACCCTTGACCGGGAGCGGAGGATCGAGGAATATGTTCGCAATAAATCCCGGAGAGAGGTGTTCGAATAGATCGGTGCAAGGGGCTTCGTTCTCTCGGAGGAATTGGCACGAGCACGGGCGGATGAGCGCAATGCTCGGTTGCTTCTCGTCGATGTTGCAGAGGGAAATTTTGGCAAGCTGTAGTTCTTTTAGTGCAGAGTGTAGATTTTGCCGTTTTGTTGCTTTGCTCCGAGCATATGTGGAGCATGCCTGTTGATGGAGAATACGCTTTTTCTTGCGCATATGATATATAAGGAGTTGTTTTGACATTTTACTTGTTCTTTTGCTTTTTTTTTGTTGCTTTCGATCAGGTAGGATGGTCTTGCCGTTTGGCGAGGTCGTTCTTGGTCCGGAATTGATTAGTCAGTCCGGGGACTCTTAAGCATGATCCTTGGCGTGAGCAACTGCTGGGGCCTCCGTGATCGGCTTGGCTGTTTAGGCTTAGTTTCCGAGTCGGGCTCCGGCTCGAGCCTTCCTACCTTTGGATTTTTTTTGCTCGTGTAGGCGGATGGTAGTTGCTTTTATCTTGTTCCCTTGGGCGTTTGCTATTCCAGCTGCTTTGGATGCAGTCTCCGGGTCATACTATGACTCGAGCTTCAATCAACCCTTAGGTTTTTTTTTGCTTGCCTGCATGGGCGGGCGATGATGGCCCTTTGTGATTTAGAGTGATCTTGCAGGCGTATGGCCTGGAGATTTTAATCGGTTGATGACGGTATCATCTGAGCAATGCCTTTAGGCATATTGCAATTTTCGGGTCCAGTCTCCGAGTCGCTTTGCGACTTGAGCTGCGATAATCCCTTGAATTTCATCGAGTTTTCGGGCGGCGACAATTGCACTTATGCCGTGCCCTTAGGCATGTTGCACTTTTTGGGTCCAGTCTCCGAGTCGCGTTGCGATTCGAGCTGTAATCGTCCCTTAAATTTCATGGAGATCCTGGCGACAGTAGTACTTATGTCGTGCCCGTAGGCGTGTTTCAATCTTTGGGTCCAGTCTCCAAGTTGTGTGGCGATTCAGCTGTAATTGACCCTTAAATTTTATTGAAGTTCTGGCAACGGTGGCACTTATGCCGTTCGGTCGTAGAGGCCTTTTAATATGTGGCCCGTAGGTTTGTATAGTTAACTATTTTAGATCCAGTCTCCGAATCGGGTTACAATTCGAGCTCATTTTAATCCTCAAGTTGTCAAGATTTTTTAGATGGCGACAATGGCTCTTACGATGTCTGGTCATAGAGACCTTTCAATATGTGGCCCGTAGGCTTGCTTAGCTAGCGACAATGGCTCTTACGCTATTTTTTGCCCGTGGGCTTTGTATCCGCTCATTAAGGTCTTTTTGTAGTATTTTTCTTGACCCGTCGTCGGTTCTAGAGGAACCTCGATTTCAAGTCGTTGTCGGCGGTGTTTCGATCACCTCGTAAGGTTCATAGCTCGTAGGTCGAGTAGATCGACGCTCTAGCATTTTGGAGCCGACATTGTCGGAGCTCGTTTTTGCCTGTGGAGGGAAGCCTGTTTTAACTGGTTCTTTCCGAAGTATATTCGGAGTGGTCGCTTGCGATTTTTTAGCAAAAGTCGGGCGTCCCCGAGTCGCGTTATTTTGGCTGTATCAGTCGTTTCGACCGTAGTCGTATGCGTTTAGGCGTAGCCATTTTTGATCCCTAGAGATAGTTTAGGCGTCTACGTCGAGGGTATGCCCTTTACGGATTCTTATAAATGCGACGTATAGCCTAAATATCAGGATTTTCGTGCCTGTTGAGGTCTTATAGTTTTGTCGTGCCTGTTGAGGTCTTACAGTTTGTCATGCCTATTGAGGTCTTACAACTTGTAGAATACATCTGGTTATGCCGAGGCTGCCCGTTAGGGTCTTACAGTTTTGGATTTTTCCAGTTGTATGGCGATTGATAGCAGTCTCCGAGTCATCAAGTTTGTTTAAGCTTGAAGACAGCTTCTCGTGAGCTCGGAGTTGCCTTCAAGGGGCTTGATGAGCTCGGAGTTCCGAACCTGGGGTCGTGCAAGTTGTCGAATTGCTTATATTAAGTCTCTGAGTATATCGGGACCCATTTGATGGAGAAGCATTTGCCGCGAATATGTCGAAATAATCTTTCTTGAAACATGAAATGCCGAAAGGATATTATTTATTGATTGGAGTAGATATAGGCCGTGAATACATATCGTCTTGTTGTTGCGAGCTCCATTCGTACTGTCTTGGCTCCTCCGATTATCTGATCTGCTTATATGGTTGCATTTCGAGATCTACTCTGCCGCTTATTGGCCCCTCCGAGGGGACGGTGTCCTTAAGAGGAGGTCATGACACGTTGTCTGACTGTAGAAGAAGGGACTGCGATTTTGTCGAATCCCTTTCTTGGGGATACATTGCTTCGATAATAATCTTGCTGCCGGGACCTTTAGGCTGAAAACCTGGTCGAGGAAAGAGAGCATGGCGGGTCCTGCATAGTTCTCAGATCTCCGAGTTGGAGATTAGAATTTTTGAATGCTCTGGTTGGCTGTCTGCGTGTTGGTTAGTTTAAACGGAAATACACAATCGAGGAATGAAGTAGTCCTTCCCTGCTGTGGGGAGTGTAGGCGATGTCTTCGAGGCTTGGTCTGTTCCTACCGTTCCGAGGTGAGAGCTCTAATGCAGCCTTTCGTCGCGTTCAACTACGCTTAGTCGAATATGCGGCTCCGCTTGCCCTTGGATCCCGTAGAGGGTGGAGGAGTTGATGCCTGCGGCTGGTTATATGGTGAGGGACTTTCTCCCATCGCCTGTGGCTTTTGTCGAATGCCTTAGTCCTGCTTTTGTCGGGGAATCCTATCCTTTTGGCGGAGTGGGGTTGCAATTGCCCCCGGGTGGTGTACCCGTTGTCATTCGAATAACATGTCCGCACTTCGCGGGCTCAGCGCTCTTGTCCGAGCTCAAGCGAGCTGTATAGAGGGAGCTGCTTTCCTGATATGTTGTGGCGACCGGCGTCTGGAGTCCATCAAAGGTTTGAAGTGTGGGGATGATTTGGTTCGTTGGTCCGAATTGCCCTATTGGTTTTGGCCCGACGCCGTTGGTGCAATTGGCCGAAACACCTGCACTTATGAACACATGCTTTACTTGGAATAGGTTAAATGAGGGAAGGGGTTACCAGTGTGTGAATACGAGGTCGAGGCGACGTCTCGGTGTCCCTTTTCCTAGATGTAAGGGTACCCTTCGGGTATATTCCACGGATCCGACTTTCCTGGCGATGAGCACTTTCTCTCTGAATTTTGCGGTTCTTTGAAGGGTGCCGCTGCCCTTCTGCTGTCGCGGCAATACGCTGTGGCTTGTCAGCCTCATTTTTTCCCAATATCCTTCCTTCCTTGGAGCCGGATTCGAGCTTGACCTCTTGATGATACTTAGTGGCGACCTCAATTGAATAGAATGGTTGTTGTTCTTTTGGGCCAGTGACCCTGCGCGCCCTGTGGTTCCTGCGCCGGGCCATGGTTCTCTCGGAGGAGTCTTGGTCGAATAGGTCTGAATCGCCCGGCGTCCCCGGCTTCGCTTATGGTGATCACGATGTTTGGTGTAGCGATGCTGAAGTCGCACTCGGCTGGGCAGGGTTTCCTTATCAGTTGTGTCACATTGAATCTGGTTCTATTGGAGGTTCCTCGAGGATGCTGCCCTCGGACCATCTCCCTATTGTCGCGAGGTAGGTTGCAGCTCAAGTCGTTCCTTTCATTTGCTGCACATGGGTGATACCTCCATCTGCTTCGCATCAGCTTCTTTGTCGGGAGTCTTCTTGGATATACCAAGCTCGATGAGATTCCCGGACGGTTCCCCACGGTTATGATTCGTGGCTGATACCGGGTGTGGTCATCTAACCAGTCCTCGGCTGGGCATCTGGTCTGGCTTCGCTTGAAATGTCCTGGAGTAATTGGGCATTCTTCATTTAGGCTTCAGGTGAAGGCCTGTGTTGTCCAGCCACTCGAAACTAGGGGCGATCTCGTTCTTCCTATCGGGGAACGGGGTGCGGCCTTTCGCGGTATTTCATTTCTTCCTCGTTTGGCCTCAGGTGTATCGGACCTTCTCGGCACTGCTTTGATGGCATGGGCGCGTGCTTTCGCGGAAGACCATGCCGACATGGTGAACGAGTCTGTGAGGCCAGGTGCCAGGCGGTGGCACTGTGTCCTGGTTTCTTTCGGGAGAGTTTCTTCGAGATTCCTCAGAGAGACGGTCTTGAGATTGTAATTTTGGGGGTCACTGCCTTCAAATGAGCATGCATGGGTGGTGGTGTGCCCGTAGGAATCTGAAGTCCCATCGCGCCTAGGGAGTTCCGGCGCTTTGGGTTTTGGCGAATCGAGTTCCGGGGCTGTTCCCCCGGGAGTTTGTTTTTGTAGGAGCTTCTACGAACCTGATTCGATCTTTTTGAGGAGATTCCCCAGCATCTTCGTTGCGCCGGGGTCGGTCACCGACTCGTCGTTACTTGACCTCTCGGATATTGGCTCATTGTAAGATGGTGTCCCCGTTGCTATTGCATCGGGGGACTTCGGGCGATTTTGTAGCTGAACGATTTCCAGTTGTTGTGCCTGCAACATCTCAAAGATAAAATGAAGATTAACTTCTCGTTCCAACCGGGCCGGGGTTTTTTGAGCTTTCTGTTGGTGAGCGAGCTGTATGCTATCATCGATGCGCGAGGCTTCGCCGACTTGTTGCACGCCTCGCAAGTCCGCGTCCATTTGAATCGACCCAGATGCGTTATCAGGGTCCCGTGGTGTCGCGTCAACCGTTGGAACAACCATACTGCTTCCGCCGTGGTTCTCGAGGCAGTCGTTCTTGATTTTGCTTACTGAGCCAGACATTAACCTGAAATCAAAAGATCTTGGACAATAAAAGTGTGAAAGATAACGTGCGTTTTGGTGATGAAACGAGCAAGAAAATAATCACTATTATTTTTAGCCCCACGGTGGGCGCCAAATTGTTTACCGTGAAAATGGTAACAATAATTAAATTTGTAAATGGGATTCTAAAAATACGTGATCTATTCCCGAGCTAGTATTTAGGGCAGATGATGCTTGAAATGCTAAGTGTGAAGATAAGACGCGAGCGAAGACGAAGCAGTAAGCAAACCGAAGGGGCCTATTGCCCGAGCGCGGAGCAGATAGATAGAGGCCTCGGGGCTGAGGCTTGAGTCGAGATCGAGCTATCGGGGGCAGTCGGGGAAGTGGTAACAAGCAGAAATACGATTAAGGGAGGCTCTTTATGTCCATTGCACAGCTAGACGGGCGAAGAACAAGTAAAAAAACGATAAATACAAGGTGGCCTCGGGCCAATGAGAACAAATGACTTAGAAGAAAAGAGAGAGATAGAGAGAGAGATATTATTGCCGTAATGGAGAAGTGGAGAAATATCAACCCTTTACAAGGTGGAACGAGCCCTCTTTATATAGAGGGGATGACTCGGCTACAAGTATATGGGGGTTAGCTACAAAGTACGGTGACGGGATGGCTTGACGTGATGCTTCAGCGTAGGCTCTGGGTAGGCCGCGTTTGTCAAGCGTAGCCATATGCCTAGAGGGCTTCTTCCTCTGTCCTGTCTTCGTCCTTTGCTTCCTCCCAATTGGGCTTCGACGAGCCCCGAGGTCGAGAACTCGGTCGCGACCTCCTACCCTCGAAGTCCCAAGGCATGCTTCCAGAATGTCTCAACAGCGGGAAATTAAGTCCTCTGATTTCACCATGTACAACCATATTTGTCACGACCTACACTGATGGGCCGCAACAAGCAGCCAGTACCTTACTCAACCGAGTACCTACATAATATATCTTCCATGTCATACTATCATAGGTAAATGAGCCAGAGAGGCTATCGTGAGATAAGTTGAATAAAACATGGGGAAATACTCAACATTGGACGGCCCAACATGTAATACAAACTTATACATATGACGTACGGGTCAGTAAGGCCAACATGATTCTTTATATACTCAAAACGTAGGCCGACAAGGCCATACAAGAATTCGTATACATAAAATCTGTCTACAAGCCTCTAAGGATACATAATATCATAAAGGTCGGGACAGAGCCCCGCTATACCAATCAATGCATGTACTAATCATACTGACCAAATAAGAAACTCCGGAGCAAATGGAGCACACCCACATCTTCCGCTGAGCTGATAGCGTACTTGGAGGAATCTCAACCTGTCTATCGAGACATGCGGGCATGAAACGCAGCGACCTCAGGCGAATGGACGTCAGTACGAATAATGTACCGAGTATGTAAGACACATAAATAAATACATAAAATACATGGAATATAGAGTACACAACTCAACCTGTAAGTCTGGACAATTTTGTAAATCGTGAAATACTTATAGTGTCATGCATATGCATATGAATATCATGTCGTGCATAAGTACATGTGTTCACAATATCATCAAGTCTCAGAGGGCATCCCATCATATCATCTCGGCCACTGTGGGCAAAATCATCAACGTATACCAGCTGATCAGGTGGTGATACGTATATAACACCGTAACTTTTTTCTATATCCCTTATATATTTATACATACATATACGCGTATATAACGTCATCTCGTCATGGGTGAATGCACATGTATAAATGCATGAAATGCATAAGAAATACATTAATAAGATTTTCTTTGAATGCCATAAAAATCAATATGTCTTTCGGATAAACTTTATGAAATACGTATTTTTCTGAGACCCATGAACAAAAGATATAATAATAATTCACATGGAGAATCAAGAATATAGACACCCCTAGTATTTCTATGAATAGATTCATTTATAAAAATTGTGCATTTGCTCGTTTCGTTTGTTGTATAGATTATGCCAAAAGGAAGAAGGGATAGCCTTAACATACATGAGCTATTCTTTTGACAATCCTTCCAACACATGACAATTGCGACAAAACTCGTGACGGCAAAATCGGAGTAGGAAAATATCCATTGCCTACTTTGCGTGAATATCCATTACCTTTTTCTTGAATTAGAAAGGTCAATTTGTATGAAATTCGTATGAACCTTGAATGTTTTGACGTAATGACTAATGATTTTTAATCTTGAAGGCTTTTGTCGTGAAATTTTCAACATTATCCCTAAGTACTTTAATCTTGAATTCCTTAATGTTATGCCACCTTTCCCTCAATTGTATGAGTCATATGTACATAGACAAAGTGGCTGCCACGTGAGGTGGGGTGAGAAATATTAATCATTATCCACTTATTAGGTAATTAGGTAATGTCTCGTTATCCGGTAATTCACCAATTACCCGTAAAATTAAGAATTTTATCAAATTACTTAAAAATACTACTCATTTCTAATATACTTTATTCATCATACTATCGTGTTCATATGGTACCTTGCATGGTACTAGTCCATAATTATCGGGTATTATCGCTCGACCCATATTTTATCCCAAATCGGCCACCTTTAACGAAACTCGTTTTCTTTAATTAGTTCACCCTTTTATCCTTCATGATACTTACTTATCGCTTGTTATAAATAGCATAAATATGTTAACCTCAAGATAATCTCATCCCGAGTCTACGTCGATTAACTAAAGACAAAGCTTTAACGTAAAAAAAAATATGTGATGTAACATCTCATTCCCGAGCTCTCATCAATTTATTTATGGCGTACTTTCATATATGAAAATGTGGGGTGTAACAGGTACTCCCTTATAATTGCAAAATCTCACATTGCTATGAATTGTTACATCATTACTCGAGATGGAAAATAACAATAGAGTAGACTGAAAAGAAATGGAGTCAAGCATATGGAATTGTAACTATCGGTCGGTCGTTTTTAGAATTTATGCCCCGATCCCCTATGAACTACTTTCCCCGTATTTGTATCTGCCATTGTGATTTTCCGGAAAGATTTGTTTTGAGTTTCGGAGTATTTTGGAACACTTAGTCTCTAATTGAGAGCTTAAGCTTTAAAATTTGGACCGTAGTCGGAGCAGTGTGAAGACGGCCTCGGAATAGAATTCCGTAGATTCCGTCAGCTTCATTGGAAGATTTTGGGCTTAGGGTCGTGTCCGGATTGTGTTTTGGAGGTCTGTAGCTCATTAATGCTTGAAATGACGAAAGTTGAGTTTTTGGAGTTCCGGGCCGGTCGTGGAATTTTTTATATCGGGGTCGAAATCCGATTCCGAAAGTTGGAATAGTTCTGTAGTGTTGAATGTGATTTGTGTGAAAAAGTTGGGGTCAATGGAACTTGGTTTGGTTGGTTATTTCATCGGATGTGGAATTCTTATGATTTCAAGTTCGTTAAGTTTGGATTGGAGGGTGATTCGTTATTTTAGCGTTGTTTGGTGTGATTTGAGGTCTCGACTAAGTTTGTATGTTGTATTAGGATTCGTTGGTATATTTGGTTGAGGTCTCGGGGGGCCTCTGGGTGTGTTTCAGATGCTCAACGGTTCATCTTTGGACTTAGAAGGATAGCAGATTTTCTTGTTTTTTGTTGCAGACAATCGTTCTTCGCGTTCGCAAAGGGGAGATGGCATTCGCGAAGGCTGTCCAGTGGAAGCATTGAAAACACGAGGAGCTGAGCGGGTGCACGAAGAGGAAAGACGGAGTACCTGGGGACCCTAGGAAGTTGCTCTGCGCGTTCGTGAGTATGGGGTCGCGTTCGCGAAGGCCCTGGTAGCTGAACCTACGCGTTCGTGAGTAGACACTCGCATTTGCGAAAGAGGAAACTGTCCAGTGGGATTTTATTTATCGCGTTCGCGATTGTAATCTCGGATTCGCGGAGAAGAGCACATCTGGGAAGAATTTATATTCCAAAATCAAGGGTTTGAGTTCATAACTTAAAAGTTTGATTGAGAGCTCGGTAGTAGGCGAAATTTGGAGAGATTTTCGGAGGAAGTTTGTGGGTAATGATTCCTAACTCCTTTTTTATTATATCTCATTAATCTAAACACGAATTCATCATCTAACTTTGGATTTGGGGTGAAAAATTGGGGTAAATTGAAAAAAGTTCTTAGGCCTAATGTAGGGGTTTTGATCGAGATTTTGGTATCAAAATTGAGTGAATTTGGTATGGTTAGACTCATGAGTGAATGGGTGTTCATAATCCATAACTTTTACCTGATCCCGAGATGTGGGCCCGGGGAGGATTTTTGGGCGATTTTCTAATTTCTCGTCGTAGCTTTAATTCGTTAGTTAAATTAGTTGCTTGTAGTTTTATTTACGTTATGTAATTGATTTGATTAGATTTGGGACATGCAGAGCTGGATACTCACGGCAAGAGCGTGATATCAGATTAATTTTTAGCTGGTTCGAGGTAAATGCCTTGCCTAACCTTGTGTGGGGGATCTCCCCTTAGGATTTTGGTACTTGTTGTATAAGTGCCGTGTATATGAGGTGACGAGTGCGTAAACATGCTAATTGTTGAAACCCCGTTTTCATTAAGTAAATATCTGTGTTTTCTTTTAGTTGGAATTTTGTGTAGCATGTTTAGAGTAGAAATTTCTTGTTTTCCTGATTCAAACTTGAATAGAATTGTAGGATTTTTTCTTGAAACTGTTGTATGTTTTCTTTGGGACTACGGATCGGTATTCCGGGATATCCCCCCGCACATTTATAATTGGGACTACGGGACGTCATCCAGGGAGATCCCCTGGTACTTGATAATTACTTTGGGACTACAGATCGGTATTTTGGGAGAATCCCCAGCATATCTATGATTCAGAGTACGGGACGATATCCCGGGAGATCCTCTGCACAATTACGTTTGGGACTACGGGATGATATCCTTGGAGATCCCGTGTTGCTATTTTTGTGTACTGAGTTATATTCTTCTGTGATTTTATTCCTATTTGACTGTTAGTATTTTAACTATACTATCACATTCCATACTGTTTTACCTTTGTTATATATATAACCAGTAGGACCCTGACCTTCCTCGTCACTACTCGACCGAGGTTAGGCATGAAACTTACTGGTTACCACTGTGGTGTACTCATGCCCTTTCCTGCACATGTTTTTTGAGTGCAGATCCATGTTCTTCTGCTCAGCCGTTCTATTGGTGATGTGGGCGATTACAGAGACTTCGAGGTATATCTGCCACGCCGAAGACCTAGAAGTCCCTCTCTATTCTCCCCTTTAGCTTTAGACCTCCTGTATTTGTTTTGTTTAGATATTCTGGAGTTAGAACACTATGTAAATTTCTCTAGCTTGTAATTTCATGAGATTCCAGGTTTTGGGAGAGTTTTTTTTCAATTTGAGGGCATTTTATTGTATATGCCGAGCGGCATATTAAACTTCTTAATTATGGTTATCCGGAAATTGCTAGTTTCCTATTTTATTTCCCCTTTCCGCAAATTGTTAGGCTTACCTAGTCGTCGAGACTAGGTGCCGTCACGACAGTTCACGGAGTGAGAACTTGGATCGTGACAAGTTGGTCTCAGAGCTCTTGGTTCATAGGAGTCATGAATCAGAAGCCGATTCATTAGAGTCTCGCGGATCGGTACGGAGACGTCTGTACTTATCTACGAGAGGCTATATTATTGTTAGGAAAAATTACACTTCATTTAATTTCCTTGTCGTGCGAGATTTTGATATCATAATTCTAAACCTCTGTCTTCTATTCTCTCACAGATCGTGAGGACACGTACTACCGGGGATGAGCAGGCACCCGCGACACCTGCTAGAGCCGTCAGAGGTCGGGTCTGGGGTAGAGGCCGAGGACGCTCACGTGGTGTAGCCAGACGTGCGAGCAACCACTAAGGAGCCACCAGCAGCTTCAGCCGAAGCCCATGCACCTGATACACCTACTGCTACACTACTCCAGCTCTTCAGGAGACCCTTGCACAATTCATGAGCATGTACACCACTCTAGCTCATGCAGGGTTGATTCCCCTTGTTGTAGCCACATCTCAGGCTGGGGGAGGATCACTGACTCCCGCCGCCCGCACTCCTTAACAGCGAGTTCATGTTAATCCGGTCCTAGAGATTATATTGGTACCACCTGTTGCCCCAGTCAGCCCGAGGATAGGGCAGTAGCTTCAAAGGAGGAGTAGAGGAGGCTTTAGAGGTTTAAGAAATACCAGCCTCCTACATTCAATGGTCTAGCACAGATGATGCTCTGGGATTTCTAGAGGAGTACTACCGTATTCTCCGCATTATGGGTATATGAGGATCGAGTTGGGTTTCATTCACTACCTTCCAGCTTCGAGGAGCAACCTATCAGTGGTGGCGTACTTTTTAGTGGGATAGTCCAGCTGAGGCAGCTTCCCTCACATGGACCCAGTTTTCACATGTGTTTTTGAGGGAGTATGTCCCTCAGAGCCTCAGGGACGCATTGCGCGCAGAGTTTGAGCATTTGCGCCAGGGTACTATGACTGTTTCGGAGTATGTTGTCCTTTTCACTGACTTGGCTAGGCATGCATTGGCCTTGGTTTCTATATTATATGATATAGACATAATAGCCCTCATTACAGGAACAAGGGATATGGAACTAACTAAGGATCTTAACATGTGACAGGAGTATGAGCACATGCATGACATTATAAATGTTTTATGATTCACAAAGCAGCTTTGATACAACTATTGTCACGACTCAAACCGATGGGCCTCGACGGGCACCTGGTACCTTACTCAACCGAGTTCCAATGTAACGTATCTTTCATATCATTCTATCATAGGTAAATGAACCAGAGTAAAGCATGAGGGAATAGAAACTTATACATATGAAGTACAGGCCTATAAGACAAAAATAACCACTCTTGTACTGAACATAGGCCAACAAGGCCATACAATCTTTTACGTACATGACATCTGTCTACAAACCTCTAAGAACACATAGTTTTCATTAAGGTCGGGAAAGAGTCCCTCCATACCAAACAATACATGTCTAAATCATACCAACCAAAAAAGCAACTCCTAAGCAAATAGAGCGCACCAACATCTTTCGCTGAGTTGATAGCCTACTTGGAGGGCTCTCGACCTGTCTATCGGGACCTGCGGGCATGAAACGTAGCGTCCCAAGCAAAAAGGATGTCAGTTCGAATAATGTATCGAGTATGTAAGGCACATAAATAAGTACATAACAGACATGGAAGAAACATAGAGTAAATGACTCAACCTATAAGTTTGGATAATTCTGTAAATCATGAAATACTTATAGTGCTATGCATATGTGTATGAATGTCATATCGTGTATAGGTACATGTGTTCATAACATCATCAAACTTCTGAGGGCATCCCATCATATCATCTGGGCCACTGTGGGCAAATTATCAACGTATACCAGCTGATCAAGTGGTGGTGCGTATATAATGGTGTAACCTTTTTCCATATCCCATATACATATAATATACATATATACGCGTATATAACTCCATCTGGTCATGGGTGAATGTACATGAGTGCAATGCATGAGAATTACGCCAATAAAATCTCTTGGAGTGTCATAAGACCATTATTCCTTTGAATAATATCATGAAGTAAACTTTGTTTAAGTTACGTATTTTTCTAAGACCCATGAATATATGATAGAGTTATATGACTCATCGAGAATCAGAAACATAAGAATCTCTAGCATTTCTATGAATAGAGTCATTTTTGGAAATTGTGCATTTGCACGTTTCGTTTGCATCGTATAAACCATGTCAAAAGAAAGAAGGGATAGCCTTAACATACCTGGAGTAGGGAAAAATCCATATGATATTCTTGGAAAAGGTTGCACCGTACTCCTTTAGAACCGCAAAATTTTTACGCTGCCATGAACTCTAATACTTCTCGTTGCTTATCCTACATGTATAAATCTAAGTCCTTCAATGCTTCTTCATGACAATTTATCTTAAGAATGATGGCCTATTCTCATCTCATATTTCGTAACTTTTATCCATCCATTTTTTATTCACCTCAATATTGATTTGCGATCTACCACTGATAACTTGAGCTCTTATGCAACACGGCCGCTAGGGCTCACGTCTTATCGGGGAACATAAAAAATGATTAGACTGATCCACCTTGGGGCAGTATTATACTTCCATAATCATATTTCCTGGCATCCCAATGTGATTTACCTTACGTGGGTAAATTAATCCCGTACAATTCATGAATCCCTTTCTTCAAATCATTACTCAATCGAAGGCCCAAACGTTATCCTTTATCTATCACAACTACAACCTCATTTTACTACCAGGGCAGCATTCCATTTCATCTAAATGCTATTCGTCTTAGATTTCTTTGAGTCCATTCAGGCTATACTAAGCTTTGTATAACATAGAGAAACCATCAACTCTTCTTGCTTTCATGGGATTAATCCTCAGGACTTATCCATTCTCGTTACCTTCTCGTGAGAGAGTTCACCGGTTTATTGAGGGGCTCATTCCCAGCATCAAGTCCAGAATGGCTCTAGAGTTGGAGATGGATATTTCTTATCAGCAGGCGGTGAGCATCGCTAGTAGAGTAGAGGTCATGCTTGCTCGGGATAGAGAGGAGAAGGAGGCCAAGAGGTCTCGAGAGCCAGGACATTTCTCTGGTGCCTGTGCCCCAACTGTAGTTCGTCATGGTGGGGGTTATATGAGTCGCCCTGTTCATTCAGCTCTTCCAGCAGCCAATGGTATTCCAGCTCCTCCTAGACCTCACGAGCCTTATTATACACCTCCAGTATCTACTGTGCCTCCTACACGAGGTGCTTTCAGTGGCCAGTCCAGCAGACCTGGCCAGAGCCAACCACAACCGCCACGTGCTCCCACGGCTTGTTTTGAGTGTGGAGACACACGCCATATGGTGAGAGACTGCCCAGACTTAGGAGGGGTGCACCTCCACAGACTTATCAGCCACAGCATGCTCCGCATAATTCTCAGGCTATGGTTTCAACACCAGTTACTGCCCCACCTACCCAACCAGCTAGAGTTAGAGGTCGGGGAGGAAAAGGTTGCCTTAGAGGAGGAGGCCAGGCCATATATTATGCTCTTCCTATCCGTACTGAGGCTGTTACCTCCGATTCTATCATCACAGGTATTGTTCCGGTCTGTCATAGAGAAGCCTCGGTTCTATTCAATCAAGGGTTTACTTATTCTTATGTGTCCTCTTATTTTTCCTCGTATTTGGGTGCATCTCGGGATTCCTTGAGTTCCCCAATTTAGGTTTCTACTCATGTGGGAGATTCACTTATTGTATACCGCATTTATCGATTGTGTTTGATTGCTCTTAGTGGTTTTGAGACCAAAGCTGATTTATTATTGCTCAGCATGGTTGATTTTGATGTTACCTTGGGCGTGGACTGGTTGTCGCCCCATTATGCTATTCTTGATTGTCACGCCAAAACCGTGATGCTGGCAATGCCAGGTGTACCACGATTATAGTGGATGGGTACCTTATATCACACTACGAGTAGAGTAATTTCATTTCTTAAGGCTCAGCGAATGGCTTAGAGGGGGTGTGATGCGTATCTAGCTTATGTGAGAGATGTCAGTATTGATACCCCTATAGTTGATTCAATCCCAATAGTACGAGATTTCTCTGATGTGTTTCCAGCTGATCTTCCGGGCATGCCGCCTGACAAAGATATTGATTTTGGCATTGATCTGTTACCGGGCACCCAGCCCATTCTATTCCTCCTTACCGTATGGCTCCTTCTAATTGAATAAGTTGATGGAGCAATTAGAGGAATTTCTTGATAAGGGTTTTATTTGGCCCAACGTATCACCTTGGGGTTCTCCTATCTTATTTGCGATGAAGAAGGATGGTTGAATGCGTATGTGTATTGATTATCGCCAGTTGAACCAAGTTATAGTTTAGAACCGGTATCCATTGCCTCGTATTGATGACCTATTCGATTAGTTACAGGGTGCTCGTGTGATTTGTAAGATTGATTTGCATTCAGGTTATCATCAGTTGAAGATTCGGGAGCCAGATATCACATAGACTGCTTTCCGGACTCGGTATGGTCATTATGTCTTGTCATTTGGGCTGATCAATGCCCCAGCAAAATTTATGCATTTTATGCACAATGTATTCTGGCCATATCTTGACTCGTTCATCATTGTTTCCCGGAGTCGGGAAGATCATGAGCAATACCTGAGGACAGTGCTTCGGAAATCGAGAGAAAAGAAGTTGTATGCGAAGTTCTCAAAATGTGAGTTCTGGTTGGATTCTATGGCATTCATGGGTCACGTAGTATCGAGTGAGGGGATAATGGTAGATCCGAAAAAGGTGGAAGCAGTGCAAAGTTGGCCCAGACCATCCTCATCTACAAAGATCTGTAGTTATATGGGCTTGGCGGGTTACTACTCCTATTTGTTGAGGGATTTTCATCTATTGCAGCACCTATGACTAGGCTAACCCAGAAGGGTGCTCTGTTCAGGTGGACAGAGGAGTGCGAGGAGAGCTTTCAGAAGCTCAAGACAACTTTGACTACAACCTGAGTATTGATATTGCCTACAGGTTCGGGGCCTTATACTCTCTATTGTGATGCCTCGAGGATTGGCCTTGGAGCGGTATTGATGCAAAATGGTAGAGTGATTGCCTACGTGTCCCGACAGCTAAAAGTGCTTGAGAAGAATTATCTTATCCATAATCTCGAGTTAGCTGCTACTGTTCATGCATTGAAGATCTAGCGTCATTATTTGTATGGTGTTCCTTGTGAGATCTATACTGATCACCGGAGTTTGCAGCATTTGTTCAAGCAGAAGGACCTTAATTTGCGCCAACGGAGGTGGTTAGAGCTGCTGAAGGACTATGATATCACTATCTTGTATCGCCCGGGAAATGCCAATGTGGTGGCTGATGCTTTGAGTCGCTAGGCGGAGAGTTTGGGGATTTTGACTTACCTACCTGTAGTAGAGAGGCCCATGAAGATTGATGTTCAGGCCTTAGCCAGGCAGTTTGTGAGATTGGATATTTCGAAGCCCAGTCGGGTCCTTGCTTGGGTGGTTTCTCGGTCTTCCTTATTTGTTCATATCCAAGAACGTCAGTATGATGTCCCTCAATTTCTTGTCCTTAAGGACAAGGATATGCATTGCGACGCTAGAGATGTGACCATTTATGATGACGGGGTATTGAGGATGCAGGGTCGGGTTTGTGTACCAAATGTTGATGGGCTTTGGGAGTTAATTCTAAAGGAGGCCCATAGTTCGCAGTATTCCATCCATCCGGGTGCCACGAAGATGTACCAGGATTTGAGGCAGCACTATTGGTGGAGGAGGATGAAGAAAGATATAGTTGGGTTTGTAGCTTGGTGCCTCAATTGTTAGCAGGTGAAGTATGATCACCAGAGACCAGGTAGCTTGCTTCAGCAGATAGAGATTCTGGAGTGGAAGTGGGAGCGGATCACCATGGACATCGTAATTGGACATCCATGGACTTTGAGGAAGTTCAATCCCATTTGTGTGATTGTGGATCAGCTGACCAAGTCCGCACACTTCAATCCAGTGTGTACCACCTATTCTTCGGAGCGGTTGGTGGAGATTTATATCCGGGAGATTGTTCATCCGCATGGTATTCCAGTTTCCATCATTTCAGATAGAGGTACTCAGTTCACATCTCGGTTCTGCAAAGCCGTACAACATGAGTTGGGTACTCGGGTAAAGTTGAGCACAACATTTCACCCTCAGACGGACGGACAGTCTGAGTGCACTATTCAGATTCTTGAAGATATGCTCTGTGTGTGTGATGGAGTTTAGAGTTTCTTGGGATCAGTTCTTGCCACTGGCGGAGTTTTCCTATAACAACAGTTATCAATCCAGCATTCAGATGGTACTGTACGAGGCTTTGTATTGTAGGTGGTGTAGATCCCGAGTGGGTTGGTTCAAGCTGGGTGAGTCTAGATTAATGGGAAAAGACTTGGTTCAGGACACCTTGGAGAAGGTTAAGGTGGTTCAGGATAGACTCTGCACAGCCCAGTCCAAACAGAAGAGTTATGCGGACCAAAAGGTTCGCGATGTTTCATTTATGGTTGGAGACCGGGTCTTGCTTTGTGTTTTGCCTATGAAGGGCGTTATGATATTTGGGAAGAAAGGGAAAATTTAGTTCGAGGTTTATGAGTCCTTTTGAGGTATTGCGACTTGTTGGGGAGGTTGCTTATGATCTTGCCTTACCTCCCAGCTTGGCAGGAGTTCATCCGGTATTTCATGTTTCGATGCTCCGATGCTCCGGAGGTATCACGGCGATCTGTCGCACGTGTTGGATTTTAGTTCAGTCAAGTTGTACAAGGATCTATCATATGTTGAGGATCCAGTGGCTATATTGGACAGGCAGGTTCGGAAGCTGAGGTCAAAGAACATTGCATCAGTGAAGGTTTAATGGCGGGTTCAGCCGATCGAGGAGGCGGCTTGGGAGAACGAGCAGGATATGCGCAGTCGTTACCCTCACTTCACCACTTCAGGTATGTCTTTATGCTCGTTTGAGGACGAACAAGTGTCTTAAGAGGGAGAGGATGTAATGACCCGGCTGGTCGTTTTGAGAATTTACGCCCCGATCCCCTATTAACTGCTTCTCCCGTGTTTGTTTCTTCTATTGTGATTTGTCGGGAATATTCCTTTTGAGTTTCGGAGTGTTTTGGGACACGTAGTCCCTAATTGAGAGCTTATGCTTTAGGATTTGGACCATAGCCGAAACGGTTTGAAGATGGCCTCGAAATGGTATTCCATCGATTCGGTTAGCTCCATTGGGTGATTTCGGGCTTAGGGGCGTGTCCGGGTTGTGTTTTGGAGGTCCGTACCTCATTTAGGCTTGAAATGGTGAAAGTTGAATTTTTGGAGTTCCGGGCCGGTAGTGGAACTTTTGATATCCGGGTCGAAATCCAATTCCGAAAGATGGAGTAGTTTCGTCGTGTTGAATGTGAATTGTGTGCAAATTTTGGGGTCAATCGGACTTGGTTTGGTCTGTTTTGTCATCGGATGTGGAATTCTGCTGATTTTAAGTTCATTAAGTTTGGATTCGAGGTTAATTCATGATTTTAGCATTGTTTGGTGTGATTTGAGGGCTCGACTAAGTTCGTATGGTATTTTATGATTGGTTGGTATGTTTGGTTGAGGTCGCGGGGGCCTCGCGTGTGTTTCGGATGCTCAACGGTTCAGTTTTGGACGTAGAAGGATAGCAGATTTTCTGGTTTTTCTTTTGCAGACAATTGTTCTTCGCGTTCGCGAAGGCTGGCCAGTGGAAGCATCGGGAATGCGAGGAGCTGAGCGTGTTCGCGAAGAGGAAAGGCGGAGCAGCTGGGGACCCTAGGAAGTTCCTCTACGCATTCGTGATTATGGGGTCGCATTCGCGAAGGTCCTGGCAGCTGAAGCTATGCGTTCGCGAGTGGACCCTCACGTTCGCGAAAGAGGAAACTGGTCAGTGGGATTTTTTTCATTGCGATTGCGATTGTGGTCTTGCGTTCGGATGAAGAACGCATCTGGGTAGAATTTAAAATTCAATAATTGAGGGTTTGAGTTCATAACTCAAAAATTGGATTGAGAGCTCGGTAGGAGGCGAAATTTAGAGAGATTTTCGGAGTAAGATTGTGGAAAATGATTCCTAACTCCTTTTTGATTATATCCCGTTAATCTAAACAAGAATTCACCATCTAATTTCGGATTTGGGGTGAAAAAATTAGGAAAATTGAGAAAAGTTCATAGGCTTAATTTTGGGGTTTTGATCGAGATTTTTGTATCAGATTTGAGTGAAATTGGTATGGTTAGAATCGTGAGTGAGTTGGTGTTCATAATCCGTAACTTTTACCAGATTCCGAGATGTGGGCTCGGGGAGGATTTTTGGGCATTTTTCTAATTTCTCGTGGTTGCTTTTAATTCATTAGTAAAATTAGGTGCTTGTTGTTTTATTTAGGTGATGTATTTGATTTTATTAGATTTGGCTACTCGGAGTTGGATACTCGTTACAAGAGTGTGATATTGGATTGATTTTAAACAGGTTTGAGGTAAGTGGCTTGACTAACCTTGTGTGAGGGAATTATACGCAACATGATATAATAAGGCATTAACGGGTAAGGAAAGACTCTGGGTTGGGCCTAAAAAGAGGTAGGCCCAGCAAATAGTAGGAACATACAGCAGTGGGCTTCAGACTTCCAAACACACATGTGCCGAATTTGGGCTGGAGTTCTTTTTAAATCTCGGCCGGCCCAATGGTAAATGTAGAGAAATCTTACATGAAATAGGTGAATGACATGAACAAATTACAACAACCAATAGTAATTTGAAATATGAAAGTTATACTAATGTGGGGTCACATATGGTCAAGTGATTCACACCGAAACTTTTCGTTGTCATTAAAAACTAAAATAGGAAGGAGTACTAAATGTTAATAAATTAGAGGCTAAGGGTAGAATTAAATTCAAGGCCAAAGATCTCTTTGGATCCCTGACACTTCAAAATTCCCAAGGGTCTCAAGGCCCATATCAGTGCTCGTGTAAGGGAGAGTAGCCTAACCAAAAGCTAAACTCTACTCCCAAATGCCCCTAACTAGTCGTGCTCATTCTTTCCTACAGGTTTATGTGCCAATGAGTCACTTTCAATGTAAATCCCAGACAACACAGTAATACCATGCCACAAAAGTACATGTACATCTCCCATGATAGTTAATGCAGAATACTACAGGACTGCAAGACAACCTATTCACTTTGTTGTAGCTGTTTACCATGAAAATGGTAATAACAATTAAATTTATTTATGGGATTATAAAAACATGATCTATTTTTATGCTAGTTTTATAAGTAGTTGAATCTATTTATGAGCGACTTAGAAATGAAATGAGAGTTAAGGATTGGCAGTGATCATACCGTTAAGTCAACTATCGGGGCCTCGAGGTCGATCCCGGAACTTGTCTACGAGCTAGCGAAGGCAGTTGAAATGTGACAAACAATTATAATAAATTAACGGAGTCTCTTTATGGCCAATGATAAGAAATAAATGATGAACAAATATGAAGGTAATAAATGAAAGCAATAATATCAAGAGAATATGTTAGAGAGTAAATAGATTGTTCTTGTATATTTCGTGTAGACAATGTGAGCAACAGAAGTTTACAAAATGACAAGGACCCCTTTTATATAGGAGGGGAATCCCAACATAGTACAAAATGCATTAATTACAAAGAAAAGAATGGGGGATGGGACAACTAGCTGATGTCATGACGCGGGCTCAGACTAGCCCCAGTCTAGCCTGACTGACTCTATCGACTATGGTCGCACCTCTTGGGAAATCCCCTCTTTTCCAATATAGCTGTTGGCCTACATCGCCCCGAGGCCGAGCCTCGACAGACCTCGAAGAAGAAACTCGACCCCAGTCTCGAGCCTTGGGAAGTATGTCCGCGGGTCATCATAATGACGAGGAAATTGGTTCCTCCGATTTCAATGTGCATAGATAGTCTCCGCGTTTCTTAGAGTGAAAGTGATAAGAAACGACTTTGAACATTTTCCCCCTCCGATATTCTTGTAACGGCGGTAGTCACAAGGTACCAAAAGACGGTGTACACAGCCCTTGAAGGACTTCGCATTGATTATGGCAATTAGCTGCCCCTTGACCTTCTTCAATGCGCACGGGGGGCTTCTATAAATATCCCCTTCCTTGTTCTTTCCAACTCATTATATTTACAAAACCCAAAAAAGGTTCCTTCTTCCTTCACCCTTGTTCTTTCCTAGGAACGCGACTCCCCTTTCTCTCCCGGATTTTTCTAGCAATGGCAAAAACTTCCATCTCTGTTTCCCAGGAGAACGTGGCCTCATCCTGTTCTCTTTTATCTCAAGGTGAAGTGACAATGCCTCCTCGTGCTGAGGAATGCGTTCCAATATCTTTCGCGGTGGCTTCTGATTTCAAGGTCGAGAGGCCTTCTTCAAAGTCGGGGCGTAGTGAGCCCGCGACTCAGTATATTTGCTCGATAACAGACGTCGGAAGAGTTATAGCTAATTGGCGCTGGGGGGACGCAGTGCTTGTGGAGATCCCTTCTTGGGAGGAGGATATTACAAAACACAAAATAAGTTTCCTCAGTGTGTACACTTATCCGTTTACTCTAGGCACGGTGGGCCATCTTCGCCCACGATCGACTCTGTGATTCTCGACTTCAGCAAACGATGCCAAGTGACCCTTGGCCAGATTCGTCCTTCATTCTGGAATGATGTTTACATGACCAGGTACTACGTGAACATGATCGGGGAGATGTCCTTCACCCTTGATCATCTGATCTGGATGTACAGCCCCCGTCTCTTCCGCGGGGTGTAATCAAACTCCTCTACTGAGCACCGAGGGCCGTCTTTGCTTGCACCGAGGAGCTCGGGAATGGAGGATGGATAAGCCGCTTTGTCTGAGTAAAGACTTCGGACCTGATCCCGACGGAAAACATGTTATTTCCCGAGAGGTGGAATGTGGAACGTAAGTAGACATATTACCTAGCATTCCCTCGCTTCTCTTTGAATAAGTTCTTCCACGCGCTTAACTTTTCTTGCTAATGCAGCCGCAATAATTTACCCTGGTGCAGCTCCGGACCTCCCGGTTGGGTCGGCCGCCTGGACTCGATTTGCCCCTATGCTGAGCAAGTGTGGCATAATTTCTCCCAGGCCCGGTGGGAAGCTAAGGATCATGGTGAGCCTCTACCATCGTTGTAGTCATCCTCTTCAACTTAAATCGCTACTGGCAGCGTTCTTGTTCCCTTTGCTTACCTCTTGCATTTGTGTAGGTCTGGGGGGAAGTCCCCTTGACGAAGGGAGCGTTACTCGGCGGGGAGAGTGATTGGGTACCCGATGAAGGGAAGAAGAGACAAAGGGATCCGTTGGACGGGCCTTCTGAATCTAAGAAGACTAAGGCAGAAAAAGCTAAGGCTTACCCGACAACTCTAACCCTGGAAACGGGGAAAACCCCTCGAGTTGAGGGTGTGAGGAAAATAGCTTCTCGATAGCGCCCAATGGAGGGATAAACCTGGCCGATCTTGGGGCCGTGGAGATGGTGGCTTCCGAGCCGGAGACTGATGCCGTTGCGGTCCCACTTCGTAGCTAAGAGACAATTATGGGAGTATCGGGTTTTGCCCTCGAGCTGGTAGGTGGTTAGAGTTCCCCTCGGTCTGGGGTGCTTTCGTCACGTGGTTCGGATGGGCCTAGTTCCGGGGCCCTGAATAGATAAGGGATGGTCTTGAGTGACCTTGCCAGTGTCGTGGTCGTGATTGATTCTCCTCAGGGAACGACCGTACATCTAAAGGAGTGCAAGATGCCCCGTACGAAGGATCTCTCGATACGAGGATGCCTGTCAAAGGCAGAGATGTGCTCGAAAGTCTTCCAACCGAGCTCAAAAGGCGGAGATGTGCTCGAAAGGATTCCCCCCATGGTTCGGAGTCGATTGCAAAAAAAGCCTCGAATATTTGTTGAAATTTCCTTAGGTAGCATGCAGGTGTTGCCTCATTAAAAACCTTGCCGGTAAAACCCTTTTCGTGATAAAAACTCGATCGAAGGAAAAGAGTGCAACGGATTCTTTAAAATGTTAAGGTCTTCGAGATGGGTTAGCGCCTTGACTGCTTCGGATGGGCGCCTGCATAAGGATTTGTGTGAAATATGAAATGAAAAGGGAGATGGTTATACCTTAGTGTGGGATGTGCCGGCGATGCTTCGAGGACCGATATGTCCTAGTTACTCGAGGACATGGTATGGTCCTTTACTTTGTTTAATAGGGCTTAATCTAAGGTGTGGCTTGATTATCCTTCAGCTCATTTCCGAGCGGAGGTTTCGGTGCCGATGCCACATCGTGCACCGCCAACGTTTCCCTTGCTGCATGTTGTTCCCCGTAGAAGGTTTTAATCCCATCCTTTGTCGTGAATTTCATCATTTGGTGGAGAGTGGACGACACTTCTTTCTTGCAGTGTATCAACGGCCGTCCAGACAAGGCTTAAATCTTATTGTATACGGTGAAATCGGAGGGTCCATTTTCTCATTATCGAAGCACCTCTGAAGACCATCTCGAAGTCTCGAGGCTACACGGTTATGATCGAGTCTCCTCCATAGAGGTTCGTTGACGCTCGGTCTTGGGATAATGTTGACCACAACCATGGTATAAACGGGGAGTTCCCAAGGCATGTGGTTAGGACTGACAGAGCCTAGAGAGCTGCTCTAAGACTCGAATTAGGGTGTCATTTGGTTTTCACATCTCCGTATCTTTTTAATTAATGCTTGTTGTATTATGATGGGATTCCCCTCATATATAAAGGGGATCCTTGCCACTTTGTAAGGGGTTGTTGCTTCAATTACTCCACACAAAATGTACAAGAACATTCTATTTGCTCTCTAACACATTCTCTCGATATTATTATTTTCATTTATTATCTTCATATTTGTTCATCATTTATTGCTTATCATTGCCCATAAAGAGCCTCCGTTAAATTTATTATAACTGTTAGCCGCATAGCAACTGCCTTCGATAGCTTGTAGTCGACCTCCAATATCGACCTCGAGGCCCCGAATCGACGAGCTTGAGGCCCCGATAATTGGCCTAACGGTTTGATTTTTTCCCTATCCTTAACTCTTATTTCATTTCTAAGTCTCACATACAAGCATCAACTGCTTAACAAACTAGCGTAAAAATAGATCATGTATTTTTAGAATCCCATACAACAAATTTAATTGTTATTACCATTTTCACAGTAAACAGTTTGGCACCCACCGTGGGGCTAAAAATAATAGTGGTTATTTTTTTGCTCGTTTCGTCACACAGCGCAAGTTATCTTTCACGCTTTTTCTTGTCCAAGATCTTCGATTTCAGGTCAATATGTCTAACTCGGTGAATGGAGGCGAAAACAACAATCTCGAGGACCACGGAGATAACGGTATGGATGTTCTGGGTGTTGGTGTGCTACCATGAAACCCTAGGAATGTGCCAGAACAAATCCCCGTGGATGCGGTCTCACGCGATGCCCAACGCATCGATATAAGCTTGCATACCTACACGAGCGTGCGCCAAGGGGATCCATAAGAAAATCAGAAAACCCCGATCGGGGAAGAGCGTGAAGTTAGCCTTCATGTTATTTTTCAAATGTTGCAGGCACAACAACTAGTTATTGCTCAGCTGCAAAGTCACCAGAAAACTCCCAGCACGGTAGCACTGGGGACAGCTCCCCCAGCCGAACAAGTACCGGAGAGATCGAGCAATAACGGGTCGATAGCTGACCCTGTCATCGTAAAGATGCTCGAGGACCTCACCAGGAGGATCGAATTGGGCGAGAAAATTATAGAAGCCAACGATAAGAATGTCGAGACCTGCAATTTTACATCTTATGTTTATGTATGTGAGAGTACGTCATAAGTCAATTGAAGTAAGCTAAAGAAAACGAGATTGTCATTGAAAGTACATAACGTAAGTTCATCATGTTATCGTGGAGGTTACAAATCATTAAGATTATGAATAACAAGTACCAAAAGGGTTGGAAAGCTTAGACGGTAAACGAATTGGAGAAAATAAGTTTCGTCGAAAGTCGACAAGTTTGAAATGTTATAACATATAGTTTTGGGGTGAGAATAGGATGATTAACATGATGAGGAGGTTAATTTATGAGTTATTTTAGTCGTATGGTAGTCGTGTGTTATATTTTTAAGTCAAGCGAGTTGTGGAACAAAAGTTGGATTCATAATGTGCTGAAATTTAGGTAAAATGTAGCTGCACTATTCTCCCAATATACTTGGAATCAAGAGATTATATAAATATCAAATTGAAATTCTACGAGTCTACTTTCTAACGCATTTAACCATTTGTCGATACGACATCGGACTAGAGAGATATTCACGTTTTTGTGAGACTGCGCAAGTAGCTCCCATGGGACCCACAAAGTCGGTTTAAACTTCAGCTTGTATTTAAGTCATTTACATGTTGTTTTAACTCATTTTTCTCATCCACAATAATTCCTAAACCCTCTTAAATTCTCTCTAAGGGTTCCTCCATGATTCTAGGGTGAAAACCTAAGATAAAAACATGATTCCAACACTAGAAATCTCGTGATGCTTGCTAGATCGTAGTTCTTCATCTTGTGGCTGTTTTGGAGGGTTCTTCAAAGGTAAGTAACCTCAGATTTCGTGTTGTTCTTTATTATTAAGCTAAGAATCAGTACCTCCTTCATGTATGTTAGATTTTCAAGACGAAATACAAGTGTTTACACACCTACATGAACACAAAAGTTGATTCAAAAAGAGAATACAACTCCTATAGTGTTGTGGTGTGATTGAGGGTTTTTTTTAGCTACACCAGCTAGAGATTTCAAGTTGTATCTACTGCCTAAGGTAAGTAAATCATGTTTTTCGTTGTGCTTAAGGTCAATCATGAGTTGGTTGAGTTGTTTGAGTTAAAATCTACAAGATAGTAATTGACAAGGCATAAGGAATCGTTATCTTTTTTGTGGGCTGTGTTGAGGCTATATATATGGGTTGTTGCGGCTGGAAATTGTTATAAATAGTTTCATTATGTTGTGTCTATTGTTGTTAAGCTTATCTATGTCTAATTCAGTGTATTGAAGAAGATAACATGAAAAATAAGATGTTGACGGTAAAGGTTAAAGTGCTAGGCGTATGGACTATATTTGAAGATTATGCTTATGATGTTTTCTGTTGAAAATGATACGGTAAGAAAAAGTATGATGTTATATATGTTGTAAGAAGATTCATGGAAAAGAAATTGGATTCAAATCATAATTTGTTAACCGTAAATCGAGCTTGCCGCTCAAAATGGTTGTTGAACTAATCAGAGAGCTTATTGTGAATTATATTGTTGTTGTTTGGGCTGTTTGGTGACTTTTGGTAACATATGGGATGTAGTACAAATAGGGGAGGTGCTGTCCGTTTTCTTGTAGAATATTGGTTTCCAAATATGAGAGTTACAACGCTTATATGATGACGACGAAGTCGGTTTACTCATTGTAGACGTAAGATGATCATATTGAGCTTGCTTGAAGATTGGATAGAAGATTTCAAAGGTATGTTAAGGCACTTCCTTCTTTCTTTTGGCATGATCTAAAATGTGTGAACAACTAAATTTTTACCACACCGAATTCCATACTATTTTAGTGTAAATATTTCTTTTAGGTCTAACCTTAATATTTTAAACTTTTATCTTACTCTTAATAGGTTTTATTTAAAAAAATTAATTTAAATTAAAACTACAAAAATATTCTCATTCTTAGAGTACATGTTTTATGTCTATTTATAAAAACATTTATTACAAATAATATACGGTTTCTTTTAATTAGAATTATAATAAGTCATAGTATTTTGTTTAGCATCATTTAAAGTACATGTAAATATATAATTTTCCTATATTGTAAGAAATATTAGTTAATCTTCTTATTTAATATTTAATTTACATTCTAAAAAAATGAATTCAAAAATCTTATTTTTATTTAGACAACAATCCCAATCCCATAAACACCCATTTTTAGCCTAACTTCCCACCATTCACGTATCTCCTCACGTTCCCACTCACTACAATTCCATCCCACACTCCCACTCCCTCACATCTCCAACTTCCCACACACATTAACTTCCCTCTCTATATAAAATACACACACGGGAAAAAAGAGAGGGGGGCAGACCTACACTCCTTGGTTTTCAATCATCTTCCTCATTTCAACTTTTCAAAAAGAAACACACAAAAAATCAGCTGAGAAATCACTCTCAATATCACCCCCGAAAGGCCATGAAACCAGCAAGAAACCAGTTAAGAATGACTCCAAAAACAACATAAAAATAGCTCCAAACCCAGCTGAAAAATACCATAAAAATTAGCTGAAATTTCATCATTAGACTATCCCCTTTAACACCTGAAACCTCCGTCCAAACCGAGTCGAATCGGTGAAGTTTCCGTTCGAGGTTATTGGTATAGCTCGCTATTTGTTTGCAAGTTTTTTCGTTGGTCTCAAGTACTCTTTGGAATCTCGTTTTCTCATTATATCAATAAAGGGAGCTGATTTATTAAGGTCCATTTTCTCACTTCTGTTTCATTTTTTTTTAAATATTCTTGTTGGTTTAGTGAATGTTTAAACTACTAGATTGTCACATTTGACTTTTATATGTTTTTTTATTTTTGTTTCATGAATGAATGGCGTAAACTTTATAATAATGCTCGAGTGTTTGTGATTTATATTTGTATGTTTTGCTTGGGATAAACGTAGTACAATTTTATTTTATTTTTTCTCCTTTCTTTGTTTAACTCTCAAGATACGTATTTTTTTTTGGTTTACCTCATGAAAAGGGTAGTATGTTAAATAAGTATGACCAGTTAGTTAAGTAACATATGGGAGAAATTTAAAAATAGTCAGATTTACAATTGGTCGTTCAAAAATAGCTCAATTTCAAAAGTAATCGAAATTTAGTTACTTTTTATGTAAAGATAAATTTGAGCGAAAACAATGTTCAAAACCCGGAAAATACTCCAGTATATTATGCTGGAGTTCCAACATAAATATACTTGAACTCCAGCATATTATACTGGAGTTCCAGGATAGTATGCTGGAACTCCAGCATAATATGATTGAGTTACAACATAAGTACACTAGAACTCCAACATAATATACTGGAGTTCCAGCAAGTATAATTGTCCAGTATAATATACTGGAGTTTGGAGCACCAGTGCTCCAGTCTCCAGTATATTATACTGGAGCCAGCAAAGTATACCGGTCCAGCATAATATGCTGGAGTTCATACACAAGTGCACCGAACTCCAGTATATTATGCTGGACCGGTCTCTATTGCAGCAAAATGATGGGTATTTTTCATTGACTTGGTAAACGCTGGCTATTTTTTATTGACCAATCCGAAAACTGGTTATACCGTGCTATTTTTACAACAAAGTGAGCAATTGAAACTAAAGCAAGATCTAATGAAATTGGGCCATATAAAACGTTTGCTGCTTTGTCTATCTCTCTTTAATTAAATATTTTATTATTTTCTTGATTTACGTATTTCCTTGTATAGATTTCTTTAAATGTTTGTTGCTCTTAATTTGTTTGTTTCAATAAGAATAGTTTAATAAATATGTGAGTTTGTCTACATACGTTGTTCATAAAGTGTGACTAAAAGGATGACCTCATCGGGTCAAGTAGTTCCGAATCAGAATCTGTTAGAGTTGGATAATCTCAATAATAGATTTAACAAAAATAAATAATTTTATCTTAATCGATATCTAAGAATCTCGCTTCGGAATAAAGACATTAATAAAATGGCAACGACGTGAAGATGCGCTTATTTTTTCTTCAATTTCTCCAAATAATTAAAAGTTTGTTATTTAACTAACTTCTAGTAGGCAATTTTAAGCGTGTCTTTAATAAAAATGGTGGAAAAATGTCAATTGATGCTAATGCATAGTTTTGAAGGTATATATGCACTTAAAAAGTATTGTACGAAAAAATTGGTTATCAACAGCTACCCCTCTTTACCCGGGAAGGATGAAATAGTTTTCGGATAAAGAAATAATGGCCAATTTCGACCGAATGAGCGTTTTGTGAAATATAGGCCATACCCCGGTCTTTGAGCTGCCTACATATCCCTGGTTTTAGAGGAATCAAGCCATTTGTAGTTCTGGATCCACCGGTGAATGAAGCCGATGGAGTTGTTATAGGGATGGTAGCCAATTTTTGCAAAGGTTCTTTTGTGAAGGGTAATGTCGGATGGAGTTATAATTATGGGTCTGGAGTGTATCGGATGTATTATAGGGCAGATAGCTGGATATCACGAGGTAGGATGGGTAACTGATGGGAGTCGGTTATGAATGGCGAAGTGAAAATGGTATGAGTGGAAACCGGAGCGAAGGCTTCTCCTGTTTGAAGAACGATTACCTCCGGGACCACCTGCAAACTCAAAATACTATGCATGCAAGTACGTAGATTACTGCAAAAATTTAAACGTGATGCAAATTTCCTTTGGACCATGAAAGATTACCTTTGGACGGTGCGCATGATGTCCATAGACTATGATGTCCTAGGTCACGAATTGTGAGGTAGGAGGTTCGCAGGCCATGAAATGATGTTCTCGGGTCATGAGGATGGTGCCTCTGAACCATGACGCCTTTGAATAATGATATCCAAATTTGAGAGATCCTCAAGCCATGGCATGGTGTCTTCTGGCTATGAGGATGATGCCTTTAGACAATGACGCCTTTGGACAAGTTGGCGATATTTCAGCCCATGAGATGTAATAATATGATGTTAAAATCAACAAGACAAGGCTTAGTCTTATGAGGTTGAGGGCAGAGCTTAGTCCGAAAGAGGAGCAAATAGATAGTATCGTAATAGAGCAACATTTATGCAAAGAGGGACAATGCTTAGTCCCATGGGAAGACAGTGCTTAGCCTTATGCAAATATGGAGGCAAGGCTTAGCCTCATGCAAGATTGGAAACAGAGCTTAGTCTCATGCAAGATACGGGACAAGGCTTAGTCCCATGCAGATGGAAGGTAGAGCTTAGCATTATGCAAATATGGAGGCAGGGCTTAGCCTCATGCAAGATGGAGACAAGGCTTAGCCACATGAAAATATGGAGACAGAGCTTAGTCTCATGCAGGATGCGGGATAGGGCTTAGTCCCATGCAGAGAGAAGGCAGTGCTTAGCTATGCAAATATGGAGGGAGGGCTTAGCCTCATACAAATATGGAGACAAGGCTTAGTCTCTTGCAAAAAGAAGGAAAAGCTTAGCCTTATGCAAAGTGGAGGCAGGGCTTAACCTCATGCAAGATGCGGGACAGGGCTTAGTCCCATGCAGACGGATGGCAGAGCTTAGCCTTATGCCAAATGGAGGCAGGGCTTAGCCTCATGTAAATATAGAGACAGAGCTTAGTCTCATGCAGGATGCGGGACATGGCTTAGTCCCATGCAAAGAACATGTAGCAAAGTAGAGTATTTCTTAGCTGGAGATATATTCGGTGTCTGGTGGCCCGATTGATAGTGATTTTGCTGCGTGTATATATTTGTGAATGCTACTGTTATGTCAGATGTGCCTGCGCTTAAAGAAAAATTGTAAGTTTTGTAAGGGGAGGTTGGTTCGTGCCATCATCTGCTTGCCTTGCTCCTCCGTTCGGGATGCCTTGTTTGAGTTTCCCTAGGTAAACCCCTAGCTATTACGGAAATAGAGTTTTCAAAAATATGCAATTATTGATGAAAGTAGAGTTATTTTAGAAAACATAGTGAAATATCAAGTAATTTTGGATGAACTAGTGATTGTAACACATTTCAGAGACATTGCAGCTTTCTCGTGTTAGAATTTTGAGGGTCCTCCTCAAAATTCTGCCCCAGTTGGTAGATGATCCTTCGGCCGATTGCGATTAACGAAACTTGTTGAACCTTCTTCGGTATTTTGAGAATCCTTCTCAAAATTCTGCCCTAGTTTCTGACTTTCTGGCATGCGATGGCATCGGCTGGACTTGTTCCGAAATTTTGATGGTCTTCCTCAAAATTCTGCCCCAGTTTCTGGTTCTGGGGGGAAATGAAAATTTTATTATGGTACAACCAAACCCACAGGAATGCATACGTATCCCCTCTTAAATGGGAATCAGGTCAAGCGTAGTTCAATTACATCATGTGAATGAGAAACATCTAAACATAGTATCGTTTGACTGCGTCTGAATTGATTGGCTTTGGCCAGGCTTCTCCGTCCATTTCTGCAAGTATGAGTGCTCCTCCTGTTAACACCCTATGAACCATGTAGGGACCTTACCAGTTGGGAGAGAATTTCCTTTGGCTTCATCTTGATGTGGGTTCACATATGACTGTCGACTATGCTATGAAGCGATTGATATAGTTGAGACGCCCTAGGAAGCTCATCATGTCCTTCTTGCTTCTTGGTGGCGGCAACTCTTGAATAACCTTAACTTTAGATGGGTCCAAATTGATTCCCCGACAACCGACAATGAATCCCAACAACTTTCCTGCGGGAACCCCGAATGCATATTTTGCGGGGTTCAATTTTAAGTTGTACCTCCTTAACCTGCCGAAGAATTTTCTTAAGTCTACTATGTGATCTGCGGCCCTCTTGGATTTGATAATGACGTCGTCAACATATACCTCTATTTCTTTATGTATCATATCATGGAAGATAGTAGTCATGTCTCTTATGTAAGTTGCCCCAGCGTTCTTCAGACCAAATGGCATCATCTTGTAGCAGTACACCCCCCATGGTGTAATAAAAGCTGTTTTCTCTGCGTCTTCATCACCCATCCCGATCTGATGATAACCCGCAAAACAATCTACAAAGGATTGGAGCTCATGCTTGGCGCAATTGTAGATCAGGATGTGTATGTTTGGCCGTGGGAAGTCATCCTTGGGACTTGATTTGTTTAAGTCTCGATAGTCAACACATACTCTGACTTTCCCATTTTTCTTTGGAATTGGTACAATGCTGGCTAACCAAGTTGGGTACCCAACACCCTGAGAACTTTGGCGTTGATGTTGTTAGTAACTTCCTCCTTTATTTCAAGCTCATATCTGGTTTGAACTTTCTGAGTTTCTGCTTCACCGGCGGGCACATTGGATTGGTAGGCAACTTATGAGCCACTATGGACGTGCTCAAACAGGTAATGTCATCATATCACCATGCAAAGATATCCTCATACTCCTTCAAAAAGCGAATGTACTCCTCCTTCTCTATCGGTAATAAGTGAATTCTTATGCGAGTTTCCTTGACGGTTTCGGCGTCTCCCAAATTTACTGCTTTGGTTTCGTCCAGGTCGGACTTAGGCTTATTCTCAAAGTTCTCAACCTCTATGACAACCTCCTCAGGTATTTCATCTTCTTCCTCCGAGTCACTATCCTTATATTGCATTATCTCATTACACGTCACAGTCACCGGTTCATCAGGAAAAGTAATAATAACGTTGTAGAAAGAAAAGTGTGGAGGATAATAATGAATAATAAATATCAATTGATTAAAACTGATAATATTCAAAACAAGTACGGCTCGATGAATGGAGTGTTTATTTTAAACAAGTGAGTCTTTAAAACAAAATTACTGAAAATATCTTAGATGCCTAGCATGGCTATAGAAATAAAATTAGGCTGATTGCCAAGCTACCCAGGGACTCGACAGGCCAAGGATGGTGTGGCAGTCCAGTTCCTGAGAATAGATCCTTTCTCCACAATCTGAATGGTGAGGCCTTCTTCCCCCTCCTCCTCAGTTATTGCATTGCAATCTATATCCTGTCCTCTAGGAATAGATTTCTCAGCTCATCTAACGCTTCTTCTTCTGCAGTTCCCCATATTGTATCAGCTTGGTGAAAAGTCTGACCCAGATGTGCCACTGGTTTCTCGAGAGGGTAATAAGGTCCATGCCATGGAGGCAACCAATCATCATACTCCTGCCATGTATACTGGTATCCGAGCCCAAGGTAGTACCATGACGTTTCAGTAATATTGGTTTGGTAATGCCCTAGAGATTCTTTTCAAATCCTTTGTTGGGTTCATACCAAGTTCATGCTAGCATGCTTTCTATTTCATTACTCCATCATTTGTCTTCTCGACGGTATTGACATGTTCGATATGATGATAAGTTTCCCCTCCTAGCCTTCTTCTGTCCGCGATAACCGGGATGGTTTTACTGGTATAAATGGGGTTACTCCCATCTCCGTGAATGATCACCTCCTTTTGGTTCCATTCGAACTTCATGGTCTGGTATAGTGTGGAAGCCACTGCCCCAGTGGCATGTATCCACGGTCGGCCCAACAGAAGATTGTCGACGCCCCCTTTTTCTCGCGAAATCGGGTTTACAATATTTGGGAGGACAACTCTATTCCTTTTTGGGATTTGGGAATTTGGAATTGAAGAGTCGCCACCTAATGATTAAGTGCATTAGGACGCTTAGGGTTTTTGAGTTGGAAAACCAGAGTTCGGGTAAGGGCTAGAGATTATCTCGGGGGAAGGTGTTAGACACCCCTCAAGATCCACTAGTGTAGTTCCCAGCCATGCTATATTGTGACTTTAAATGCAAACAAAAATAGGCAACCAAGCATTACAA
>NC_031989.1:81696420-81698142 GCF_001879085.1 Nicotiana attenuata
GCGAAATCGGGTTTACGACATTTGGGAGGACAACTCTATTCCCTTTTGGGATTTGGGTTTTTGGAATTGAAGAGTCGCCACCTAATGATTAAGTGCATTAGGACACTAAGGGTTTTTGAGTTGGAAAACCAGAGTTTGGGTAAGGGCTAGAAATTATCTCGAGGGGAAGGTGTTAGGCACCCCTCAAGATCCACTAGTGTGGTTCCCGGCCATGCTATATTGTGACTTCACATAATCAAGTAGACAATCAAAGATTCAAGTATACAACATTGCAAATAAGCTAAAAAGAGTTTTGAAGGTAAGTGGGGAAGGCAGAGATTTATGAAAAAATTTGAATAGTTTTACAAGAAGAGATGAAAACAAACAAAGGGAGAGGGGTCCTAGGTTTATGATTAATATGGATCATTAATGCAATACTCAGTAATTGCTCCTTAGAAAAGGGGCTACATGAGATATTAGCGCATCGGTCATCATCTCCATGTCTACCCTTTCCCACCCCGTTAAGGTATTAAAGCGCGGAATAGTATCGTTACTTATTGCATGCTATTACCCGTCCCGATCCTATCAGTCCCGGAGGCATTGAGACTACTAATCCTATAGGGTAGGATATTAGGCTGATTGGTTTCAAAGGATAAAAATCTAAGGCGACATACAAAAACACATACTGCATGTTGGGGGAAGCATGTAAACATATAAAGGCCCATGTATACCTCCTCAAACAAAACACATAAGTAGCATGACTTAATCATATTAAGGTCTCAAAAGATAGGGACTTTTACAACGGTTAAAACATGGTTTAAGAAATGAAGCAGTAACAACAGTAGCACGATTCTGGGCAGAGGTAGGCAGCCTAGTGATACAAATCAGAAACTCGATAAAAGTGAGTAGGCATATCATTTCAAAATCATTTTCAGCAGAGTTTTGTTTAAAGAAAGAAAGTTGAGTGAGCTTCAGAAAATCAAAATAAGAATAGAGTCGAAATTTAAAGAGGATGGTTGGTCCTAAACTAAATAAAACACAATTGATCAGTTCTTATCGGGCCTGAAGTTTGCCTAGGCGTTGTTATACATTGTCTAATTATTTGGAGAATGAACATACATATTGATTCTGATTTATAAAGATACGCGTGATAAGATATTTGCAGAAAACGTTTCGAACCACTTAGCCATATTTCAACAAAGTTATTAAACGTGAATTAACTACTGCAATTCGAACGAGTGAGAAGTCCTAAGGGTAGGATATATAATGCACATAAGAGTTCCTAAAAACATGATTTCTAATATGCCAATGCAGTAATGACAAGTTATTTGGCTTGTTGCTAATTATTTGCTGGTTATTAACTGATCGCGATTATAAGGTGAGTGTAATTACAGGCTGAAAGTAAAGAAACTAAAGCATTATCTATAATGAATGAGATGCATGACCTATACAGGTTATCTATTGCGCAGATAAGTAAATAAAATCCTATAAGCATGTTTCCTACCCATTATTATACTAAGCATGCATATCCCTCCCCCCATATTCACTATTCACCCCCAATAGTTTGTTTACAAATTATTACAAACCAGTATCATCTGAATTACAGTAAATAAGAAAAAAAATAAGAAGTTATTCTATAGGGAGCCTTCAAACAAGCCCAGTCTTCCAACCTCAACCCCTTTGAGTTCACAACCTTTGCCATGGTCTAGGTGCGGCAAAACGCTCCCTAGGGTCCCCCGATTG
>NC_031989.1:81700226-81853273 GCF_001879085.1 Nicotiana attenuata
TGAATCACCAAGGTCCATAGACCTTGAAGGTCCTAGAGATGTTGAACAGGACAACGAGAGGCCCATCGGAGCCTTGGGGTTGAAGGGAGGTGGCCGGAGAGGCGGTGGAGATCATCGGAGAAGAGAGAACCAGAAGGTTCTAGAGGGAAGGGAGAGGAAGAGACGATATAGAGAGAGAGACAGTCTCAGAGAGAATGAGGGGTCGTATGGGGGGGGGGGGGGGGGTAATTGAATTTAATTAAGGGAATTAGATCTGGGCCGTTGATCTCATTTGATCAACGGCTCAGATTAAAAAAAAAGGTTGGACCGGGTTATATTAGGGATTGGGCTGGGTTAGTTTAATTAGGATATTGGGCCATTTGAATCTGATAGTGGGTGTGGCCAATTTGGCTAGAATTAAAATAATAAAGGGTTGTTTGCTAAATAGCCAATTTTCCCCTTTTATCATTTTATAAAATAGTAAAAAATAATTTAAAAAATAAATTAAAGGTACTGGAATAATTAATAACATATAAATATTAATGTAAAAATACCAAAAGTGATTTTATAATTGTAAAATGCTGTTAATTGTACAATAGGCCATAATTGCAATTATATGCAATTTAGCTATAAAAATACCAAACAAATGTATAAAAATACGCAAAAGTTACCTTAATTATATCTTACTGTAAATATGAGAATGAAAAATAAATTATTCACCAAAAAATGCTAGTTTGGGAATAATTATTTGTAGTATTAAAATAGACAATAAATTGATTTAAAAAATCTTTTAAAAATAAAGGAAAAATACCAAAACTTTTGGGCATGCTTATATATGCATGTACATGCTATTTTGAGAATATTTTGAGTATAAAAAATGTGTAGGGAAAAATTGGGTATCAACAGCTGCCCCTCTTTACCCTTTAAGGATGAAAGAGTTGTCGGGTAAAGATATGATGGCCAATTTTGATCGAAACAAACGATTTGAAAAGGTTTTGACCGAGCTCTGGCTCCTGAGCTGCCTACATATCCCTGGTCTTACATGAATCAGGCCATATGTAGTTCGGGGAACCATTGGCGGAATATGCCGATGGAGATTTCGAAAGACGGGTGCGATATTCGGGTCGGGAAGGATGGTCAGGGATTAATAGGCTGCGGGAACCGAAGCGAGATCGCTCCTGCTGTGATGGCCGTTGCTAGCCGGTGTATCTGATAATAAGCAATACGATCATATCGTGCATAAGTTTAAACGTGATGCAAGTTCCCGTTGGACCAATAATGCTGTCTTCGGACGGGTAGGATGACGTCCTCAGACCATGACGTCCTGGGTCATGAAGCGTATAATAGAGGATTCGCAGGCTATGAAATGATGTTCTCGGGCCATGACAATAGTGCCTCCGAACCACGATGCCTTTGAATAATGATATGCAAAAGATAAAGAAGGGGTCCTCAGGCCATGGCATGGCGTTCTTGGGGCTATGAAAATGGTGCCTCCGAACAATGGCGCATTTGGACAATTTGGCGATCATTCAGCCCATGAAATGCAGGATTTGGCGATGTTTCAGCCGATGTAAAGTATAAATAAAGTTGGCGATATTTCAGCCATGTAAGGGATTTAAATAAAGGTTGGCGATCTTTCATCCATGCAAGATTTAAATAAAGGTTGGCGATCTTTCAGCCATGCATGATTTAAATAAAAGATCGGTTATCTTTCAGCCATGCAAGATTTAAATAAAGGTTGGCGATCTTTCAACCATGCAAGATTAAAATAAAGGTTGGTGATCTTTCAGCCATGCAAGATGAAGTTGGCGATCTTTCAGCCATGTAAAGATTTAAATAAAGTTGGCGATATTTCATCCGATTGCAAGACTTAAACAAAGTTGGCGATATTTCAGCCGATGCGGAATTTAAACAAAGTTGGCGATATTTCATCCATGCAGATGGAGATAGTATTTAGTCTCGGAAGGCAGAAAAATAGCCTTATGCAATGCAAGAAATGCAGATGGAGACAATGCTTAGTCTCGGAAGGCAGAAAGGTAGCCTTATGCAATGCAGGAGAATGCATATGGAGACAATGCTTAGTCTCGGAAGGCGGAAAGGTAGCCTTATGCAATGCAGGAGAATGCAGGTGGAGACAATGCTTAATCTCGGAAGGCGGAAAGGTAGCCTTATGCAATGCAGGAGAATGCGGATGGAGACAATGCTTAGTCTCGGAAGGCAGAAAGGTAGCCTTATGCAATGCAGAGAAAAAATGCAGACGGAGACAGTGCTTAGTCTCGGAAGGCAGAAAGATAGCCTTATGCAATGCGCAGAAAAATGCAGATGGAGACAGTGCTTAGTCTCAGAAGGCAGAAAGATAGCCTTATGCAATGCAAGGAAATGCAGATGGAGACAATGCTTAGTCTCGGAAGGCATAAAGGTAGCCTTATGCAATGCAAGAAATAAAGGTGAAGAGTAACGATGTTTCTTAGCTGGTAGATGATGGATGATAGTTGATCGTGTCATTGTGGCTGCTGTGGATGTCATGTGCGGACAACACTTGTAAGTAGGCGATGATTCTGAGAGTTGTATTCCTGCAAAATATGAATACGTAATCGCATCTGATAGTTCTAGGTCTTGGGGTGCATGCATTCAAAGAAAAATTGTGAGTTTTGTAAAGGGGGAAGGTTAGTTCGTCTTCCCGTGGACTCCGCTCGTCCTACTCGGCTCTTGTTTTCATTGGGGGTAGCGTCGCTAAACAAAGCAATTTTATAGTAGCCATGCATGATTTGGTAAGAAAAAGGAACTAGTTTTCTTTTAGATGAACCGACGACTGCGACGCGGTTCAAGACATTGCCACCTTTTGCTCCGGAATTTTGAGGGTCCTCCTCAAAATTCTGCCCCAGTTTACTGGGCTGGTGTTTCTGATGGCTGCGCGCGATGAATGGTTGAAAGTCAAATTCGGAATTTTGAGGGTCCTCCTCAAAATTCTGCCCCAGTTTCCAATATTGGGGGAAAATGAAATTTTTATTGAATTGTGACCGAACCCATAAGGTTGCCTACGTATCCCCTCTTAAATGGGAATCAGGTTAGACGTAGTTCAAATTACATCATAAAGAAATCATAATGATTACACATAATAATGCTTGACTGCATCTGAATTAATTGGCTTTGGCCAGACTTCCCCATCCATTTCTGCAAGTATGAGGGCTCCTCCTGTCAGGACCCGGTGAACCATGTATGGACCCTGCCAGTTGGGAGAGAATTTTCCTTTGGCTTCATCTTGATCTGGAAAGATTTTCTTCAATACCAGCTGCCCCGGTGTGAATTGTCTCGGCTTGACTCTTTTGTTGAAGGCTCTGGACATCCTGTTCTGATACAATTGACCATGGCAAACTGCATTCATTCTCTTTCTGTCTATATGGGCTAACTTCTCATAGCGACTCTTTACACATTCTGCATCTTCAAGTTCCACTTCCTGTATAATCCACAGGGAAGGGATCTTTACCTCGGCGGGAATGACTGCCTCGGTACCATAAACCAACATATAGGGAGTCGCCCCGGTTGATGTGCGAACCGTGGTGCGGTACCCCAATAAATCAAATGATAGCTTTTCGTGCCACTGCTTGTGTTTCTCTATCATCTTCCTTAGTATCTTCGTGATGTTCTTATTGGCCGCTTCTACAGCTCCATTCATCTGAGGTCTGTAGGCTGTAGAATTCCTGTGCTTGATCTTGAAGGTTTCACACATTGCTTTCATCAGGTCACTGTTGAGATTGGAACCATTATCAGTAATGATTGACTCCGGGATACCGAACCGGCAAATGATACGGTCGCGGACAAAGTCTGCCACAACCTTCTTAGTCACTGCCTTATATGATGCTGCTTCAACCCATTTGGTGAAATAATCAATTGCCACTAGAATGAACCTGTGCCCGTTTGATGCGGCAGGCTCGATAGGTCCGATAACATCCATTCCCCAAGCGGCGAATGGCCATGGCGAGCTTGTTGCATTAAGCTCATTGGGAGGCACCTTTATCATATCCGCATATATCTGACATCGATGGCATTTTCGGACATACTAGATGCGGTCCGTTTCCATAGTCATCCAAAAGTATCCAGCTCGGAGTATTTTCTTGGCTAAGACAAAACCATTCATATGCGGACCACATGTTCCTGCATGAACCTCTTCTAACAACCTGGATGCTTCCTTTGCTTCAACACACCTTAGTAATCCTAAATCGGGAGTCCTCCTGTACAGGACTCCTCCGCTGTGAAAGAAGTGATTGGATAACCTCCGCGTTTGCAAATTCTAGGTATTCTCCGGTTGGCAGATATTTCTTAATGTCATGAAACCATGGTTTTCTGTCTGCTTCTTCCTCGACATGAGCGCAGTAAGCGAGTTGATCCTGGATTTTTACCGGGAATCAATGAAGTTCTTATCTGGATGCTGAATCATGGATGATAGAGTGTCCAATGCATCAGCAAACTCATTCTGGACTCTGTGGACATGCTGAAATTCTGTCTTTGTGAACCTCTTCCTCAACTCCTGTACATGATGCAAATACGGGAGTATCTTGGAGTTCTTGGTTGCCATTCTTCTCGAAACTGATGTATGAGCAAGTCCGAATCACCGATCACTAGTAACTCCTGAACGTTCATATCAATGGCCAGCTTGAGCCCTAAGATGCAGGCTTCGTACTCGGCCATGTTGTTGGTGCACGGGAACCTGAGCTTGGCGGACACCGGATAATGCTGACCTGTTTCTGATATTAGAACTGCTCCTATGCCCACTCCTTTAAAGTTTGCTGCTCCGTCAAAAAACATTCTCCAGCCATTATAGGATTCTGCAATGTCTTCTCCTATGAAAGAGACCTCCTCGTCAGGAAAATACGTCTTTAGAGGCTCGTATTCTCCGCCCACGGGACTTTCAGCAAGATGACCTGCCGGTGCTTGTCCTTTGATTGCCTTCTGAGTCAGGTAAACAATGTCGAATTCACTCAATAGGATTTGCCCCGTGGGCATGGGCTTCTGGAAGATATTCTTCAGCGGATCCATTCTCTATATGAGATAAGTGGTATAGGCACAAAAATAATGCCTCAACTTCTGAGCTACCCAAGTCAGAGCACAACACGTGCGTTCTAGCAGGGAATACCGGGCCTCGTACAGGGTGAACTTCTTGCTGAGATAGTAGATGGCTTGCTCCTTCCTCCCTGTTTCATCATGTTGTCCCAAAACACAACTGTATGCCCCATCCAGTACTGCAAGGTAGAGCAATAGCGGTCTACCTGGTTCGGGCGGAACCAGAACTGGCGGCGTTGACAGGTATTCCTTGATTCTGTTGAAGGCTTTCTGACAATCATCAGTCCATTTAGTGGGGCGTCCTTCTTCAACATCTTAAAGATTGGTTCACAAATGACAGTGGACTGGGCTATGAACTGGCTTATGTAATTGAGTCTCTCTAAGAAACTCATAACCTCTTTCTTGTTCTTTGGCGGTGGCAATTATTGAATGGCCATAACCTTTGACGGATCCAGTTCTATTCCTCGTCGACTTACGATGAACCCAAGCAGTTTTCCGGCAGGAACCCCGAATGCACATTTGGCGGGATTCAGTTTCAAGTTGTACCTTCTCAATCTGTTGAAGAACTTCCTCAGTTCTTCCATGTGGTCAGTGGCTTTCCTGGATTTGATGATGACATCGTCTACATACACCTCGATCTCTTTGTGTATCATGTCATGGAAAATAGTAGTCATGGCCCTCATGTAGGTGGCCCCCGCATTCTTTAATCCGAACGGCATCATCATCTAACAATACATCCCCCACGACATAATGAAAGCCATTTTCTCAGCGTCTTCCTCATCCATCCATATCTGATTGTATCCAGCAAAACAATCGACAAATGACTACAGCTCATGCTTGGCGCAGTTGTCAATCAGGATGTGTATGCTTGGCAAGGGGAAGTCGTCTTTCGGACTGGCCCGGTTGAGATCCTGGTAGTCGACACAGACTCTGACCTTCCCGTCCTTCGGCACTGGCTCAATGTTGGCTAACCACGTTGGATACTCCACTACTCTGAGGACCTTGGCTTTGACTTGTTTGGTAACTTCCTCCTTGATTTTCAAACTCATGTCAGGTTTGAACTTCTTGAGCTTCTGCTTTACCGGCCGGCATGTCGGATCTGTTGGCAGTTTGTGAGCTACAACAGATGTACTGAGGCTGGTCATATCATCATACGACCAGGCAAATATGTCCTCATACCCTTTTAGAAATTCCGTATACTCTTCCTTTTTCTGACGGTGACAGGTGAACACTGATGCGCGTTTCCTTGACATTCTCTGTATCCCCCAAGTTGATAACCTCAGTTTCGTCCAAGTTAGACTTAGGCCTATTCTCGAAGTTCTCAACCTTTTTAACAACCTCTTCTGGTATATCATCCTCTTCAAAGTCTATATCCATTTGTTGCGTTGTCTCGTTGCAAGTCACAATCGTCGGTTCATCAAGATAAGTAATAGTAACGATATGTAAAATAAAGTAAATGATAGAGAAAATAATAAGAGCGAGATTCATAAGAAACTGAAATGCTTTTGATAAATTTCATAATTGTTTTGAACATTGAAGCTATTATTTTCAAAATTAAAAATGCGGAAAGGAAATCAACTAGTGAAAAGTAAAGAGCAATGCATGGTGCTTTGTTTTAGCCTTGCTACCCCGAAGCTTTCCGGGCCTTGGTGGTTCTGATGGACCAATTGTTGAGGCGCGCTCCTCGGCTCACAGCTTGTATGGAAGGGCCTTCCACCCCCTCCTCCTCGAAAATGATGCAACAGTCCATATTATCATCCTCCAAGAATAAGTTCCTTATTGCTGCTAATGCTTCCTCTTCTTCTGACCCATAAATGACTTCGGCTGGCTGGAAAGTCTGCTCCAGGCGAGGTATCGGATGCTCCAGCGGGTAGTAGGGACTGCGCTAGGGTGGCGACCATTCTTTGAATTCCCTCTAAGTATACTCGTATCCAAAACCAAATGTGGTACCATGCTTCTCCAGCTTGATATGTTCGGTGATTCCCTGGAGGTTTTTGCCAAGTCCCTTGCCAGGCTTGTATCCACACCAATTCAGTATACCTTCCATCTTGTTATCCCACCACTTGTCCTTGTCCACGACATTGACTCGCTCAATGTGATGGTAGGTTTCTCCGCCTAGCTTCCTTCTTCCTCCGATCATTGGGATGGTCTGGCAACTGTATATGGGATTTCTACCGTCACCATGAATAATCACCTCTTCGTGATTCCACTCGAACTTCACTGCCTGGTGCAGGGTTGATGCTATAGCTCCGGCGGCGTGGATCCAAGGTCGTCCCAGTAGTAAGTTGTAAGATGCTGGGATGTCTATCACTTGAAAATCAACGCCGAACCAAGTCGGTCCCATTTGCAGACACAAACTGATTTCCCCAATAGTGGACCTTTGGGAACCATCAAAAACTTTGACGTTGATGGACCCATCCTTGATCTCATGCAGGCTCTTCCCCAATGTTCTGAGAGTCACCAATGGGCAAATATTTAGGCTGGATCCTCCGTCAATCAAAGTCCTGGTGATGAAATAGTCTTCACATTGCACAGTGATGTGCAACGCTTTGTTGTGGCTTAACCCTTCTGGGGGCAACTCATCCTCGTGGAAAGTGATTTTACGACTATCCAATATCTGCTCTACCATGTTCGTCATTTCTCCCCCAGTTATGTTGCTGGGTAAATATGCCTCACTCAGTATTTTCATCAAAGCATTCTAATGTGCATCGGAGCTTTGCAGCAGAGCTAGGATGGAGATCTGTGCCGGTGTTTTATTCAGTTGATCAACGACTGAGTACTCTTCTGCTTGTGTCTTCCGCCAGAGATCATCGGGCCCAGTTTCAATAGGCCGTCCAGAGGCCTGCTTACTTGATTCAGCTAAATGCTCCGGAGTATAAATCCTGCCTGTTCTGGGCATACCCTGTGCTGTAATTGCTTCTCCAGACCTAATTTCCCCCTTCCTTCTCGCCTCGGCGGTGTAATCCTAAGGAACAACCTGTGTATGGAACGGTGTTATGGCTGACATTGCTACAGGAATGGGTACCTTCATTTTGGGAGGTAACAAAGCCACTTCAAATGGTGCAGGTGCCTTTGGGGACCCAAACTCAACCTCAATTGGTCCTGGCGCCTTTGCGGACGTTGGTGCTTCAAGATCGAGTGGTATGGACATGTTCACCTCAGCGTCTTCAGAAGGCTGGATCTGGACTACAATCGGATTCAGTGTGATTGTTGATTTCTTGGGCTCGTTACCTTCGGCAATTAATCCAATCGATCCTTTAGGATCGTAATCATCTTCTATCTCGAATATGTGAACGCCTCTACCCTTGTGGTCAGGCAGAGGATTGTTGTGAACATTAGGAGCAGGCTCCTTTGCCACGATGATCTTGTTGTCAATTAAAGCTTGGATTTTATCCTTCAGAGAGCGGCACTCATCAATGGTATGTCCCTTCATGTCGGAATGGTATGCACATGTTTTGTTCGGGTTGACCCATTGGGAAGGATTTTCTGGAGTTATGATAGGGATAGGGGTGATGTAACCAGCGGCTTTGAGCCTTTCATACAGCTGGTCGATTGGTTCGGCGATGGCGGTGTATTTCTTGGGAGGTCTACGGCCGAAGTTAGGGCGCGTTCTAGGGAAGTTTTGGCAGGTGGGAAGTGATTGATAGCGAGAGGGCTGAACATTATAGGCTTGGTAGACGGGTGCGGGTTGGAAATATCTTGGTGAGGTAGGTTGATATGTGGGGGGTGGAGATGATTGGTAGGTAGGTGGTGGAACTTGGTAGGAGGGCGGAGGTGCTTGGTAATTAGGGATAGGTTGATATGTGAGAGGAGGTACTGGGTAAGCTTGGTATTTTACTGGGGATTTCGTTCTCTGTGCAACCATCACGGCACTCACATCCTTTTTCTTGGATGTTCCACTAGACTGTAGAGCCTTGTTGGTAGCCTGCAATGCCTCAAAATTAGTGACCATACCACTTTTAATGCCTTCCTCGATCCTCTCCCCTAGCTTGATGATGTCGAAAAATTTCTGACCCTCAATCAGCATCAACCTCTCGTAATATTGTGGGTCCTGAGCTCGGACGAAAAAACAATTCATCTGTTCTTCTTCTAACGCCGGCCTGACCTTAGCAGCCTCTGATCTCCAATGAGTAGCATACTCGCGGAATGTCTCTGTAGGTTTCTTCTTCAAATTCTGGATGTAGAATACATCTGGGGTATTCTCCATATTGAATCTGAACCTATCCATGAAATCGGACGCCATTCCTACCCAGCTCGTCCACTTCTTGGGGTCTTGGCAAATGTACCAAGATCGAGCATCACCTTTCAAACTTCTCATGAAGAGCTTCATGCGAATCTTTTCATCTCTTCCTACACCGACCAGCTTATCACAGTATGTCCTCAAATGGACTCTGGGATCCCCTGAGCCATCAAACATCTCGAACTTGGGAAGTTTGTACCCCTCGGGAAGTTTGACGTCTGGCTGAATGCAAAGGTCCTCATAATTCAGCCCCTCAATACCTTTGTTTCCTTCAACACCCTGGACTCGGCTAGTCAGTTTCTTGAGTTCTGCGGCCAGGTTCTTGATGAAAGAGCCTTTGTCATCAGACTCGGGTGTGCTTGAAATAGGTTGAGTGTATGGTGGTATGGTGGGGATGATCATTTGTGTTTAGTGGTTCGGGAATGAGTAGTGGGGTGTTGTTTGAAGTGTGACATGTGTTGCAGTGTTGTTTCTGTAGTTTCGGTATGTTCTGCTGAGATATAGGATTTTGAGCATTGGGAAAATTGACATCCGGGGTAGTGAGGGAAAATGACAGGTTTGCCAAGTTCTGAACTTGGTCCAGTTCTTCCTGAAATTTCAATAACTTCTGTTCGAGTTGGGCGGCATTTTCTTTGGAAACCTGAACACCCTGAGGAACCTCTACCTTTTCAACTTAGTTCTCCTTCCTGATGTTGTTCAAGTCTTCCATTTTTGCTTTGTTCTTGTTTCTGATAGGACTCGGAGGAGGAGGTGGAGGGCCCTTAGATCTTGTGGAGTAGGATGATGATGCCAGAGTGCGCGAACTAACCTTTTGGGGGAGGGGAACAAAACAAAAAGAAAAAACAAAAAGGTAACAAGTTAGTAAGGGTTATGAGGAGAAAATGTTGCAGTATTTAAACACATAGTGCAAGAATATAAATCGTGTCCTAATTTGGGAGCCTCGTTGTGCCCGAGGTAGGCCTAGTGACAAGTTGATTTGAAGAACTTATATTGCTAAATGCCTCATTTTATTGATAAAAATAAGACGAATCCCAAAACGACACTAAAATTGCAGAAAGTAAAATGTCACTAATGGCCATCGGCCTTATTACATTTTAATGCGAAAAGAAAAGACTCCAAACTACTTGGTCCCAGAAGGACCTTCCCCAGACTCGGCATCTTTAGCTCCATCGAACAGCTTCACTAGCTCGCGCAGTCCCAGCAGCAAATAAGCTGTAGCCAAGTGTCCTCCCTCACTTCCCTCAGCATTCTGACAGTTTTCGATCCTTTGGATGAACTTCCTTTCCAATTCCACCAAACCTCGCTCCAAGTACTCTAGTCGTTTTTTGGCGCTGACAGCCATATCTTTCCATTCCTTGATCAACTTTTGATGAGCTTCTTGAATTTTCCGGTGTTCATTCTCGTGTTCCCGAATCCTGTTTCGCAATTGGTTGTACTTGAACCGTTCCTCAGCCCTCTCGTCAATAACCCTATGACCTCGAATAGACCCGGGCTGTCCCAACCCACCATGATCTTCTTCTAACCAACCTGGATAGTATGGGGTGTAACCGGCATGGTATCTGTCAGGTTCTATGGAATCCTTTACCAGGATGATTTTGCAATTCCACATGTGATGAGCTTGACATTTGTATGGGCTGTTGTCGTCTTGGAAATCGGCCCTGAAGTGACTCATTTTTTCGACCTTTGGTATGACTTGCTTCCTCCCTACCTGCCTCATGACTCGGAGAGGGACATAGGGATAAGTTCCTCTCAGACCAATGAGTACAAGGAATGGAGCGTCCCGAGAGCGGATGATGAACTCTCCAGTGGGGAACCATTCGAACATCCACTGCACCTTGTCTTCTTTCAGATTTTCAAACAACTCTACCCACCCTTTAGCGTCTCCCGGCTGAGCAAACATGTTAGGTATATAGTTCATTCTTTTGGGATGGTGGAAGGCTATATGATCATTTCATGGCCTTCGTGGAAGCTCATGACGGTATTGACCCCTTTGGAGATGTTCTATAAGCCAGAGTTCAAGTAGTAAGTTGCAACCCTCGAAGTGACTGGCCCCTCGTTGACAGTTTTCCAAGGCTTTGTATATCTCAGCAACAATCATGGGCACTATGCTAAAAGGCTACCCTTGAATCCCTTCCATTAGCGTTTTGGTGACCATGGCTAGTCTGGTATAGAGCCTAGCCTTCTTCATAGGAAACACTATCATCCCCAAAAAGCAGAACATAAAGACGAAGACCCTCCTGTGGATATGCCCCAATGATGTGAGAGCGAATTCATCTGGGTAGGTACGGTAGGACTTGCTATGGCCGTACCTCTCGTTCAGATAGTTGAAAGGAATGTAAGAGTCCTTCAAACAAGTCAAGTCTGGGTTTTTCTTCAATCCCATCATCTTGAGGAAACCCCTACCCTTGCGATTTTCTGGCATAAGCAAACCCAGAGTCTCCCAAGTAATACCTGCTAACCCTCCTATTTCCTCGAGCAGAGGTGTCATTTCAAGATCCCCAAATCGAAACACTGATCTATCACTGTCCCAGAATGAGGTTGCAGCCTTTATGATTTTGTTGTCAGGCTGGATTTCCAAAAGAGAAGGTAAATTCCCCAAATATTTGCGGACGAGAGTCTGGTCACTGGAGTGAAGGTCTTCCCACCAGCTTAGCAACCTTGGGTGAATGTTGGTTACCATGCCGAATCTGGGGACTTCGTGCCTCATTTTCTGCAAGACAAAGAGTTAGACCCCTACCCCACCGGACTCGACTATTTAAACCAATAATTAGCATAATGGCATTTAGCTCTCCAAATAAATGCACAGAATATGGTGTTGTCCGTTTGGGTTCCAAGGAAACCCAGTGGACTTTGGACAGGGCTATCTTAAAGAGTCATTATGTGGACAACATAACTGACTCGACTAGGTTTGACAATGATGCATGCACAGTTAAATAGAATAAGGTTTCTATGGGGTATTAGACCGCTTTCCTTGAGCGGACAACTCAAGAGGGAAAGGCACGGAACCGTCGACTGCACCGCTGATCGACTGGTTTTACCGCAAAAATGCCTTTGCCAAATTTAGTGGGTGACAATATTGGAAGAGCGCAACAACTCATTATACGCATTGCTATGGTATTCGTTTGGCACGAGTGGAATATGATGTTGAAGATGCAATTACAAAAATGAAACAAATTGTCACGTATTTTCACGTTCATAATGATTACAATAATTGCAGTAAGAAATTACAACGGCATTGAAGGAAAGTAGTAAATGAAAACATTAAAGAAAAAGAAACAAAAAGCCAGGTGAGTTTCGGATAAAGACATTTAAATAAAGCAATAAAGAGCAATAAAGTCACGCATAACATGAAGTGGTAAAAGCCTAAAGAAATCCCCACCAGAGTCGCCATGCTGTCGACGCCCCCTTTTTCTCGCGAAATCGGGTTTACGACATTTGGGAGGACAACTCTATTCCCTTTTGGGATTTGGGTTTTTGGAATTGAAGAGTCGCCACCTAATGATTAAGTGCATTAGGACACTAAGGGTTTTTCAGTTGGAAAACCAGAGATCGGGTAAGGGCTTGAAATTATCTCGAGGGGAAGGTGTTAGGCACCCCTCAAGATCCACTAGTGTGGTTTCCGACCATGCTATATTGTGACTTTAAATGCAAACAACAAATAGGCAAACAAGTATTACAAATACAAGGGGAGGGGGGTTCACATAATAGTTGCAAGAGATAGGAAGTTAAAGAAACTAAATTTTAATAGAGGAAGCAGTTTTGAGATCTTGAATAAAAGAGGAAATTTTCATATAGTTGTTGCAAGCAATTTTAAAAGCTGAAGTTTAGCAAAAAAAGTAGTTGAAATTCTGAAAATGAAATGGACAAATGAGGGAAGGGGTCCTAGGTTTATACATAATATGGATCACTTCACACAACACCCGGTAACCGTTTATACACGTGGTGTTATCGCGCGGTCATCATATCCATATCTACACTTCCCCACCCCGTCAAGGTATTAAACGCGGAATGGTATCACTTTACTTATTGCATGCTATTACGCGTCCCGATCCTATCAGTCCTAGAGGTATTGAGATTACTAATCCTAAAGGGGTAGGATATTAGACTAATTGGTTTCAAAGGATAAAAATCTAAGGCGACATACAAAAACATATATTGTATGTTGGGGGGAAGCATGTAAACATATAAAGGCCCATGTATACCTCCTCAAACAAAACACATAACGAGCATGACTTAAACATAATTAAGGTCTCAAAAGATAGGGACTTTTACAGCGGTTAAAACTTGGTTTTAGAAATGAAGCAGTAACAGCAATAGCACGATTCTGGGCAGAGGTAGGCAGCCCAGTGATAAAAATCAGAAACTCGATAAAAGTGAGTAGGAATATCATTTCAAAATCATTTTCAGCAGAGTTTTGTTTAAAGAAAGAAAGCTGAGTGAGCTTCAGAAAATCAAAATAAGAATAAAGTCGAAATTAAAGAGGTTGGTTGGTCCTAAACTAAATAAAACACAATTGATCAGTTCTTATCGGGCCTGAAGTTTGCCTAGGCGTCATTACACATGGTCTGATTATTTGGAGAATGAACATACATATTGATTCTGATTTATAAAGATACGCGTGATAAGATATTTGGAGAAAACGTTTCGAACCACTTAGCCATATTTTAATAAAGTTATTAAACGTGAATTAACTACTGCAATTCGAACGAGTGAGAAGTCTTAAGGGCAGGATATCTAATGCACATAAGAGTTCCTAAAAACATGATTTCTAATATGCCAATGTAGTAATGACAAGTTATTTGGCTTGTTGCTAATTATTTGCTGGTTATTAACTGATCGCGATTATAAGGTGAGTGTAATGACAGGCTGAAAGTAAAGAACCTAAAGCAGGATCTATAATGAATGAGATGCATGACCTATACAGGTTATCTATTGCGCAGATAAGTAAATAAAATCCTATAAGCATGTTTCCTACCCATTATTATACTAAGCATGCATAACCCTCCCCCATATTCACTATTCACCCCCAATAGTTTGTTTACAAATTATTACAAACCAGTATCATCTGAATTACAGTAAATAAGAACAAAAAATAAGAAGTTATTCTATAAAGAGCCTTCAAACAGGCCCAGTCTTCCAACCTCAACCCCTTCGAGTTCACAGCCTTTGCCATGGTCTAGGTGCGACAAAGCTCCCTAGGGCCCCATTGGGTACCTGGCCAATACCAGCACCTAGACATTTCAGAAGAATGCAGGATAGGTGCAGTGTGGAATACCAGCCTTGTGTGTCAAAGTTCAGTGAGTACTCAGAGGTACTCAAAGCAATGCTCACACGAAGGGGTATGTAATGACCCGATCGGTCATTTTGAGCTTTTGCACTTTGATCGCCAGTTCTCGGGCATGACTTGCCCCGTGTTATGTATTATGACTAATGTAGACCGTTGGTTTTGGTTTTCAGGAAAGTTTGGAATGAATTTGGAAGAACAGTTTCAGTTGAAAGCCTTGAATTTGAAAGGTTTGACCAAGAGTTGACTTATTTGTATATGAGCTCGGATCGAAATTTTGATGATTTGGTCAGCTTCGTTGGGTGATTTATGACTTAGGAGCGTGATCGGAATTTGTTTTGGAAGTCCGGTGTAGAATTAGGCTTGAATTGGCGAAGTTAGTATTTTGGCGATTTCCGGTTGATAGGTGAGATTTTGAACCGGGAGTCAGAATGGGTTTCCGAGAGTTGCTGTAGCTTCGTTATGTGATTTTTGATGTGTGTGCCGAATTTCATGTCATTCGGACGTCGTTTGGTTGGGTTTTTGATCAAATGCGTGTTTCGGAAGTTTTAGAAGAACTTAGGCTTGAATCTGATGTAATTTGGTGGTTTTGGTGTGGTTTGAGGTGTTTTGATGATTGGAACAAGTTTGGATTATGATTTAGGGTGTGTGGGTGCTTTTGCTTGAGGTCCCAGGGGCCTCGGGGTGATTCCGGATGGGTAACTGAAAGTTTGGAACTTGGAAAATATTGCAGAAAATTTCAGATTAGGTATTGCACATTTTATACCTTCGCGATCGCGTAGGTGTGTCGCGTTCGCGGAGAGGAAATTTGGAAGGCAGGTGGGTTACTCTTTGCGTTCGCGGTAAGGGGTTCGCGTTCGCGTAGTGCTGGGAAATGCTACTTCGCGTTCGCGTGAGGGAATTCGCGTTCGCGTAGGTGGGCCTGGGGCCCCGTCTGTCTTGTTCATCGCGTTCGCGACCAAAAGGTTCGCGTTCGCGTCGTGGAATCTGTGAAAACTTCGCGTTCGCGGGTTGGGGACCGCGTTCGCGAAGGGCAATTTGGTCAAAGGCATTTTTGGGCATCGCGAACGCGGGAAGGCCCTCGCGTTCGCATAGAAGAAAATCCTGTAGCTGGGCAAAATGTTTTAAAGTCATCTTGTTCGCGATTTTGGGTCTATTTTCACCCATGGCTGCCCGTTTTGGAGATTTTTGGGAGTAAATGAAAGAGGGATTCAAGAGGAATCGACTTGAGGTAAGAATCTTGGTCTTAGAACTCAATTATATCGTGAAATCCACCTAGAAATTCATGGAAATTAAGCCTAAAATTGAAGAACTAGGGCTTGAGTTTTGAGAATTTTAACTTGGAATTTGAAGGGCCATTTGTGATCGGATTTGAGAGTTTTTGATATGTATGAACTCGTGGTGAGATAAGCAACCCGTTGATGTGAAAATTTCCGAGATTCGAGAAGTGGACCCGGGGCTCGGGTTTTGCTAATTTCGAGAATTTTAATATTTTTCGATTGTTTTCGATTGGGTATTGTTCCCTTAGAATATTATGATGTATTCGCACTGCTTTTGGTTAGATTTGACACGCGTGGAGGCCAAATTGAGGGGCAAAGGGATCGCGAGCTAGATATTTCGCCCATTCGAGGTAAGTAATGATTGTAAATGTTGTTCTGAGGGTTTGAAACCCCGGATTACACATCGTTGTGTTACTTTGAAGTGACTTACACACTAGATAACGAGCGTGGGGTAGAGCACCGCTGGGGATTGTGACCTAGTCCTTCCCGAACGAGTACTTTAATGCGTATTTGATAGTTAATTGTTTGATGTCATTGTATGTTGTGTTGTATGTCATGTTTGGGGCCTTGGGCTGTTTTGTTGAGACCCTTAGGGGCATTTTTATTATCCATCCTCACTCTACTTGTTTGAAAGCACATCCTCAGTCATGTTTTACCTGTCTATTACTCAAATTTGGCTTCATCACTATATTCTTAAAAATGTGGAAAACTATTTTGGGCTGAGCTCCCTGTATTACTGATGGTCCGAGCGATCGTGAGATGATGACTGAGATAAACCGAGGGTCTGATTGTGACATTGATGATTGAGATAGACTGAGAGTCTGATGGTGAGGTTAATGACTGAGAGAGGCCGAGGGCCAGTTGTGAGGATTATATACCTATGGATCGGGCTGCACGCTGCAGCAATGTATAAATATATATTGTATATATATGGATCGGGTTGCACGCCGCAACGATACTTATATGGATCGGGCTGCACGCCGCAGCAATATTGCGCTTGGGCTGTAGGAGCCCCTCCGGAGTCTGCACCCCCACAGTGAGCGCGGCTACCCATATGGATCGGGCTGCACGCCGCATCGATATATGGATCGGGATGCACGCCGCAATGGTTATTATATACATATGGATCGGGCTGCACGCCGCAACGATGGATCGGGCTGCACGCCGCAGCGATATATGCATCGGGCTGCACGCCGCAGCGATTATTATATATATATGGATGGGGCTGCACGCCGCAGCGGTTACTATATGGTACCTATTGAGCGTGAGTGTTGAGTGTGAGCACTGATTGGTAAGAGTTGAGTCACGAGTGGCAGAGAGGCTAGCCCGAGGGGCGATAACTATATAAATGCATATGAGTGATGTTTGCCTGAGAGGCCTGTTTATGAACTTGTTGATTTCACTCCCCTTTTTAGTGAGTTTCTATCGAATATTTTGATTTATCGACTGTTTTCACTCTTCTTTACACTGAGCCTCTGTCGGAAAGTTGAACAAATGTTTTCAAAACAACCTTTATTCTTAACTGGGGTTTATGGGATGTTTTAGAAATTAATCATCGATTTGGCATTTGGTTATTTCCACCAAGATTTTCCCGGTTATGAAGTGTTTATGAATATTATTTTGCTCGAGGGGCTGTTTTACGAACTATGCTTTGTCCGAGGGGCCGATTATGGCTTTAATCTCTATTATTCTTTTAAATGGTATTGAACCCCTATTGAAATTGCTGGAAGGTATTTCAAAATGATTTTTACTAAAAGTTGGGTTTTGAAAGGAGAGGTTGACTCGTATTATGATTCATATATAGGGCTGTTGTTGATACCCAATTTTTCTCTATGTATTTTTATACCCAAAATACATCCAAAATAGCATATATGTGCATATATAAGCACACCCAAGAGTTTTGGTATTTTTTTATTTTTTTTTAAAGTTCTTAAAACCAATTTATTGCCTATTTTAATACAACAAAATCCAATAATTATTCCCAAAACTATCATTATTGGTGAATAATTTATTTTATTCTCATATTTGCACCAAAATATAATTAAGGTGATTTTTGTATATTTTTACAAATTTGTTTGGTATTTTTAAAGCTAATTGAATATAAATGCAATTATAGCCTATTTTACGATTAATAGTGTTTTATAATTGCAAAATCAGTTCCAGTATTTTTTAATTAATACATATGTATTATTAATTGGTTCAGCATCTTTAATTTTTCTTTTAAAATCATTTTCATTATTTTTTATAAAATAAAAGGGAAAACTGGCTATTTCAATTATAGCCCCAATTCATTTCAATTGTAGCCCCATCTACATTTCAATTTTAGCCTAAAACTGATCCAATTTCAAACCCAAATTCGGACCAGCCCAATTCCATTTAACCCAACCCAATAGCCCATTTATCTAACCCGCTCGGATTAGCTTTTAATCCAGGCCGTTGATCATTTTGATCAATGGTCCAGATCACCCCTTTCCTTTTTTATTCGCCTAACCCTACCCTAATCCCTCATTCTCTTCTGATAGCCGCCTTTGGATACTCTCCCTCTCCCAAATTCTCTCGAAGGTTCTTCGGAACCCTAATCGTCTCCGACCTTTTCTTCACCGTACTTCCAACGGAATCCATGGCGGTCCTGGCCATGGGTGGCCTATACCCACTCACCCTCGCCATTAGACCATGGGTGTTCGAGGTTTTGGAGGCTGACTTCGATGGTTTGCTTTTAGATCTTCTTAGATCTGGCCTCTTCGGCCATGCTCCGGTGTATTCAAGCTCTAAAGCCTGATTCTTGACCCCTCCGACTCGAGATCGGACCTGTTTCCAAGCCTTTCTCATCTCTAGGGTTTTTTCCAAGACCCTAAGCTATTCGAGGTTCCTTCTCTGTTTGTTTGCCTAGATCTATGCTAAATCTATGCTATACTTTACATTATAAGTGATTTCCCCAAGTTTTCCTTTTAAAATCGTTTGAGTTCAATTTAGGGTTTCTTTGATTTTCATGTGTTTCTTCTACTGTGGTTTTCCTACCTTGTCTTTACGAGCTCTTGTACTGTATTTGCATGACTGTCCTCTTATTATGATTTTCATGACTTTCTTCTACTATGAAGAACGTGTCCTTTTTATGACTTCTGCACTTATTTCGTTGTTATTTTTGCCTCACTTGCTTTCATCTCTAGACTTAATTGTTAGTAAAATCCCTAAAATTTGGGGTTCATTCGAATTGTTGAGGCTACTTGTTACGTGACTTGTTTCTGAACGTATTTCATTTCGAAACCCTAGTCTCTTTGGATCTATTTGAATTTCTGAAGTTGTTTCCTCCACTCACTGATTTTGAATGCATGACACTCCTCTTTGTTTTAAATCCAGCCTCACATGCTTAATGTCTATGCAGTCTTATAGGTTAAATTTCCTCCTCGGAATAACCTTTGATTGTGGACTGATTTCGAATCTCTCTGTGTAATTGATTCTTTCCTTTATTGTCTTGATTTCCCTTGTTTCTTGGACTCGTTTGAAATATTTTCTTTTTGACCCTGCCTTTTCTACTCAAGTTGATTGATTCCCTTACCTTGATTATATTGGTATTGGATTCTTATAGACCTTCCCTTGATTAGAGTCTGATGAACCTAGCCTCTATTACCTGTTACGTACCTGTACTATGCTTGAAATACTTCCTTATTAGTCATATTCAGCCTATCTGATTTCTTTCCTTATTTAACACTTGCATGTTACCGTTTGATTTTAATTCCTTAATTAAAGGAAGTCTTTGATACTGATTTGATTTTAATTGACACTTGTTCCCCTAAATTTTTGCTGAACTGCAATCCATTGCCTTATTTTTTGCATGTTTCTCACACTATGAATACTCTCCTCCCTTCTCTTTGGACACACGAACACAGAACACCATCTGAGTTCACAATTCAATTTCACTTAAAACTCTCTCTTTTGATATTTGTGCTGCTGTGGATTGTGTTTACATTACTTTCTTCTGCACTTCTTTTGCTTCTCTACTGGTATGTCTCAGTTAGTTTACATGCCTCAACAAAAATGTGTTTAATTCTGCCTATTTCCTTTAGTTGATATTTGTATCCCTCTCCTTTATATTTCCGTATTTAAGTTATGTGTGTAATCAATTGTTTGTCATGAATTTGATGCTCTGTGAATCCCCTTTACCCTTTTACCCCTTTGTGTGTGAGTTTATTGTTCAGGGCATAGCAGCACCCCAATATTGCTGTCTATGATCCTGAACTTGAACTCCTTAACTCAATCAATTCTCACTTCCCATTCTCCCCATTATGTGCTTGAGCCTTGACTTAGGTCTGATAGTGTCCTAATCACTATCCAGACCTTTGTCTGACCATCAAAAGGTCTGCTCCTAACTTGTTCATCTAGCAAGTGGTCAGGGGTGTGCCATCCTACCTTATGGCTAGGTATGACCACCACTTGTCATGGCCCCCTTAATTCCCTTTCACTTTGCACTTACTCCTAGCTATAAGTTCTGCCCCTCTCTTGCAAGCCACGCTTTGGCACCCCTGAGCTCCCTCTGAACTTGGATGCCTGAGGGCTGGCTATTCCACACTACACCATCCTGTTCATAATGGCATCCTGGGTGTAAGCAATGCCTGGAATCCCTGAGGTTCCTTGAAACTTTGAAACACCCTGGATAATGAGAAGGCTTTGGAGATCTAGACCCCGGAGTTGGTTAAATACATATTATTGGACATTAGGATTGAATTAGGCTGCTTGGATCTAGCTGTTAGTTTTGATGTATTTTTATTATTTCAGTTGATTTATTGGGTTGTAATAACTTTTATAGAACTCGGAGAATCTAGTAAAAGGGTGTGGGAGGGGTTTTACTTTCTTGCATTAATAAAGGGTAAATATCATGACTTTAGGACTTTAATTTTTTCACTAGAAATACTGCACATAAGATGGTTTGATGTTTCTGATTCAAGTCACCTAGATACCATGCCTATAGGATTTAACGTTTAATTATGATATAAGTCATCTAGAAATCCTGCCTATAGGACCTTAACGCTCATGTAATCAGTGCATATAAAAATCATGCCTATAGGGAATGCATATGCATTAGGCAAACTGTAGGGTAATTAAATAATTACCTCTTCTTACCAGTTCTTAACAGACTTTTAAAATCAGATATAGATATCATAGGATTCCGCATCAAGTTCATCCGATTCTTCTTAAGCAATAACAATCTGTTAACTGGTCTCTAATGTCTTAATGTTTTCAACCTCAATCCTTTGACAAAAACTCTTTTGAATCAATATACATTTGAGTCCGTCAAATCAGCACCTCTTCTGAAATGGTTTCTTTCTAAAATTCTGCCTAAATATTTTCCAACTAAGTTTTGGTCTTCCTGAAATTGTCTTTAAAACAGTTCTGCAGTTTACTCTTTCCTTAAGTATTTCTGACTCTGGAACTCCTTTAATGGTTTATACTCATGATTCTCTTAAAACTTATTTCTAAACTGATTGCAGTCTGTACTTTCCAGCACTAGACTACTTTTCTAGAACCAGTACTTTCTAAATCACTCGCTTAAAATACCTTAAGTTCTGACAATTGGATCCAAGTTGCCTAATGTGGGCTTCCTATCTAAACGTATGTATCGAACCAGTCCGCTCGCTGCTTAATTTTTAATTTTAAAGACCAAACCAGTATGTGTAAAGGCATGTTAAACTATAAGTTATCTGATTTACGGGGTTTATGTGAGCCTTACCTGTTTGTCTGTTCATTCCCCTTACTTGTTACTTGTTTTTGAATGTCGATTAGAATTTTTGTCCTTTAAACTCCATAAAGGCCCCCATCCCTTTCTCCCCCTTTTAGGATTAGAAGTTGTAATGCTCTGGGACTGATAGCTTGGGACGGGTAATAGCATGCGATAGGCAAACGATACCATTCCGCGCTCCAATACCTTAACGGGGTGGGAAAGGGTAGACATGGAGATGATGATTACACGATAACACTATGCGTACAATTGAGTACCAGTGTTGTGCGAATGATCCATGTAATATATAAACCTAGGACCCTCCCTCCCTCTTTATTAGTTTAACAATTTTCTGAATCTTAAAAAGTTGTTGCACTTTCGACTTCTGTTTTTCACATAATTTTCAGATTGTTCGCACTAAGTACTTGACTTCTTCCTACTTGCACTTTTAACTAAACTGCTCCTTCCCTAAAATTCAGCATTTTTTTTTACCTTTTGTGCTCCTTATTTGTAATAGTTTTCTCGTATTTGCAATGCTTGCTTGTTTACTCGTTTGTTTGCATTCAAAGTCACAATTGTAGCATGGCCGGGAACCACACTAGTGGATCTTGAGGGGTGCCTAACACCTTCCCCTCGAGATAATTTCTAGCCACTCTGGTTCTTCATCTCAAATTCTTCCTTAAAGTGTCCTAATGCACAATAATCATTAGGTGGCGACTCTTCAAACTAAAAAACCCAATTTTCACAAGGGAATAGAGTTGTCCTCCCAAATGTCGTATACCCGATTCCGAACTCCGTTTTTGAAGAAAAAGGGGGCGTCGACTGCTGGTCGTGATGGTTCTACTATTGTTATCTTGGTTTCCGCAAATTATTATTATTAAATCATGTTTCATAATTGCTTAATGGTGATTTATTGCTTAAAAGAGGTGTGATGTATTGGTCTGGCTGGCCTTGTCTTCACGAGAGGCGCCATTACGACCGGGTTTGGGAATTGGGTCGTGACAGGGCAGAACCTATTCTCTAAGAGTAGCGTGAAGTGCAGGAAGAAGAGTTTTTGAAAATTAGGGGGGTTTGCTTTAAAAAAGAAAACAACAGAACAATAGTTCAATAGTGCATGATTGCATACAAGGATCATGGGGAAAGGGGGACAGATAGATCACATATTGCCAAATGGGATACAGGTTTAATGAACAGGACTACACAGAATCAGGGGGTTCAGGGGAACTGGGAAGCAGTAATGTTTAGGCATGTTAATGTGTAACAACAGGACATAGGCATAGCAAGTAAAGTTAGGAGTATACAAAGTCATGTAAATCAGAAGACAGGGTGAAATATAAAGCAAATAATCAATTACACATTGAGCAGGAGAAGCATAAGTAGAAGAAAATCACAAAGATAATGAACTGAAACAAAATAAACACATTGGTGTGAGACTTTAAAAATTAATCAGGGCATACCAGTAAAAGAGCAAGAGCAGGATGCGAAGACAATGTAGTAACACTATATTAGCCTTGGCTTTCAGCCGATTAATAATAAGCAGAGCAGAGAATAACAATAGAGCAAAGAGCAAGAGAGAATGAAGATTTTAAAAATATTCCCCTCTTCAAATTAGAAGGCTGTCGTGTATTTATAGTCGAAAGTAGGTGGTAAAATAAGGTAAAAATCACAGAAAAATATTAATGGAAGAACTCGAAGTCAATTAATTAAAGAATCAAGGGAGTATTCCCATTAATTGAGGGAATTAAAATCAAACGAAAGGATTCAACACCATATAAGGCAACTAGAAAAATCAGTGTAAGATAAAATAAGGAAGGAATCAAGATTCAGTATTGCACATAGTAGCCAACTAAGACCAAATTCAGAAAAATTCTAATTAAGGAAATGCTTAACAGAACAGAGTACTATAACAAATAAGGTAACAAAAATCAATTAATTCAAACGGGCGAGTAGAATGCTAGGGTTTAAAAGAAAATTTTAAGTTTACCAATCAATCAAGGAAAATCAGAATCAATCATGTGAAGTCATGATTCTGCATTCTCCACATATAAATAGAGGTGAATGAACAAGAGTAACAAATAAAATTAGCCAGGAAGGGACAAGAGATGAACAAACACAACCACTCAGAGATAGTGAAAGCAGGACATATTCGAAGCATGAAACATTAACAAGAATCAAGCAAATAGGCTAGCAAACAGAAACAAATCGAGGAAAATTAGGCTAATACGCACAACCGAACGAAGAAACATGCTAACTCATAGAGACAAGGCAAAGGAAATTAGACTAACTCATATAATCGGAGCATGCTAACACACATAATCAAACGACGGAACCTTTTCTAGAAATTAGGGTTTTTAGCAGAGTCAAACTAAAAAACAGAAAGAGCATAGAAATCGGTCAGTATAAACAAAGAAAAAGTTTTAATCATAAAAATAAATAAATCGAAGCATACATAAAAGAAAATCCAAGAAACCCTAATTTTCAAAGAAAGTAAAAAGAATGGTTCAAAGTAAAGGATCTTTCAGAATAAACTCGAGAATAAGCAGAACATAGAGGAAAACATGAAAATAGCATGAAATAACACCGCTTTTGAGAGATTCAGGAGAGAGTTAGGGTTTCAATAAAGGGAAAACCCTAATACAAGTGGAGAAAACCTGTCGAAAATTCATAGATCGTGACATATAGGGTGTGATTTCGCCTGAAATCACACCGGATAACTCACAAATAGCAAAACCAGGAACTCCAGGTTTAAATCACCATGGTCCATAAACCTTGAAGGTCCTAAAGGTGTTGAAAAGGACGACGAGAGGCCCATCGGGGCCTTGGGGTTGAAGGGAGGTGGCCGGAGATGGCCGAAAACAAACCAGGCGGAACTTTTAGGGATTGATTCGCATGGTGGGGGTTTCTGGGGTCTCAAAATAGAGGGAATCGGTGAGCTAGGGTTTCATGGTGGTTGATGGTCGAATGGGGTGAGATTGGAGGTGGCCGGAGAGGCGGTGGAGATCATCGGAGAAGAAAGAACCAGAAGGTTCTAGAGAGAAGGGAGAGGAGAGATGGTATAGAGAGAGAGTCCGTCTCGTGGAAATGAGGGGTTTGGGGGGGGGGGGGGTTAATTGAATTTTATTTTTAGGGATTGGGCTGGGTTGGTTTAAATGGGGTATTGGGCCATTTAGAATCTGATAGGGGTGTGGCCAATTTGGCTAGAATTGAAATAATAAGGGTTGTTTGTTAAATAGCCAATTTTCCCTTTTATTATTTTTTTTAAAATAGTAAAAATGATTTGAAAGTAAATTCAAGTTACTGGACCAATTAATAACATGTAAATATTAATGTAAAAATACCAAAAGTGATTTTATAATTACAAAATGCTATTATTAGGCTATAATTGCAATTATACGCAATTTAGCTTTAAAAATACCAGACAAATGTGTAAAAATATGCAAAAAATCACCTTAATTATATCCTAGTGTAAATATGAGAATGAAACAAATTATTCACCAAAAAAAATGCTAGTTTGGGAATAATTATTGAATTTTTTAGTATTAAAATAGACAATAAATTGATTTAAAAATCTTTAAAAATAAAGGAAAAAAAACCAAACTTTGGGCATGCATATATATATGCATGTACATGATACTTTAAGAATATTTTGAGTGTAAAAAATATGTAGGAAAAAATTGGGTATCAACAAAGATTGTATGACGCTGTTATGTCAAGCACTTTGAATTCAACGACGAACCAAGTTGGCCCATCTGCAGACAAAGATTAATTTCCCCAATCGTGGCCTTTTGAGACCCATCAAAGGCTTTTACGTTCATACTTCCTGCTTGTATTTCATGGAAACCTTTGCCCAATCTTTTCAGAGTATCCAACAGACAAATGTTGAGGTTTGAACCATCATCGATCAGGACTCTGGCAATAAATCTATCTTCAAATTGCACCATGATATGCAGTGCTCGGTCATGATTCAACCCTTCAAGCGGTAATTCATCATCGTGGAAGGTGATCTTATGACTTTCCTACACCTGCCTTACCATGTTGGCCAATTCCCCGTAGGTGATATAGTTGGGCACATAAGCTACACTCAATACCTTCATCAAAGCATTCTTGTGAGCCTCTGAATTTTGCAATAGCGATATGATGGATATCTTAGGGGAGTTTTTGTTCAAATGATCAATGACGGAGTATTCCCTTGCCTGCACTTTCCTCTAAAGATCATCCGACCCTATTTCAATGACAGGCTGCTTGGTAGTGGCCTCCTTACTTGATCCTCCCAAGTGTTCAGGTGTATAGATCCTTCCGGTCCTTGTCATTCCTTGTGCAGCATCAGATTTTTCCATCTTTGCCTTTCATTTTCGCCTAGCTTCAACAATGTAATCCCAGGGTATTTCTTTTGAATCAAAAGGAGGTTTGTTTGATACGGTCACTATGAAAGGTGTGGCCACTTCTACTTCAAATGGAACAGGTGTGGCTGTAGGTGGAGCTACCTCTACCTCAAATGGAGCCGATGTGGCTACCTCAACCTCGACTGGTGACTGCGTCTGTACTACAATAGGAGTAAGTGTGACTGCAGGTTTAAAGTCATCACCTTCTCAAATAAGCCCGATTGACCTCTCAGGATCCCATTCTTCATCTATCTCTATCACATGTGACTGCGTCTGTACTACAATAAAAGTAAGTGTGACTGCAAGTTTAATGTGATCACCTTCTCGAATAAGCCCGATTGACCCCTCAGGATCCCATTCTTCGTCTATCTCTATCACATCTATTCCACCGCCCCTATGATCCGGGAGAGGATTATTGCGGACGTTGGGGCAGCTTCTTTTGCCTATATGACCTTGTTGTCAATTAGTGTCTGGATTTTATCTTTCAATGTTCGGCACTCGTCGATGGTGTGCCCCTTCATACCGGAGTGATATGCACAGGTTTTATTTGGGTTGACCCATTAGGATGGGTTCTCCACTAACACATCGGGAATAGGAGTGACGTAACCAGCAGTCTTCAACGTTTCATACAGCTGGTCAATGGGTTCAGCAATAGCGGTGTATTGTTTGGGTGGTTTTGTGATCTAAATTGAGTCGCAGTCTTGGGTGGTTTTGGCGAGTTGGAGGTTACTGGTAATGAGATGGTTGGAAATTATAGGTGTGATAGACAGTGGCTGGTTGGGAATACCTGGGAGATGAGGGTTGATATGTAGGTGGAGGTGTTTGGTATGTGGGTTTGGGTGTTTTGTGTGTGGGTGGAGGTGTTTGGTATGTGGGTGGAGATGTTTGGTATGTGAGTGGAGATTTTGGGCCTTGAGCCACCATTGGTGCCCCGACGTCTTTCTTATTTGATATGCCACCTGATTGTAGTGCTTTGTTCGTGGCCTGTAGTGCCTCAAAGTTTGTTATCATCCCGCTCTTGATGCATTCTTCAATCCTTTGCCCAAGTTTGATGATTTTAGAGAACTTATGGTTTTCAATAACCATCAACCTTTCATAATATTGCGGATCCTATGCTCTGACGAAGAACTTGTTCATCTGTTCCTCATCCAATGCTGGCCTGACCTTGGCCGCTTCTGACCTTCAACGAGTAGCATACTCACGGAAAGTCTCGATGGGCTTCTTCTTGAGGTTCTGAATGTAGAAAACATCTGGTGCATTTTCTGTGTTGAACTTGAATCTGTCCATGAAATCAGACGCCATACTGCCCCACTTGGACAATTTCTTAGGATCATGGCTGATGAAGCATCTCCCGTAAGACTCCTCAAAAGCTTCATCCGGATCTTTTCATCCTTTTCAACCCCAACAAGTTTGTCACAATAAGTCCTTAGATGAACCCTGGGATCACCTGTACCATCAAACATCTCAAACTTGGGAGGTTTGTAACCCTCCAGCAGTTCTACATCCGGCTATATGCATAAGTCTTCATAATTCAAGCCCTCTATCCCTTTGCCTCCTTCGACACCCTGAACTCGACTTGTCAATTTCTTGAGTTCCTCTGCCATGTTCTTGATGAGCAGGTCCTTCTTAGCGGATTCTGGTGTATAGGAGGTTGGTTAAGTAGAGTGAGGTACGGTTTCCACATATATAAGGTTGTTTTGGTGAGGTCCAGGAACCTAGGTGTAGTGGTGGTCATATGGGTTGTGGTGCTTTTTGGGGAGTGTGATAGATAGCAATTGGTGGGTACTGGATTAGTAGATGATGGTGTTGTCGTGGAGTTGGTATTGGTAAGGGATTGAGATTTTTTGGCGGAGTTGCATATTGATGCGGTGCGGGAGGGTTTTGTGGATGCTGGTTTGGTGCATTTTGGGAAGTGCTGGGTTTTTGGTGTTTTGTTGGTTGACATCGGGGACATTCAGGGTGAGGGATAGGTTTGCTAAGTTGCGGACCTACTCATGTTCTCCTAATAACTCCAGTATCTTTTGTTCCAACCATAAAACCATATCATTTGGTGCCGGAGTGCTCCGACCATCTGAAGATTCTGCATTCTCCGCATCTTCCTTTCGAATACCACTTAAGTCGTCCATTATAGCTTTCCCTCTGCTCTTCGTATTATTTGGAGGAGGAAGAGGTAGAGGGCCTCTAGATCTGGTGTGATATGCTGATGATGCCAGTATGTAAGAACCAACCTTAGGGGATGGGAATAAAGAATAATAAAGAAAAAAGAGGTAATCAAGTCAGTAAGGGTTCTGAAATTTTTGCAGTGTTTAAACACATATTGCGGGAATGTAAATTTGTGTCCTAATTTGGGAGCCTCGTTGTGCCCGAGGTAGGCCTAGCGACAAATAGGTTCGGAGAAATTCAGTGCCAATAATTGCGTCATTTCATTAATATAAAAAATAAATGACCCAAAATGACAAAAAATAATGTTACTAATAGCACCTGGCCTTATTACATTTAAAAGAAAAGCAAGTAAATCTAATCTTCTTGGTCCTAGAAGGACCCTCTCCAGACCGGATGTTGTTTTCAATCAGTTCTCCAAGCTCCGGTAGGTTCAGCAGTAAGAATGCCCTCCTTCTTTCCCTCACTGTTCGGGCAGTCGGTGACTCTCTTTCTTATCTTTCCCTCCAATTCCATCAAACTGTACTCCAGATATTCCAGCCTTTCACTGGATTTAACATCCCTCTCTTTCCACTCATTAATCATTTCCATATTGGCCTTATGCTGTGCCATATGCTCAGCTTCAGATTCTCGAACCCTTTTGCGCCGGCAAATTCATCTATGACAATATTTCCTAGACCAACCCTTGGCTCAAAGATTCCTGATAGATTATCATCCAGCCATGAGGGGAAAAATCATGAGTGACCCGCATGATATCGATCTGGCTCGATGGTATCCTTTTCCACGATAATCTTCAAAGTCCACATATCTTGTGCCTCATTCTTATATGGGATGGCGTCACCCTGGAAATCAGCTATGAAATGACTCATTTTAGCGACCCGTGGTATGACCTATCTCCTGCCTGTCTGTCTCATAACCCTGAGGGGAGCATAAGGGTATATTCCCCTTAACCCAATCAACACCTAGTATGGGAAGTCTTTGGATCTGATGAAGAACTCGTCGGTGGGGAACCATTCGAACATCCACTCAACCTGGTCCTCAATTAACTTGTTGAAGAACTGCACCCATCTTACAACATCCTTAGTGTTGGCCCAAGTTCAGATGAAGTTTTGAAGATTGACAAAATGAACTCAGTCATGAACCAGGTCCATCATGTGAGAGACAATGTTGATATGCTTACACATGTGACATAAGCGTGAAGAAGATAAGTCTCAAGGATCAGCAACAATATCTTCTGAATTGATCGAAAAGATTGCATACAGGATGAGGAGTTGAAGTCTCCTTATGAAAAGAGAATTATATCCGGATGAAGGATATGGATTAGGAGTTAGAGTTGTTCTTGTACTCGAATTGTCAAAGGATCCACAATTCGAGTTCTTATCAAACTCTGATTACTAACTCTATAAATATAACGATTGTTCTCTTTTACAGGTGATTGCACATAAGCAGAAGTTAAGCATATTGGAGAGCAAAAAGATCAAGTCTGATTTGCAAGCAACATATGCGAGATACAAGTGTGCACGTCTGAAGCTACATGAACTAAGATAGAAGAACCAGTTTCATCATTGTGTTTATTCTAAGTCTAGTTCAATTGTAGTAGGTTTTCATATTGTACCTTTCAGCTTTCATAGAAGCAATTGTAATAGGTATATTGAGTATTCAAGTTAGAGTTAACTTGAAAGTGTCGCAACAGTTGAGGCTGTGTGCTACACTAGGATTAGAGTTAATCCTTAGGTTTACAAAGAGTTTTGTAAATGCAGTTTTTGGCTCAGTGATTTTAGTGGAGTTTGGGAAAATCCTTGAGTAGTAGGTCGTGGTTTTTTCACCTTTTGAGCCAGGTGTTTTCCACGTAAAAATCTCTGTGCACTTTACTTTCAGTATTTATTTTTTCGCAAACTGCTGTAGTTAGAACACTTAGAAGAACTAGATTCTTCTAACGCGAAAATTAGGTACCACACAAATCACCCCCCCTCTTGTGTGGTATTGGCGTTTATAACATCAATTGGTATCAGAGCCAGGTTATCCTTGAATAGGTTAACACCTTAGGAAAAGATCAACATGAGTGCACCACTTAGGAACTGGGAAGGGCAATCCACTGCCAGGCCTCCTCTCTACAATGGCCTCTACTACTCCTGGTGGAAAAACAGAATGAGGGACCATATAATGGGCGAAGACTATGATCTTTGGGATATCATCACTGATGGTCCTTTAGCCACAACCAAGAAGAATGCTGAAGGAGTGGATGTTCCAAAGACAAGAGTAGATTGTACTGCTGAAGATCTAAGGAAATGGGAGAAAAATGCAAAAGCCAAGAAATGGTTAGTGTGTGGACTTGGTCCTGATGAGTACAGCAGGATTCAAGGCTGTACTACTGCCAAGGAGATTTGGGACACTTTACAAGTGGCTCATGAAGGAACACCTCAGGTGAAGAGGTCAAGAGGAACACTGCTGTATTCTCAATATGAGAATTTTACTATGAAGGATGGAGAAACTATCCAAGAAATGTATACCAGGTTCACTACACTGACAAATGAACTTGAGTCTCTTGGAAGGATTATCCTGGAAGAAGACAAGGTGGAGAAGATTCTAACTAGAGTTTTGCCAATCTCCTGGGAAAGCAAAATCACTGCCATTCAGGAATCCAAGAACATTGCTACTTTGAAGTTGGATGAACTGATTGGAAATCTCACTGCCTATGAATTGAGAAGGCAAACAATGAAGATGGATGCTCCAAAGAAAGAAAGAAGTCTGGCTCTCAGAATTTCAGAAGGATCAGATCTTGAAGATGATGAAATGGCTATGATAACCAGAGATTTCAAGAAATATCTTATGAGAGGAAAGGGTGCTTCAAAAGGAACAACATTCAGCAAACCGAGGGCTCCTGAGAAACAAACCAATGAGGGGTGTTACAAGTGTGGGAAGACTGATCACCACATCAGAAACTGCCCTCAATGGGATATTGAATGGAAGAAAGAAAGAGCTGAAAGAAGAAACAGGAAGAAGGAACAGGTTCAACCAAAAAGAAACAGAGGTTCAACTAAGCTATGGTTGCTGCTTGGGGAGAAACATCAGATGAGGACTCTGAAGATGAAGCTGAGGAGGATCAAGCTCTAATGGCCATCGGAGAATCAGAAGATAAACAGGAGGTAAGTATTCTTAACCTTAAAGAAAAAAATTAAGTTCCTGTCTAAGGAAAAACTGACTGATCTGCTGATGGATTTCATAGATGAGTCTGAAATAATAAATAGTGAGAAGGATGTTCTGTCTAAGGAATGTGTTATCCTTGAAGAAAAATGTAAAAGGTTAGAGTCTTGGGCTGATGAGAGTGATAACACAAATACTGAGTTGAAGAACCAGGTTCATCAACTTGAAAATAAGATTCTAGAACTTAGATCTGAAAATATTAAACTGAAATTAGGGACAGAAAAGAAAAGGGCTGATCAATCATTTCTCACCCTAGAAGAAAATCTAGGAAAAATGAAAGATGAACTGTACAAGAAAGATGAATTGATTAAAGTCCTAAAAGAAGATTTAGGAAAGGTAAAGCATGAACTAGACAGAACATGCAAATGGAACAAGGCTTCCGATGCACTCTCCTGGCTGCAAGAACATCATAGTAGCAACAAGAGAGGACTTGGATTTGGGACACAAGCTCCAAAATGGGATCCCAAAAACAAGTATCTCACACTTCCTGAGAATAAGATCTGCACACACTGTGGTAATACTGGCCATTACAAAAATGAATGTAATGCAAGAGAAAAGGCCAGTCAAAAGAACAAAGCCTTTGTTCAAGAAAAGCACAAACTGCCTGGTTGGGCAAAGAAAAATTTAATTCATCCTTTTGCCCATAGAAAGGGACCCAAACTAGTTTGGGTTCCTAAGACTAACCCATGATTTCGTTTTGCAGGGCCAAGTGAAGGGAAGTAGCCAAATATGGTACATGGATAGTGGCTGCTCAAAACATATGACTGGTAACAAGAACCAGTTCCTTTCACTTGAGAACCTAAAAGGAGGTAATGTCTCCTTTGGAAATGGAAAGAAAGGTGAGATCATTGGTGTTGTAAAGGTAGGAAAGACAGACTCTCATTCCATTGAGAATGTCTATTTGATAGATGGCTTAAAATATAGCCTGATAAGTGTGTCACAACTATGTGACAGAGGTAACCTTGTGGCTTTCACTTCCACAAAATGTTTTGTGATTAGCCTTACTACTGACAAGATTGTTTTGCAGGGAAGGAGAGTTAACAATATTTACATTGTAGATCTGTCAACTCTCTCTGAAAATGAACTAACTTGCTTGAGTGTGTTAATTAATGATCCCCTCCTTTAGCACAAAAGACTTGGCCATGCCAGTCTAAATCAATTGAACAAATTAGTCTCCAAGGACTTGGTGATAGGGTTACCTAATATCAAGTTCAAGGAAGACAAAGTTTGTGAGGCATGTGCAAGGGGGAAGCAGGTAAGGTCATCCTTCAAACCTAAGAAAATGGTAAGTACGTCCAAGACGTTGGAATTGGTTCATATGGATCTTTGTGGTCCAATGAGAACCATGAGCAGAGGTGGTAAAAGATATGTAATGGTGCTTGTTGATGATTATTCTAGATTTACCTGGGTATTATTTCTATCTTCTAAAGATGAAGCATTTGAAATGTTCACTGCTTTTATTAGAAAAACCCAGAAACAATTAGGAAATCAACTTGCATCCATTAGATCTGATCATGGAACTGAATTTGAAAATGCACAATTTGCTAAATTTTGTGATGAAAATGGAATAGATCATAATTTTTCTGCCCCTAGGACTCCTCAGCAAAATGGGGTAGTTGAAAGGAAGAACAGGACCCTTGAGGATATGGCAAGGACCATGCTACTTTCCAGTAAACTACCTCATAGCTTCTAGGCAGAGGCTATAAACACTGCTTGTTATATAATAAATAGATGCATGACTAGACCTCATGTAGAGAAAATTCCCTATGAGTTACTTAAAGGGAGAAAACCAAACATATCCCATCTTAGGGCTTTTGGTTGTAAGTGCTATGTGCACAATAATGGCAAAGACTCCCTAGGTAAGTTTGATCCTAAAAGTGATGAGGGAGTATTCTTGGGATATTCTTCACATAGCAAAGCATACAAAGTGTTTAATAAAAGAACTCTATGTGTTGAAGAGAGTGTACATGTTGTGTTTGATGAATCTAACACTCTTTCTGAGAGACAGGAACATGAAGATGAAGCCATTGGACTGGTGAGACAATTGACTGAAGCCACAGCACAAGTAAAAATGGCATCAAAGGAAGGAGCAGGTGATGGAACAGGTCCTCTCACCCAGGGCAACCTGACAGGGGGAACCAATCTGAAGGAACCTGTACCTGAACCTGTTCCTATGCAGCATAACTATGAAGGAGAATCTAGCAGGAACCAGATGGTGGGGAAATCATACAAGTACCTGAGTTCTCACCCCATTGAGAACATCATCAATGATCCAACATCTGGGGTCAAGACAAGATCACAACTGAAGAACCTGTGTGCATTTGATGCTTTTCTGTCCCTCATTGAACCTAAAAATGTGAGTGAAGCTCTACAAGATGTAGATTGGGTCAATGCTATGCAAGATGAGCTCAATCAGTTTGAAAGAAGCCAAGTCTGGCACTTGGTTCCAAAACCAAAAGACAGGTCAGTCATTGGGACAAAATGGGTCTTCAGGAACAAACTAGATGAAGATGGAACAGTTACAAGAAATAAGGCAAGGTTGGTGGTTCAAGGCTATAGTCAAGAGGAAGGCATTGATTATGATGAGACTTTTGCTCTAGTGGCTAGACTTGAAGCAATTAGACTCCTCATAGCCTTTGCAGCACATATGGAATTCACTCTTCATCAAATGGATGTAAAAAGTGCCTTGCTAAATGGCTATCTCAAAGAAGAAGTGTTTGTGAGACAACCTCCAGGATTCGAAAGTAAAGAATGTCCTGATCATGTATACAAGCTAGATAAAGCTCTCTATGGTCTCAAGCAGGCCCCAAGAGCTTGGTATGAAAGATTGTAAAAATTCCTTCTGGAGCATGGGTACAAAAGAGGTAAAACTGATAGAACTTTGTTCCTAAGGGAAAAAGGTAAAGATCTTCTTGTTGTACAAATATATGTTGATGATATAATATTTGGGGCCACTACAGATAGGTTGAGTAAGGACTTTGCAAAATTAATGGGAAGTGAGTTTGAAATGAGTATGATGGGCGAAATAAATTTCTTCCTAGGCTTGCAGATCAAACAAAGTCCAAATGGAACCATGATTCATCAGCAAAAATATACAAAAGGAACTAATCAAGAAGTTTGAAATGGAGGACTCTAAAGAAATAGATACACCTATTGCAACTGCCACTAAATTAGATGCTGATGAACCTGATTCATCAGTTGATCAAAAGTTGTATAGGGGTATGATTGGTTCACTCTTGTATCTTACTGCCAGCAGACCTGACATTGTTTTCAGTGTAGGACTTTGTGCTCGTTTTCAAGCTAATCCTAAAGAGTCTCACTTGACTGCTGTCAAGAGGATATTGAGATATCTCAAGGGGACTACTGAATTGTGCCTATGGTACCCTAAAGGTAGTAATTTCGATCTAGTAGGTTATGCTGATGCTGACTATGCAGTTTTCCTTGTGGATAGAAAAAGCACCTCAGGTATGGCTCACTTTCTTGGTTCATGTCTTATATCATGGGCTACCAAGAAACAAAATTCAGTAGCCCTATCTACTGCTGAAGCTGAGTATGTGGCTGCAGCTTCTTGTTGTGCTCAACTCTATGGATTAAACAATAATTAGTAGACTTTGGTATAGAAGTGTGATGCATACCAATATTCTGTGATAACACTAGTGCTATAAGTATGACAAAGAACCCTTTTCATCCTAAAAGGATCAAGCACATAGATGTGAGACACCACTTCTTGAGAGATAATTATGAGAAAGGATTAATCTCAATAGAATTCTGTGCTACTGATAAACAAATAGCTGACATCTTCACCAAAGCACTGAATAGGGAAAACTTTAAAAGGAACAGGTTGGAATTAGGGATGATTAAGATCACCTAAAAGGAACCAGTTCAGAATGCAATAAAAAAAATATGAAAAAAAAAAAAAAAAACATTTTTGGTTAGAAGTTCTGATTTTATGTAAATATCTAGACTAATTCTTACTCAGTCTCATACTCTAATCAGTATACTCCTGTGACGTGTGTTTATATTAATTCATTGATCTCTTACAAAGTTTTTTCTATTCTGATATATGAGGCATAATCAAGAGGAGTTCTACTTGAAGAACCTGGTTAATCAGTATATGCTCATGAGAAAAGGTCAGGTATGTTTCTATACTTTGCACAATTAGAAAAATAAATATTCCAATTATGAGCAGAAGTCCTATCCTAACCAAACTCCTAAATCTAACCGTTGTGCATTGAACCAGTTTCATTCTCTTCGAATTCTAACTAAAACGGGATTTTTCCTAAAAACTAGCGTCACTCATTTATCTCTAAAGAGACCAGAACTCTAATTTGATTAGACTTCTTCTTGACCTCTGAAAAAGCTGCCGTTATAGGCTTAATCATGATCCCTCTTTAAATACACTCCAAACCCTCTCTCATCACTCATAACCATCATTAAGTGTTAAACCCCTGATCATCCTCCATCTCTCCAAGAATCTTCAAAATTCCCAAAAATCCTCAAGAAATTCTCCGCCATGACTAACTCTCAAGAAAATCCTTTAACTCCCCCACCAGTATCTCCTAATACGTCTTCATCTGTACCTCCTAGCGACAACCCTAAACCAAGATTCCGCAGGCAGAAAATGTTGGCTAGAAAGACTGTTGCTACTGGTGCTTTGAGAACAACTCTCAACGAAAAATTGAAAGCAAGTCAAAGAAGGGAAAGCTCTGAAAAGGAATCATCTGACTCAAGTTCTGAGTCTGAAGCTTTTGTCTCTGCAAGCGATGGAGAAGAACGTGGGTCTTCTGAATCAGACAAAAATCAAGAAACTCCTAGAGAGGTAAATACATGTTATGTTTTTTCTGATGTAGTGGAGAAAGTAGATGATAGGTTTGTGTTAGTGGGATCTGTGAGAGATGTAAGTGAGGGAGAATCGAAGAGGAAGGGAAAGAAAAAGAAAGGTGAAATTCTTGCAATTTGTGGAGGAGTTGAGGAGAGTGGCAACAAGCCAGGGGGAAGTGAATCTGGAGAAGCAGCTGAAGGTCTTGTGAACCTGAGTGAACAACAAGATAGACCTAGTTCATCTGTGGAAGAAACCTTGGCTGACATTCTGAAGAAAGTTGGAGAAAGCTATGATCCCAAGAAGCGCAAAGCTTCTTCTCAAAAGGCTCCAACTGCCTCTAAGCCAACAAAGAAGAGCAAGGTGTCATCTCCTAAGTCTACTGTCCCTTCAGCACCAAAGGTGAAAGCTACCAGAAGCAGGGTAAGGCAAAGCGAGGCTGAGTTGCAGAAAGCCTTAGAGGCAAGCAAGAAAAAGAACAAAGAAAAGGGAAAAGCTAAAGTTCTGGAAAGTTCTGTGGCTGCAGAAGAAGAGGAGGAAGAGATGGAACTGGTCCATCAGGAGAGAGGTACAACTGAGGAGGTTCATACTCCTAAACCTAAGAAATCCAAGACTTCTACCAAGAAGTCTTCAGAATCTATCTCTGCTGAACCCTCCCTGGCAAAAAGAACCAGGTCTGCAGTTAAAGGAAAACAAGTGAAAGTTCCTGAAGAAGAAGAAGCTTGGAGTGGAGAAGAAGAAGAAGAAGAAGAGGAATCTGAGAAAGAGCAGGACAGGTTTATCCTTTTTGGAAAAAGAAAAATATTGAAAGGAAGAATTCTGAAAGACCTGGAGGAGCCAGGCATGAAAAGATTGGTTGATGCACTAGAAGCATAGGGTTGGAAGGACATGGTTCTTCAACTGGATGGCAGGCTTGCAAGAAAGGAACTGATAGAGTTTATGGCGAATGCCACAGTGGTGAATGGGGTTGTTACAAGCCTGGTGAGAGGAGTAGAGGTGCAGTTTGATGCACCTAAGTTGGGAAGAATTCTAGACATACCCTGTGAGGGATATGATGATTATACTAGGCAAAGGTGGCCTAGTCTAGATTCTCTCCCTTCTGCTCTCCAAATCACCCGGAATTTCTGTGATACCAAGTCTGCTGAAGAAGTGCCTGAGGCTAGGTTTGTGCAAAAGAGTGAGATGAAGCCTGAGCACAAGGTGCTATTTGAATTTGTGAACAAGTGTCTGCTGCCCAGACAGGAGAGAAGGCACACTGCAAATTATATGGACTTGGTCCTTCTGGAGTGTCTTGTGTCAGGAAAGCGGATTAACTGGCCTAATTTCATTGTCAAGCTGCTGGATAGAGTGATAAATGGCTCCAAGGCCCATGCCACTCCTTATAGGTTTATACTGACAACTGTCTTGGCCAAGTTAGATGTGCCATTGAAGAAGTGTGAGATGGCCTCCAGCAAAGAGCACTTTGGGATCAAAACTCTGCAGGCTTGTGATTATCTGTTAAGTGTAACCCCAGTTGAACCTGGTTCATCCGTGAAGACTCCTGTGAACAGCAAAGTTAGGGCATTGGTTCTAGAATGTGGAACAAAAGATGCAGAAATTGTTAGGCTCCAGGCTCGCATTGCTGAACTGGAAAGTGAAAGAAATGGCCTCAAAGATGAGCTAGCAAAGGAAAAAGAAAAGTGTGAAGGGATACTCTAAACAATGCTTAATCTACTTCAATCCCAACCCTCTAGTTCCTCAAAGCCCTAGAACCAGTTTAGTAACTCCTTCAGTGACCCAGATTCGGGACTTTTCTCTATTTTTTGCTCATGGTTGGATGTTTGTTTTTCTTTTTGTGGTCTGTTTTGTAGAAACATCTCCTAATTAATGACAATGTGCTTTGTTTTCTCTTGTTCTATGAAACTTCTGATCTTAATAGTTAAATTTCTGTGAAGCTGATTATTGATTAACTAAATCATGTTTTCACTTGCAGTTGCCCCAGTGGCCATGAGTAATAATTAACATCTGGGATTCTAATAAAATGCAACTTTTCGATGATGCCAAAAGGGGAAAGAGATATTGTGCTTTACTTTGTATTATGAAAAATGTGATGTTTATGTATTCTGAAAAATGTGATGTTTATAACCTGATTAAACCTGGTCCTTAATGATAAGTTAAATTAAAGTGTGAAAATTAAGCTGAGTTCCACAGGGTGTCTGATCAATAAAAGCACAGAGTTTGTCATCATCAAAAAGGGGGAATTTGTTGGTCCAAGTTCAGATGAAGTTTTGAAGATTGACAAAATGAACTCAGCCATGAACCAGGTCCATCATGTGAGACACAGTGTTGATATGCTTGCACATGTGACATACGCGTGAAGAAGATAAGTCTCAAGGATCAGCAACAATATCTTCTGAATTGATCGAAAAGATTGCATACAGGATAAGGAGTTGAAGTCTCCTTATGAAAAGAGAATTATATCCGGATCAAGGATATGGATTAGGAGTTAGAGTTGTTCTTGGACTCGAATTGTCAAAGGATCCACAATTCGAGTTCTTATCAAACTCTGATTACTAACTCTATAAAAATAATGATTGTTCTCTTTTACAGGTGGTTGCACATAAGCAGAAGTTAAGCATATCTGAGAGCAAAAAGATCAAGTCTGATTTGCGAGCAATATATGTGAGATACAAGTGTGCACGTCTGAAGCTACATGAACTAAGATAGAAGAACCAGTTTCATCATTGTGTTTATTCTAAGTCTAGTTCAATTGTAGTAGGTTTTTATATTGTACCTTTCAGCTTTCATAGAAGCAATTGTAATAGGTATATTGAGTATTCAAGTTAGAGTTAACTTGAAAGTGTCGCAACAGTTGAGGCTGTGTGCTACACTGGGATTAGAGTTAATCCTTAGGTTTACAAAGAGTTTTGTAAATGCAGTTTTTGGCTCAGTGATTTTAGTGGAGTTCGGGAAAATCCTACTGAGTAGTAGGTCGTGGTTTTTTCACCTTTTGAGCCAAGTGTTTTCCACGTAAAAATCTCTATGCACTTTACTTTCAGCATTTATTATTCCGCAACCTGCTGTAGTTAGAACACTTAGAAGAACCAGGTTCTTCTAACGCGAAAATTAGGTACCACACAAATCACTCCCCCTCTTGTGTGGTATTGACGTTTATAACATCAGCGTCCTTACTTGCTACTAAGATCACTTAAGTCATGCTGGAAATTGATAAACAAATATAGACGGCTAAACTCACTTACTTGAGAATTTGTATGAATTATTTGATTATAAATGGACAATGTGTGCTTCCTTGATAATAAATTGTTATTTGTGGATCGGGCCGAGCGCCTCGGTAGAAAACAGATGCATCTATGGTTCGCGCCAGTTGACCCTCTGGTAGTTTCACAGTTTAATATTATGTTGGACCGGACCGTACGACCTTGGCATAATGTGTGCATGTTATTTAATTGGAACTTTCCATTATTTCCACTGCTTAAATGCTTGAAATGTAAGTTGTTACATGATGTGATTGAAACTTGACATGTTGTTTATGAAAGAATATCCTGCTTCTCCGTGATCTTAAACTGTCATTGTAATTGATGCTATTCATGCTTAACGTAACACTTAAATTATATTATTATTGACCCTAGTAAGTGTCAAGTCGACCCCTCGTCACTACTTCTTCGAGGTTAGACTAGATACTTATTGGGTACATATTTGTTACGCCCCGTAATATTACGATGATGTAACGCCTTGCAGTATTATATTACGATGATGTTACGCTTTGCAGTATTAGATTACGACGATATTGCACCCTGTAGTATTGTACGTTGAATTTGGCGTAAGGTAATTGACATCAGTCCAAGGAAAAGATTATTTGGAGATTATAAGGATTATGCCATTTCAAGCAAGTGATGAGTAAATTCGTAAAGGTGAGAGGGGAAGCAAGTCAAAGAAAATGAATTTTCGTCGAAGTTGGCATGTTGGGATAAAATACGGGCCGAGCGTTAAAACCCGATATTTATGGACTAGTACCATACAAGGTACTATATGACCATAATAGTATGATGTATAAAGTGTATTAAGAATGGATAGTATTTTAAGTAATTTGAGATAATTCTTAATTAGGTGGGCAATTGGTTGATTATTAATTAATGGGGATTAATTGATTAATTAATTAATTAATTAAGGGATTAGTGATTAATAAATTAAGACTTGGATAAGTCCTAAATGAGTCCCCAACGTGGCAGCCCCTCTTCCTCAATTTAGTGACTCATAAGCCACACATCAAGGTGGCAAAATATGGTGAACTAATGTCTTAGTCACCTCGCCAAAGTGGGGTCCACTCCTATAATAAAAATGCCTCAAAAAAATCACTTAAGGGAGGGATGAAATTCAGTAATGAATGGGATTTGAAATTCTCGTATCAGTTTCATATGAAACTTAGTGGCGTGACATTTGCTGATTCAACAAGAATTCAAGAATTCAAGCTCATAGCAACGTGACATTTTTTTGGCAATTCTAAAGAAGCCCGGTATAATCTTTCTCAAGAATATCATATAGATTTTTCCCTACCCCGGGTATGTTAAGGTCATCCCTTCTTTCTTTTTGGCATGATCTATACGACATGAACGAAACGAGAAAACGCACAACTTCCATAAATGACTCTATTCATATAAATACTAGAGATGCTGATGTTCTTGATTTTCCATGTGTCATATTATTCTATCATCTGTTCATGGGTCTCAAAAATACGTAAGTTGGTAAAGTTTATTTCATGATATTAATCAAAGGCATAATGGTCTTATGATGTACCGAGAGATTTTATTAATATATTTTCACATGCATTTACATATGCACATTGACCCATGACCAGATGGCGTTATATACGTGTATATATATGTATATATATATATACATATATATATATATATATATATATATATATATATATATATATATATATATACATATATATATATATATATATATGTATATGGGATATGGGAAAGGTTATGGCGTTATATACGCACCACCACCTGATCAGCTGGTATACGTTGATGATTTTGCCACAGTTGCCGAGATGATATGATGGGATGCCCTTAGAGGCTTGATGATGTTATGAACGCATATACTATACACGACATGACATTCATACGTACATGCATGACACTAAAAGTATTTCATGATTTACAGAGTTTTTCAGACTTACAGGTTGAGTCATTCACTCTATATTTCTTCCATGTCTTTTACGTACTTATTTATTGCCTTACATACTCGGTACATTATTCGAACTGACGTCCCTTTTGCTTGGAGACGCTGCGTTCATGCCCGCATGTCTCGATAGACAGGTCGAGAGTCCTCCAAGTAGGCGATCAACTCAGCGGAAGATGTTGGTGCACTCCATTTGCTCTGGAGTTGCTTGTTTTGTCAGTATGATTTAGATGTGTATTTCTTGGTAAGGCAGGGCTCTGTCCCGACCTTTTTGACAATTATGTATCCTTAAAGGCTTGTAGACAGATGTCGTGTACGTAAAAGATTGTATGGACTTGTCGGCATATGTTCAGTATACGAGTGGTTATTTTGGTCATAGAGGCCCATATATCTTATGTATAAGTTGGTATTACATGTTGTATTCTGCCTATTTCACGGTAGCCTCTCTGGCTCAGTTATCTATGATAGTATGATATGAAAAGATACGTTATGTTAGTACTCGGTTGAGTAAGGTATCGGGTGCCCGTCGCGGCCCTTCGGTTTGGGTCGTGACAAAATCTATAGGTAAAAAGAACGCCAAAGATGAAGAGGTAAAAAATCTATAGGTAGGTCGTCATAGCTCCAACTCTTAGTACTCCCCTCCTAAAGGGGGGAATATGGAGTGATGTGGCAGTAAGTCAGAATTAAGTGATTCTAGTAACTATGGAATGGTAAAGGGAGAATACGATAAAACTGAGACAGGGATGAGATTGCGCTTATTCAAATCCTATAGATATGCTACGATTCCAGAATATTGTGCAAACAAGACGGTAGGGAGAGATAGTAAGATTTCTCACCCAGATGTTATTAATAAATAAATGCGAATGAACACTTGATATATAAGGAGCCGGTGCAAGAGGCACGTTAAGACAAAGGAAATAACCCAAGAAATGTTACGTGGAATATCGATATGAGAATGGGCCAACGAGTAGTTAGTAGCTGATTCAAGAAGAGCCTAGTTATGGCTAGACAACAGGATATAGACAAATCAACATATTGTGCAAGATAAACATAGTGAACCCCAACATAGGAATTGAGTCTCGTAGATATGACATCGTGATCCTTGAGAAATATTCAGATAGGAGTTGGGATAGTAAAAGGTACCATATGAGTATTACGGAAATAAAAGAGAATGTCATTGGGAAGACAGTCAAGATATTAGTTCAGAAGCAACCCTACAAGCACAAGGGCGTGGAGGTAAGTAACTACAGATAATTAGAGGCGAGGAAGAACGTCAAAAACTCCATCAGGTATACGATGTAATAAGCTCGCATATTTACAAGAGTCAGAGGAACCTCCCTAAGTACTACAATGGGAGACTAGCCGAGGAAATAATGAAGAAGGCTTCAACCTAAATATAGTAACTCGAAGGAGAAATGGTCATGTAAAAGCAGTCTCACAACAAATCGAAGGTAATATTCGAGACCATATGAGTTGCACAAAAATTCCGGCATGCATGGGAACTAGGATAAGTTAAGTATGCACGCAGCAAGGGGGCGGAAAGACCAGAAAAAGTAATTGCATACGTTTAAAGAAAGCTGAGATGGAACGAAAGGAATTATTCGACCAATGATCCAGAGTTATTACGTTATGAATACACTCAAGATTTTGGAGTATTATCCATGCAACATATATGTTGACAATCATACAGCCGTAGAAGACTGCAGTATAAGTTAAAAGAAAGAATTGAGCCCAGGGCATAGACAAAGGATCGAGTTGTTAGAAGATTGTATCATGGATATTCCCTAACGCCTATGAAAGGCTAAGGTAATGACTAATACCAGGAGCCGAAGATCAGAAGATAGCTTAAGCCTACATAAAGAGTGATCAGAAGGAAGAGGAAACTAAAGAGTTACACTAAATAAGTAAACCAGGAGTCTGGTTATTGGACCCAGAAAATTATAGACTTCATGATTAAGAACATGGCAGAATCTCTCTTAATATCAGAGGTACAAAAGAGATAGTACAGTAGCTATATTCTATAACATCTCTACGATAAAGCCAGTTAGAACAAGTACCAGTCTCATAAGAATTCAGTATGAAGTTCCCACCGAATTGTGTATGCCCCAGAGGTGCAAGTATTATGATAGAGCTTCAAGTTGTGAACGTGAATTATACCTATGTGGAAGGGAGGTCATGAAAGAGATAAAAGATACGATGCCAGATTTTAAGGTAAGAAAGGTAAAGGTGAACAATGTACGAGATACTCAAATGCAGAAGGTTGTGAATAGTCCATATTGCGGATAAAGGCTAGAAGCGCGGGGATCCAGTATCCAGGAATTATAGCAGCGTCGTCAGTGGCATACCTTCCAGCCTATGGTTTCTAAGTACCAAAAGGTCTAATTAGAGTGTAAAAGAAGAGTTAGAGACGATGTGATGTCTCGCTTGATGTTCCAGAATAACATATGGAAATCTATGGTGCAAGCAAGTTGAAGGAAGATTACGAACAAGTATGAATAGATATGTGTAGGTCACAAGCTAAAGTATGGCAGAGCGACAAGGTTTTAGGAAGACAGGAGCAAGGATAAGAAAAGGTGAGTGAAAAGGTGACAAGAATGGATAAGTTCTTGGGATTAAGCTCATGAAAATAAGAGAGTTGATGGATTCTCTAAGTTATAGAAGGCTCAGTATAGCCAGAATGAACTCAAAAGAGTCTAAGACTAGTAGCATTTAGAAGAAATGGAATGCTGCCCTGGTAGTGGATTAAGGGCGTAATTGTGATAGATAAAGGATGACGTTTGGGCTTCAATTGAGTTGAAGAGGATTTCATGAATTGTAAGGGGTTAAAATACCCATATAAGGTGAGTCACATTGGGATGCTATAAAGTACGATTATGGAAGTATTGTATCACCCCTAGGTGGATCAATATAGTTACTCCAGATGTCCCCGATGAGACGCGAGCCCTAGCGGCAGTGTTATATAAGAGATCAAGTTATCGGTGGTAGATGATGGATTAACATTAAGGTTAATCAACAATAGATGTATAAAAGTTCAACAGTATGAGATAAGATTAGACCATCAGCCTTAAGGATAAGCAACGGGAGTAACCTGGAGTTGGTTGCAGACCTCAGAAACGATAAATTGAAGTAAGAGTTATGGTATAGTATGACCTACGTAAATGCAGTAAAGTCATACGAATGGATAACCAGGTCTATGAAATAAGATATAGCAATATTCGTAAGTTCGACAAAATACCGAGCGAAGAACTTCAGTAATTGCTAAAAAAAATCAAAGGAAAAAGGAAAGAAGAGACGCATAAGCGCACTGACAAGGTCAGTATCATAGAGGCTGCATGGTAGGAGGTAGCAACAGTTACGAGATTGGAAGGAATTCGATCACAAGTCATGGCGTGGGAAAGAGGCCTAAAGGGGAGAATGCCCTGGCCTTTGGAAATATTCACAGAACAACTGCCTAAACGGCAAAGAGAGTATTAAGGTATTCATAAGAGCTATAAGTTATGAAAATAATAAGAACATCAGTCAACATTCAAGGACGAATGTTTCAGGGGGGATGATGTTACGACCCGTAATATTACGATGATGCTACGTCCTGCAGTATTATATTACGATGATGTAACACCTTGCAGTATTCCACTACGATGATGTTACGCTTCGCAGTATTAAATTACGACGATGTTATACCCTATAGTATTGTACGTTGAATTTGTCGTAAGGTAATTGACATCAGTCTAAGGAAAAGATTATTTGGAGATTATAAGGATTATGCTATTTCAAGAAAGTGATGAGTAAATTCGTAAAGGTGGGAGGGGAAGCAAGTCAAAGAAAATTAATTTTCGTCCAAGTTGGCATGTTGGGATAAAATATGGGCCGAGCGTTAATACCCGATATTTATGGACTAGTACCATACAAGGTACCATATGACAATGATAGTATGATGTATAAAGTGTATTAAGAATGGATAGTATTTTAAGTAATTTGAGATAATTCTTAATTAGGTGGGTAATTGGTTGATTATTAATTAATGGGGGGTTAATTAATTAATTAAGGGATTAGTGATTAATAAATTAAGACTTGGATAAGTCCTAAATGAGTCTCCTACGTGGAAGCCCCTATTCCTCAATTTAGTGACTCTTAAGCCACACAACAAGGTGGCAAAATGTGGTGAACTAATGTCTTAGTCACCTTGCCAAAGTGAAGGCAAAGCTGTTGGTTAGACGTAGACCGACCTCTCCGCCACCACCACAAGTGAATAAGAAAAGATCACGTCGCCAAAGGTGGCGGTATCACCCACCCCTATAATAAAAATGCCTCAAAAAAATCACTTAAGGGAGGGATGAAATTCAGTAATGAATGGGATTTGAATTCTCATCAATTTCATATGAAACTTAGTGGCGTGACATTTGCTGATTCAACAAGAATTCAATCAAGAATTCAAGAATTCAATCAAGAATTCAAGAATTCAAGCTCCTAGCAACGTGACAATTTTTTGGCAATTTTAAAGAAGCCCGGTATAATCTTTCTCAAGAATATTATACGGATTTTTCCCTACCCCAGGTATGTTAAGGGTATCACTTCTTTCTTTTTGGCATGATCTATACGACATGAACCAAACGAGAAAATGTACAACTTCCATAAATGACTCTATTCATAGAAATACTAGAGATGCTGATGTTCTTGATTTCCCATGTGTCATATTATTCTATCATCTGTTCATGGGTCTCAAAAATACGTAAGTTGGTAAAGTTTATTTCATGATATTAATATAGGTATAATGGTCTTATGACGTACCGAGAGATTTTATTAACATATTTTCACATGCATTTCATGCATTTACATATGCACATTGGCCCATGACCAGATGGTGTTATATATATATATATATATATATATGTATGTATATGGGATATGGGAAAGGTTATGGCGTTATATACGCACCATCACCTGATCAGCTGGTACACGTTGATGATTTTGCCCACAGTGGCCGAGATGATATGATGGGATGCCCTCAGAGGCTTGATAATGTTATGAACACATGTACCTATGCACGACATGACATTCATACGTATATACATGACACTAAAAGTATTTCATGATTTACAGAGTTATCCAGACTTACAGGTTGAGTCATTTACTCTATATTTCTTCCATGTCTTTTACGTACTTATTTATGTGCCTTACATACTCGGTACATTATTCGTATTAACGTCCCTTTTGCTTGGGGACGCTGCGTTCATGCCCGTAGGTCTCGATAGACATGTCGAGATTCCTCCAAGTAGGCGATCAACTCAGCGGAAGATATTGGTGCACTCTAATTGCTCCGGAGTTGCTTGTTTGGTCAGTATAATTTAGATGTGTATTGCTTGGTAAGGCGGGACTCTGTCCCGACCTTTATTACAATGATGTATCCTTAGAGGCTTGTAGACAGATATCGTGTATGTAAAAGATTGTATGGCCTTGTCGGCCTATGCTCAGTATACGAGTGGTTATTTTGATCCTAGAGGCTCATATGTCTCATGTATAAATTGGTATTACATGTAGTATTCTACCTATTTCATGGAAGCCTCTCTGGCTCAATTATCTATGATAGCATGATACGAAAAGATACGTTATGTTGGTACTCAGTTGAGTAAGGTACCGGGTGCCCGTCGCGGCGCATCCGTTTGGGTCATGAAAATATGTTTATGTACTCATACTATGCTTCTGTACTTAATTGTACAGGATCTGAGGCAGTCATCTAGTTACCCATCCAACGCGCATTCCTGATACTTGATCGAGATCTCACGGTGAGCTGCCCCCTTCTGAGCCGTTCAGCAGCATGTCGGAGTCTCTCCTTTTGTTATTCCTGTCTATTCTATTTCAGGCAGTAGGGTAGTTGTATTTTGTACATTCTACTAGTTGCCCTCGTACTTGTGATACTAGATCCTGGCACCCATATTAGTAGATTATTATTTTAGGGTTGTATTCCTATTATCATGATTCCCTTTAGTCTTTCCCAATTCAGTCGCCTTATAATTTGTTAATTATTGATTGTAAAATTTAAGTTAAGTAAATGTTGAGAGTGTTTATTTTAAAAGACTGAGAATTCACTAGTTGATTAGGGTTGGCTTGCCTAACAACGATGTTGGGCACCATCACAACCTATAATGGAATTTGGGTCGTGACACAACAAAGTTAGGCAAGACACTTACCTCGAACAAGCCAATTACAATACCGAGCAAGCCAAGCGATGCTCCAAAAATGCCATCATGCGCGTAGTGACCTCCGAATGGCTCAAAACTAGCCAAAAGCAACTCAAATACATCAAATAAAGCCCAAGGAAAAAAATTCCAAATGATAAAGATCGAATCCTTAATCAAATCGCAAATTCGGCCAAAAATCACACCCGGGCTCACACCTCGGAACCCGACAAAACTCATAAAATCAGACAACCCATTCAATTACGAGTCCAACCGTACTAGTTTCACTCAATTCCGACTCCAAATCGATGTTCAAAACTCAAAAATTCATATTATGAAACTTTAGGCCAAAACCCCCAATTTCCTCTTTAAAATTCATCAACCAAAAGCTAAAGTCGAAGATAGATTCATGGAATATAACCAAAACTGAGTAGAGAACCCCAATTCATATGGTGAAAATCGCCTAAAAAATTGCCCGATTCCGAGCTCTCCAACTCAAAATATGTTAAATGAATAAAACTCTCGTTTTAACACTATTTTGCCTCGTTTCTTGTGCCAAATGATCTCAGAACTCGCTTTTGATGCCTCCAATGGATTCCTTGTAAAATTTTAGTCAAGTTAGGCTCTTCAATAACTCCATTAAGCCTTATATTAAAGGAGATATGTTGGTTTCAATATTTGGAAATAGTGCAGATTTTTAAAAAAGTCATTGGCAATTTCGTAATTAATGTGAAAAATCTAGCAACCCGATTCTTAGTAAAATGACCATAAACTCCTCGTACGATGTCCAAATTCGATGATTCTTTTTGCTATGGCTCCATAATTACGATACGAATCTAATTCTTCAATAAAAACAGAAATTGAGCTCATTTGCTTAATGTAGTACCATTTATGCTTGAAGAAACAACGTCGAAACATAAAAAAACGAGCGCAATACAACCCAAACCTTTCCGAAACTCACCCGAGCCCCTCGGGACCACGTCCAAACATACCAACAAGTCCCATAACATAACACGGACTTACTCGGGGCTCTCAAAACACATATAACAACATCGAAATGACGAATCACACCTCAATCCAAAAATCAATGGACTTGAGACTTCAAACTTCCACAACCGATGTCGAAACCAATCAAATCACGTCCAATTGACTTCAAATTTTGCACACAAGTCACATTTGACATTACGGGCCTGTTCCAACTTCTGAAATTGAAATCCGACCCCGATATCAAAAAGTCCACTCTCGGTCAAACTTTCCAAAAAAATCCAACTTTCGCCATTTCGAGCCACATTCAACTACGGACCTCGAAATCACAATTCCGACACGCTCCTAAGTCCAAAATCACTCAACAGAGCTAGCAGAGCCATCAAAATTCTAATCTGAGGTCAAATACTAAAAAGTTAAACTCGGTCAACTCTTTCAAATTTAAAGCTCCCTAGTTGAGAATCATTCTTCCAAATCAATTCCGAATAACCTGAAAATCAAAACCGACTATTCACATAAGTCAAAATACATCATACAAAGCTACTCACGCCCGTAAACTACCGAGCGAAGTGCAAATACTCAAAACCACCAGTCGGGTCATTACAATTTTCTATCAAGCTCTAACTTTTCTCTACCCCACTCACACAACCATCTCCTCTGAAAGTTTAGTTATTTTATTATTTTTATTTTAAAATAATTTTAAAACTTCAACTTGGAAGTACTCCTTAATTTTAAAGGGTAATATTTTTCTTATATTTTTGTTTTTTATTATAGATAATTATATGATATTTATATTTATTAATTCAAATGGAGTAACCAATTAATTAAAAATATTTTTTAGTTAGAAAGGTCGTTTATTTTGTCTAACAACACCACTTGGCTATATGTACTTATGCCACTTGGCTTAATGAGATTGCTTTTTCTTCTACTTCTAATTATAGATGGATATTAGGAAGAAACTACTATCCATTCATTTTGAACTTTTAGTGCTTTATTTTTTCTTATTTTTTATGTTAAAATAATTTTAAAACTTTAACTTGAAAGCACTCCATAATTTGAATGGGTAGTTTTTTATTTTATTTTATATTTTCATTTTTTATTATAGATAATTATAAAATATTTATATTTATTGATAGAGTAACCAATTAAAAACTTCAACTTGAAAGTATTCCATATATTTGAATGGGCAGTTATATATATATATATATATATATATATATATATATATATATATATTCATTTTTTTTATTATAGATAATTATAAAATATTTATATTTATTAATTCAAATAGAGTAACTAATTAATTAAAAATTAAAAATTCAAAATATTTTTAGTTAGAAAGGTAGTTTATTTTGTCTTAACATTGCCACTGTGCTATTTGTAGTTATGCCACTTGGCTTAGTAAGACTGATTTTTCTTCTACTTTTAACTATAGATAGAATCTATTAAAATATGAATAATAATTTTGCATCTCAAAATATTAAAAACTAGACTTAGATAAGTGTTTATATATATATTCTCTTTACAAAAGGGGTTTAAGGCCTCTCATCAAATGGTGGCTTTAAGCCATAAATACTGTTGAGCTGCCCCTGGTTGCACTCAAACCCGAGTCTTCACATCCAGATTTCTCCGGCCGCAATTCAATAAGTAGGCAAAATCAACACAAGATTAGAATCATCCCCTTTATTCTATGTAAGGCATTAAAGCCAAGCAAGTACGTTATTAGAAAGAAGTAAAAACTACCTATAACAGTACTAGAAGCGGGTGAAAAAAAAAGATCTAGGAGTTATCCTATTTTGCATATCAAGTATTTTGAGAAATTTTCAAAATATTAGAAAAAAGATCTTATTGGTTTTCACCAAAAAAAAAGAAAGATACCAGACTAATGAATAATTTGGAACTGTTCTCCTACCAAACCTTCTTAAAGGGGTTAGTGAGGAGGGATATTGGGAATAGTTAAAAAAAAAAAGGTAGAGGGACTGAAAATATCTAAGGACCGTTCCATAATAAACTACTATTGTTATTTTCATAACCTATATTGATCAAGCTCCTCCCTCTTGACCTCCATTACAACATATTTCCATCTCCTTCTCTTCCATATCCAAAACCAATCTTTCTGACTTTACAAACTGTTTTTGCATTTCTCTGTATCCGGCCACCATCTTTTTTGGAGAATAATTCTTTGTCTATCCTCCTTTTTTCTTCATTTTTCCATCTAAATCTTGATTCTCCTCACTTCCAACTCTTCCTCGCAAACCCTAACTCCTTAAACTTAAAAACACATTATATATTATCCTCATTTGTTATTTTCAGCTTTATCAAAGCATATTATTCTTTTGAGCTTCACCGATTTAATTTTTCCATCCCTTGTTCTTCAAGATTTGAAGTATGGATCCTAATTTTGCCTCAATAAAAGAAGAGTTTCCTGGATCTAGTGAGGATTCTTCTTTTATGTGGATTCCTAAACCAATGGAGGGGCTTCATGAGAATGGGCCTCCACCATTTCTAACAAAGACTTATGAACTTGTGGATGATGTAAACACTAATGATATTGTTTCTTGGAGTAAAGGTAATAACACTTTCATTGTTTGGGATCCTCAAACCTTTGCCATGAATCTTCTTCCAAGGTATTTCAAGCATAGCAATTTCTCAAGCTTTGTCAGGCAGCTCAATACTTATGTAAGCATTGTTTTCTCCAACCAACTCAAATAGTATATATAGTTAGATAGTGAATGGAACAAAAAAAGTTTTAAGAATTAAAGTTCTACATACTGACCCAAATAATTGCACCAGATTTGTTTCCTTTAGTGGCAACTTGCACTAGATTTGCTTCCTTTATTGGCAAGTTGCAATAGATTTCTTTCTTTTGTTTAAAATGACAGCTCATTTTAAGTGCTTAGAAAATTATATATATTTGCAACTCAATCACTAAAAAGGGAAGTGAATCTTCGGTTACAAAACAAAAATGAAATATTCAGTTTCCTATGAGTATTCAACATTACAGTATCAGCCAATTCATATTACCTTCTGTCCAGCTACATTTCATTAGTTTATGCAGTTCTTTTGTATATATCAGTAGAAATTTTTGTATGAGTTTCTTGACATCTTATAATTTCTACAGGTCTTCTAAACTTCCAGACTAGCTAGTGAGTGCACAAGATAATTTTATTATGAGTTTAACTATTATACAGGGAAGAACTTTTATATGATCATGTCAACTAAAAGATAACTACAGCTAAATTGTCCGTAGAAAGTATATTTAATAAACTGGAAAATAAGGTAGGTAATCAACAATAATATAAAAAGTTATTTATATTTTAGAAGGAAAAATCCCAATATTGTTGATTTTCTCATGGTCCTTTAATTTATTTTTTCTTTTCCTCCCTAATGGAAGAATACTAGCGATGTGAATTATCGTGCAGGGATTTAGGAAGGTTAATCCAGACCAATGGGAGTTTGCTAATGAAGGTTTCTTGAGGGGGCAAAGGCATCTCTTGAAAGCAATTAGGAGGAGAAAGACAAGTAATTTCCATCCTGGCCAAGCTTCAAATCAAGGTATAGACTCTTATATTGAATTGGGAAAGCTTGAATTAGATGGAGAGATTGATCGATTAAGGCGCGAGAAGCAGGTTTTGATGATGGAGTTGGCGAAGCTTAGACAACAGCAGCAGACTACTAAATCATACATTAAAGCAATGGAAGAAAAGCTTAAAAGGACAGAACAAAAACAGCAACAAATGATAAATTTCATGGCTAAAGGAATACAAAATCCAAGATTTTTGGAGCAGATGATGCAGCAAAAGGAAAGAAGGAAAGAACAAATAGAGGATGAAATTAGGTTGAAGAGAAGGAGGCCAATTGATCAAGGTCCTAGTAATAATGTTGGAGTTGTAGAATTAGGCCATGGTGTGAATGATGAAAATCATAATATAAAACAAGAACCTCAAGAATATTATGGTGAAATTTATGGATTTGATGATTTTGAATTGGAGGGACTTGTTGTGAGTATGCAAGGACAAAATGGGAACACAATCAGTTTTGAAGACTACACCATTGAGAAAGAAGATATAGGAGAATTAGAAAGTGAGAATAAAGCAATTGATGAAGGATTTTGGGATGATTTGTTGGATGAAAATGTTGAAGATGATATCACTTTACTTGGTATTGAAGAAGAAGATGAAGATGTGGATGTTTTGGCTCAGCAGCTTGGGTTTTTAGGTTCTACACCAAAGTAAAGAGCTTGATATAGTTATTTCTGGTTTAGTTATGACTTAACTGTCCACCACTATTAGTATTCCATACTCTTCTTTCATATTTTGGTTTGGATTTTATTTATATCCATTGACTGTGTAAATTATTTTCGCGCTGTCAATGTAATTTAACCTGTTGTGACAAAAATCTTATTCCATGATTTCGACGGCTAAATTTTTTTCTCTTCGTCTTATATTATGTGTCATGATTCTCTTGTGCACGTCCATTAAGAAAAATTAGTTAGGATAGAATTTTGACTAACCCTTATTCATGTCTTAATATTTAATCTTTCTTCTTTGAATATTTTCTCAATTTATGTGTTATCTTCTTCAAAAATATTATCTATATTTTTACTAAGTGTGAATGCAATTGATTTTGCGTTATAAAATATATGAAGAGACACTTAGGATAAAATTAACAAATTAGAAAAATTAACTCTTTCAACAGATATTGCATGAAATGAAATTCATCTTTCCTTCAAAATATTTTCAAACGAGTGATTTGAAAATTTTCCAACTAAAACTATTCTGGAGCCAAACAATTCAACTTGAAAGATACTTTATTCCCATTTGAAAATTTAACATTTCCCACCCAAAATTCCCTAAAAAAAAGGATGCTTCACTTCCTTCTCCATTTTCTTTATATATTCTTTTATTATGTATTCTAGCAGAATTTTGGTTTGAATAGACTTTATAAAGAATTTTGGTATTTACAGTATTGATTGCATTAGTGTAAACATGACTAAAGTGTTTAAGATAACAGGGTTGACGTCTTGGTTTTTGATTAAAATTTTCCATAATTAAGGTGTTAATTTGTAGTCTTCTAGGATAATTATTACTAAGGGTAATGACAAATAATTTGAGACAACTATTTTTAATATTCCCAATCAAACAATTCCATCGAATTGAGTATGATGATAGCATCTACTATACTAGGAATATCAATGAACCCGATTATTGCGATTGCTCAGGATATCGTATTAGCTATTCGAGTCAGAATGATATCGAACCGCGGAAAGAAAGACTTTTCGACCGTTAATATGGGACGGATGGAGTACTTAATACAGCACTACAAGTTAGATGCTAATTGGGAGGATGCCAATTCTTTTGCAGGAAAAAAGCAACTCTACAAGTGTATGAATAATTATGCTCATCAAGATATTTTCCCCTAATTGGGACCTCAACTCTTTTATAATCAGATCCTTCTAACTGATTGAACTGTAATTAGGTAGCTTTCACACCTTTTAAGGCCAATATTCCATTCTTAGCGTTGAAATAATATTGTAACTTTGTGCCAAATTTGGTATTAGGTTTCAATAATCTTCCTGTTTAAATACTTTTAGTGACCAGTATGATAGTTCGTTAATTAGTTTTTGAGGTGATGAAAGTTTTAGATGGTTCATATATGAGAAAATGGTTCAGTGAATATAATGAATTTGATTATTATAGTCATCAAAAAATGAAGTATTTATTATGTTGAGCTAATTAATTAATATTATATATGTCAAAAATAGAATATGTGCAGGACGTTATTGTTTGGATACACTTCCACATGAACCATTTCTATGTACAGATCCACATCTTTCTTTTTGTGACTGAAATTCACGTGCAATTTCTTGCGTAGCATAATCTTGAGGATTTTGAAGTGCTTGGAACTTGAAATGGACATGCAATATTCCATTACCCATCATGAAAATGTTCATGCATATTTGGTAATGGAAAAGTACCATTCATTCTTTCATCCATGACTTTACCATTAATTAGCTAGGTGAGCCTTACTTAGATAGGTCTATTGTACAACACATACATCCTATTCATTATATTTCTCTACATATTTAGCTTCTCTTTTGAGAGTTAGAACGTAGTATAGTCAATGTTAAGATCAAGTTACTGCCATGTTTCTTTGGCAGTAATATGTAGTCTTGATTTCCAATAAAGACTTTGAATAAAGTTAGATTGATGCTTAGCTATGAAAAGATATAGAAAGTGAAGATTTTCTTTAATTTGTACCTAGTGAAATATCTCTGATACAGTTGAATATTGAGGGATTATAAAATAGACTAATAGCTGTGACGACCCAAAGGGTCATCACCTGTTTTCTTACTCATTCTGTACTTCCGAGGCCTTGAAAGCCTCATTTAGGGCTCGATTTGCATGCGCAATCCGGGCGCGTAGCCGGAAAGCTTAAATATAAATTCTGTGAGAAAAATGCTAAATTTTGATATTAAAATGAATAAATTTGACTTCGGTCAACATTTTGGGTAAACGGACCCGGACCCGTGATTTGACGGTCCCGGAGGGTCCGTAGGATAATATGGGACTTGGGCGTATGCCCGGATTCGAATTCCGAGGTCCCAACCCCGAGAAATGAATTTTTGTGTGAAATTATTTTCTGGAATTAATTAAGGAAATTGGAAATGAAATTTGATTAGAAGACTATGGTATCGGGCCCGTATTTTGGTTCCGGCATCCGGTACAAGTCTTATATATGATTTAAGCACTTTCTGTAAAGTTTGGTTGAAAAAGGACGTCGTTTGACGTGTTTCGGACTTAAAATGGAAATTTGATGTGTTATGAAAAATTGGGAAGAAATCATGAATTTTAAGGCTTATCCGATGAATATGATGTTATTTTGGCGATTTGATCGCACGAATAAGTCCGTAGAATATTTTTGAGGTTGCGTGTATGTTTGGTTTGGAGCCCCGAGGGTTCGGGTGAGTTTTGAATAGGCCACGAGTGCATTTTTGGAATTTGAAACACAATTGTTGCATTTCTAACCTGCAGGCTTCGCATTTGCGAAGCCTAGTTCGCAAATGCGATATCGCAAATGCGAATGGCTTCTCGCAATTGCGAAGATAGCCCAGGTCTACCCCTTCTGCAAATGCGAAGGTGTTTCTTTTTGTACTATGTTCGCAAATGCGACCAATGGCTCGCAAATGCGGAAGCTGGGACTTTCGCAAATGCGACCTTTTGGTTCGCAAATGCGAAGTCCCCAATTTTCCTCATGGTTCGCAAATGCGAACCGATGTTCGCAATTCCCATACTGGTCGGGGTTCGCAATTGCGAACCCCGGTTCGCATTTTCCACATCTGAGGCCCAGCGTATTTTATACTTAGTCGAATTTGAACCATTTTTCACCATTCTTTCAAAACACAAACTCCTTGGGCGATTTTTCAAGAACAAATTTCCTTCCAAATCATATTTAAGTTAATTTTTACTCATTTCTTTCAATCATTAACATCATTTAACATGTTTTCAACTTAAATTAAAGGATTTAATGGGTGAAATTGGGGGTTTTGGATAGAACCTAGATTTTTCTAAAATTGGGGATTTGGACCTCAATTTGAGGTCCGATTTCAAAACAAATAATATATTTGGGTTTGTGGGGGAATGGGTAACCGGGTTTTGGTTCGAACCTCGGGTTTTGACCATGTGGGCCCGGGGCCGATTTTTGACTTTTTGGGTAAAACTTTGGAAAATTCATTTTCATGCATTCAAATTGATTCATTTAGCGTTTATTGATGTAATTAAATAACTTGTGACTAGATACGAGCGAATTGGCGGTGGAATCAAGGGTAAAGCTATAAATTGATCGTAAATTGTGTTCGTGGCATCGAGGTAAGTGTTTGGTCTAACCTTAGCTTGAGGGATTAGGAGTTGAGTCCTATTTCTATTTGATAATTGTTGAGTACGACGTATAGGCATGGTGACGAGTATCTATACGTTGGTGTCAAGTATGACAGTGAGTCTTATATTGTGATTTTCATTGTTTCGTTGTATTCTTCATGCTTTGGTGATGATTCCTAGTTGTTGTGAAAAGTTTGTGGAAGGAATTGAGACCTTTGAACATTTTGGAGCATTGGCTCGAGTTATATTATGAATTGTGAAAGTATATGAGATGATTTAACCCTTTGGAGCATTGGCTCAAGTGGTAAAGTGAGTTATAAAGTACAAGTGAAAGATAGAGAAAGAGTTATTGAAATGTTCCCTTGCCGGGATTGAATTATTTAATTGTTGTTCCCTTGCCGGGATTTGATTATTTACTTTTTGTTCCCTTGTCTGGATTTAATTGTTAAATCGTTGTTCCCTTGCCGGGATTCCTACATGTTCTTGTTTATTTCCCTTGCCCTTGTTTGTGATTGCTGTTTGGGTGAGGAAGAGTGTTAAAGCACGAAGGGTGATGCCGTGCACATTTTATTATTCTAATTGCTTTGGTGAGGAAAGAGAGTAAAAACACGAAGGGTGATGCCGTGCACTTGTCTTTGATTTTCCTGATTCTTGCTGATAATTGAGTTATGTTGTCCTTTACTTTTATTTACTAATTTTCTTGTTGTTATCGGTTCCAGTGCATTAATTGTCTTATTCCACTATTACTGTGATTCTTTATGTTGGCATTTTCCTTTATTGTGTTACTTGTTATTATTGGCTCGAGGTATCCTTGCGCAACATTATGCCTTGAATTTATGCTATAATTGCTACATGTTTATGTGACTAAATTGCTACTTGACATTTAACATACTAAATATTAAATTGCCTATTTGCTCCTTAAAGTCCATAATTAATTGCTACTTGTCATTACTTGTTTTCCTCACTGAGTCTAATTTATTGTGTACTTGTTCTCTTATGAATTCGTATTAATTATTGTGTTTGTTGGAGTAAATTTCATTTGGAAGAACTATTAACTTAATGAAATGGGAGCGGGTGGTACGCCTACCACGAGATTTAATGAAATGGGAGCGGGTGGTACGCCTACTACGAGATTTAATAAAATTGGAGCGGGTGGCACGTCTACCACGGGATTTAATGAAATGGGAGCGGGTGGTACGCCTACCACGAGAATAAATGAAATGGGAGCGGGTGGTACGCCTACCACGAGATTAAAGAAATGGGAGCGGGTGGTACGCCTACCACGAGATTTATACTGACAGTGAAATTTGCTTTTATTTCCCTTATCCGTGTTAAAGTTAAATTATTGATATTTTNCTTTTAAAATTTAAGTTTTGTTTCGTTTGTTTAGTTTTCCGTTTCGTTAGTATATATATATATATATAATCTATATATATATATATATATATATATATAACTGTACAGGTTTACGTGGTAGTCCTGTCTAGCCTCGTCACTGCTTCGCCGAGGTTAGGCTAGCACTTACCAGCACATGGGGTCGGTTGTGCTGATACTACACTCTGTGCTCTTTTGCACAGATCCAGGTCCCGGACAGCAGCAGTAGCTCGGGAGCCAGCCTTCAGCCACCGAGACTCCGAGGTAGCCTTGCACGCGTCCGCAGGCCCGGCGTCTCTCTGTCTCTCTCTATCGACTTTCCTGTTTCTTACATGCATTTCCAGAGACAGTGTTGTATTCTTTCAGACCTTTATTTGTAGTACTCTTAGACCGTCTGCGAAACTGTGACACCAGTTCTGGGTAGTCGAAATTCAAACGGTTGTATTAGAAATTCATGTTCGGATATTAAATTGTTATCTTCCGCTTACTTATTTAAAGTTTCGCTGTTTTCATGTTATCGCCTTATATTTGTTAAAAAGAAGCAAAGTGATAATGAAGTAAGTAGCTAAGGATTGACTTGCCTAGCTCTCATTAGTAGGCGCCATCACTACTACCGAGGGTGAAAAAATCCGGGTCGTGACAATAGCTGACGAAAACCAGAAATTGGAGATGTATGCAAAATAAGAAAATTAAGGGTAAACCAACACGACTACGGGTTAACTAGGTATAAAGAGGCGATTCATGAAATGTTTTATGTTTCTAAAAATGAGACATTGATAAAATATTATGTTAATAATATCAATGGAATATATATACTTCAGCAGCTTTTAGATTTCAACTCTGATGCAAATTCAGATTTGATTTATTCCGACATATTGCCATATATCTGAATTTGCAGTCCAAATTGCCATTCAGAAGTCTGCATATTGTAAGTTAGTTAAACGCCGAAATGCACTGCTGACCTAAGGATGTTTCTATACGTGCAAGTCTTCAAGAATGCCTTAGTGTCCCTATATCTTTTTCTTTTTAACTTTAATTTAATAAAATGGGGGTACAAAACCACCCTAAACATAAGCCTATGGGCAATGAATTTGAACTTAGTAAAGCTTCAGTTATTGCCATTCACTTTGTTAAAACTTAGGGTTACCAAGTTGCGGTACATATCAAATTGTCCAAAAGCCCATCGCAGATTGGAAGGACACCTAAAAGAATAACTTTAAACTTATATCATAGAATCGGCAAGATTATTTTTTTCTATTTAACTAGTAGGTGAACGAAGGCAAATTTGTGTTAAACTACACGAACTTGTCTTAAATCATAAGTTTAAATAAATAAATGGAACAAGGTTAAGATCAGGAGATGTAGTCAATGAATCCACATTTGCTCCCGCGTGCCTTGGCTTGTGATAAATCCGAATTTTGATATAAGGCAATTAGTTTAGCACACATGTTTGCACGAGCAGAAACAGACACACACAAAAAGATCATCCTTGTTGCGGCTTTCCTCGAAATCTGTAAATGTTTACTATTCTTAGTTGTGGTTTCAACATTACACATGTTCTTCACTTACTTGTTCCTGTTTTCTTCCTTAAGAAGTAATTTTTTCTCACCGGTTAACTTCTCTGGCTTTTGTTATGTAACGACCCGACCGGTCGTTTTGAGCTTTTGCACTTTGATCGTCAGTTCTCGGGCATGACTTGCCCCGTGTAATGTATTATGACTGATGTAGATCGTTGGTTTTGGTTTTTAGGAAAATTCCAGTTGAAAGCTTTGAATTTGAAAGGTTTGACCAAGAGTTGACTTATTTGCATATGAGTTCGGATCGGAATCTTTATGATTTGGTTAGCTTCCTTGGGTGATTTATGACTTAGGAGTGTGATCGGAAGTGGTTTTGGAGGTCCGGTGTAGAATTAGGCTTGAATTGGCGAAGTTAGTATTTTGGCGATTTCCGGTTGATAGGTGAGATTTTGATCCGAGGGTCGGAATGGAATTCCGAGAGTTGCTCTAACTTCGTTATGTGATTTGGGATGTGTGTGCAAGATTTCAGGTCATTCGGAGGTGATTTGGTTGGGTTTTTGATCAAAAGCGAGTTTCGGAAGTTTTTGGAAAGCTTAGGCTTGAATTCAATGTGAATTGATGGTTTTGGTATTGTTTGAGGTGTTTTGATGATTGGAATAAGTTTGAATGATGTTTTAGGATGCGTTGGTGCTTTTGATTGAGGTCCCGGGGGTCTCGCGGTGATTTCGGATGGCTAACGGAAGGTTTTGAGACTTGGGGAAATTGCAGAAATGCAGCAGTTATTGCAGAGGAGTTTTGGTCTTCGCGATCGCGGGAGGTCCCTCGCGATTGCATAGAAGGGATTTGGGTAGGCCTGAGATTTGTCTTCGCGTTCGCGGTTGGTGCTTCGCATTCGCGAAGTGTGAGCTGCAGGTGCTTCGCGTTCGCAGCCGGTAGTACGCGTTCGCGTAGAAGGCCTTGGGGGCCCAGGTAAGATTCTTCTTCACGTTCGCATAGAGCGGGACGCGTTCGCGTAGTTGTGGAAAGTTGAACCATCGCGTTCGCAGGGATGGCATCGCATTCGCATAGCACATTTTTTAGGCTTGGAAAATTTGCCCTTCGCGATCGCATAGAAGGAAGTCAGTAGCTGGGCAGAACGGTTTTTAAACATTTCATCCGCGAGCTTAAGTCATTTTTCCACAATTGTTGAGTATTTTGAGAGCTCTTGGAGGGGAATTGAAGAGGGATTCAAGGAGAAATGATTGGAGGTAAGTTCTATGAACCAAAAACGTGATTCTATTGTGAAATTAACCTAGAAATTCATGAAAATTTAGGTAAAAATGGAGGAACTAGGGCTTGGGATTTTGAGATTTGTAAATTAAGATTTGAAGGGCCATTTGAGGTTGGATTTGAGAACTTTCGATATGTATGAACTCGTGGAAGGATAAGGAACCCGTTGATGTAAAAATTTCTGAGTTTCGAGAAGTGGGCCCGGGGCTCGGGTTTTGCTAATTTCGAGATTTTTGATATTTTTCGATTGCTTTCACTTGGGCCTTGTTCCCTTAGCATATTGTGACGTATTCGTTCTGATTTTTGATAGATTCAACGCGCGTGGAGGCCGATTTGAGGGGCAAAGGCGTCGCGAGCTAGAGATTTCGTCGGTTCGAGGTAAGTAAGGATTGTAAATACTGTCCTGAGGGTTTGAAACCCTGGATTACACATCGTTGTGTTACTTTGAGGTGACTTACACGCTAGATGACGAGCGTGGGGTAGAGCACCGCTGGGGATTGTGACTTAGTCCTTCCCGAACGAGTACTTTAATGCGTATTTGATAGTTAATTGTTTGATGTTATTATATTTTGGGTTGTATGCCATGTTTGGGGCCTTGTGCCGACTTGTTGAGACCCTTAAGGGAATTTTTACTATCTATCCTCACTCTAATTGTTTGAAAGCATGTCCTCAGTCATGTGTTACCTGTTTATTACTCAAATCTGGCTTTATCACTATATTCTTAAAATGTGGAAATTGTTTTGGGCTGAGTTCCCTGTTTTATTGAGATAGACCGAGGGTCTGATTGTGAGATTGATGACTGAGATATACTGAGAGTCTGATGGTGAGGTTAATGACTGAGAGAGGGGGGGGGGCTAGTTGTGAGGATTATATATCTATGGATATATATATATATATATATATATATATATATATATATATATATATATATATATATATATATATATATATATATACGGATCGGGCTGCACGCCGCAGCAATATTGCGCTTGGGCCGTAAGGGGCCCCTCCCGGAGTCGGCACACCCCCAGTGAGCGCCGTCGACGAAGTATATGGATCGGGCTGCACGCCGCAGCGATATATGGATCGGGCTGCACGCCGCAGCGGTTACTATATGGTACCTATTGAGCATGAATGCTGAGTACGAGTACTGATTGGTAAGAGTTGAGTCACGAGTGACAGAGATGCTAGCCCGCGGGGCGATAGATATATACATGCATATGAGTAATGTTTGCCTGAGAGGCCTGTTTATGAACTTATTGATTTCACTCCTCTTTAAAGCGAGTTTCTATCGAATATGTTGATTTATTGACTGTTTTCACTCATCTTTATATTGAACCTCTGTCGGAAAGTTGAACAAATATTTTAAAATAACTTTTATTTAAACTGGGGTTTAAGAGATGTTCAGAAATTAATCACTGATTTGACATTTGATTATTTCCACCGAGGTTTTCAAGTTATGAAGTGTTTATGATTACTGTTTTTCCCGAGGGACTGTTTTACGAACTACGCTTTGCCCAAGAGTCCGATTATGGCTTTAATCTCTATTATTACTTTAAATGGTATTAAACCCCTACTGAAACTGCTGGAAAGTATCTCAAAAATGATTTTTTTTAAAAGCTGGATTTTGAAAAGGGAAGGTTGACTCGTATTATGATTTGAATGCCTGTTGTGTTTATTGAGCCTAACATGAATGTGGATTCATTCTACTGCTCAGACTTTATTTACTCTTATTACTTACTGGGTTGGAGTACTCACATTACTCCCTGCACCTCGTGTGCAGATTCAGGTATATCGGAACCCGGTAGCGGGTGCTGATTTGCTCAAGTGCGGAGTCATCAGAGCTAGTAGGTGGCTGCACGACGTTCGCAGCACCGCTCCCTTCCTCACATTGTTATTATTGTATTTAGTACATTATTTTAGACTTCTTGTTGTATTCAGACCTTGATAGATGCTCATGACTAGTGACACCCCGAGGTCGGGCTTGTATTTTTATTCCGCACTATTATTTCAAAAGTTATTATGAAACATTGTTTAATTAAAGGCTTAAAAAATGATTCTTAATGCTTAAGGGACTAATGTGAGTGTTGTGTCGGTTGGCCTTGTCTTCACGAGAGGCGCCATCACGACCGGGCCAATTGAGGTCGTGACATGTTAGGCTTCAAATGACAAGTGGGACTAAAATAAAATGACAAGTGGAACCTAAAGCTTCAGGAGTTAGGCTTAGGAGAATATATATAGTTGCCTTGTGTTAGGTGAAGTTAATTAGGTTTCTTTGGTGATTAGTGTTAGATTCCGCACGATATGCGGATAATTTGACAGAATATTAATCTTATAAAATTATGATCTAATATATTATACTATTTTAGTAAATATTAGTTGTTATTTTATTACTTAATGTAGGATACAGAAATTTAACAAAATTTATACAAAAATCAAAGGATATACATTATATAGTAATCAAATAAATTATTTGTTTCTTATTTATTCTTTATTATTATTAAGTTAGCAAGTACTTAGTATTATACATTTATTGATATGACTTTTTATATCAATTGGCTTAATATTTTGATATTACTTCTCTTTTTAATATAATATATAAGTATAAAATATTTTTATTCTATTAAACTTATGTTATACTTTTCAAATTCTTTATATATATATATATATATATATATATATATATATATATATATATATATATATGTAATATCCTAATAATATTTTTCTATTTTTGTATTTTTTACTATGAAATTATGAGTTCTATTTATTAACTAAAATTTTCTACATGAGAAATTTAATTAGTATATATATTTTTACTCTATCGCTTGAATTTCTTTTTTTTTTTTAGTATTCTTCCTTTATGAATATTTGTGTATTATGATTTTAGTTATGTGTATATGTATGAATTTTCTCATCATAATTCTAATTATAAGTCTTATATTTTTATATTTTGCCAAAAATTTATATTTTATTTCTTATTTTGTTCCTTGATTATCTATTTGTATTATTCATTATTTAATATTTCTAACGTAATTTTTTCAAGTTACCAGTTTAATATAATACAATGAATATAATTTTGTATTACTCTTGAAATTTAAATTGACTTTATTTTGTATGACTTTCTCAGATTATTTCGATATTTAAATTTATATCAATAATATTTTTGACTATTATTTATTGACTTAATGTGTCAAATAAATTTAAAGTGTGGATAGAATCACATCATATCTATTCTTCTCTTTATTAGTTTTTATAGTATTTTAAGTTTTTTCATTTAGGGTTTATTTATAATATGAATATTATTATATTATTTTTCTAAATGATTGTTGTTGGATTAGTTCAAAGGTTAAACAAAGAAGCTCTTTTATTATATGTCATAAATTTACTAATAATTATAGTTATTACTAATTTCTTATTATTTTTAATAAGAAATTAAATTTAATTCTTCTCCCCGTTTGTAAATAATATGAAAGTTCATTTTTTTTTATTAAAAATCACTACATAATAAGTTAACCTATATATTTATATATTTTATTAATTCCTGGAAATTATATATTTTTGTCTTTAGTTCTATCTATTATATTATTTTTAGCTACATGATCTTATCCATATAGCATGACCATATGAATTATTATTCAAAGACTTTATCATCTCAACAAATAAATTAGTCTTATCATTTTATATATCTCTTCGTTGAAGTTATTTATTTTTATATTTTTTCTTTTTTATAATATTTTTCTTAAATGTATAAAGATATTTAATTATTTTTAATTTAAAGTAAAAAGAAGTAACTAATTATTAACTAACCTAAGTAATTTTGTTCTAAAATTTGACACAAGTTGAAATTTTATTATGATACTTGGCATCATCACATTGATTTGCTTATGCTTCTCTATATAGATAGATAGATTTGCTTCTCCTATTCTATATACATAGATTACTACATAATAAGTTAAACTATATCTTTATAAATTTTATTTATTTCTTGAAATTATTATTTATGTTTTTGTCTTTAGTTTTATCTATTATAATATTTTTGGTTATATGATCCTATCCATATAGCATGACCATATGAATTATTATTCAAAAACATTTTCATCTCAAAAAATAAATTAGTTTTATTATTTTATATATCACTATATCGAAGTTATTTATTTATATATATTTTTTGTAAGAGTTTTCTTAAATATATATATATATATATATATGTATATATATTTAATTATTTTTATTTTAAATTCATAAAGAGTAACTAACACGTAATGCATAATTAATTTTTTTAAAAAAAATTTAAATTCAAAAAGAAAATAACTATTACACAGCTTAACTAAATTTGTCCAAAAATTGCCAAGTGTCTTTTTGTTATGTTTCCACTTGGCTTAATATGGTGTAATTGTTTGTAATTGTTTCAGATGCAAAATAGAATTTTTTTATGTTTAAATTCAAATTCAAAAAGAGTAATTAATTATTAATAACACATAATTTAATTTTGTTTAGATTTAAATTCACAAAGAAACTAATTATTACCTAACTTAACTAAATTTGTCCCAAGATTGTTTAGTGGCTTTTTATTATAATGCCATTTGGCTTAAAAATGGTGTCTTTGCCTCTCCTTTTATTATATATTGTTTACCGTGAAAATGGTAATAACAATTAGATTTGATTTTGTGGTTCTAAAAATACGTGATTTATTTTTATGCTAGTTCTTAAGCAATAGATGCTAAGTAAGAGACTAGAAAATAAGATAAGAGCTTGAAGATAATATGTTCAAGCAAACAGAGTGGATGAGAATCGGGGCCTCGAGCCTGATTATACGGAGCCTCGAGGTCGAACTCGATGCTAAGTTATGGACAGTCGATGAAGGACTAACAACTTTGGGAGCTTTGATGAAGGCTCTGTATGACCAATAATGAACAATAAATGAAGAACAATTAATAGCGCACAATGAATGTAAGCAATGAATGTAAATAATAGAATCATGCGAGAATGTATTCAAGTTAGAGAGCAGAGAATGTTCTTATATTCAATGTTATGTGTTGTGTTCCATCTCCCTTTTACAAATATGAAAAGGATCCCCTTTATATATGAGGGAAAATCTGAACATGATGCAGGTGCATTTATTACAAAGAAAAATAGCTAGTACAGCTATTTGCTAGTTTGGTACAGACTAGGGCTTCTCTTGCAGGTTTTGTCAGCTTTACATCATACGCCTTGGGAACTTCCCGCTTTCTCATGATAATCATCGATTTGCACTATCTCGAGGTCGAACGTTAGGAACCCTCGGGAGTCGAACCCCGAGCTGAACCTCGAGCCTTCTGGGGCGGTCTTCACGAGGTGCCTTAGTGATCACAAAATCGGACCTTCTAATTTTTACCGTATATAGATAATCCCGCATTTCTTAGATTAAAATGATAAGAAACGGTTTTGACATCGATCTCCTCGAGCCTCTTGTGATGATGTCATGCTTATGACATTAGCTTTTTGTGATAATTGAGACGTCCCATCGGTACATCTTTTCTAGAAGCATTCAATGCAGCGCCGGTTTATCTTCTCAAGGCGATAATACCGCCGCCGATCCGTCTCCCAAAAAGCATTGATTGCGCCTGGGTTATGGTGCCACCTTTCTATAAATGGAAGCTTTCTTGAATCAAACTTCATTCAGTCATTCTTCAACAACCTCTAACTCCTTTCTTTTCTTCGTCCTTCTCCAGCTCTTTTTTCCCATGTTTAAAGCTCGTGACCGTAAGGTCACAAGGCAGTGTCCTCGCCGGTCATGCTATGCCTCTTTCTCAGAGCTTCCACCTACTGAGTGGGATTGCACTGGCTTGTTGTTGTTGTTGTTGTTGGCCCGAGATAATGAGAGAGGAATCTCAAATTATCATCGTATCAGAGAATATGTGGTCCGTGAACTGCTGCTCATCTCTCATAACACCTCCGCATCGGAGGATATGTGGGCCGCTGCTCATCTCTTTTACTTCCACCTGGTGTGGCGCTTCCCCCTTCTACCTTCCCCGGGGTGAAGCGGCATCATCTACTAACTGTTGCATCCCACACCGGTGCAATGTCTCAAGAAGCGGCTTCACAATAGTGGTGCTGGCGAGACCCATACTCGCCAAATTTTTCACCCAGCCACTTCTTCATCATTTTCTGCTTCTTCATCATTTTCTGCTTCTTCATCATTTTCTGCTCCTTCATCTTTTTCTGCTTCTTCATCTTTTTCTGCTTCTTCATCTTTTTCTGCTTCTTCATCTTTTTCTGCTTCGGAGGAGGTTCTGGAAGACATCGCTTGGAAGGTCGAGATGGGGTCCTCGAGGGAATGTTTCTCGCAGAAATTGCTCCCGAAGATGTACCACCGAGAGTAGATTAGACTTTATTTTTTGCCCTTCTGTTTCTGTGTAAGGACCCTTCGTGGCTTTTGTAATCAAGTGTAAGGACCCTTCGGGGCTTTTGTAATCATCGTTTATTAATACTAAAATATTTCTTCAATTTGTCTCTGATTTATGCCGGATTTCCTTTTATTTGTGTTTGTGAAGAATCTGAGCATGTGACCTTACCGATCGGCACGAATACCGGACCTGCACATAGGAATTTCCTCGGTTCTTGATTGTTTAACATGATTTTCTCTGAGACCCTTTGTCGTTCCTCGGACTAAGTCCGTGTTGACTTGATACAAACTTAGGACGGCGATTTCGAATTGAGTGAGAATGTGGCCCCGATTTTTAGAACAAAACTTAGCCCTTTAAACCTCGTTAACAGTCCTCGAGGGATAATTTGCTCGAGCATCCGAGAAAAAATAGCCTTTAGACTTTCACGGAAAGTCCTCGAGTGAGAGTTTGCTCAAGCTCGGGCGGCCTAAAAACTTGATTTGAACTTAGAGTGAAGATAGCCTTAAGGCATTTTGGAAAGACCCCGGATGAGGATACGCCTAGACCCAGATAGCCCTTGGACTGAAGTAACCAAGAGAGCGTTCAACTTGATCTGAAAGTGTACATAGCCTTAAGGCATAATCAGTGATTCTCGAGTGAAAACTGGCTCAGGATCAGGTAGCTCGAGGGCCAAAGGTCCGAGTAAATGACCCGCATTTGCAGAAATCCTCGAGATAGGGTACAACCTCGAGGTTAGGTTTATATGAATAGCTCCTTAGAGCTTGTCTTTTTCTTTGACAGAGATCCTCGAGATCGGGCACCATCTCGAGGCTTAGAGCGATATTGATGGCCCCTTAGAGCCTATCTTCATTTTGACTGAGATTTTCGAGATTGGGAACCATCTCGAGGCTTATAGTGATATTTATTGATCCTTAGAGCCCATGGCCATGGTAGTAGAAATCTTCAAGATCGGGTACCATCTCGAGGCTGGGTTGACGCGGGGGGTCTTTGATCCTTCAAACGTCGTACGACAACGTCAATCGTATGACGCGATTATGCAATGACCGAGGTGATCCTGCCGGCATGCCTTCCTGGAAGTGAAAATGGCTTAGCCAGCATTTAATTTGGCCTTTGAGGCAGGCAGACAATCATCATTTGCTCTATATAGGGGTGTTCGTGGTTCGGTTTGGATCGGTTTTTCCCTAAAAAGAAATCAAACCAAGTAAGTCGGTTTTTCAAATATTAGAACCAAACCAAACCAATTAAGTCGGTTTTTTCTCGATTCGGTATATGTCGGGTTTTGTCGATTTTTCGGTTATTTGTCGGTTTTTTCTTAAATATAAGACATACACTACCAAACACATATTCCGGCAACCACGTTTTCAATGTAACACTATCAAATCAGTTGCCTTTTGAGAAATCTATTATTTACTAAAATATATTAATGATAATTGAATCAAATAGTGATGAATAATTTAAGGACTCAATTAAAAAAATATTTTTTTTAACAAGAAATGGATTCTTAGACTTAACAAAAGAAAACTACCAATCAAACTAGAATATAAAGGTAAAAAACTGTACTAAAAGTGCAAACGATTAACATTCACCATACAAATTTTGAAACTTTCAATAAAAATATACATATATATAGGTGTAATAATAAATTTGAAATAGCTACTCCTATAGTCGGTTTGGTTCAGTTTTTTTGGTTATTTTTTTATTAAAACCAAAACTAAACCAAATTTGATCGATTTTTAATATTCAAAACCAAAACCAAACCAAACAAAAAAGTATCGGTTTTTTGGTCGGTTTTGTTTGGTTTTCGGTTTGGTTCGTTTTTTTGGTTTTTTATGAACACCCCATATGGGTTCGTCTCCCTCTTTTTTGAGGATTCTCGCTATTTTGAGCAACTATCCCTCTTTGTAGAGCTCTTCTTCCCTGCGTTAGGTATTTTAGTTTGAAGCCGTCGCTTAAGCTACCGCCTCCTCTTTCTTGTTTCAACATAGTTATGGTTGCTACACTAGGATCCGTTTAACAAAGAGAGGAAAGTTCCGTCTCCAGTTCTCGCCTGGTCGGTGGTATACCGCCGGTGCCTGGTGAGCTAACCTCGAAACATTTTGTCTCGAGGAAGGACCCTTCGTCCGAAAAAACCTCCCAGCATTCAGGGCCATTGGGAGTATGTTTCGAAGTTCATTTCTCTAATAGGAGAGGGGCACGTTGAGTCAGTGAGGAAAGATTTCGGATGGGGGGAAAAGGTAGTATTGCAAGTACCTTCCCCGGAAGAGAGCATCATGGATCATGCAGAGGGGTTTTTGAAGATATACACGTACCCCTTTATGTTGGGCCCCCTTGATAGGGTTGTGCTCAACTTCTGTCGAAAGTATCGGGCTACCCTGGCACAGGTTCACCCGGCATTTTGGAGGATAGTATTGATGATGAGATTCCTTGCGGAGGAAGCAGGGCTTGAGTTCACCCTTAGTCATTTTATCAGGCTATACCGGCCCTTTCACCCCAGAGGCCTTCTAACTTTGCGGTGCAGATCTACCAGGCCTTTTGTTCTCAACGATGAAGAAGATGGGGACCAGGGATGGATGAGCCGATTCATCTGAGTATGGACTGTCGACATCATCCCTGTGGAGTTCCTGCCATTTCCCGAGGAATGGAATTATACAAGTAAGTGGTACACTTGTGTTTTCGTTGTTTTGCTTATGGTGGAGGCAGGTCCTGTAAATGCGCTTTTCTTCTCTTTTCTGCAACAATTCTATGGATGTCATACGAGGTCCCCAACCTGACGGACTGGGCTCGGAAGCTGGTGACTCGCTCGATTTATAATGAGTGCAAGTGGCGAGACATGTCCAAGGGTAGGTGGGAGGCAAAACACCACAGTATATGCTACTTGATTTGCTTTCTTTTGAAAGGTACTTTTCTTTTTATGCGTACTGACTCCGTCATCGTAGGCATTAGGAATTTTCGGAGATAAGATCGTGCCCTCTCGGAGAGGGAGAAGGGTCATTAGCTTCGGGACCGAGGAATAATAACAAGCGAAAAGAACCTTTGCAGGGCGAGAGTGCTCATAGCGGGACAAGTCTGGCCCGAAGGCTCATAGAAGTTATCAGCTGAGCCTGCAGCACCCGAGGTTCCTGGCCTTAGAGAAAAGGTCCCTCCTTCTTCTCCCGTCGAAGGTACTTCCAGGGATGTCCGAGGCCACGGGGCGCCAACATTGAGTGGGGTATCGACTGACCGTGCTCTAATCGGGAGTGGTTCTACCGGGGCCGATGGGTCCGGGCCGATAGATGTGCGTTCAACCTTTGATGAGGCTTAGCGGCTTTACTCAGTGGTGAGTTTTGGTCGACTATATTGGTTTCCCAGTTTTGCAATTTTGCCTTCTCATTAATTTCTCATTAGTTTCCTTCTTCATAGGCTTTCGACAAGCTCAAGTCTGAGCTGCTCCGTCGTGAGGCCAGGTCGAAAAAAGCCATGGATGGGGAGAAATCCCTCAGGCTTCTTTGCAATAAAAGGGAAGATGAGTTGGTGTATTTGCGGTATGAGGCGAGTCGAAGTCTGAACTACGAAAGCTATCTCGAGGAACATCTAATTTTTTTTCCGAGGGGGTGCATGTTTCTTCTTCTATCCTTTGAGATTGATGTTTTAATACTTCAGTTGCAGAAAAAGACGGAGGACCTGGAACGCCTTTGGGGTGAAGTTGGTCAAGCCAAGCGTGAGTGTGGTGAGCTGAAGGCTCGGGTGGATGCCCAGGTTGCGGCTACGAGAGATGCTTTGGCCAAGTCTTCAGCCCTTGAGGTACAACTCCGGAATACTCGCGCGAATAGCTCGGTTCGAACGGTCATGATTGCAAGGCTCGAGTCTGAGCTTCTGGAGGTGAAGGCCAAAGTTGTGGACGAATGGGCTGAAGCCGAAGCAATCCGAACTAAGGCTGATAATAAAGTGGTCGTCTATTTGAAAGACGTTGCCGACGCTCGAGCTGAGCTAAGAGGGGCTCTCGACCGGGGGAGTAGGAGCAAAGAGTATGCTCGGTGCAAATCTCGAAGGGAAACCCTCGCAGAGATTCATGCTAGGGGCTTCGATCTCTCGGAAGAGATAGCGCAGGCCAAGGCGGATGAATACGACGCCCAGTTCCTTTTGTCCGATGCCGAAGATAATGAAGAAGAGGCCAATGGGGCCGCAGTCCCCGAGGGGAAAATAGACTAGGCTTTTTTCTTGTTTGATTCTTTGTACAGCGTTCTTAGAGAACTTTGTAAATGTAGCCTTGCGTCGTTTCATATATGCATATATAAAGAAGCCTTTCAATTATTTCCTTTCATGAGTTTCTATTTGCTTGTGCATGTCTTTCCTCGTTTTGGATCTGTATGTTGGTCGGTGATTGGCCAGACGACTTGGCTTTGGAGTAGAAACCCTTAAGTTTATAATTCGGCCCTGAGGCTTGTTAGGCTGGCCCGTAGGCTTTTACGCATGGGGTCCGTACGACCTTTAATTTTAAGCTGGTGACAGTGGCTCTTATGACTTTGCCCTTAGGCGTATTCAGTTAACTGTTTCGGGCTCAGTCTTCGAGTCGGATTTCGACTCGAGCTTATTGACCCTTAAGTTTTTGAATTTTAAGTTGGCCATTAGGCTCTTACGCGTTAGGTCGGTACGATCTTTATTATGGGCTGGCAACAGTGGCTCTTACCCGTTGGGTCGGTACGACCACTTAGTGTAAGCTGACGACAGTGGCTCTTACGCATTGGGTCGGTACGACCTCTTAGTGTAGGCTGGCGACAGTGGCTCTTACGCATTGGGTCGGTACGACCTCTTAGTGTAGGCTTTATTTTTCCCTCGTTAAAGACTTTTGAAGTTTTATTTTCGCCCGACTCTTTGACGGTTTGATAAGAACCTCGATTGTGATCCGTTATGCGACGATAGATGAGCACCTCGGGAGGTTTCGCTCGATGGCTGAATGATTTCGAAGCCTGTAGTTTGGAACTGATATGATCGAAGACCTTTCACTTAAGTCGAGGGTAGCCTGATTAACCGGTTCTTTTCGAAGTATTTTCGAAGTAATTGAAGGCATGTGATTTTTATAGCGACGGTCGGGCGTCCTTGAGTCGCGTTAGTTTGGCTGGTACAGCATGTGACCGCAGTCATCATATTTGGCCGGAGCCTTTTAGTGCCTGAGTGTAGTAGTTTCGGCGTCTATATCGAGGGTATGCCTTTTTAGGGGTCTTACAAGTTCAGGTATATAGCCTTAATTTTTAAGATCAGGATTATGCCTTTTGTGAGGTCTTACAAATTTTAACATGCCTTACTTGAGGTCTTACAGATTTGGTTACCTGGTACAAGTATGATTCATGTCTTGCTCGAGGTCTTACAGGTTTGGTATTTGCCTTTATGAAGGTCTTATGAGCTCGGGGTTGCCCGCATGGGGTCTTATAACCTCGATTTTTGACAAATCGATGGGGTGGCCATCGGCGATAGTCCCCGAGACATCTAAAGTCTTTTGGCTCTGGAGCCGTTTTTTATGGACTTGGTGCTGCCTTATTGAGGGCTTATGAGTTTGAAGTTTCCGACCCAGAGGTCATGCGGCTTCGAGTTTTTGGCATCAGTCCCCGAGTGTTCGGAAAATCTCTGTCTCTGAAGCCGTTTCTTGTAAAAGTATCATACTTCTTTGAAGCGTGAAGCATTTTGATGGAGGAGGGAATATTCTTTGATTACTTTGCAAAGTATACATGTTTTTGCCGTCAAGGGCTCAATTATTCTATGCGGACATGGTTCATTCGACCGTTTGGCCCGATATATCATTTTCCTACTGAGACCCTTTTTGGCTCATCTTGGCTTTTTCGAGATGGTGATCTTCCGGGGGGATGCTCCCCAACATTCGAGGTTGATTGAAGAGAATCCTAGAATACTTTTGAAATTTTCCTTAGGTAGCATATAAGTGTTGCCTCGTTGAAAACCTTGCCGGTAAAACCCTTCTTGGGATAAAACCCGATCGAAGGAAAAGATTGCACCGCATGCTTTGAAACCTAAGGTCTTCAAGCTGGAGATCGCTTCGACCATTCAAATCGGATATCTGCGCACATGTTAGTGTAAAATGTAAATGAAAAAGGCAAATGAATATACCTTAGTGCTGATGGCGTTTCGAGCCTCGATACGCTCCAGCCGTTTGCTCCGAGGACGCAGTACGGTCCTTTTCTCATTTAGGTGTAGCCGAGAATATATCTCGCTATTGCTTCTTCACTATTTGCTTATCTTTTGGCTCGTTCGATGCTGGAGGCCTTGATGTTGGTGCCGCATCGTGCACCGCGAACATCTCTGCCGCTGCATGTTGTTCTCCGTAGACGGTTTTTATTCCGTCCTTTGTCAGAAATTTCATCATTTGATGGAGGGTGGATGGTACTGCTCTCATGCAATGTATCCACGGCCTTCTGATCAAGGCGTTGTACCTCATGTCTCATTTGATGACATGGAACTTGACGTTTTGGGTTGTGCTAGCCACGTTGACTAGGAGGGTGATTTCTCCTTTCGTTGTCTCGCTCGCCATGTTGAATCCGTTCAGGACTCGAGAGGCGGGCACGATCTAGTCGAGCAGTCCGAGCTGCTCCACGACCCTCGATCTGATGATATTGGCCGAGCTACCTGGATCCACAAGTACACGTTTAACTTGAAATGTATTTAAAAGAAAAAAGATTACCAGTGCGTCGTTGTAAGGCTGAGATAGGGTCCCGATGTCCTCGTCGCTGAATGTGAAAGCGTCCTCGGGTATATAACCCCGAGTTCTCTTTTCCCTGGTGATGGATATTTTCGTTCGTTTGACGATGGGTTCCTGTGGTATGTCGACTCCTCCGACAATCATGTGGATGACAGGCCGTGGTTCTTCTATTTCATTCTTTCTGTTCGCCTCTCTTTCCCGAAATTGATTTTTGGCTTGGTCGCTGAGGAACTCTCAGAGGTGCCCTTCGTCGAGTAGTTGGGCTACTTCCTCTCGGAGCTGTCTGCAGTCATCGGTCCTATGGCCATGCGTGCCATGAAACTCGCACACTAGGTTGGGGTTCCTTTGCGACGAATCTGATTGTACGGGTTTTGGCCATCTGGTTTCTCTGATTTTACTGATGGCAGAGACGATGTCTGAAACGTCAACGTTGAAGTTGTATTCGGACAATTAAGGTGCTTCTGTCGGTCCTGTGTGTCTGTCAAATCCGGCTCTGCTTACGAGTCCCCGAGGATTCTGACCTCGATCTATCCTTCGGTCATTTCGGGGTATGTTACGTCTTGGGGCGTTTCTTCTATCTTCAGTGTATGGTTGGTACCTTTCTTTGTTTAGCTTTGGCTCCTTTGCCAGAAGCCTGCTAGGATATACTGAGCCCGAGGGGGCCCTAGTTGGTCGTCCTCGACCCTGATCTTCGATTGGTATCGGTTGTGGACATCCGACTAGGTCATGACGGGATACTCGACCAAGTTCTACTTCTGCTGCTTCGAAGCTACCGAGCTTCGCTCATTCAGACCTTGAGTGAAGGCCTGTACGGCCCAGTCGTCGGAGACTGGTGGTAATTCCATTCGCTCCATTTGAAATCGAGACACGAACTCCTGCAACATCTCGTTTTCTCTTTGTTTGATTTTGAAGACGTCGAATTTCCTTGTAGCCACTTTGATGGCACCGGCATGTGCCTTTATGAAAGAATTCACCAGCATGGCAAATGAGTCTATTGAATTCGGGGCGAGGTTGTGGTACCACATCATGGCCCCCTTCGAAAGTGTTTCTCCGAAATTCTTTAGTAGGACGGACTCAATCTCGTCATCCTTTAGGTCGTTGCCCTTCACTGCACAAGCGTATGCGGTGACGTGCTCGTTGGGGTCCGAGGTTCCATTGTATTTCGGAAGGTCGGGCATTCTGAACTTCTTCGGGATGGGTTTTGGAGCAGCATCTTGTGGGAATGGCTTTTGTACGAACTTCTTCGAATTTATACCTTTCAGGATTGGGGGTGCACTCGGGATTTGATCGACCCTAGAATTGTAGGTCTCCACCTTTTTGTCATTGGCTTCTATCTTCTTCTCGCCTGATTCAATCCTCTTCGTGAGGTCCTCGAGCATCTTTATGATAGTAGGGTCGGCTGCTGACCTGTTGTTGCTTGATCTTTCTGGTATTTGTTCGGCTCGGGGAGCCGCCTTTGGTGCTGCCGTGCTTGGAGATTTTCGGTGGCTTTGTAATTGAGCAATCGCCAGCTGTTGTGCCTGCAACATCTCAAAACTGACGTGAAGGCTAACCTCTCGCTCTTCCCGAGCTGGGGTTTTCTGAGCTTCTTGTTGGTTCTCTCGGCATATACTCATGTCGGTATGGGTGCTTATGTCGACGTGTTGGGTGTTGCGCGAGACCACGTCCAAGCGAATTGGTTCTGGTGCATCCTCAGGGTTTTGCGGTGGTACACCAATACCTGGAACAACTACACCATTCTCCCCATGTTCATCAGGATCGTTGTTCTCCTGTGCATTTACTGAGTTTGACATTTTGACCTGAAATCAAAGATGCTTTGGACAAGAAAAACGTGAAAGATAACTTGAGTTGTATAGTAAACCAGCAAGAAAACAACCACTATTATTCTTAACCCCACGGTGGGCGCCAAACTGTTTACCGTGAAAATGGTAATAACAATTAGATTTGATTTTGTGGTTCTAAAAGTACATGATTTATTTTTATGCTAGTTGTTAAGCAATAGATGCTAAGTAAGAGACTAGAAAATAAGATAAGAGCTTGAAGATAGTATGTTCAAGCAAACCGAGTGGCTGAGAATCGGGGCCTCGAGCCTGATTATACGGGGCCTCGAGGTCGAACTCGATGCTAAGTTATGCACTGTCGATGAAGGACTAACAGCTTTGGGAGCTTTGATGAAGGCTCTTTATGACCATTAATGAACAATAAATGAAGAACAATTTATAGCGCACAATGAATGTAAGCAATAAATGTAAATAATAGAATCAAGCGAGAATGTATTCAAGTTAGGGAGCAGAGAATGTTCTTGTATTCAATGTTATGTGTTGTGTTCCATCTCCCTCTTACAAAATGACAAGAATCCCCTTTATATATGAGGGGAAATCTGAATATGGTGCAGATGCATTTATTACAAAGAAAAATAGCCGGTACAACTATTTTCTAGTTTGGTATAGACTAGGGCTTCTCTTGCAGGTTTTGTCAGCTTTAGATCTTACGCCTTGGGAACTTCCCGCTTTCTCATGATAATCATCGATTTTCACTATCTCGAGGTCAAACGTTAGGAACACTCGGGGGTCGAACCCCGAGCCGAACCTCGAGCCTTCTGGGGCGGTCTTCACGAGGTGCCTTAGTGATCACAAAACTGGACCTTCTAATTTTTACCGTATACATATATAGTTGTTTAAATTAAAATTCAAAAAGAGTAACTAATTAGTAATAACACATAATGCATAATTTAATTTTTTTAAATTTAAATTAAAAAAATTAATTGTTATCTAACTTAACTAAATTTGTTCAAAAATTGCCGAGGGCTTTTTATTTATGTTGCCACTTGGCTGAAAATGGTGTCTTTTCCTCTCCTTTTATTATATATAGAAGATGTTGTCCTAACATTTCACTTTTAGGCAAGCCAACATTAGCTAAATTTCTAACCAGTTTTAAACAATTCAAATCAAAATGTTAACAAAAACAACTGTATAGTCTGAAATAAGGTGATAAAACTAGTGAACAACATAATCTAAATATAATCCCAAAAACTGGAGTCACGAATACATGAGCGTCTAGTGTGCTACAGATAATAGTCTGAATAAACACAACTATTTGAATCTAAATAAAAAACAATAACGAAATAGAAGGGGACTTCAGGACTACGGACGCCGTTCAACTATACCTCAAGTCTCCACAAGTAGATGGATCCGGGAAATTTCACTTGCGTTGCTTGGATCAACTCCGCTATCTGCATAAGAAGTGCAACGTGCAGTATGAGTACAACCGACCCCATGTACTCTATAAGTTCCAAGCCTAACCTCGATGAAATAGTGACGAGGCTATGGCAAGACACTCACTATAAACCTATACGAATAATAATAACATAATACAAAAATATAGATGAAGCAGTAAACTCATAGAAACGGATCCGAAAGTCAACTATTAAAGGGAGACAGAATAACATGATCTCATATCTCATATTACAGTGCCGATATAAGACTTTATAACTACAAAAAGCTACATCACATCCTACTCGGTTGCGGTGCACAACCTGATCTCGATAATTATCACAATACTTGTTGCGGCGTGCAACCCAATTCACACATTTATCACAATATCTGTTGTGACGTGCAACCCGATTGTGATATCATATCATATCTATAACGATCCGACCGCTCGTTTTGAGTATTATAGCCACATTCCCCTACTCATTGCTTATTCCAAGCTTATATGACTTGCCGGGGTAGTTGGTTTGGCTCCGGGATGAGTTGGGACACATAGTCCCAATGTTGGAAGCCTAAGTTGAAAGAGTTGACCGTATGTTGACTATTGATTCGATGGCTCCGGAATGGAGTTTTGATGGTTCCGATTACTCCGTATGTTGATTTTGGACGTAGAAGCGTGTTCAGATACTGATTTGGAGGTCCGTAGATGATTTTGGCTTGATTTGGCGAAAGTTGGAAAAATAGAAGTTTGGAGAGTTGAGAAGTTTGACCGAGAGTTGACTTTGTGGTTACCGGACTCAAATTTTGGTTCCGAAAGTTGGAATAGGTCCGTTGTGTTAGTTATGACTTGTGTGCAAAATTTGAGATCAATCGGAGTTGGAAATTTATTAGTTTCATTAGGCTTGAATTGTGGTGCAGTTCGTGTTTTTGATGTTATTTAATGTGAATTGAGGCCTCGACTAAGTTCGTATCATGTTTTAGGACTTGTTGGTATGTTTGGTTGAGGTCCCGGGGGCCTCGAATGTGATCCAGATTATGTTCGATGCTTTTTGAACTTGGAGGAACTGCTGATTTTGCTATTGTTGGTTTCCTTATACGCGATCGCGAGTGGAGGATCAGGATCGCGATCACGAAGAGTATTGTAGGCAGCTGGGGAATTTGTGCTATGCATTCGCGAGAAAGTATTTGCGATCGCAAAGCTTGGGTAGGCAGTGCTACACAAACGCGTTTGTTAGGTCACGTTCGCGAAGAAGAATGGAGGAGACTAGAGTTCACGCGAGTTGTTCTTCGCGATCGCGTGAGGAGGTTCGCGATCGCGTAGGCCTGGGGGTCTGTGTATCGCGTTCGCGACTTGGTCTTCGCATTCACATAGGCTATTTTTTTAGGACAGCTTATTTTGTTCTTCGCGATCGCAAAAAGGAACATCTGGGTAGACTGTTAAATATAAAAAACGAGGGTTAGAGCTATATTTCATAATTTGATTTTGGGAGCTCGGATTGAGGTGATTCTTGGATAAATTTTTAAGGAAGTGATTAAGGTAAGTGGTTATAACTTGGATTTGGTTAATATACATGAATCTATCATTGTTTTTATCATTTAATTAGTATTTCGGGTTGAAAAATTTGGGGAAATAGTAGAAACTTCATAGGCTTAAAATTGAGGATTTGAAGGCCGAGTTGTGATCGAAATTGAGTAATTTGGTATGGTTGGACATGCGGTTATATGGGTGTTCGGATTTTATTAATATTGTTAGATTCCGAGACATGGGCTCGGGCTTGAGTTTTTGAGTTGACTTTATGATTTTTCTTAAAGAACATAGCTTTGTCATATGGAATTGATTCCTATAGCTTGTGTTGATAGTATCGAGTTGTTTATGGCTAGATTTGAGGCGTACGGAGGCTGATTCGCAAGGCAAGGGCTTATTGGAGTAGAGATTTTCACGGTTTTGAGGTAAGTAAAACTTCTAAACTTGGTTCTGAGGGTATGAATCCCTTAATTACGTCTATGTGGTTGGTGTTGAGGTGACGCACATGGTAGGTGATGGGCGTGTGGGCATGCACCGTTGTAATTGTGACCCGGTCGATTCCGTGGTACTGTGTAATAATCAACTATTCAAGTGAACCCTATGAGTTAGAGTAATTGAGCTGCAATCTATGTTAGACATCATGTTAGGCTATATTCTTATCCGGTTGAGACCCACTGGGGTCATTTTAGATGTTGAATTATTTGCTTAGATGTCAATTTTATACTCAGTCACATCCATCATTTGCATATCATATCTCAGTCTCTATTACTATTTATTGTTGTGTTATATATCACTGTTTGGGCTGATTGACATGAGATATGTGAGCCCGAGAGACTGGAAAGATTGATGACTGAGATAGGAACTGAGAACCATGTTGTGAGTGAGAATTGTGGATCGGGCTGCATGCTGCAGCAGGGCTTTTGGCTTTATATATATTATTTTATGTGGAACGGGCTGCACGCGGCAGCAGGCCTTTTAGGCTTTATCATTATGAGATCGAGCAGCATGCTGCAACAGGCTAGATTGGCTTTATATTAGCGCTTGGGCAGGATTCGCCCCTCCGGAGTTTGACATACCAGCATTAAGCACAGGTACCATACAGTGCTGAGTGACTGCGTGTGATGAGCGAGAATTGAGACAGTCAGATTGAGTACTCTTAGAGTGTGAGTACGTGAGGTTTTCATGGTGATGCATCACATGTGACATGCACATTGACATGTAGATATAGAGATGTAACATTCGTCATATCAGTCTTTCTTGGCATATTTTATCTATATTAAGCTTAACTGTTAAACCTGAAAGCATGTCTACATTCCTGTACTACATACCAATAGATTATGAGTTTCTCTAAGATATTATTGTCATATTTCCTGTCATATCTGCATTGTTTAAAAATCTTTAATTGGACTGTATTGGTTGAGCTCATCACTACTTTCAGCCCAAGGTTAGTCTTGTTATTTGTTGGGTACATTGGGTCAGTTGTACTCATACTACACTCTGCACTTCATGTGCAGACCCAGGTACTTCTGAGCACGACGGTTGCTAGCTTTGGAGCTTTATCTACCGAAGACTCTTGAGGTAGCTGCCTTGGCGTCCGCAGACCTTGACTCTCCTTCTTTCAGTTATTTGTACTGTTCTATCTTTCTAGACAGTGTTTAGCGATCAGACTATGTTGTCATTTAGATGCGCATGTACTCGGTGACACCCATATGTTTGGGTTTTTTTTATTGATTCGCTGTATTTTCTTATCAATTATTTATGAGATTTTACTCTTAAACTAATTTTGTTATGTATTCAAACTTAATGATGCGTGGTTTATTGTGATTGTCGGCTTGCCTTGTAGTACTATAGGCGCCATCACGACATGTGAGATTTGGGTTGTGACAAGTTTGTATCAGAGCCTAGGTTACATAGGTATCACGAGTCATGAGCAGGTTTAGTAGAGTCTTGTGGATCGGTAAGGAGACGTCTGTACTTATCTTTGAGAGGCTACCGAACCATTAGGAAAACTTCACTTTCTTGTATTCTTGTTGTGCGAATTTGTTGATTCCGAAAACTAAACTTCTTTTATTCTATTCTCTCATAGATGGCAAGGACGCGTGCTACCGGATCGGGCGGACAGCCACCAGTAGCTAGGGCTACGAGAGGCCGAGGCCGCGGTAGTGGCCGATGTGCAGCTCGTACAATAGCTAGAGCAGCACCTGTAGACCCACCAGTTGCTCCAGCTCAGGAGCAGATTCCAGATATGGTTGAGCCAGTGGGACCAGCTCAGGCACCAGCTGTGCCCATTGTGATTCCAGGCCTTCAGGAGGCTCTGGCCTAGATATTGACTATTTTCACTAGCCTGGATCAGGCGGTTTAAGTTCCGCCGAACCAGCCACTTCTCAAGCCAGGGGAGGTGCTCAGACTCCCGCCGCCCATACTCCAGAGCAGGTAGTGTAGGGACTTCAGACACTGGGGGTACTACCAGCCCGGTCGATTATAGTTGCTCAGGCCCATATGGGTCCCGTTATGAGTGATGAGGAGCAGAAGAGACTAGAGAGGTTCGGGAGGCTCAAGCCTCCATCATTCAGTGGGGCTGAGTCAGAGGATGCTCAGGACTTCTTGGATAGGTGCCAGCAAATTCTTCGCACAAAGGGTATTCTAGAGACTAGTGGGGTCTCATTTACGACTTTTCAGCCTTTCAGCAAATTCTTCGCACAAAGGCTAGCCGATGCTGCATCACTTTCATGGCACGAGTTCTCCGCTCTCTTCTTGGAGAAGTTTGTGCCATCGACCCGCAGGTAGGAGTTGCGTAGGCAGTTTGAGCAGCTACACCAGTAGTATGTCCGTGACCCAGTATGAGATGAGATTTTCAAAGTTAGCTCGTCACGCAGTTGGTTGGTTCCCACCGAGAGGCAGAGGATTAGAAGGTTCATTGATGGCCTCAACTATGGACTGCGCTTTGTTATGACTCAGGAGAATGCATTAGGTGCTAGGTTCGACGAGGTGGTTGTTTTTTCTCGGTGGCTAGAGCTGGTCCATAGTCAAGAGCGCGAGGAGAGGGAGGCCAAGAGGCCTTGTGGTTCAGGTGATTTCAGCGGTGTTTCTTCTGGGGGTCAGTCCCACCACAGCAGGGGTCATCCTTATAGGCCCACTTAGACGGCTTGTCCGATTCATCGTGGTGCATGAGCTAGCCAGTTTCATACAGTGCTCGCCCGGGTCAGTCAACTCCTAGTGCCCTCCCAGCTCAGAGCTTGTCTCGTGCTCCATCAGTTCAGGGTTCATCTGTGCCAGGTTCTTCTAGTAGTTATTCTGGTTCTCGGGGCCCGATTCGATCCCTACCACCATTGATAGATCGAAGTTGATATGAGTATGGGGGGTTTGGACATGTGAGGAGGTATTGTCCCCATCTTTTAAGAGGTCCAGTTCAGCAGAGGGGTCAGGCTATGACTTCTGCACCAGTTACTTCACCACCCGCTTAGCCAGCACCTGGTGGGGCTCAGGAAGCTAGAGGTCACCTTAGAGGGTGAGGTCGATCAAGTGGCGGTCAGGCTCGATGTCATATTTCCTGTCATATCTGTATTATTTATAAATTTGTAATTGGACTGTATTGGTTGAGCTCATCACTGCTTTCAGCCCAAGGTTAGTCTTGTTACTTATTGAGTGCATTGGGTCAGTTGTACTTATACTAAACTCTGCATTTCGTGTGCAGATCCAGGTACTTCTGAGCACGACAGTTGCTAGCTTTGGAGCTTTATCTATCGGAGACTTTTGAGGTAGCTGCCTTGGCGCCAGCAGACCTTGACTCTCCTTCTTTCCAGTTATTTGTACTGTTCTATCTTTCTAGAAAATGTTTAGCACTCAAACTATGTTGTCATTTAGATGCTCATGTACTCAGCGACACCCGGATATTTGGGGAATTTTGTATTGAGTCGCAGTATTTCTTATCGGTTATTTATGAGATTTTACTCTTAAGCTCATTTTATTATGTTTTCAAACTTAAAGATGCATGGTTCATTGTGATTGTCGGCTTGCCAGTAATACGATAGGTGCCATCACGACATGTGAGATTTGGGTCGTGACAATATCATTATATGTTGCGACATGCAACCCAATCCAGTATCAATTCATTTCAATACTTTTTCGGCATGCAACCCGTTCCCATATAGAGATGTTGCTCATGCTCCTCTCGACAACGGGAGTATACCAAAATATCGTCAATGAAGACGATCACAAAAAAATCAGAATGGGTCTTGAATACCTGTTTCATCAAATCCATAAATGCTGCTGGGGCATTAATCAAGCCAAATGACATCACTAGTAACTCATAATGCCCATACAGAGTCCGAAAAGCTTAGGGACATCTGATGCCCTTATCTTCAACTGATGGTAGCCAGATCTCAAATCAATCTTCGAAAACACTTTGGCACACTGAAGCTGATCAAATAAGTCATCAATCCTCGGCAAAGGATACTTGTTCTTGATAATGACTTTGTTCAACTGCCATTATTCAATACACATCCTCATCGTACCATCCTTCTTCTTCATGAACAACACTGGTGCACCCCAGGGGGAGGCACTAGGCCTAATGAATCCCTTATCAAGAAAATCCTGCAACTGCTCCTTCAGTTCCTTCAACTCAGCTGGGGCCATACGGTATGGTGGAATAGAAATGGGTTGAGTGCCCGGAGCCAAGTTAATATAGAAGTCGATATCATTATTGGGTGGCATCCCCAGCAAATCAGCACGAAACACCTCTGGAAACTGACGCACAACTAGTACTGAATCCATGGAAGGAACCTCCGCACTAGGATCACGAATACATGCCAAATATGCTAGACATCCCTTCTTGACCTTATGCTGAGCCTTCACATAAGAAATAACCTTGCTATTAGAATGGCCAGGAGTCCCTCTCCACTCTAATCGGGGCAACCCCGACATGGCTAAGGTCCCCGTCTTGGCGTGATAGTGCAATATAGCGTGATAAGGTGACAACCAATCCATGCCCAAAATAACATCAAAGTCCCCCATATCAAGAAGTAGAAGATCTAAAATAGTATCAAGGCTCCCGATAGAAACCACATACGAGTGAAAAATACAATCTACAATAATAGAATCTCCTACAGGAATTGACACATATACAGGAGCACTTAAAGAATCACGAGGCATAATCAGATATGAAGCAAAATAGGATGAAACATGGGAATAAATAGAGCCCGGATCAAATAGAACTAAAGCATCTCTATGGCACACTGGAACAATACTTGTGATGACAGCATCAAATGACTCTGCCTCAGGTCTAGCTGGAAATGCATAAAACGGGGCTGGGACCCACCACTCTGACCTCCGCCCCTCGGGTGACCTCCAGCTAGTTGGCTTCCACCTCTAATAGCCCGACCTCCACCGCTAGCAGCCTAACCCTCGCCTCTAAATCTAGGGCAATACCTCATGATGTGAGTTGTGCCGTGCTGAGGTCTGTTGCTCATAAATCTAGGGCAATACCTCATGATGTGAGTTGTGGCCCCACACTCAAAGCACTTCCTCGACTGTTGAGGCTGCTGAAGCTGAAACTGACCTTGGCGGCCCGGGTATCCACTGTAATAACTCTGTAGCGGTGGTGCACTGATAGGAGCTGAAGGTGCATTGAATACTGACTGCATGGAATCGGGATGGTTGTTGGATTAGCTTTATCTTTTGCAATTGTTCCTATAGCTATTATTGATGGAATTAAAATGCTTTGGCTACATTCAAGTCGCTCGGAGGCCAATTCGCGTGGCAAGGGTTTGTTGGAGTATTGAGTTGCGCTCTTTGAGGTAAGTCACATTTCTACACTTGGAAGTGAGTGTAACTATCCCTCGAAAACATGTTATTTGTGTCGTGTTAGGGTTACGCACATGCTAGGTGATAGGCGTGTGGGCGTGCACCGTGATAATCATGATTCGGGTTGATTTTTCTATTGTGCTGCTATCTAGTCTTGCTTTATAAGTGTAATTCTCCGTTCTTAGAGTAAATGAACTGTAATTTATGCTAGAAATCATGCTTAGGCTATGTGGTTATTCGGTTGAGACATATTGAGGCTATTTCGGTTGTTTTGAGTTACATGTTTTAACTGTATTTATACACTCAGTCATGGTTCTTCATTTGCATATATAATCTCAGTCTTTTCGTTATTCATTGTTACATCGCATGATATCATTCTTGTTCCTTATGTGGAGTTGTTGAGCTGAGTGAAATGAGATTGTGAGCCCTTGAGACTTTAGAGACTGATGACTGAGGTGGGCCTTAGAGCCATGTTGAGAGTGTTATTATGGATCGGGCTGCATGCCATAGCAGGCCATATTAGCTTTACTATTATAATTATTATTATTATTATTATATGGATCGGGATGCACGCCGTAGCAGGCCTTATTGGCTTTATATTTGCAGTTGTGCAGGATCCACCCCTCTGGAGTCTGACATACCAGCAGTGAGCATAGGCATAGTGATCTATATACACGTGCTTTGTGAGAGGCATTGGTGCCAGGCACCCGTACAGTGCTGAGTGATTGTGTGTGGGTTGAGGGGGTATTTGGCAGACAGATTGAGTATTTCTGAGAGTGTGAGTACTTGGGGTTATCACCATGAAATCATTCATTTGACATGTAGGCATAGAGATGTATCATTCATAATGCTAGCTGTAATTGACATGTTCCTATCAGTGTTGGGCTTTAATTGTTGAACTTGAAAGCTTGCCTAAATTTCTGTAAAATGCACGAGGTGATTATTAAAATTTCTCTGAGTTTTTTATTGTTTCTGTCATCATTTAAACATCTGTTGTCATTATTTTGGACTCTAACTGTCTTCTTCTGAGCTCATCACTGCTTTCAGTCCAAGGTTAGTTCTGTTACTTATTGAGTACATGGGGTCGGTTGTACTCATACTATACTTTGTATTTCCTGCGCAGATCCAGGTACATATGGACGTGGTGATTGCTAGATATGTGCTAGTACTTGCTTGGAGACTTCAAGCTAGCTGCTACGGCGTCTGCATACCTTGACTCTCTTCCCTTTTATTTTCTTCAGTATTGTTCTATTGCTCAGACAGTTGTACTAGAGTTTTGGTTTATGTTGTTACTTAGTAGTGCTCATGTACTCGTTAACACCCAATTTTTTGATGGTAATAGTAGTATTTCAGTTATTTGTATCAGATATTTATAAGATTTTCGTTGTTGAGTTTATTAAAACATGTTTATTCAAATATTTAGCTGTTATGTGATTGTTGGCTTGCCTAACAAATGTGTTAGGCGCCATCACGACGGGTTGGGATTTTGGTTCGTGACACTCCCGAGCATGGAAACCCCTGGCACATGCATATACGCTCGTCACCTCGTATATGCATCACCCTTGCGTGTGGCAAACAATATCATTTCGTAGGAAAAATTTTCTCAACAAAGTTAGGCAAGACACTTACCTCAAATAAGCCAAATCGATACGCTAGAAGTGCCACCTCGCTCAAATCGACCTCTGAACGGTTCGAAACTAGCTAGAAGCAACTCAAAACCATCAAATAATTCCATATGAATCAAACCCAGACGATAAAGGTCGAATATTTAATTGTCACTCACATTTTTGAGGTAAACACTATGAATTCCAGAGATTTCTAGGGCTGGTAAACATCATTATGGCTAATCAAAGGAAATGATGTAATGATTTATCAAAGACTGTAAGACCCCACAAAAATATTGATACTGTTCTTTTAACTGGAAATTTGTTCTCTTCTCATTTTATATTAATATCTTTTCTTTCTACTTTCACACATGGACCACTTGCAGATTTTGAAGGTAGTGGATGGCAATTTGGTCTTGGAAATCAAACTTTCAGATCTAGTAGAGCTGAAAAGTTTAAATACCCATGAATACATAACAGGCATCTTCAATTCGTATATAGTATTATTATTAATTATAATTATAATACAGTTTTTTATTATAATTTATCACTTAACCAAAAAAAATTAATATAATTTGATGCAAATATATATATCAACTACATGTCAAGTTTTACATGGGATATTATGCATAAGAAACTGTCCTATATAATGTTGTTTTTCATTTCGAAATTCTTGGGAATGTGTAGTAAAAGTTGGTTTGAAATATCTAGGCTGCGTCCCAAAAGCAAGGAAAATATCTTGGCCAGTGCACATTATTATATGCGTTAATTAAATTAAAGTTTAAATTGGCAGGTGCAGCTTCTGTCATTTATAATTATTAAAGGGTCCACCATCTTGAATGCAATGGAACGAAGCATCTAGGACGTGCATTAAGCAAATATTTATTTTTGCGTACATTATATAATATATTGGAAAGTTATTGTCTGTAACCAGGACGTCACGGGTTCGAGCCGTAGAAACAATCTCTTGTGAAAATGTAGGTAAAGTTGCGTACAATAGATCCTTTTGGTCCGGCTTTTCTCCGTACCCTGCGCATAGCGGGAGCTTAGTGCACCGAACTATGTAATCTATTAGAAGAAACTGTTGGGATCGAAAAATAACAGGGCGTCATGTGGAAGCTAATAAGACAAACCTTGACGACGATCAGTCGGATGACAAAGAAAAATATACTAAAAGGGATAGAATACTTTAATATTGATTTGGTCAAGTGACCAACATATGATTTAATAATGCAAAAGAGAGAAAAACTTGAGAATGAATATATTCTCCCCCTAAACAAAACTCTCGTAATGACGACATTGTGGATGTTCTTCTTGTTGTGTGAACGAAGGATTCTCAATTTATAGTGGCCGCTATCTTTTCCTCCAAGGAAGTTATCTATCAAATATTAAAGAACTCTATATTTTCCTTTAAAACAAAAGTAAAATAATTATGGTTAATATTCAACTCTTTCCTCAAGTAAAAGAATAAATCCAAATAAGGCAAGAAAATCAGGACAAGTTCCTAACAATTCTCCCATTTAGCCTGAATTTTTTTGACAGTGCTTGATTCATCTTCTTTACATAATCTTTATCACTGATGCTTGTCGTGGTTAAAAATATGTATGGGATAAAAATTGGAGTCTCGTGCGTTGAAAGTGAGCACGTGTTAAAACTATTGAAGTCCTGCATTAAAAGTGAGCAGGGCTAAAAGTGGAGCCCTACGTTAAAAGTGAGTAGGATTAAAAGTGGGAGCCCATACATTAAAAGTAAACATGAGTTAAAATTGGAGGAAACTACACAACCTACCTATGGGGCACAAACTAATTACCCGTTTTTGCCCATTTAAAAATTATTTACAATTTCTACCTATTTGATCCAAATATATTTCTCGGCTACCCATTCCTCGTTCTCCCTTAAATTTGTTTTACTCAACATACCAAACAGTGCATTTTTCCTTTTAATAAAAGTCCCTAGCTTTCTCTTTGTGAAAAAGTACGAAATCCATTCAATAATCCAATAAGCTACCTTCGCTCATGTTGTGGTGCATATTTACCTTCGCATTTGAAGTACAGAATATTAATACATCAAGCTTCACTTTTGCAAGCTTACTTAGTAGCTATTACAATTTGATAACTAAATAATTTAGTCTTTTTTATTTTAAGTAGAACATACGATTGGGAAAACTACCTTATATACCTACCTAATCAAAAGTAATTATCCGTAATTACCCATTTTAAAAGTAATTATATCAAATACCTATTCTATTACAACTAATTACCCACCCACTCAATTCTCGCTTGCGATGGACATATCTAATTTAAGCAGCAAAAGTGTCAATCCTAAAAAGAAATCAAAGAATAGTTAGCATTTTTCAATAGTGGGCAGTATTGTTAGTATTGTACCTTTTTCTGCTATCTTCACCTTTTTTTTTTATAATTTGTGCTCCATAATTTATTTTATCTTCTAAAAGTAAAACAAAAAATAATATGTACTATATAACTAAAATTTGAATTTTCATGTGTGTTGAAGTGTTTGCTGTTGAAATTTATTGGATATTGTTCTTTGATTATGATATTAATGCTAATTTTCAAATATTTTATTGTACAAAAATTCAAATCCACCATTGAAGGAACTTGAAGCTTGAAACTCATAACTTGGTTTGTTTGAGTTTTTAATTGTTTTGATCCGATCCTATATGGGTTTGTTTGGAAAGTTGATTGGAGGTTGTAGCTAAAGTTTTAGTCAATTTGGTGGATATTTTGTAGTAGATTTTAGAAGTTTGGGTTGAAATATAGTTGAACAAGAGAAGAAGACGAATTTGTATTGTATACTCAAATAGTATACAAATATACCATTTTGGTATACAATTCATTCAAACTATATACCCTATTAGTATAGCTATATACTATATTGGTATCATATGCTAGTCGAATCATTTTTTGGTTGTATTAGCTGCATTTATTAGTACAATATTTGATTTTCTTTTAATAATAGTAATATAGTACAATATCTTGAAATACTTTATTATATTAATATGTGGTACACTATTTTTTTTATTTTTCTCTTTATGCATGTATGTTATGTAATAGTAGTATAGTCATATAGTTGCCGGGAATTAACCAGTAACACTGTATACCATGTTGGTATAGTTATATACCATATTGGTATCATATGGTAGTTTGAACATTTTTTTTGGTTGTCTTGGCTGCATTTTTAAGTGAATTCTATTTTGAAATTATTTATATGAACGTGATTTGCAGTGCTGGAATTTTTTTGTGCTGATGGATATAGATTATGTACTAGTTTTTATAATTATAGGCAATTGTTGGAACGACCCATACAACTATATACCCTGTTCGTATATGAAATGAGCAAGTTGCTTTGTGAATATTTAGCTTGCAATGCGAGCATGTAATTTTCTCATACTTTTATTGTATCCTTTAATGTTTTGGTACAGTAGTATAGTCACAGATAGTTGTAGCAATATTCTAGAGCAATCATATACTCTGTTGGTATACATGTATACCATATTGGTATCATATAGTACTAGAAGTCTTTTTTGCTACTTACATTTTTATTGCATTTTTCAATATTATATTATCATTTCTATTCTAACTAGTATATATGGAGCTTTAGTGGCCGTAGATTATGTTTTCTTGCTCCATCACTGGTTGGTGTTACTGCTAATGGTGGAGTATGTACTGATATTTGTAGGGAAGGAGATCAAGATTTGCATGGCAATCATGTGAAATTAGACAAGGAACAAGAAATAAAGAAAAAAATAAAAATAAAAAAAGTAAAGAAGGAGTCGAATTTGAGTGTGGAATAAGTTATGGTAAAAATAACAATAATACGATTTAGGCAAAAATAAATGAATAAAAGAGAAAAAAGAAAAAAATAGGAAGAATATGAGAAAAAAGAAAAGGAGAAAAGAAAGAAAAAAAGGAAAAAAAGAAAAGAATCATAGAAATAAAAAAGAATTGGAGAATAAAGAATAAAATTCCCCACAAAAACTACCATGGGTAGGAAATATAATTAGTTTATGGGTAGAAAACCAAATGGGTAGTCAAGGGTAAATAGTTTTGTTTTTGTGGGTAACTGTGTCAAACCCCCTTAAAATTGGAGCCCATAAGCATGGGTCAAAACTAGTTTTTGTTTTGTATATGCAGCAGCAGAATTCTTGAAAATAGTTGGTTGAAGATTTATCTCCACATTTAGTATTCTTGAAAGGTTTTTTTTTTTTACTTGATAAAAATCTTCATTATCGTCAAATTAGTTGTTGTTTGATTTGAACCCGCCTTGAACAGGACATCAACATCATTGAACCATTAGCTCTGATGCCATTTGTGGGATCGACAAATAGCAGGGCATCATGCGGAAACTAATAAGACAAACCTTGGCGACGATAAGTCGGACGACAAAGAAAAATATACTAAAAGAGGTATAATACTTTAATATTGGTTTGGTCAAGTGACCTATATATATATATATATATATATATATATATATATATATATATATATATATATATATATATAAAGAAAGAAAGAAAGTTGGGAATAGAAAATATGATGTGGCACCTCTCTAAGATTAGGATTGTCATTTATTTTTTTTCTCGTGTTTTGGGGTTTTTGGCTCCAAAAATCCTCATTCCTTTCGGTGGATCTTTAAAATTAATACACTTAACCTTTGTATGTTACTCTTTCGCAATTACTTAATGTTTATCACTCTCTTTAGTACCTAATTAATATTATAAACCTTTAAGGGGTCGTTTGGTAGGGTGTATAAGAATAATGCTGAATAAGGTATATTAGTAATGCAGGGATTAGTAATGCATGGGTTAGTAATGCAAGCATTAGTTATGCAGAGATTATTTCTTATTCATTGTTTGGTGTGGTGTATTAAAATTGATATGCCTTGCATAATTTTTAAGAAAATTATTTATTTCCAAATTTCCCTCCATATTATTTAGCTTTAAGGGACTTTAAGGATAATTTTGCCTTTAACCATGCTAATGCATGCATTAATAGCCTTGATATTGCTAATACCATGGTTTTGCTATGCATTAATTAACATAGGATATTACCAAATAGGGTGTATAACTAATGCTTGTATTAGTTATACATAGGTTGAAAAAGTATACCAAACAAGGTTTTATTAATACACAAAGCTAATGCATGCATTATTTTCTCTAATGCACTCTACCAAACGACCTCTAAGATCATTAACATTATATTACTGGAATGGATATGACACAAAGAATCCTTAAATCATTTTCATTCAATTTGTTTTATAATTCAACATTAATTATCCTATTTATTACATCTCATTATGTCTCAAGAGTTACAAAATACCCTTCATATCTATTTGCCTTTTTCCTTTTTAAAAACAAGCTCTTCAGCTCCCTTATGACTAAATTCTGTATCTTCACCTTCTCTATTTAATAATCTCATACCTCCATTGTTTTGCGTAACCCTCATAATTTTGAGTCTGACCATAGTCCATAATATGTGAACAAGACTCTCACTCTCAAGTAACATGCCAGGGAGGTTTATTTTTTTCTCCTTTTATTTTAGCCTTTTACTTTTTTTCTATTAAGTACTACTATTTTTTTTTTCTTTGTACATTGCATGTTATCAGCTAAATTGATTTAAAGGATGCTAATCATAGTTATGCAATATTTTCTTACTCTTTTTTTTTTTGCTTTTCCAATATAATATTTTGTTGGTTGAAGAACAAGTTTGTTGTACCAGGAAAAAATAATTGTTTGAAACATGAAGACACTGCTCTAACAGATATATAGTTGGCTATAAGTGATAAAGTGATCATTTCATTTTTGCAGCTACAACATTCTCCTATTAGATTCTTGACCTACCTCTCTTCAAATGAGTGAAATTGCAAAAAGAACCAGTCTGCAAAACTTGATATTATGCTATCAAGGGAGTCAAGTTCATAAATTTGACACTTCTCTAAAACGAAATAGTTACTTTTTAATTTTCCTTTTTGCTTTTTTATCTCAATACTTGATTCATTTTTCCCTCCCTTTCTATTGTCTATGTATTGTTGAAACTGTAATAGAGAAGGGAATGTAAAGTCGTGAGTACAATAAAAATGTATAGTAGATGAGGATAACAATGAGTTGTAGTATAGGAGTTAAATAACTATCTCCTTCCTTTTTATAAATTAACTAGTGAATATGTTGCGCTTCGCGCGATTATTTTATAAAAAATTTCATGGATTTATGAGATTTTTTTTTTGTTGAATTGGATCGAGGTAGACGAAGAAAAACTACGAGAGTTATTAGTCTCATCTATAAAAAAAGATGTCAATGTCTATTTTTTTTTTTAATGTCTATTGATATCATACTAACAATAATATAGGCAAGTAACCACTGACATAAAGTTTTGTTGCCTACATTCTTTTTAAAAAAAAAATGAAAGTATCGATAAAAATCAATTGCTCGTCCTACTTTATTATGACCATTCATACTTCTAAAATATTTCTAAATGTATTTGGAAGAGGTTTGGCGACACACTCTCTAAAAGTCTTAAAGTTAATACACATTTTCCTGGATAGAAGTGAAAATAATAATTAACGATTGAATACTTACAGAATTAATAAAGTTAAAACCTCTTGTCCTAACTCCTCACAAGCCTCCACCTATTCATCGTACACACCTGATTTTTGTTTTCTCATTTAATAGTCATGTTCTAATTAGCTATTTTTCTATTGGTTCAAAAAAGTTAGATTTCAGTTTTATTTTTCTATTAATAGTTTATTTTAGTTTCTTCTCGTTCTATGAGAAGACAAATTATAAAGTGTTATAAAACAATAAAAGAAGAAGAAGAGGAGTATTGGAGAGCAAAGTAGAGAGAAGGAATTCTTATTGATATGGGGTGAATTACAATGGAATAGAACCCTCTATTTATAGGGAGATGGTGACTTAGCCACCAAGTAATAAACCCTAGAATCTCTCTACATATAGACATTCACCATAAATAAAATTCTATTTATAAAACTCCCCCTGAATGTCTATTCAACCAGATAATGTGCCTCGTTAAAAACTTAACTAAAATAAAACCCACTAGGAAAAAAAATTCTAGAGAAGAAAAAAGAGTACACATATCTAACAATACGCCTTTTGGTTGCCTCGTTAAATACCTTGCAAGGAAAACCCAATGGGACAAAACCTTGTAAGGGAAAAAGAGTACAACGCGTATTAATTCCCCCTTATGAGAGCATCACTTCACTCCTTAAGCATTTGCATTCCAATCTTGTGCACCATCTTCAAAAGATCTTTGGTAGATATTTGATAAACAAATCAGCCATATTAACTTGAATGAATATATTGCACCTTGAAATCATCATTCTTGATAGAGATGAATTGTCTTCATATGATCTTGTTGGAATTGTCAGTTCAATATCTTCACATAGAGTTGAAAACTCTTGCTATCATATTATCATGCATATAGTTATAGCAAGATACATTTGTGCACAAATTGCACTGAGGATGTAGTACTTCAAGATCAAGAATTGTATATGCTTCAAGCAACTTAAATCCTTCATGGATTGTCATATAAGTTAAGTCATATAAGTTATATAATAGACTTTAGATGCATATTAAGTTTTCATGTCATACTAGACATATAAGATATCGAAAACTGATTGCACATATCATTGACTTTATACTTTCAAGTGTTTGAACTACATGTTCAAAACTATATGGCTTTCATATGAAACCAATTCTATTTGAATTGTTTCTTTAGACTTAAGATCCTCATATATATCCTAGATGTCATCGGCGAACATTTTATATCGGTTTCAACCTCCTTATTTTTCATAAAGACATAACATAGAGATCTCTTCATATATATATTCAGGTACCTGAATCTCTCATGAGATTTTATGAAGTGTTATGTCATGTGATCTTCTAGATCACTTGCCTCCTTATTATGATCATTTTGATCATTTGCTCATCTTCTTTATCAAGAAGTTAATTTGAAACCGATTAGTCTATACGCCTTAAGCGTACCACAGACTTTGTCCTTCTAGGACTTAATAGGAGTATTTGCAATGAGAATATAGTTACTTTCTTTGGGTCAGCAAATGCGTCTGGCATGCTTTGCAATATATTGCAGATGAATTATATTTTTATGAACCTCAAGTTCATATTATGTTATTCGAGGATCTAGATGTACAAATGATAATTCATTCCATGTAACGTTTTCTCAACTGTTAATCGTGTCTCCCCCTCATGTTAGAAAAACTAACTTGTTACCTCAACTTTGAGAATCCACATTTGTGCGTTATGGTGTTAATCAAAATATACACCGCACATCAATAATAATAAGATGGAATTATTTGGTTCCTGACCCTGAACCACTTGTGAGGGGAGAAAATAATATACTTTCGTATATAACGTATATCAAACTCATATATGTAACTTTGTTCTCATAAGCAATAGTTTAGCTATTAAGTAGAGGCACTTAATAAATCATTTTGCTAAACCAATTGTGATGTAAACCAACTTATCAAGATGAACTTCTTGAATAGAAAATCTGGAAATTATGCTCGAAATTAAATTATTGAGCAAGTTACCTCGCAAAACACCATGTTGCGGGTTATTAATAATCGCACATGTAACCATCTCATAGACACATCTTATGTGGTATACATGGCAGGTGAATGGGCCCATATTCACCTTTGATATTTCCAGCATTCATGGGATTCAATCCCAATTTTAATTGGTCTATTAATTAATGAGAACAAGCAATGTAAGAGAATTCGTAAAGAACTTTCTAGTTCTTTAATATTTACCCATGTGAATTCTCTTTTATTTTTGCACATCATACTTGAATTAACATGGCTAAACCAATTATGCCAACTGGATAAATTATCAATATTGATAAACTTCAGGTTTACACCATGATGTGTGTAATTATGAATAAACTCCAAGTTTATTATGATATGGGATTTTGTATCAATAAATATCCACTTCATTGTGGTATTCTTTTGTTTATGTAGTACAAATTGGAGAATAAAGCGGGTAGCTTTTCACATACATATTACCCCGCTACAAGTTGTAGCAATAGAAGATATTAAATCTTTCCTTTATTTATAGTCTCAATATAATCAACCGCTTTCGCGTATACTTTGGAAACTGAATAAGTTTCTTTGACTTACTACAACACAATACCTTATTGGTAATTAATTGTGTTTCTCCAAAATAGTATAATTGGCTCTTGCACAGTTCTCAATTAATTTTGTAGTACCACATATTCATCAACACCCATATGGTGAATACCTCTTTTAAAGAGAAAGTTATACCATTATGGTTACGGTCAAAATTATATGCAAGATCTGTTTCTTGCATTACCGTTGTCTTTTAACAATCACAATGCCAAAATATTTTGGCGTACAATAGGTACGTGACCAATGACCATTCATGCCATAATAATGACATTATTTTCTTATATCATCTCAAACCTCTTTTTAGAGGTGAGTGTGGTATATTCACTACCACTAGCACGTTCAATTCTTTGAAGAATGAATATGTATTCATAAATCAAATTTTGTCACATTCACATCATGAATGGACCATAATCATCTATATGTGCTTTACAAATTCTCATGTCAAATCGATGACAAATATTTTTCACAGAGTGAAAGATTATTTTGAGAATCCTTATTATTCTCATTACCACAAATAATGACGATTATAATTTCGTCTATTGCCACGTCCATATCCATTGATACATTCATAGTAATAATTTTATCTTCTTTCAAACTTATCACATATTGCTATCACATTCTCTTAAGGAATGAGAATGGAGCAAATTCAATGGGACGGGTTTTCAATTCTTTGCTCACAATCATACATGAATTTGATCATGGCGGGCATAGAAATTTTACCACTTCAGGTGGTTATAATTTCTTACAAGCTCCATTAGAGTTATAATCAAACATTGTTATCTTTGCTTGTATTTAAAATCAAAGTATAGAATAAAAGAGAAAAATACGGTAAAATACTTACCTTAAATCCAGAATTTAATCATGAAGGAAGTTCATGGAATAATTGACAATCATTATGCTCAATCCCAAATCTTCTACTCAATTGGTTAGAGTCTCGTGTTGATAACGTGTTATAAAATAATAAAAGAAGAAGAGTATTGCAGAGAAAAGTAGAGGGAGAGAATTCTTATTGATTTGGGATGAATTACAATGGAATAGAACCCTCTATTTATAGGGAGAGGGTGACTTAGCCACCAAGTAATAAACCCTAGAATCTCTCTAAATATAGACATTCACCATAAATAAAATTCTATTTATAACAATTCTCAATTTATTGAGGCCACTATCTTTTCCTCCAAGGAAGGAATCTATTTCTTTTAAAAAAGTAAAACAATTATGGTTAATATTCTACTCTTCATTCAAGTAAAAGAATAAATCCAAATAAGGTAAAAAAAATCACGACAAATTCCTAATAGAGAGAACTTACTCAAATAGAGTATTATTAGGTTAAACAAAGAATTTGATATACGACTATCAATAAAATAATAAATAAATTGAATAGATGACTTGTCTCTTAAGTTGTTTCGGTTAATAACTCTAAACAATTAAGATTACTATTTATAGTAGTACTCATTTGCTAAAATTGGATGTTAAGAGGGTTTAGATAATATCGTGGCAAACAGTTCCAAAAAGGGGTTCTGTACTTGGATTATATAAAAGTAAAATAGTAAGACGCTAGAAACATTGGTCCGCGTCAATTGAGTTCAAAGTATCTTCTTGTGGAAAGCTGGTAGAATATTCCTACTCTAATTAGCACATATGGAGATTAAAGAAGAGAAGAAAAGTAAGAGAATCACTGTGCTGTCATTTAGTGTGTATGGGTCAGAATCCGATCTCACGGTAATTAACGGAGTTAATCTCGTCTTGAGCTAATCCATAATTAATAAGTGGTATGGCCACTTATTCATAAGAGGATTCGACTCTTGCCCGATTTAATCTACGAGGGCACGGCCCATTCATTCCCCCATGGGGACGGAACCTCAGCGTGGCCACGGCCATTTATTGCCACCCCACGAAGCTCACATCTATAAATACTAAGAGTGGAAGCCCTAGAAAGGGGGCTGCTTCTGGACCACTATTGACAAGAGAGAGAGAGAAGAGAAAAACATACCCATCTTATGGGAAGAGAAAACACCATTGTAAGGCTCTGAACCTCTTCATGGAGAGGCAGACCAAACAAATATTATCAATAAAAGCTGTTAAGATTTCTTCTCCTAACCTTGAGTATTTATTTTCATGTTCTTCGCTTGGTCCAATGGATTATTACGATTTGCTATGATTTTCCCGTAACTTATTTGTATTGTTTTGCACTCATAAAGCATACGATAACTTTTGAGCAAACAATTTGGCGCCGTCTGTGGGGATTTCATAGCAAAATCGCGTAGTTCTTCCATGGACCAAAAGGAAAGAAACGCCGGAAAAAGGAAGAACAACCCAGCTTAAACAAGCCAAAGCGGCATATCAGGCCGATGGAACTCGAAGATCTCGAATCGAGATCCAGTTCCTCTGTCTCTCATCTATCGGATGGTGCAAACAAGAAGAAGCAGCCTCCCCTCCTCTCTTTTGGGGAGAATCTTCATAAGAGATCTCCCACATCCCTGATAAGGGCTCCAGCCGGAAACCAGCACGGAGGAATCTCGAATCGAGAATCGCTTCGAGACAGCCTACATACCCCGGTTGGGAAGATAACGATTAAGATGCTCAAGATCTCGAATCAAAACCGAGCTTCAACTCCCAAAAACCCACGAACCAAGACAAGCTATGCGCCTTCACCAAACAGTTCAACTACGGTTGAACCAAGACAGGCTATGCGCCTTCACCAACAAGTTCAACTACGGGTGAACCGGGACTCAGGCTATGCGCCTTCACCAAAAACAAGTTCAACTACGGTTGAACCGGGACTCAGGCTATGCGCCTTCACCAAAAAAGTTCAACTACGGTTGAACCGGGACTCAGGCTACCCGCCTTCGCCAATAAGTTCAACTACGGTTGAACCAAGACAGGCTACCCGCCTTCGCCAATAAGTTCAACTACGGTTGAACCAAGACAGGCTATGCGCCTTCACCAAGCAAGTTCAACTACGGTTGAACCAAGACAGGCTATGCGCCTTCACCAAAAAGTTCAACTACTGTTGAACCAAGACAGGCTATGCGCCTTCACCAACAAGTTCAACCACGGTCGAACCGGGACTCAGGCTATGCGCCTTCACCAAAAAGTTCAACTACGGTTGAACCGGGACTCCGGGACTCAGGCTATGCGCCTTCACCAAAAAAGTTCAACTACGGTTGAACCGGGACTCAGGCTACCCGCCTTCGCCAATTAGTTCAACTACGGTTGAACCGGGACTCAGGCTACCCGCCTTCGCCAATAAGTTCAACTACGGATGAACCAAGACAGGCTATGCGCCTTCACCAAAAAGTTCAACTACTGTTGAACCAAGACAGGCTATGCGCCTTCGCCAATAAGTTCAACTACGGTTGAACCAAGACAGGCTATGCGCCTTCACCAAAAAAGTTCAACTACGGTTGAACCGGGACTCAGGCTACCCGCCTTCGCCAATAAGTTCAACCACGGTTGAACCAAGACTCAGGCTGTGTGCCTTCGCCGTTAAATCCAACGAGCTCGACCTCGCTCGAACTACAAGGATGGACGCCTTCGTCCTCAACTTTAGCAAGTTCAACCACAGTTGAACCGAGATTCAGGCCAAACGCCTTCATCTGTGAAAGCAAAATCACGACCTCCAACGAATCGAAGCGCAGGATAGGCACCCTCGCCATTCAAGTAAGTACTCCCAACTCGAAATAAGATTGGGGACACGTAAAGTCCGGCCCCGGTCAAACTACAAGGCCGCATTTCTGTCATAACAGCCGACAGTTCGACCGCGCCCGAACTGGGACTAAGGCTAAGTGCCGCTATCGCCAAGCAACGGCTCCGACTCGCTCACCCCGAGTCGAAGAAGAAGAGTCGTCAACAATTAAAAACTAACATGCCTACCAGAGTCGAACTCGAAGGCAAATCACCCCTTCGAGCGCATGCAAAGAAAAATCTAAGGGGCAAAAGGAGGAGATACAAAACAGACACAAGGCAAATAACGGAAAGGAGATCTCATTTATCTACAAGGTTAATTGCGGGTCTTCCCCGCTTACACTCGGCCAAGGCCGATCAATACAAGGAAAGAGAAAATAAAAAACTAGAAAAAATGCATANTCTTTTTACTCGACGCCGTCTGCGCCACCATCTGCACCAACGCCAGCCTCTGGCGTCGCCACGTCAAAACCACAGGCGGCACGGGCCTCACGAGCCTTTTGACGCGCCCCCTCAAAAGCAGCTTCGGTCACGACGCCGGCCTCCCACAAATTCTTATATACATCACGTTGGGCCTCGGCAAAGACCCAAAGCTCTCGAGCCTGGCTGGAAGAAGCGGCTTGATCCCGTAGTCCCTGATTCTCTTCTTCTAAGGCTGTGATCCGGTCCGCCATGACTTGGGCGTCCTGCTCAAAGACACCGATCCGCTCCTCGAGACTCACTTCTCTAAAGGCCACAGCATCCCTCTCCAATGCCTGTTGGGATTCGTGCACGCGGATAGCTTCCTTCAACGCCTCAGCGCTCGACGAGGCATCCCTCACTTGAAGCTTCAATACCGCGACTTCACCCTCCAACGCAGTCACTTTACCGCTCCATGCCGCGGCGGCCTCCGCCGCCTTAGCCTGGCCCTGGCGCTCACGCTCATCTGCAGCCCTTCTCCCCGCCTCAAGCTCCTCATCCTTCCGCCGGAGCTGCTCCTCGAGATCACTCGCTCTGCCAAGTGCTTGCTGCATCTGTACCTCCCGCCTCGCCAGTTCCTCGACCAAGGTCCGGCTACGGGGATCATTCCTCAAGCGCACGCTCAACTCTAGGCACCGATCTCGGTAGCGGCGGTACTTCTCCAGCACCCGCAAAAATATCCCCGAGCGGACTTTGGCTCGACGGATGCTCTCCACCTCCAACAAATAGGACTGCAAAGCAAAGACAACGATTAAGATAAAAGAACAAACTAAGGCAAAGAAGAGGCGAACCGACATTATATTACATACCCTCAATCCGATCACAGCCACTTCGTTCATCAGTCCGACATCCGTGACGCCCCTCAATGACGCGTTCTCAGCCTCCGAGCACAGCAGCTCAAACTGTGGCACCAAGCTTTCCCCTTGGAGCAATAAGTTCAACTCCGTGGGAACCTCGATGAAGCGAGATCGCCCCTCTGCGCGCACCGCTGAATTGGTGAAGCCTTCCTGGAACATACGGACGTCGTCGGGGTCCAAGTCGGATTCAGACTCGTACTCACCCTCTACAGCATACCCTCCTCCTTCCGCTACCGGTGAGGTAGAACCACCCGCAATAGCCACCGTAGGAGCGCTTGCCTCACCCACATTAGCAGCTGCTGAGGAACTACCTCCCGTCTCAGCGACTGGAACCACCAATTGAGTCGCCGAAGCGACGGTATCATCACGACCTAAGCCAACCAGGGCAACCCCCATTGTTTGTCCGCCCTCAAGGGCAGGCGCCACAGCCGCACTCCTCTCCGCATCCGCCGGGGGGGAGTCCAAATTAATTACCACAGGAGGAGCCGGTGTGAACACAACCCTACGCCTTATCAAGGGCCTCTCCTCCTCCCCGTCTGATGATGATTCCGCCCTAGGGTGCACAACCCCCGATGGCCCCTCGTCCCGAAGCGCGGACCGTGCTGGAGAAGGAATCGCTGAAGATTCAACTGATGCCGCCCTCGGTATTGAGCGCGACACCGACGCTGCAGTAAGCCGAGCAATTGCACCAGGCCGACGGAAGGCCAACTGAGGGGCCCTGACGCGGCGTGCCCTCCCTGATCACAGGAAAACAAAGTTGATGAGTAGAGCTGAAACAAAGCGGAACAGAAGAAGAAATCAATTTTTTTACCTGCCACAGGCCTACGGCCATGCCTCTCCCAGAAAGATGCCCATGTGCGTATCCCCACCGTATGGGGGAGTACGGCCTCGACCCACTCGCGTATCCAAGACAATGGGGCCGGCGGTGACCTGTCGGCTACAAAAAACGACACGAGTTAGCGCTCATGATCACAAATCATAAAGAGGGGAAGAAAAGGGAATTCAACCACTGAAGAACTTACGTACATGGTTCCAAGCCTCTGGGAACCCGGTAGCATCCGCCACCAGATGCCTGGTCCTGATATAAAAGAAGTGCTCGAAAGGGCGAGGGTCGACCTCGTCATCCAATCTCATGACCAGACCTCTCGACCCACGAGGGCACGCCTGAATCATGGTGCCACAGACTCTCTGGGGAGCGTAGAGACTAAGCACATGCTGCAGCGTGACCTCCCTACGGGCCAATTCCGCGTACTTGATGAACATTGCCAATTATTTATAGAGGGAAGGAGTGAGCTGACCTGGGCACACCCCGTAATAACGGCAGAAATCCACCACCAGCATTGGGAGCGGGATCTTGAACCCCAACCTAAAAAGATAGGCATAAAAAACGCAGTATCCCCTGCCGTCGGTGTGGACCCTCTCATCGCTTCTAGCGAGAACGATGTCTGCATGGGTGGGAATGACCCCCTGTTCCCGTAATCGGGCCACCCCAATCTCCCCCATTAACGGGGCTTCATCCACCGGGTCCTCTTCACCGTCGACAGTGAAATCAATCGCCAGACCTCCGGGCCGAGGAACTACCTCGTCAACCGACGGAACTTCTTCGGTCTCTATCTGTTCTGCACCTCCCATTGCCGGAGGTGGCCCTTCAACTACCTGAAAATCTACCGGAAGAGCATCATGGGAAGAACTGCCTACCATTGTTGATCTACTAAAGAGAAATGGATAGAATTCGGTGGGCAAGACAAAGGTTATCACAATCAAAGGAAAGAAAGGAGAAGATGAATTAGCAGAATGAAAAAGTTTCCTCAGAATCTCTCTCAGATGAACAATGAAGATATGAGAAATGAATGCCTCAACCCACCTTTATAGGCAACATAAATGGCTTTCGCGAAACCCAATAGCCATCATTAACTGCACGACCAACCGTAAAACGGTTCGGTTCTGCCGAAGCATGCGTCATTATGACAAGCTCCGCGAAGCGGCTTCTCAGCCATCCGCCAACGTCCCGCCGTCAGAATAATCGCAACGGCCTGCGATCGCTGAAAGAATGTGTCGTACGCCTTCAAAATTCTGGATGTGACCCAATACGTACCCGGCGCATACTCATTCCCCACGACCATCCCCAATATATGAAAGGCTACGGCCATCCCCAATATATGAAAGGCTACGGCCATCTCTAATGTATGAAAGGCTCTCCAATATATGAAAGGCTACGACCATCCCCAATATATGAAAGGCTACGGCCATCCCCAATATATGAAAGGCTACGGCGATCCCCAATATATGAAAGGCTACGGCCATCTCTAATGTATGAAAGGCTCTCCAATATATGAAAGGCTACGGCCATCCCCAATATATGAAAGGCTACGGCCATCCCCAATATATGAAAGGCTTCGGCCATCTCTAATGTATGAAAGGCTCTCCAATATATGAAAGGCTTCGGCCATCCCCAATATATGAAAGGCTACGGCCATCCCCAATATATGAAAGGCTACGGCCATCTCTAATGTATGAAAGGCTCTCCAATATATGAAAGGCTACAGCCATCTCCAACGTGTAAACGGCTAAGGCCGCCGCCGTCAATAAGTCGACCAAGTCCGCTCATCGAGCTCGGCCGAAACACGACCTCAATAAGCGGAGGGACTAACTGTATGGGTCAGAATCCGATCTCACGGTAATTAACGGAGTTAATCTCGTCTTGAGCTAATCCATAATTAATAAGTGGTATGGCCACTTATTCATAAGAGGATTCGACTCTTGCCCGATTTAATCTACGAGGGCACGGCCTATTCATTCCCCTATGGGGACGGAACCTCAGCGTGGCCACGGCCATTTATTGCCAGCCCACGAAGCTCACATCTATAAATACTAAGAGTGGAAGCCCTAGAAAGGGGGCTGCTTCTGGACCACTATTGACAAGAGAGAGAGAGAAGAGAAAAACATACCCATCTTATGGGAAGAGAAAACACCATTGTAAGGCTCTGAACCTCTTCATGGAGAGGCAGACCAAACAAATATTATCAATAAAAGCTGTTAAGATTTTTTCTCCTAACCTTGAGTACTTATTTTCATGTTCTTCGCTTGGTCCAATGGATTATTACGATTTGCTATGATTTTTCCGTAACTTGTTTGTATTGTTTTGCACTCATAAAGCACACGATAACTTTTGAGCAAACACAGTGTTAATTACAAAAACATCAATCGACCTCAACTAGTTTTGTGATTAAAACAAATTGTTGTTCGCTTTCTGATTATGTGCTAACGCTCTTTAGCTTTGTTTTCTTATTCAAAAACTTGTTGGTTCCCAAGCACACGCAAGTATACGCAGGAATATTTATAAGTGGTGTCTAAATTTATAATGAACTGGAATATAACTTTGGTTATCATACTTTAAACAAGTAGTAGCCTTAATCTATTGGTTTTGTTGAGTCTTAAGTTAGAAAAGGTGCTTAGTTCAATTCCACTTCATCACATTTTTTAACCACAAAGGCTCTCTCAAATATTTGAGAAAGAGAAATGTGCTAGTTGAGGTTTGCACCTTTGACTCCTTAGAGCAAATTCAAGCTCATAACCAACATACCAAGGCACAATTTATATCAAGTAGTGTCATTTTTCCTACTTATTCGTTTTCGCACAATATTAATACATATATGTAGTAAAAATTTCCGACGAAGTGGTGTGGCGTGACACCGTTTTGGTAAGCGTGCATCCGCCCCTGTGGCCGTCAAGTAATAAAGTGATTCTAAATTCGGATATCAAACACATGGAGACTTAGAATAATTGTTAACTAGGCTGATTCAAATCAATTAACTGTCCAAAATAATCAAGAGTGTTGTTTTTTCTATTAATCTACTATTGCGAAATTAAAATTAAGCAAGTATGTATCAAGAATGCAAACGTGTGTTGTTGGATTTTACTCTGAGGAGATGAAGATTCCAGAGTTATAGTCGGTTTATCAATCCTATTGAGTTCTTAAATTACACTCCTTAATATGAATTATCTATGATTGCTAATTGACCGGATCATTATGAATAACATGTTTCCATAATACTATTCGTCTATTCACAATATATCAATCCCATATTCCTATGGTATTGAATCTATCATGAACGAATATAATAAGACATTCAACTAAGGCCCTTAGGTATATTTATATCCTAACTGCGAAATCATTCCCCGAGCCACTGGTTCAGAAACAAGCTTCCTTTAATTCTACTCTAATCTAAACAAGGTTTTTCCAAACATAGCTTAGATAGTAAATAGAACTCAACTGCTGGCCAAACAATTAAACAATTATGCACAGAATTAGAGAAACAACCAAAGATGATAACTCGAGTTAACAAAAATGTACTTAATAAATGTCAATATTCATGACAACCACAACCCTAGAACGCGAAATTTAGCTCCACATAGACATGATAGCCAAACAACAAATCATGCGAAGAAATATAAAAATTACTAAATTTATGGAAGAAAGATGAAATCTGATGAATTCTGGCATGCACGGCGGCTTCAAGCTCTCCGTTGATCAAAAATTTTGTTAAAATCATATTTAATGACTATTTATAGGCATAGGAAAAAGCTTAGACAAAATAATCAAATCGAAAATAAAAAAAGAGCAAAATGGTCTCGAAAGTCGAAACCCAGACGCCGTTGCGGCGTGAGACGCACCAACATTCTCGCGTTGAACGTAGCCTCGCGGCAATTAACGCGAGTGAATTTTCTCGCGTCCCCTGCTGCTTCTTTGTTTCCACGTTGGAGACTTGTTTTAAATGCCTAACTTTGCTTCACGTCTCTCCAGGTAAGCTTTGCTTCATTCTCTTCTTTATTTCTTTCATTTCTTTATTATTTTCTTGCCTTTTTTCTTTCTTGTGTAATTTTTTCAAACTTTCCTTCTTTGTCTTCAGTTTGTCTCCACAATTAGCTTCAATTAGTATTGGAACTCGTGCGATGCGCGGATCGTAGTAAAAAGTAAAATTATTTCAAATTGTGATGTTATTTTAAGCATATTAGATTACATTACTTTAAAAAATAAAAATTCAACTTCCATTTTGATTTTCAATATAATATATCTAACAAAGAAATTAAAGGAAGTAGATCATAATAGAATAATATTTTTTTTATTTTTTTTATTATATTATCCATTAGTTGAAAATATATACACAGACACATCTTACTCTTGGTACCTTTTTCTATTATTCTATTTTTTAATTTCTAAATTAATCAATAATATTTTTGTGTATTAATTACTTACTTCATTTTATAATTAATTCAAAGTATAAATGTCCTCATATTATCTCTATCTCCCTATTTATACATTTTTCAAAACTATCGTGATATTTTAATTAGTTTTCTGCATCTAACATTTTTACTTATAATATCATATTTAGTACTAATTTGTGATATTGGGTTTGTCCAAAGTATCAAAATTTGTTATTTTATTAAAACATCTACTAATAAATTTTATTTTTATATTATGTGTCATAACCAATTATCCATAGTTTGAGCATTTTCATCATAGTTTTAAGAACTTTCTAATCTCAAATTCAAATAATCTCTCCCTTTCATTTCTAATAGTAAATTTTTAATAATTTAACATAATTTTGCTATTTTTTTAATCTAATATATAGTCTTATTACGTTTTATGTGACTTTTCATTAACTTGTGACTTTATTTAATATCATTATCAACTACTATGCTTTAATATAATTAGATAAATATAATTTTTTTAATCATAAAATAAATATTTATTTTGTTTTAAAAATATTGCTTGAAAATTTTCAATTATTTAATTTTTAATAATATTTTTATGTATTGTATATTTGCTTTATTTTATTTTCTAAACGTATGACCATAAATATCCTCACATTATCTCTAATTTTATTATTCAATATTTTTAGTTTTTGATTTTATCTATTAGACTTGAGTTACTTGAACTTATCCATACTATGACTTTTCTCATCACAATATAAAAAAACTTCTCATCTCAAATTTAAATTAGTTTTTACCCTTTTTCTCTATGATAAAAATATGAATTTTATTTTTTTTCTCTATTTATTATTTACTTTTGATATTATATTATTCAATTCCTAATATTATTACACTAACATGTGGATTTTTATTAGCTTGTTTGAATTTAATATCTATTTCTACCGCACTCATTCTAATATAATATAGATAAAAATTAAATAACTTTTATCTCAAATTCAAAATATTTTTATCATTCTGTTTTCTAAATTGAACCGTATTTTCAAAATTTATGTTATGCTTTCAAACTTAGACTAACTGCACTCAATTCAAATATTAATCATACAAAAATATTTTTTTAATTGTTTGAACACATTATATCTAAATATTGTAGTAATATTTACGTATAAAATATTTGTTTGCCCGATTTATCAACATTAATATGACTTTATTATTCTTGTTATTAAAATAGTTTTTACTGATTATTTAATTTTTTCTTATCTTATAAATAATTTGTATACTTTATGTAAGATCTTATTTTGCTGCTTGAGTTTATCTAATTTTAAACTCAATAAATATTTAACACCTTAAATAAATTTTAGTTTTGTTTTATATTTTAACTTACTCCAAAATATAAATAGTCATAGGTTATCTGAATTTACGTATTTTTATTTTTTATTCTAGTTTTTAATTAATTTTTTACCTCCATATTTCTAGCTAACATAGAAGAAAATCTATGACTGGATCAATATATAGATATATATATATATAGATATTGATATTGATATAGATATAGATATAGATACAAATATAAATATAAATATAAATACAGATATAGATATATAAATTAGATTTGTCCAAGATCTATTTAGATTATATATAAGATTCATTAAACTCTTTCATTAATTATGTTTCCATTTATAATTTTTAATTATTAATGTTGTCCCAAAATTGCCAAGTGGCTTTATTTTAGCTTGCCACTTGGCTTAACCACAATGCATACTACTCTCCTTTTAATATAATATAGATTATTCCTAATAAATCACTATAGCATTCAATTAATATAAACTCAATAATCAAGTTAAGTTGGCTATATTTAACACGAATTAGAACCAAAGAGCGGTAAAAATACGAGTAAATTAATATCGAAACATATGAAAATATGCCAAACATCACCATCCCACGCTTAAATCTTTGTTTGTCCTCGAATAAAACACAATTATAATAGACGGAAACAAAATTAAGCTCCTACCGTACAAAGCACACTATACCTAGGACCATGGTCGATAGCAACAACTAAGCTCTAGCATATGCATTCAACACACACTTCCCTTAAATTATGCCAATATTCACAACAAAGACAACATGCTCATAGCAATCCTAGCCTCAAAAGATGACTCACTGTCACAATGCACTCATGGCTTGAATACTCAACATCGAAAAGAAGTCTAATAACGTAACCTATCCATCGTGAAATCATGTGCCCTCTCAACAAAACCAAGGAGAGTAAGTAGAATTCACACATTCGAATCTCATGATCAAATTATCACGACCCGAAATCCAATCATGGAACCGTGATGACGCCTGACATCCATTTGCTAGCCAAGCCAACTTTAGCTAATTACTTAACCATTTTTAGCAATTTAAAAGCAAATCATTAATAATAGGAAACGTTATTAGACTTCCCACATAAGCAACAATGTATTTCTTCATTCTTCGCCACCAATAGTGTTGTTTCAAGGTACGGTACATTTTTGTGTCACCTGGGTGAATGGAATAACGCAAACTGTGGGCCTCCTCAAGGATCAAAATCTCTCAATCCATCAACATTTGGAACACAAATATGGCCTTGAAGCCGCATAACACCATCACCTCCAATCACAACCTCCTTAGCACCACCCCGATGCAACGTGTCTTTCAACACCAACAAGTGAGGATCATCAAACTGGCGAACCTTGATACACTCCAACAACAAAGAGTGTGCCACAACACAAGAAAGAACTCGGTTATGTCCGAATCATCCATTATCATAAATTGATTGGCCGAGGCCTGAACATCCATAGCTAGTGGCCTCTCCACTACTGGTGAATATGCCAAACTAAAGCTCTCAACCTTTCTACTCAATGCATCGACCACTATATTAGCCTTCCCCAAATGATATAATATGGTGATATCATAGTCTTTCAACAACTCTAGCCATCTCCGCTGCTGCAAATTAAGATCTTTCTGCTTGAATAGGTATTGGAGACTCCGATGGTTGGTATAGACCTCACATAGAACGTCGCATAGATAGTGCCTCCAAATCATAAGCGCGTGAACAATGACTGCCAACTCTAAGTCATGCACATGGTAATTCTTCTCATGAACCTTCAATTAACGAGATGCGTAGGCAATTACCCTACTATATCAACACCGCACCAAGTCCAATACGTGATGCATCATAATACACGGTGTAAAATCCCAAACCTGTAGGCAATACCAACACTGGGCTATAGTCAATGCAGTCTTGAGCTTCTGAAAGTTCAAATCACACTCGTCAGGCCATCTGAAAAGATCACCCTTTTGGGTAACTTGGTCAATGAGGTTGAGATAGATGAAAACCTCTCCACGAACCGACCATAATAACCGGCCAAACCCAAAAAACTCCGAATCTCTATAGCTGAAGTAGGTCTAGGCAAGTTCTGAACTGCCTCTATCTTCTCAGGGTCCACCTTAGTGCCCTCGGAAGATATAACATGACCCAAAAATGCAACCGAGTCCAACCAGAACTCACACTTTGAAAACTTGGCATATAACTAACGATCCCTCAGAGTCTGAAGTACAATCCGAAGATGCTGCTCATGCTCCTCTTGAATGCGAGAGTAAACTAAAATATCATCAATGAAGACAATCACAACAGAATACAGGTAGGGCTTGAACACCCACTTCATCAAATCCATAAAGGCTGCTGGGGTATTAGTCAAGCCAAACGACATCACTAAAAGCCCAAAGTGATCATACCGACTCTAAAAAGTTGTCTTAGAGACATCCGATGCCCTAATCTTCAACTAATGGTGGCTATACCTCAAATGAATCTTGGAAAACACCTTGGCACCCTAAAGCTGATCAAGTAAGTCATTAATCCTCGGCAACAAATACTTGCTCTTTATAGTGACTTTGTTCAGCTATCGATAATCTATACACATCCTCATCATTCCGTCCTTATTCTTCACAAACAACACCGGTGAACCTCAAGGTGAAATACTAGGTCTAATGAATCTCTTATCAAGAAAATCCTGCAACTACTCCTTTAATTCCTTCAATTCAATTGAGGCCATACGGTAAAGTGGGGTCGAAACGGGCTGAGTGTCCGAAACCAAGTCAATGTAGAAGTCGATATCTCTATCGAGTGGAAACCCGCCAAATCTGTAGGAAACACGTCTGAAACTCGTGCACAACTAGTACCAAATCCATGGAACAAACCTCCGCACCAGGATCATGGATATAGGCCAAATATGTTAGACACCCCTTTTTGACCATACGCCGAGCCTTCACATATGATATAACCCTGCTAGTGGAATGGCTAGGAGTCTCTCTCCACTCCAATCGAGGCAACCCCGACATGGATGCTGTTACAGTCTTGGCATGAAATTCAAAATAGCATGATAAGGTGACAGCCAATCTATGCCCAAGATCACGTCAAAATTCACCATATCATGCAATAGAAGGTCTACCCTAGTCTTATAGCTCCCAATAGTGACCAAACAAGCACGATATACCCGGTCTACCAGAAGTGAATCCCCAATAGGCATAGACAGATAAACAAAAGCACACAAAGAATCACGAGACATATCCAAATATGAAGCAAAATAGGATGACACATATGAATAAGTGGAACCCGAATCAAATAGAATTGATGCATCTCTATGGCAAACTGGAATAATACCTGTTCTGACCGTATATAGCGACTCTGCCTCAAGTCTAGATGGGAATGCATAGAAACGGGGTTGAGCCCCGCCATTCTGACCTCTGCCCCTCAGACGACTATTAACTGGTTGGCCTCCACCTCTAATGGTCTGACCACCACCTCTAGCTGCCTGACCCTCGCCTCTATCTAGATGAGCGGGTGGTGGAGCAACAGATTCCGAAATTATGACACGAGTACCCTGCTGTGGTTCGTTGCTCCTCAATCAAGGACAATACCTCCTGATATAACGTGCGTCGCCGCAATCATAGCAACCCCACGGCTAACCTAATTGCTGAGTCTGACATGTTCCCTAATGACCCAAATGACTACTGTAGTAACTTTATAGCAGTGGTGCAAAAATAGGAGCTGAAGTGTGCTGAATATTGGCTGCTCAGGACGAGACCCATAAGAACCATGACTGCCCAAAGTACCGTGTGCTACCTGAAGCGTGAACTAAATCGGCCTGTGAGTATGGACTCTACCAAATGAACCCTGTCTCTAGATGAGGCGCCACTGAAACCACCAAAATGATGAGGACTCTTCTCAAATGTCACCTCCTTGCCCTGACCACGAATCTTCTCGATTTGTCTAGCAATCTCTACAACTCTGAAAGAAATATCATCTTCAGTCTCTCTGGCCATCTGCAACCTGATACCATAAGTAAGGCCATCTATAAATCTCCTCACCCTCTCCCTCTCAGTAAGGATCAAGACAACTGCATGGCGAGATAGGTCCACAAATTTGGTCTCGTACTAGGTAACAGTTATGCTACCCTACTAGAGGAGCTTAATCTGGTTGCGGTAGTCCTCTCTCAGAGTAAAAGGGATGAACTTCTCTAAGAATAGGTGTGAAAACTAATCCCAAGTGAGTGGAGGTGAAGCTGCTGGTCTGCCTCGAACATAGTCCTACCATCAACTCATGGTAGAACCAGTCATCTGAAACACTACGAAGTCGACTTTAGTGGACTCCACAACCTATGTTGCACAACACCTCGTGGAAACGGTCCAGGTAATCTTGTGGGACCTCAGAAGGTGTACCACCAAAATGAATAGGAAAGAGCTTGGTGAAATTTTCCAGCCTCTTCAACCCCTCTAACGACATAGCAGGTCTCTCCCGGGGCTATGTAGTAATAATGAGCTGAACTACTCAAACCGATGGAAGCACTAGAGTCTGATATATGGGATCCATCTGCTCCAGAGTGTGAGTAGTGGGAGTTTGGGCTCCTCCCCGAGCCTGAGAGATGGCTAGTGCTGCAGGAAATGCACCTGCCTAGGCCACACTCTCCATAATGCTCACAAAGCGGACTAGGGTGTCCTAAAGTATGCGGTGGCAATTAACCCTCTGGGACCTGTGCTGGTCTAACTGGTGCAGTCTGAACATGGATCTCCTCCTAATGGTGGATTTAAGGCTATGCAATAGGTGTTGTTATGTGTGCTCTAGGTTGAGCTCTGCCTCTACCTTGGCCCCGGCCCCTACCCATGGTAGTGGCTGGAACATTGGGCTCCGGCTCTTGCCTGGCTATGGATGTTGCGCATGTCCTCACCATCTGCGAGAGAACGAGAGTAGAATGGTTCAAAGTTCAATGATAGAATAAATTCGCACGATAGAGAAAGAAAGAAGTGAAATTTCTTAAAGACCTATAGCATCAAGAAGATAAGTACAGACGTCTCTGTACTGATCCTCTAGACTCTACTAATCATGCTCATGACTCGTGAGACCTAGGCAACCTAGTGCTCTGCTACCAACTTATCACGACCCTTAATCCCAACCGTGGGGCCGTGAGGGCGCCTAACATCCACTTGCTAGGCAAGCCAATGTTAGCTAATTACTTAACCATTTTTAGCAATTTAAAAGCAGATTATTAATAATACAAAACTGAAATAATCTGAAATAAATGTGATAAATAGAAACGTATTGCATTCTAAACATATCTTAGAAATCTGGAGTCATGAGTACATGAACAACTAGAATACAACAAATAAGGTTTGAATGAAATACATCTGCTTGAAGAAAGATAAATAGTGAAAATAAGGTAGAAGGGAACTTCAGGGACTGCGAACACCAGCAGCTCTACCTCAAGTCTCCTCGACAAGTAAGATCCGAGCAAACTCTCTACGCACCGCTGGGACCAATACCGGGATCTGCATAAGAAGTGCAGAAGTGTAGTATGAGTTCAACTGACCTCATGTACTCTGTAAGTGCCAAGCCTAACATCGACGAAATAATGACGAAGCTATGGCAAGACACTAATAATAAACCTATACGAATAATAATTATAGAATACCAAAATATAGATAAAGAAGTAAACTCATAGAAATGGATCCGAAAGTCAACTATCAGAGGGCCCCAAAATAACATGATCTCAAATCGCATATCACAGTACCGAGATAAGACTATATAACTACAAACAGCTTCAGCACATCGTACCCTGTTGCGGCGTGCAACCCAATCCACACATTTATCACAATGTGCAACACGATCCTGATATCGTATCATATAATTACCTGTTGCGGCGTGTAACCCGATCCCAATATCAATTCATTTCAATACTGTTGCGTCATGCAATCCGTTCCCAATATCAATATGTAAACATAAACAATTCAACACAACCAATAATGCAATCTCAACACGAAAGGTAAATAAAGTGTACAGAACATCAAGGAATTACCAATACCAACGGAGGATAACCAATACCTCGTATTCATAATTATCTACAAATCACCAATACAAGAATAACGAAAGAACTCACAGAAATCAGAGTAATAGAATAAAGTGCAACAAGTAATGTAAAGACAATAAAGGCTATTAAAATATAAACAATGAAGTTATACAATTATTCAGTTACGAATATATAGTAGGTAAACAGATATTGAGCGAGAAATGAATAAATCAAACAAGTAGCAATTTAAATAACAAATAACAAGTAAGATCAAGTAGCAATTAATGTATATAACAAGAGATAACATAGAATAAGTGATGACATAAAGGTAAATAGCCCAAACCCGCATGCTTTAATATGTGACATCGTATATACACTTGTCACCTCGCATATATGCTATTTTCCCACATAATTCACATAACAAATAGACCAACAAGTCCTAATTCCGTCAACTCAAAGTTAGACATGACACTTACCACGTTGCGCAATCAACTCAACAATCAACTACAACTTTTTCTTTCGAACAAGCCTCCAAACCAACCAAATCTAGCCAAATATCATTCAAATAATTCAAAATAAGCTTTAGAAACTACCCATGAATGAAAAAGGTTCAATTTGATGAAATTGGAAAAGTCAACGGCCCTCTTGGTCAATATCCGAGATCCGGACCAAAATCCGATTACCCATTCATCCCCGTGCCCAGTTATATAATTTGTTTCGAAATCCTACCTCAATTTGAGGTCTAAATCTTAATTTTTTAAAATTCCCAAATTCTACCCAAAACTACTAATTTTTACCATGAAACTCCAAGATTTGATGTTAAAAGTGCATGAAAAGTAATGAGAATTGATTAAAAACTAGTTAAAGTTGCTTACCAATAATTTTGGGAAGAAAAGCTCTCAAGAAAATTGCTTCTAGAGTGTTTAGGGTTAAAAAATAGAGTGAAATGAGCTAAATTCAGACTTTTTCCTCTTTTACCCAGCCGCAGGTTGTTCGCAATTGCGAAGCCCGCATTTGCAAAATAGTTACCGCAATAGCAACCAGTGCAACAGTCATGCAAACATCGCAAATGAAACAAACCATCACATTTGCGATGGACACCCCCCTCGCAAATGCATGTCAAGATTCGAAAAGCTGCTCCACGCGCAAATGCGAAGCTGCTCCACTCAGTAAGGTATGCAAATACGACCCCAGGATCGTAAAAACGATCCCAGACCTCATCGCAAAAGTGAAAATTTGTTCGCAAATGTAGAATCCTAGCCCCCAGCTCCCAGTTCACAAATGCGATAATGTTACCGCAAAAGTGAGGCTCGCAAATGCAAGCCTGACCTCGCAATTGCGAGTTCTGCAACAGGCACCGGCAACTGAAATACACTAGCAGTTGCATAATTGTCCAAACTCATCCAAAACACACCCGAAACTCACTCGAGCACCTCGAACTCCAAAGCAAACATGCAAACAAGTGTAATAACATTCTACAAACTTTCTCGCTACCTCAAATCATCAAAATAATATCAAATAACATGAATCGATCATCAAAACTCAAGAATTTTCAACTTAAAACTCATTTTCATGATTTTTTTAAATAACGTGTCAAAATGCGCCCGGGTTACCCCGGACCCCAACCAAATGTGCATACAAGTCTAAAAACATCATATAAACCTACCAGAATCGTTAAAATACCGATCCGAGGTTGTTTACCAAGAATGTTGACCTTGCTCAACTCAACTCCCATATTAAGCCTAAATCCACTTTTTCTTCAAATTTTTACGTAATAAATTTTCGAAAAAATGACACGGACCATGCACACAAATCAAAATCATCAAATGAAGCTATTTGAGGTCTCACAATACTTAAATAAAGGCTAGTACTCAAAATGACTTATCAGGTTGTCACATAAATATAGTTTGAGGACTCACATATATCAAGGAAGTCACTCGCTCTCACAAAGAAGTTCACATGCATGCACAAGGTACCATAGGCTTTCCCTGTATGTAAACCTCTACTAATGTAGGCTCGCTCGATCTAAAATAAGTTAGGACTTTTTCAAGGTTGTAATGTGGCCTAAGGGACGGGTAGGATATATTTTGGTTTAGTGACTAATCCTCCTAATCACTTTAACACATCACATAACTCTTTAAGCGCAAATTCTTTAATTCCAACTTCAATTTCACAAAAAAGTCGCCCCAAGAAAGTTCCCTTTTTCTTTAAGCATAACTTTACTTCACCGCCACTAGCAAGACAAGATGTCAATTTATTTACCTATATATTTTTTTTCTTCTTTTGTTTTCAACTATTTGTTTTTTTTTTTGCAATTTTTCTCTTCTTTACAATTTTCGCTAGTGATGTATCTATTACAACACAAGTTCACCTTTCTTTCTTCCACTCAAAAGCCACCCAAGTTTCCTCCTTACTTCTTTTAGTGCTCATTTTGCATGTTAAGTGCTTTAAGATGTAAAAGGATCAAAATAATATCAATTAAGAACAGAAAGGGTATAGGCTTGTAATGTGGGCACTAAAAGTCTATAGGTTCAAAAGGGTTAATTATGGATAATTTTTATTTGTGGTAAGAATTAAGCTCAAGAAGATAAATGAAATCCTAAAATCATATTTCGAACTGAGCAAACCTAGGATTTCGCTTCACTTCACATACCGAGCAAGTTCTAGACTCAATTACAATGACATGGACTATAAAAAAATCTCTCTACAAACATGGCATATGACTCATGATGATAGGCTATAATTACGTATTTTAGTCGCTTATTACACTCTAATTTACTGCACTTTAATTGAGTTTGAGCTTTAATCGCTAGTGTTTTGCACTAATTGTGTGTTTTATGCCTTGTAGGAGTGATTTCGAGCTATATAGATGTTATGGAATGAATTCAAGTGATTTAGAGCTTTGAAGTCTGAGTAAAAGCTCAAGGAATTAAGCCGGGATCGTGTTTGGGGGTCAACAGATAATAGTTAGAGCGAACAAAGAATCGAGTAGGCATATCGCGCACTGTCTAGTAAAATGGATATAAATTTTCGCTCAGAACTCCATTTGGGCTCCACAATATATGGCTGGAAAGCTAACTCAAAGGGTTACAACTTTCATGTTTTACGTTTTTCAAATTCTAAACGAACAGGGTCAAAAATGCGATTGAAACTGCAACTGCGGACCTGATATGGCAGAACACTGCTGCAGATTCTGAAGGCCACTCTGGGTCGCGGTCCTTGCGTAACCGCGGCAGGACGCGTAAATTTCAGGGACTAAAGTGCAAAATACGGAATTTTAAGCCCTAAACCCTATATTAAACGAAGGAAGCCGGCCAAGAAAGGAGAGAATGCTTTTTGGAAGTGAAAAACATCAGAAGGAAGGGCAAGAGGTAAGGAGGATCATTGGGCATCAATCTTTAATCTTCTTCTTTGTTCTTTTACCTTTGAATATGAATTCTTTTGTGATTTTTGTTATTTTCATGAGTTGCTAACTTTTCTAATCTAAGGTTTTGGTGAAACCCGTTGGGGATGAATTGGTTGTTATAAGTAATATAGATTTGAATTAGTTTAATCTCTATTTGTTCAACTATGTTTTGATTGTGGTTAATTGAAAGGATCCTCAATTAGCCGTTCCTATTTATTATGTATCTGCTTGAGAGAGAGTGCATATTTAGGTAGTTGTTGGAACAACATCACTCACGGAGTATAGGCGAGAGTCATAACCGAGGGTTTAGAGGTTGGATTATAGATAACAATAGCTCGGGTGCGATCTAAGTGAACTGTAATGCGAATCTAGCTAGCGTAGCTTGAGAGAGTGCGTCTAGTAAATTATCATAATTGCTTGAGAGAGATTTATGATAGCTGGAGAGTTCATGATTGATATAGGCAACTAAGTCAACGCTAAACATACAACCAAGGAAATCAACAACGGGGAAAACCATTACCTTAGACCTTTATTCTAATTGTTTACAATTTAAGCATAGTTAGTTTTCAGCTGTTTATTTATTTTCAATCTTGTCTTCTTGGTGATATTAAACAGATACAGCTAAGCCTTAGTTCTCTGTGGGATTCGACTTCGGACTTTTAGACCGTATTATATTTGCAGCACCGCTTATCCCTTTTAGGACTAGAGTTGGGCGTGATCAAATTTTGGCGTCGTTGCCGAGGAACTAACGGTGTAGTTGTAGCTGTATATATTGCTAGGGTTCAAGTTTGAACTTTTATTTTGTTTTGTTTTTTCTTGGTATTTTTTTTATAATTGTTGATTTGAGAAACATGACATCTTGGAATTATGGGAATTTAGGTGTAGATAATTCTACTATTGATCTCCATATATATTGTAAAGGAAACCACCCGTGGCAAAATTTTCAAAACGTTCCTGAGAGCAAGTTATGTGCACCAACTCAATCTTATTTGTGGAATGTGTGTGATGTGTGTGGTGGTAAAAATGGTCACCTTCATGGTTGTGCTTATATTTCTTATTTTCCCCAACCCCTTACTATGATGGTTCTACCTTTTATTGTGAAGTTAATAGGAACAAAGAACATGGGAATGCGGACCTAAAGGAGATCAAGGATATGCTAAAGTGCCTTATGGAATAAAACAATGAGAAACAATTGCACATAGAAAGGCAAGAGGCAACTATTCGCAAGTTGGAGGCTCAATTGAGTCAAGTGGTTGGAGCTTTTAATGCTCAACAAGCCAATATTGAGGATAGTAGCCAAGAAGAGCATGAATTTGAGGTGTTAATTGGGGAGGTCAGAGTAGAACATCAACAACCTAGCCAACCACAATTTGAGGATGTCAATGTTGAAGAGATGAGACTAGAGCCAGCCAAGGACTTTGAGGATATAAATTTTGTTGACTCTAGTATCACTGATGTTGAGGATGTTGAGAGTCCTGAAGTTCATGTGTTTGAGCGCATTGGTCCACACTCCAAGCATTTTTCTACATTATGTTTGGATGATGATATGGAAATAGAGTCATCCGAACCAATTGAAGAGTCAAGGAATGAGGAACAAGGTGCATGTATTCTGGAATTCTTCTTGCCAGAAAGTCAGGATTACATAACTCATATAAAGGCCAAGGAGTGCATAATACTACATTATTTCCTTGGGCCAGTTAGATTTGTACCGCCCCAAGAGTATAATCATAAGCTTGAAGCAAAACTTGGGGTTCAATTCATAAGCTCGAGGTGGAGGCAAAAAGTGATTCGCGTCGTGCCGCGACGTTAAATCAAGCGCTTGTTTGGAGGCAACCCAGCTTTATTGCTTTTATTTATTTATTTTTTATTTTTTTTAATGGTATTATTTTTGTAATGTCAATTTTTTATTTTTTTAGGAGAATGGAAAGCAAAGGTATTGGAAGGATGCAACAGCAAACCAAATGGTTGGAACTAAGTGTGAGGTACCCGCACGAAGAACCAAGCTTGGGAGAAGTCTGAGTATCTCATGAGTTGTTAGTGCTTCGGCCTTTGGCCTACCAGGGAGTCTCTTTTACCCTTTTATTAGTTATGATGTGCATTGGGGACAATGCACAATTTTAAGTGTGGGGTGATGAGATTGTCTGGGTGACTTTTCACGCTACTTTAGCTGTATTAGTTTAATTAAATAGTTTTTTTTTAAAAGATTGGACTTTTCCCGACGATGGATCTATTATACAATTTTCTTGAGGGATTTAAGTCTAAAGAAAAAAAAAGATTTTTTTGTAGGTAGTGTAATAATTCCCCCTTGGTTTTTCTTTGTGCCACCGTTCTTTTCCAAGGGTTTTATTTGAACCGGGTGTAGTTAGTTTTTTTTAGGAATAGGAGCCATTGTGTTGTGTTTTGAATTGAAGCAATATCTCTTGACTTTGTTATGCCTTGAGAATAGTGAGTACTTTGGTTGTGACTCTTAGGCTCAGTTTTTGACTCTTGTATATGTACCTTAAATTGTATGATTTTAAATTCGCTTAACTGCTTTGACTAGAGCGTCTTGATGAATCCAATCCTGAGTGAGTTATGTGCCATGTGTGTGTGAGGTTTGGTGTTATTCTGTGCATTGCATTTGATGCCTAGAACTTGCCCCGTGTGTTTGCAAAGCGAAATAGTAGTGTTGTTCAGTCTTGGAAGTGATATAGGCGTTTTCTTGTTGAGCCAGATATGTATATTTTACCCACCTAATTGTTATGTATCGTAGTTAACCTCTTTGAGCCTATAATCCTTTTTCTTTGGCAACCACATTACAAGCCTTACCCATTTGTTTGAACTAACCATCTATTTGAACCTTTTCACCTCTCATGAGCACTTGAATTGTTATGAACTTTGTAAAAGTTAAAGTGTGGGGTGGTTGGTTTGGCTTTTGAGTGGAGCTAATTGAATAAGGAGAAAGGTGCACTGTTTTGAAAAAGGAAGAGCCACTTGAATTGAAAAAAAATATAGTTGGATTGTTGTGAAAAAAAAAATTCCTTGATAAGTGGTGGCTCTTGACGTAAGTGTGCTTAAAGAAGAATGGGATAATTTACATTGATGTGAAGGTGGAATTTTAGTTTGACATAAGTATGGGGTTTAAATATTAAAATGTATGTATTAAAGTGCTTAGGGAGGTGTAGTCACTATTATATCTAAATATATCCTACCCGTCCCGTAGCCTACATTACAACCAAATAAAGTCCTAATTGATCCTAGATGAATGAGCTCGATTAGTGGAGTAGTACACTATGGGCAAGCTTATGGTGCATCTTTTGTGGCATATGAATATTATTTCTGAGAGTGAGTGAATTCTTTCTATCTTGAGTTCCTAAGTGTTCTTAAATTTTATTGTGTGGAACTACTCTCTTTTGTTGTGTGAGGGCACTTGATTCATGAAGGAAAGGTAATGTCAGTGACCTCTATGTTAGAGTAAGTAGGTGAGTTGTGAATAATGCGTGGTACTTGTGAGTCAAATCTTGAGGTGAAGATGTTACGCTTTTGTTCTTAGTCTATTTTAAATACTCTTGGTGTGATGAGTTAGGAGAATTGTTTAAAAAGGTCGTGTCTATAAAAAGTGTAGTTTGATTGCTCGAGGACGAGCAATGATTTAAGTGTGGGGTGTTGATGATAGGCTATAATTACGTATTTTAGTCGCTTATTACACTCTAATTTACTGCACTTTAATTGAGTTTGAGCTTTAATCGCTAGTGTTTTGCACTAATTGTGTGTTTTATGCCTTGTAGGAGTGATTCCGAGCTATATAGATGTTACGGAATGAATTCAAGTGATTTAGAGCTTTGAAGTCTGAGTAAAAGCTCAAGGAATTAAGCCGGGATCGTGTTTGGGGGTCAACGGATGATAGTTAGAGCGAATGAAGAATCGAGTAGGCATCGCGCACTGTCTAGTAAAATGGATATAACTTTTCTTTCAGAACTCTATTTGGTCTCCACAATATATAGTTGGAAAGCTAACTCAAAGGGCTACAACTTTCATGTTTTACGTTTTTCCAAATTCCAAATGGAACAGGGTCAAAAACGCGATTGAAACTGCAACTGCGGACCTGACGCGACAGAACACTGCTGCAGATTCTGAAGGCCACTCTTGCCGCGTTCCTGGCGTAACCGCGGTAGGACCACGGCAGGATGCATAAATTTCAGGGACTAAAGTGCAAAACACGGAATTTTAAGCCCTAAACCCTATATTAAACGAAGGAAGCCGGCTAAGAAAGGAGAGAGTGATTTTTGGAAGTGAAAAACATCAGAAGGAAGGGGAAGAGACAAGGAGGATCATTGGGCATCAATCTTTAATCTTCTTCTTTGTTCTTTTACCTTTGAATATGAATTCTTTTGTGATTTTTGTTATTTTCATGAGTAGCTAACTTTTCTAATCTAAGGTTTTGGTGAAACCCGTTGGGGATGAATTGGTTGTTATAAGTAATATAGATTTAAATTAGTTTAATCTCTATTTGTTCAACTATGTTTTGATTGTGGTTAATTGAAAGGATCCTCAATTAGCTGTTCCTATTTATTATGTATCTGCTTGAGAGAGAGTGCATATTTAGGTAGTTGTTGGAACAACATCATTCCCGGAGTATAGGCGAGAGTCATAACCGAGGGTTTAGAGGTTGGATTAGAGATAACGATACCTCGGGTGCGATCTAAGTGAATTGTAACGCGAATCTAGCTAGCGTAGCTTGAGAGAGTGCGTCTAGTAAATTATCATAATTGCTTAAGAGAGATTTATGATAGCTGGAGAGTTCATGATTGATAGAGGCAACTAAGTCAATGCTATAAGAAACATACAACTAAGGAAATCAACAACGGGGGAAAACCATTACCCTGGACCTTTATTCCAATTGTTTACAATTCAAGCATAGTTAGTTTTTAGTTGTTTATTTATTTTCAATCTTGTCTTCTTAGTGATATTAAACAGATACAGCTATGCCTTAGTTCTCTGTGGGATTCGACTCCGGACTTTTAGACCGGATTATATTTGCAGCGACCACTTATACTTTTTAGGACTAGAGTTGGGCGTGATCAACTCACAAAGGACTATCTCATTCCGACTCTCAAACTAATGCAAGTATTCACGGAGCCACAAGATATTAAACATTAAGCACAAAGTCAATATAAGTCGAGAAAATGAGACATAAGCGTCATAAAATATGCTATCCAATTCATCAAGGCATCATGATAATTTTTAAACATAGGGAATATACTAAACATGCCAAAATCTAAATATGCTAAGTACCAAACAAGTCAAAGGCTCCTAGGAATCTCATCTTCCTCCACCTTTTATTCCCTAAATCCTAATCTACTCTAAAAATAAAAAACTACCACTCGGTTCAAATTACATCCTATGAATAAGAACCGAGGCATAAAAATATTACGGAGGATTATTACTACCTAAAAGAAGACATGTTTTTATATTTTTTATTTCAGACTTTAATCCCTCAAGAAAGTTTCCATGGAGATCCATCGTTGGAAAAAGTCGAATATTTTTCCTATTTTTTTTTCTGTTTTTCTTATTTTTGATTTTTTTTTATGAATTAAGTTACTAATACTACTACTAATACTACACAACTAATTATGACACTAATAAAAATAAGCAGCTAAACAAAATTAAAACGAAAATAAGAAGCTAACATACTAATATAATATACTAATTAACCAAAGAAATTCTCTCACCCCACACATAAAAAAGTGCAGTGTTCTTAATGCACAAATAAAGGAAAAAATAATGAGGGTGGACAAGAAACTCCCGAAAGGCCATAAGCCGAATCAATCACGACTCACGAGGTACTCAGACTTTCCCCAGGCCTGGTCCTTTGTGCGGAAAACCCACACTTAGTTCTCACCATCTAGCTTGCTTTTGCACTCTTCCAATAGCTTTACTTCCTATGCTCATAATCCTACCAACAAAAACAAATACTATAAAATAACACAATAAAAAGAATATAAAAACAAAAGCAGTAAAGATGGATTGCCTCCCAACAAGCGTCTAATTTAACGTCGCGGCACGACATGAACTACTTTTTGCCTCCGCCTTGAACTTATGAATTAAACCTCTAATTTGGCTTCAAGCTTTCAATTATGCTCCTGGGGTGGTGGGACTGATCTTATTGGTCCACGTAACAAATATAGTATTTTGCACTTCTTGGCATTCAACTTAGACAAGTAATTACGTCTCTCTAGAATGATAAATTCAAGAATACAAGCACCTTGTCCCTCTATTGTTGACTCCTCCAAAGGCTCAGATGCTTCATGTCATCATTGAAACACAATGTTGACAAATATATGGAATGTGGACCAATACGTCCAACTCTAAAATTGTATTACTATTTACACCCTCACATGTACACATACTAGAGTCTTCAGATATAATATTGTTACACCCTGTGCGTTCCAAGGTGACGTATAATGAATATGAGACTTGTTCATAATGATTTAAATGAGTTTGAAGTCATAATATGACTATATATGATGTTTGGATAAAAATTATGAAGTTTGGGAAAAATCAGATTTAAGTTGCGAAAAAACCGACTAAGAATTTGCCTTGTAATGGAGCTTTTTGAGAAATATATTTCGTGTTCTATATGAGGTCTTTTTGGGACATATTATATAACAAGTTGAAGTTCTTGGAATTTAGTTTCCAAAGCACGTAACCGTTCGTTCATACGATATCCGGATAAAATGATATAAGCGTCGGAATATGGGCCAATGTAAGGGTGCCAAGCTAGCACCTCTTTGACTTTTCAAAAGTTTATATATAGGTCTTAGCTCGTCTCTCTCTTCACTTTTACATAGAGCCCGACCAGAGAACGCCATAAAAACCTATCCTTGAGCTCTCTAAAAGGGTTTCAAAGAATACTAACATCCCGGGTATGAAATCGAGAAGCGATAACATCATAACGATCCCTACGACGTAAGTATCATTATACCGACTCTCTTTTTCCTTTGTAGTTCGAGTTTTGCAAGGTACTTCATAGTTAATAAATGTCTATTTTCTGTATTAAGTGTTTAAATATCAAGGAAGGTTGATAATATGGTTTCCTAATAGTTAGAACTCACGGGACAGTGATCAGAAGCCGTGAGTTCGATTTTTTTCCACTTTTAGTGGACTATTTTGTAGTCCACTCGTGTTGGCCTATTGTGCTGCTGATTTATGGAGTTTAGAAGGATAAAAGGGCATGAAGAAATGCCACATGTGGTAGGGTAGTAGGTTGGTCGCTCGTCGTTGCAGTTTCAGGCTAATTGATAACTTCTTGATTGGGTGTGTTATGGTATATTTGGGGTTTTTTGTTGTATTAAAGGTCCCGAATTATAATTACGTTGGTTTTGAGTTGCTAATTGTATTGTGTTTGTATCTCGCCTATAGTAGTCTTGAGGGAGCAGTAAAATCAGGGGAAATGTTGCCCGTCTTATTTTAGAATCGAGTTGTCGTTGGAGATGCGTAATATACTAGCATCATCTAAGTTGTGCATGTATTTCTTTGTTATAGGGTTGGCGCGCTAGTTATCATAAGCTTGTTGTTGAGTTGCATTGACGACTTGAGGTATGTTAAGGCTATCCCTTCTTTCCTTTTGGCATGATTCATATGATACAATGAAACGAGCAAGCACACAACTTTCATTTAGGATCTCATTCTTAGAATTACTAGGGTTGCCTATGTTCTAGATTCTCCATATGTCCTACTATGATATTGCTTGTCATGGGTCTCATGTCATTTCGATAGATCTTATTGACTTACTTCATTATGCATTGCATCCATTTATACATGTATATTGACTCATGACCAGCTGGAGTTATATACGCGTATAGTATATGTATATCGGGTATGGGGAAAGGTTATGGCGTTATATACGCACCACCACCTGATCAGCTGGTATACTTAATGATTTCGCCCACAGAGGCTGCGATGATATGATGGAATACCCTCAGAGGCTTGATGATTTATGTACGCATATACCTACGCATGATATGATATTTATAAGCATATGCATGACATTATAAATATTTCATGATTCACAGAAATATTCAGACTTACAGGTTGAGTCCTTTACTCCATCTTTCTTTCATGTATGTTATATACTAATTTTTATGCCTTACATACTCGGTACATTATTCGTACTGACGCCCCTATTGCCTGGGGGCCTGCGTTTCATGCCCGCAGGTGCAGGTAGAGAGGCTGACGGTCCCCCATCTTAGGATCCTTGCTCATCGAGAGTTGGTGTGCTCCATTTAATTTGGAGCTGCTATTGGGTTTTGGTACAATACTTTTGTATACATATGGGTATGACGGGGCCTAGTCCCGTCCTTTATACAGTTGTACACTCTGTTAGAAGTCTGTAGACAGTCATGTATAGTTGGATAGTATGTGGCCTTGTCGGCTCGCCCTACCGTGTTACATATATATATATATATATATATATATATAGTCTTTTGGTCATGTTTTCCCATGTATATTGTTCATATGAATCAGTAGTTTATTTTCAGACGTTATGCAAGGCCTATACTTATTTCATATTTATATCTTAGACGTATGCATAGGGGTGTTCGATAGGTAGAACTCGGGCACTCGTCATGCCACCATCGGTTTGGGCCGTGACAAATATTATCTACTTCCTCACATGAATCTAGTGTACTTTGCTCAACATCGACATCATCAACAAAAAATATAGTCAAATGATTGACTCTCCACTTTCAGCTCCTCAATTTGGCGTATAAGCTCCTTTTCAGCTTCACACAACTCAGAACTATTTTGTTGGGCATTAGACGCAACAACCTTTGCACGCAATTGAGTCTCTTAGTCGTGAATAGCCATGCCAAATTTATCGATCTCTTGTCCCAGTTAAGTGTCTCATCTCATCCGTAATATTCTCACGGAGACCTCAATATTCATCTAATAATTTCCTGTACATATCCAGATTGCGAATATCGTGTTCCACAGTATCTAATTCGTTACTCCTGTAAAACTCACAAGCATTATCAAATTCATCATAATAAGGGATCGGGGTAGGATAACAACACTTAGGATAATTATTCTAAAAGCCGCCACAAACAGTACAAAATTATAATGGTGCACACAACTCGCTCCTGAAAATATTTTTATGTTGCTGCCATAAGTGGGCTCCTATACAATATGGACAACGATCACAAAACCAAGAATACTTACCACTCTAACACTTTCTGTTCCAATATGCCATGTAAAAAAAAATAAAATAAAAAATATGTAATACTAACTAAATAAGAAAATTTAAAACTTCAACAGAAATCAATTAAAAGCTTAAATTAGATAAACAATCAATAACAAAGTCCCCGACAACAATACCAAAAATTTATTGGTTCCCCAAGTACACGTAAGTATATGTGGCCTCAAGTAATATGGTGACTCGAAAGTCGGATATCGAACCCACAGAGACTTAGAATGATTGTTAACTAGGCTAATTCAAATCAATTAACTGTCCAAAATAATCAAGAGTGTTGTTTTTCTATTGATCTACTATTGCTAGAATTAAACAAGTAGTAACTAATTTATCAAGAATGCAAGCGTGTGTTGTTGGATTTTACTCAGAGGAGATGAAGATTCTAGGGTTATCGTTAGTTTATCAATCCTATTGAGTTCGTAAATTACACTCAGTAATCTGAATTATCTATGATTGCTACTTGACCGGATCGTTTACATGAATAACATGCTTCCAAAATACTATTCATCTATTCACAATATATCAATCCTATATTCCTATGGTATTGAATCTATCATGAACGAATATAATACGGCCCCGAGCCACGGGTTCAGAAACAAGCTTTCTTTAATTCTACTCTAATCTAAACACGGCTTTCCCAAGCATAGCTAGATAGTAAATAGAACTTAACTACTAGCCAAACAATTAAGCAATTATGCACAGAATTAGAGAAACAACCAAAGATGATAACTCGAGTCAACAAAGACGTAGTTAATAAACGTCAATATTCATGACAACCAAAACCCTAAAACACGAATTTTAGCTCTACATAGATATGATAGCGAAACAACAAATCATCCGAAGAAACACAAAAATTACTAAGTTTGACGGAAGAAAGATGGAATCTGATGAATTTCGGCCTCCACGACGGCTCTGTGCTTTTGGTCAAAAGTTTTGTAAAAATCGTATTTTATAGCCTTGAGATCCAGTCACCGCGCGTCGCGGTGTGAGACGCACCAGCATTCTCGCGTCGCCTGCTGCTTCTTTGTTTCTATGTTGGAGACTTGTTTTGAATGCCTAACCTTGCTTCACGTCTCTCCAGGTAAGCTTTCCTTGTTCTCTTCTTTATTTGTTTCATTTCTTTGTTCTTTTCTTGCCTTTTTCTTTCTTGTATAATTTTATCAAACTTTCCTTCTTTGTCTTCATTTTGTCTCCACAATTAGCTTCAATTATTCCTAATAAATCACAATAACATTCAATTAATATAAACTCTAAGTTGGCTCTATTTCACACGAATTAGAATCAAAAAGTGGTAAAAATGCGAGTAAATTAATATCGAAACATATGAAAATATGCCCAACATCAAGTTTTCCACATTGATTGTGAATGCGAGACTTAGTTTTTGTGACGACCTGGCCGGTCGTTTTGTGTATTGTAGCTCCGCTCCCTACTTATCGCTCCTTCTATTCTTTTTAGCGGTTATGTGACTTGACGAAGTGGTTGGATTTGTTCCGGGGAGGTTTTGGAGTGGATTGGGACACTTAGTCCCTAGGTTGAAGGCTTAAGTTGAAAGAGTTTACCGGAGTTTTACTTTGGCCAAATGGCCTCGGAGCCACTTAAACTTGTATCAGTTTGCAAAGCCGACACATGAACTTATATTTTTTCCATTTGAACACTCCAACTTGACAAAATGGGTACTAATAAATACATCCACAAGAGCGTGTACATCAATTGCGCTGACATGTACACCATGTCATATGCTAAACTATTTATTACTTGACATGTGTTATTTGTGTGTCCCATAGTTAAATACAAAATCAACAAAAAAAAGTTACAAATACAAAAAAGAAAAAAAAGTAAAAAAAAAAAACACCTGAAACATACTACCCCAGTTTTAATCTGTACCCAACCACTCCCCTTCTTCTTCGTTCATCCTCCTCCCTTCCTTTCCTTGCTCTTCTTTCTTCTCTTTTCTCTTTTTCTTCAATATTCTTTCTACATCACTACGGTCATGATTAGGCTATAACAAAAATAAAATTAGTTTTGGAATTTCAGAAAAAAACAGAAATCCATGATTTTGAAAGTGAAGGTCGCCCAATATCATTGCAAATCTTCCTTTTTTTGATGTTATTTTGACAAAGATGAATTCGATGATAGAGCAACGACAAAGCTCAAGCATTCTTTCGACCACCTGTGGTAGAGGAAGGTTGGGACGAAAATAGTGAGTGGAGACTAGCAAATGAGAATAGATTATTAAAGGGGAAGATGAAGGGAAAAAGAAACAAAGAAAGGGGAGGGGGAGAGAATTTAAGATAAAAAATAAAAAAAAATTACAGAAAGGTGGTGGGAGTTCTGCTGGGAAGACGAGAGGGTTGGGAGGGGAGGGGAGAGAAATTAGGATAAAAAATGAAAAAAAAAATAGAAAGGGGGTGGGAGTTCTGCAGGGAAGACGAGAGAGTTGGCAAGGGGAGGGGAAAAGAGAAGGGAAATGTCTTTATTTTCTTTTTCGCTTTTCTTTGTTATTTATATTTTATTGTAGCTCTAATTCTTTTCAATAAAAATAATACTATTCACACGCCTTGGCAGCGTGATTTACACAAAGTTTAGCTATGTCAGCTGTACTGTTTTCACATAGGCATGGTCAACGGTCAAAAGTGTTTATTAGTATCCATTTTGTCAAGTTGAAGTGCTCAAATGAGAAAAATATAAGTTCATGTATCGGCTTTGCAAACTGATACACGTTTAAGTGGCTCCGAGGCCATTTGGCCTTTTACTTTTGTGTAGACGACTCCAAAATGAAGTTTTGATGGTTCCAATAGCTTCGCACGGTAATTTTGGACTCGGTCGTATATCCGGATATTGATTTGAAGATCCGTAGGTCGTTTTGGCTCGAATTGGTGAAAGTTGTAAAGTTGAAGGTTTGGAAGTTTGAAAGGTTTGACTGAGAGTTGAATTTGTTGATATCGGGTTCAAATTTTGGTTCTGAAAGTTGGAGTAGGTCCGTTGTGTCATTTATTGCTTATGTGCAAAATTTGAGATCAATCGGAGTTGGTTTGATATGATTCGGCATTAGTTTTAGAAGTTGGAAGTTTATTAGTTCATTAGGCTTGAATTGGGGTGCAATTCGTGGTTTTGGCATTGTTTGATGTAATTTGAGGCTTCGAGTAAGTTTGTGTTCTGTTTTAGGACTTGTTGGTACGATTGCTTGATGTCCTAGGGGCCTCGGGTGTGCTGCAGATGAGTTTCGGCCCATTCTCCTCATGTTTGGATAGCTAATCTGGTGTCTGGTGTGTGCTTCTTCGCGTTCGCGAGGAATGGAACACCATCTGTGCATGGTCTAGTTGGTCATCGCGTTCGCGAGGGAGGATTTGGCTAAAGGCGAAGTTGCGCTTCGCGAACGTGAGGCTTTTTCCGCGTTCGCGAAGGGTAGAAGCCTGGGCAGAATGATAAAAAGCCATTTCGAGGGTTAGAGTTATTATTTCATATCTTGGGTTGTGGAGCTCGATTTTAAGCGATTTTGGTGGGAATTTTCAATATTTGGATTGGAGTAAGTATTTTTGACTCGGATTTGTTATTATTATATAATTCCATCTTTATTTTTAGCATTTAACTAGTGAATTAAAGTGAAGAAATGGGGGATTTTGTAGAGACATTTCAGAAATAAAAAATGGAGGTTTGAAGGTCGATTTGAGGTCGGAATTGGATGATTTTGGTATTGCTGGACTCGTAATCGAATGGGTGTTCGGAATTTATAAATTTTGTCGGGTTCCGAAGTGCAAGCCCGGGTTGACTTTTTAGTTTTGATAAAGATCGAAACTTTATTGTTTGAAGTTGTTTCCTACGACATTATTTGTTGATATTGAGTTGCTTATGACTAGATTCGAGTCGTTTGGAGGTTGTTACGCGTGGGATGGGCTTGTTGGAGTGTTGATTTACGCGTTTTGAGGTAAGTAACACATCTAAACTTGGATTTGAGAGTATTTAACCCTGGGAACTATGTTATATGAAAGATATTGGGGTGACGCATGCGCTAGGTGACAGGCATGTGTGTGTGCACCAGTGTGTTTATGGTTTGGGGATGCCATTAAGCTATTACCAGACTTGTTTTGCTATCATATCATGTTATCCCCCGCGTTTCCTCTACTTGTTTGATTATTTGAATTGTGATTCATGTTTGACATCATGTCTAGGCCAAGTGCTAACTGTTTGATACTTGATAGGGCTATTCTTGTTGTTTCTGAGTTGTATACCTTATTTGCACACATGTTCTCAGTCATGATACTATATCGGTGTATGATATCTTTGTCTCATTACTTCTTATTTCATTCCTCACATGTTGTTGATACCGCTTAAGGGTAATACTATTAAACTGAGCATTTGAGATATATTTATCTGAGACTTGAATAGTAAATGACTGAGTTTTGGCCTTAGATCCGGTTTGGTGCTGATTTTGAGGTGACGCACACGGCAGACCCATATTGGGCCAAGTGTTATTATTTTGGGGCGACGCGTCCACCAGGCCTCACTATTGGGCTAAATGATTATGATTAGCTCTTGGGCAGTATCCTCCCCTCCGGAGTCTGACATGCCAGGAGTGGGCACATGCGTAGTATTCCATATACGTGCTTGATGATGGGCAGTTATGCCAGGCACCCGTACAGTGCTAAGTGTGAATATTTTGGATGGATCCCCTATGATACTGTTTATTGACATGTATACTTGACACATAGGCATAGAGATGTACTTTCCTCATGCTAACCGATAATTGACCTGTTTTATATGTGTTGGGATTAAATTGTTATACTTGAAAGCATGCCTAAATTTCTGAAATGTGAACAAGCTGAACTAGGTATCATTGAGCTATTGTTTTTATGGTTTATCCTTTATATTCTGAACTATTATCGGTTATTGGTTTTGACATTGCACTATTGTCCTGAGCTCGTCACTACTTTCAGCCCAAGGTTAGTTTTGTTACTTATGGAGTACATAGGGTCGGTTATACTCATACTACACTCTGCACTTCTTGTGTAGATCCAGGTACATCCGATCGAGGTGATTTCCAGACTTGAGTTGTTGTCGGCTTGTGGGAGTTTACGTGGTAGCTACCATATCCTCCGCAGTCCTTGGAGTTTCTTTCTGTTATCTCTATCTTTACTGTTCTTTTGTTCAAATAGTTGTATTAGAGGATTTTGCTCGTAACTTGTTATTCAGTAGTGCTTGTGTACTTGTTGACACCAGATTTTGGGGTTGGTTGTAGTAGCATTATGAATTTATTCTCAGATACTTTATGACATTTTTTCGTTGTTGAGTTATTAGACCATGTTTATTCGATTTCATTGTTATTATGTGATTGTTGGCTTACCTAGCGGGTTTGGGTTAGGTTCCATCACGACTTGTGGATTTTGGGTCGTGACAAGTTGGTATCAGAGCTCTAGGTTACTTAGGTCTCACGAGTCACAAGCAAGTTTAGTAGAGTGTTGCAGATTGGTACAAAGAACTCTGTACTTATCTTCGAGAGGCTACTGAACTATAAGGAAACTTCACTTTTTTGCATTTTTATCATGCGAATTTGTTATTTTTGAAGTTTGAACCTTGACTTTTCTATTCTCTCATAGATGGTGAGGACACGTGTGAGCGGATCAGGTAGACGGCCACCAGTACCACCAGCTAGGACGGAGAAAGGCCGGGGCTGTAGTAAAGGCCGAGCTGTGGCTCATACTACAGATAGAGCAGCACATGTGGAGCCACTAGTGCTCCAGTTGAGGAGTAGATACCAGATGTTGTTGAGCTGGTGGGACCAGCTCAAGCACCAGTTGTGCCCATTGTTATCCAAGGCCTTCAGGAGGCCTTGACCCAGATTTTGACTGTATGAACGAGACTTGCTCAGGCGGTTTCGGTTTTAGCTGCACCAGCCGCTTGACAGGCCTGGAGAGGTGCCTAGACTCCCGCCGTCCGTACTCCAGAGCAGGTAGCTTAGAGACTCCAGACACCGGGGGTACTACAAGCCCAGTCGGTTGCAGGTGCTTGGGCCGAAGTTGGCTCACCTATGAGTGATGAGGAGCAGAAGAGACTAGAGCGGTTTAGGAGGCTTATGCCTCCAGAGTTCAGTGGGGAAGAGTCAGAGAATGCTCAGGATTTTATAGACATATGTTAGCGGATTCTTCGCACAGTGGGTATTTTGGAGACCAGTGGAGTTGTATTTATCACTTTACAGCTGACAGAGGCAGCCTACAGATGGTGGCAAACCTATGAGTTGAGCAGGACAATTGGCGAAGCGCCACTTTCATGGCATGAGCTATCCATTTTCTTTTTAGAGAAGTTTGTCCCATAAACTCGCAGGGAGTAGCTGCGTAGAGTGGTCCACGTCCAATCCGCACTCAATAGTGAGTGAAAACGATCATTGGAAGAATATTACCTAACAAGAGTTAGGGTCGATTTCTACAGGGAGCTACAATTGGTGTTAGGGGTATATACTTGACGAAAGCAAATAGAACAACAAAATTGCACTTCTAAGAAAACGGTTTTGATTTCTAATTCTACTTTTACTCTAACAGTTATAATCTAAGAGAAGAAACTAAAAATTGAATGATTGTTTTTGGGGGTTTTCCAAATAGTTAAAAAGCCTAGGGATGTGACCTTAACCTAGGTGTTCGCCTAGTGGGTTAAATACATTAACACTTGTTTTGCTGATTGGGCAGTATTATAGCTCTCTCTACATTACCCACTTAATACCTCTCGGTCATAGAGTGATTTTTCCCAATTTGGCTTTCTCAAGACCAAATGGGTATCAAACTAAATAGTTGATATAAGCTCAAGTCGAGTTCTCACCATCTCTAGTTTGAAACCTTTAATTAGGCTAATCAAACCCTCAATTAGCCCAATTTCTTGTTAGCCAAATTATCCTAAACTAGGTCCCCCTTTCTCAAGTAGAGACCAAGTTAAAAAAGCATGAATCAATGTTTGCAACCAGTAATTCTAAAATTGAAGCATAAACTAAGCTAAATAATCAACACCCAATCATAAACAAGCGTTAAATTAAATACCCATAAGGTTTAACACTAGGATTGGATTAAGTCCCTAGTAAGAATCTAGCTACTCATAGTGAGAAATGAAGAAAACAAAGAAGAAATGCTAATTAAACTCATAATCTAAGATTAAAATGATAAAATATAATTTTTAAGCACTAAAATAGTCACAAAAGTCGTAAAACGACAAACTGTAACGGCAACAGCAACTCAAACTTCGAAACTTGACATAAAAATGTGAAACTTGTCTATTTATAGTGGCCTAAAATTCGCTGAAAAAAATACCTCTCAGGAGGTTCTGCGGCCGCACAATTCCATGTGTGGTCTGCAGATTTGTTCAGTTGACAAGGTCTTGGAATCTGCAGCCGCACAATTCTAGTCTGCGCCTGCGAAACTTCTTTTGCGGCCGCACAATTCTTATGCGATCCGCACTTCAGGTAGGGCTTATGCCTTGGTCATTTGCACACTCTTTGAACTTTGAATCGTTTGTTAGTGTAAAGCTTTTTCTGCGGCCGCACAATTCATGTGCGGTCCGCACATTGGCTAAATTCCTGCTAGCCTCTTTCATATGATCTGCGGCCGCAGATGGAATTCTGTGGTTCACACTTTCTTTTGCAGCTGCAGAAATCCTTTTGGGGATCGCACTTCTTATGTTTTGCGCCCCTTCTTGCCTTGTAGGTCGGAACACTCTATTTTAAGTCGAATTTCATAATGGGAGCTCAAAATTCCAACGTTCCTGCAATTTGTACACTTTCATTAGTTTCGGGAACATAAATCAATACTTTTGGACTAAAACAAAAGCAAAAAGATGCTAATAAGTAGTCAAAATCCATACTTATCAACTCCCCAAACTTAAGTCTTTGCTTGTCCTCAAGCAAATGAATTAGTTCCCACCTCCTTAGAGTCAAGGGTCATTTCAGCGAGTCAAAGGTGAGTCATTCACACATCAGTTGGAACCAACAATTACCCACACTACTCATGCATTATCAACAAGGTGACAAGTCAAAAAGAAATTCATGCACATATAGTTCTAATGTGACATTTGAGCTTCAAGAATTGACTTTACTCAACAAGGACTCTTGTTCTATCATGTAGGCCATGGTGGACTCCAAACTCTTCCTCCTCTACTTTCCATTTGCCAAGCTCACTTAAGAAATTAGAACTCAATTTTAAGATTCATGAAATGTTTACTCATCTCTCACTAGAGAATGTCACAAGTGAAGCTTCAAGTACTATAGGCTTGCCCCTTATGTAGATCGCCACTAATGTAAGCTCACTCTGTTCAAAATCAAGTAGGGCTTCTTTCGGGTTGTAATGAAGGTTTTGGGGTTAGGGTAGGATACCATATAGGTAAGTGGTTTCACCTTTCCTTAAGCACTCAACCTTTTTATTTCTCGACTCACGATTACCAATTCTTAGAGGCATTTTCTTTTCATTGGAATTAGAGAGACTCAACATCACTTTTTCTTGTTCATTTCATTATTTTTCTCCCTTTATGATTTCTCATGTTAGGGATCACTACCTCTTTTTGAATCTATCAACCCTTCCACTTATTCACTTTTTGTATTTTTTTTTGTTCTTTTCTTTTCTTTCCTTCTCTTTTCATAGAGATCTTTTCTTTTCTCTTTTTGTGCCTTGATACCTTTTTCAAAATTCCTCATCTCTCCCCTAAACTTATGCTTTAAGCCACTTGTTTCACAAGAGTGTTAAGGAAAGTCCGGGTGCCAAGAGAAGGTCATTGACAAAACGGGTAAAGGCTAATAACATGGTTATCAAATGAGAAAGACTTGAGGCTCAAAAGGGTTGACTAGAGATAATGACATTGGTTAGCAATAGAAAGCTCAAACGGGCCAAGGAAAACCTACAATAACTTCTCAAACCAAGCAAAACTTAGGATTTTGCCTTGAAACACATTCGGGATAAGTTCTAGACCACTCGCACGGATACTTGGACTAGCAAAAATTCATCTCACCCCTCATGCAACTAGAAAGAGGATAGAGTCGAGAGCCTAAAATGACCATATTCAAGTTTAAATATCACTATGGTCCAATTAAACCACTCGATGATTACCAAAGTCAACTCAAGAGTCACAAAGTCACTAACTAGAGCTATTACTTTCAAATACCTTGTCTCTAACCATAAACACGTAGTTATGTTTGTTGGTACCAAATAAAGCATGATTAACTCTTCAAGAATAACTTGATTAGGTCTTTTATTTATTATTACTACTACTATTATTACCTAAACACAAAAAAAACTGACTCATTCCCTTAAGAAGGTTGTCACGCCATCCATCGTTGGGACGAGCAACCCGGTTCACACAACAATGGCCTCCACAAAAACCGTGGAGTTAATAAAACCAAAGGCTTATTACCTACTAAAGCATAAAAAAGAAGCTACTTAACAAAATAAGAACTAATATGGAAAAGATAAAGAAGCTAATACACAATAATTACTAAAGAGAGATAATTATACATAAGAGAAGAGAGAAGAGATAGATAAATACAAATAAGAAAAGAAAGAGTATCATCAAATTATCACAGACCAAATGTATCAAAGTGTACCAATGTGTCAAATAAACTACACCCCCCCCCCCCCCCGAAATAAAAATAAGCATTGTCCCCGATGCTTAGCAAAATAAGAGTAAAAAAAGAGAGGTTGAAGAAAACTCCCTAAGGATTCTTGAACATCTCGGTGTCCCTAACAAATGTCATCTCCCTCAGGGTCAGCCAACTGGATCTCATCAACATCAAATCTAGGCATGGCTGGGTTGTCAAACGCCGCACGCACTGCCTCAGCAGTGTCGGTAGCAAGGTCTGGCTCGTTAGACTGGCCAGTTGGTGCTACCGATGTAGATGGTGCTGAAGGATCTGGGGCAGACTGGTGCGGGTCAAGAAACATGTCAAAGCGAAGGTCGCCAGCTGTAGCAAGTATAGTCACCCCTCTCCGGAGCTTGTCCACTGATTTATTTCTTAACTGGGGCTTTCTCATCTTCTTTACTTCTTTTCCCAGCTCCTTAATAACTGACCCGTGCTGTACCAATGTGTCCATAATAGTCTTCTGGTTGTCGCGAATCTTCTTCAGCGTTTCCTCAATGTCAGAAGGGGCCTGTGGTTCCTATGAAGTGGACTGTGCTGCAATAGTACTGGATAAGTCAGACAACTTTGCAGTAGCTGTCTGCATCCAGTTGTTGAGACTCGCCAATTTTTGGGAGACTGGCAACGCAGATAGTGGAGCAATGGGCATGGGCACTGTCCTCAGAGCTATGGCACGAGTTGTGGTAGGAGCTGTGGATGATGGCGGAGGCATAGCAGTGGCACTGGAGGAAGGCTCGGCCAATGTGGAAGGAAGATCAGCTGTCTTAAAGACTACCACTGCTAGCTCATCAAACTGGCTTGTGGTGGTAGAAGGCTAAACTCTCTTCTTTGAGTTGCTCGCATCCATCAATGAATACCAATCAAAGGGCTTCTTCGCCTTCACCTTGGTGTCAAAATCTCTCGGCTATACCTTTGCATTTGTGAGGTACTTTGTGATGGTGTTGGGATAAGGGTAGGTCGAGCTGTCCTGCCGTGCAATCACAGAAATATTGGCCGATATCACGACACCCACATTGATTGGGTAACTTACCATAATGGAAGCCGCAAGGGCATCCCGAGGAATAGGAAGGTGAGTGTCATTCTAGCTCAGATCCAATCTGCTGCAGACAAAGAATTGCCACCCTTTCGCCTCAAAACTCAGAGTGCTTTGGTGGATGGGAACCCCAGCAGTGATCAATGGTGGTGGTGGCCCCGGTGGTGCTAAGATCTCAACCCAACCATGGTCAGACTTCCTCCTTCATAGCACACTTCTCCAAGTAATCTTTTGGCTCCACATCCTCGAAGCCCAAATACGCATTTAGCGTATGCTGATCAAACCTCACCTTCAGGTTGTGCACCTTGGTCACCTTTGTCCCTTTCTTGATGTGAGCCACATTGGCATTGAATTCTCGGACAAGGTATTCTTTGGCATGCTCCACTCTCTCGGTGAACCACATCCAACCCTTCCATTCTCTGAATTGCCTAAATATTCCCGGGTTATATTGATCCAAATCTTTCAAAAGGAATTATCGCTTAAGAGTCAGCGACCTTGCCGGCCACCACATACGAAAACTAGTAAAGACGGCCAGGCTAACAAATCGATCCTCCTAAATCTCCTTCTTCTTTGATCTCTCGAGACCTGTAGCGGTAGCATCTTCCCCTCTGCCATCATCGGGGATATCATGTATAACTGGTGCCTCAAGGACTGGTGTAGCTGATGGCTCAGAAGCCTGGCTAGCACTCTCCGACCCCTTGGAGGTGCAGTGAGATGAAGATGGCTCGGCCTTGAGCTGGTATCTCCCCTGCGGCCTCAACTGTGCGGCCGTCTACTCCTCCTGTTTAGAGGCTGAGTTACCCTCTGACACCTCCTAAGACGGGACATAGGAGCTAGACTCGGAAAGGTCTTCACCTCTCTCTCTACCGGATGTTGTTTTATTTCGGATCGTCTTAGGCTGGCCAAGGGGTAAGGCACTTTTGACTCGACCCCAAGAAGATTCACCTTGTCCCTTTGAAGTATCGCCTCGGCCTCTTGATTGAACCATTGTCTATATCAAGCAAAGAAGATTGTTAGTTGCAATTCGTAGTTCAAACACATATAGGAGTGTAGGTAAGGAGAAACAATTGTACACTGTGGGGTTATGTAGGTGATTCATGCCTGCAGGAGAAGGGATCTGCAGTCCGTACATTTCTGTTGTGCGGCCGCAGAAGGGAAGTGCGATAAGATATTTCAGATTGCGGCCACACTTCTGAGTGCCAAAATTGTGAACTCTCTGATGACCGAAAAAAGGCTAATCTGCGGCCGCAGATGGAATTCTACAGTCCGTACATTTTGACTTGCGACTGCAGATTCCTGCCTCACATAAGTGTCTAAAAATTCATATATGCGAACCGCACAATTCAAGTGCGGTCGCAAAATTCAAACAATTACGAGCAAAGTACTTTATATTCTATGATTTTTCAATTTGTTGCATAAATAGGCATGGAAATGTTATAAAAACATGAAATATAACTAACCCAATCCCAATAGAGCATGTATCAAGTTTACCCAGTTCAAATCTACCCCATATGGACACACAATTGAACTCCAATAACAGATGGCCTAAGAAGAACTGAAAATCTACAAATTAATCTAACACACAAAAATTAACATGAAATTGAAGCATACCAAACATGAAATTGAAGCATACCAGATAGAGTGAGTGTAATGAATGACTAATCGAGGTGGATGTGTGTATGGAACAGTTGAAATCTCCAAGAAAAATTTGCAGAGTAACAGTGTTTTGTTCAAAGAGGGAAAAGTGTAAAATGAGGACCAGTATTCTATTTATACAAAAAAAATGAGAAGGGAGAACAAACGAGGGTGGTCCGCACCCTACCACCTGGATGATTATTCTCAGAAACCAGTCTGCAGTCTGCACATTTATGGGTGCGGCCGTAGATTTCACGTGTGATCGCAGATCGACCTCCGCACTAACAAGCATAAACTTCAAAGAGTTGGTATTTTTGGAATTTCAATTTTGTGGTCCGCAAGAAAAATGTGCGGCCGCAATACTTATCTGCTATGGCACTTAAAAATGTGCGGTCCGCACAAATCAAGTGCGGTCCGCACTCCTTTGAACACTTAGCCATATCTTCTTCCACTATTCTTGTAAGTCACACTCATCTCTGCAGCACACTTCAACTCAAGTTAGAACACAAATAATACCTAACTACAAAAAGAAAAAGGAAAAGAACATGGTTTCCCTCCCATGAAGCGCCTGATTTAACGTTGCAGCACGACGCAAAATACCCTCAAGTGAAATGAATGACCACCACCACGTGGCTATCTTCAACCTTTCCCAAGTAGTGCTTCACCTAGTGACCACTGAATCGGAATACTTCATTGTTTTTGTTAGTCTAATGCACCAAAAGGTGTCCCACCCACAATTTCAAAAGGACCACTCCACTTGGATTTTAGCTTCCCGGGAAACATCCTCAACCTTGAGTTGAAGAATAATACAAGATCACCCACCTTGAACTCTTTGTTCCAAATGTATTTGTCATGAAGATATTTTATCTTTTATTTGTACAAGGACGGACTTGCATAAGTATGGTACCGGAACGCATCCAATTCATTCAAATGTGCAACCCTCAAGTTAGTGGCTAAATCCCAATCAAGATTCAACATCTTTAGAGCTCACATTGCCTTGTGCTCTAGTTCCACCAGAAGATGACAAGATTTCCCGAACATCAACTGATATGGCGACATTCCGATAGGTGTTTTGTAAGCCGCTCGATAAGCCAATAATGCATCATCAATCTTTTTGGACCAATCCTTCCGATTAGCATTCGCCGTTTTGAACAAAATACTCTTTATCTCCCGGTTGGAGACTTCCACTTGCCCACTAGCTTGTGGGTGATAGGGAGTTGTAACTTGTGAGTAACACCATACTTGCCAAGTAAAGTGTCAAAAGCCTTGTTGCAAAAATGTGACCTCCCATTACTTATAATTGCACGTCGAGTACCAAACCTTGTGAAAATATTCTTCTTCAAGAAAGCCACCACACTTCTCGCCTCATTGTTGGGCAAGGAAACGGTCTCAACCCATTTGGACACATAATCCACCACGACCAAGATGTAGGTGTTTACACAAGAACTCACAAAAGGGCCCATGAAGTCAATACCCCACACATCAAAAATATCAATCTCCAAAATGGTTGTGAGAGGCATTTCATTTTTATTTGAGATTCCACCGCCCCGTTGACATTCATCACATCTGTCCACTACCTCACTTGCATCCTTGTAAAGAGTGGGCCAATAGAAACCACAACTAAGTACTTTGGTTGTCGTTCTCGCTCCGCCATGATAACCATCATATGGAGAAGAATGATAAGCCCAAAGAATTTCACCTTGCTCTTCTTCCAGTACACATATTCTAATCACCCCATCCGTACAAATCCTGAAAAGGTATGATTCATCCCAATAATAATCTTGACAATCCCATTTGAGTTTCTTCCTTTGGTTTGAAGAGAACTCATCCGAAATGATTCCACACACAAGAAAATTTTCTAAATTTGCAAACCATGGCACCTCTTTCATTGAAATTGCCAAGAGTTTCTCGTTGGGGAAGGATTCATTGAATTTAAGGCCATCATGCGGCCTTCCCTCGTCCAAATGAGACAAGTTGTCCGCCACTTTGTTTTCACTATCTTTCTATGTTGGATGTCAATATCAAATTCTTGCAACAAGAGTACCCATATCATGAACCGAGCTTTGGAGTCCTTTTTGCTCATAAGATAACGAAGCACCGCATGGTTCATATGGACAATAACTTTTGCACCCATCAAGTGCGGGCGGAACTTCTCGATTCCGATCACAATAGCAAGGAGCTCTTTCTCCGTGATTGTATAGTTAACTTGGGAAATGTTCATGGTCTTACTAGCATAGTAGGACGGATGGAAAGTCTTGTCGATACGTTACCCCAAAACATCCCCAACCGCTGCGTCGCTTGCATCACACATGAGTTCAAAAGGCACACTCCAATCTGGAGCGATGATGATGGGAGTAGTTGTCAACTTGAGCTCAACAATTCAAAATCTCTCATGCAATCATCATTGAAGTTAAACTTAGCATCCTTCTCAAGAAGCTTGCACAACGGATTCACCACCTTAGAGAAATCTTTGATGAAGCGCCGGTAAAAACCTGCATGGCCTAAGAAACTCCACACACCCTTCACCGAAGTTGGGGGTGGAAGCTTAGAAACCACCTCAATCTTTGGCTTGTCTACTTCAATTCCATTCCTTATGATTTTGTGGCCAAGGACAATACCTTCCTCGACCATGAAATGACATTTCTCCCAATTGAGCACCAAATTGGTTTCTTCACATCTAGCCAATACTTTGTCCAAATTTGCAAGAAAATCATCAAAAGAATCTCCCACCACCGAGAAGTCATCCATGAAAACTTCAAGGTAATCCTGTATCATGTTCGTGAAAATAGTCATCATACACCTTTGATAAGTCGTCGATGCATTGCACAAACCAATGGCATCCGCTTGAAAGCAGAAGTACCATAGGAACATGTAAAGGTTGTTTTCTCTTGATCTTCCGGAGAAATGAGAATTTGGTTGTAGCCCGAAAACCCATCAAGAAAGAAATAAAAAGCATGACCGGCCAATCTATAGAGCATTTGATCTAAGAAAGGAAGTGGAAAGTGATCTTTACTTGTGACTTTGTTGAGCTTGCAATAGTCCCCCGACAACGGCACCAACAATTGGTCCACATCCAATCCGCACTCAATAGTCAGTGGAAAGAGTTGTTGGAAGAATAGTACCCAACAAGAGTTGGGGTCGATTTTCATAGGGAGCTACAATGGGTGTTAGGGGTATATACTTGACGAAAGAAAATGGAATAACTCAATAGCACTTCCAAACAAACGGTTTTGATATCTAATTTTACTTTTACTCTAACAATTATAATCTAAGAGAAGAAACTAAAAAGCGAATGATTGTTTTTGGGGTTTTTCCAAATAGTTAAAAAGCAAAGAGATGTGACCTTAACTTAGGTATTCGCCTAATGGGTTAAATATGTTATCACTTGTTTTGATGATTGGGTAGTATTATAGCTCTCAACGCTACATTATCCACTCAATACCTCTCGTTCATAGAGGTATTTTGCCCAATTTGGCTTTCTCAAGACCAAATGGGTATCAAACTAAATAGTTGATATAAGCTCAAGTCGGGTTCTCACTATCTCTAGTTTGAAAACTTTAATTAGGCTAATCAAACCCTCAATTAGCCCAATTTATTGTTAGCTAAGTCATCCTAAACTAGGTCCCCTTTTCCAAGTAAAGACCAAGTTAAAAATGCATGAATCAATTTTTGCAACCATTAATTCTAAAGTTGAAGCATAAACTAATCTAAATAATCAACACCCAATTATAAACAAGCATTAAATTAAATACCCATAAGGTTCACACACTAGGGTTGGGTCACAACCCTAGTAAGAATCTAGCTACTCATACTGAGAAATGAAGAAAACAAAGAAGAAATGCTAATTAAACTCATAATCTAAGATTAAAATAATAAAATATAATGTTTAAAACTAAAATAGTCACAAACTTCCTAAAATGTCAAAATGTTACGGCTACAGCAGCTCAAGCATAGAAGCTTGACCTAAAAATGTGAAACTCGTCTATTTATAGTAGCCCAAAATTTGTTGACAAAAATGCCCCTCGGGAGGATCTGCGGCCGCACAATTCCATGTGCGGTCTGTAGATTTCTTCAGTTGGCAAGGTCTTGGAATCCGTAGCCACACAATTCTGGTCTGCGACTACGAAACTTCTTATGCGGCCGCACAATTCTTGTGCGGTCCGCAATTCAGGCAAGGCTCATGTCTTGGTCATTTGCACACCCTCTGAACTTTGAGTCATTTGTTAGTGTAAAGCTTCTTCTGCAGCCGCACATTGGCTAAATTTCTGTTGGGGTCTTTCACTTTATCTGCGGCCGCAGATGGAATTCTACGGTCCGCACTTTCTTCTGCAATCGCAAAAATCCTCCTGCGGACCGCACTTCTTAAGTTCTGCACCCCTTCTTGCCTTGTGGGTCGGAACACTCCTTTTTGAGTCAGATTTCATAATGGGATCTCAAGCTTCCAACTTTCCTACAATTTGCACACTTTCATTAGTTTCGGAAACATAAATCAATACTTTCGAACTAAAATAAAACCAAAAAGGTGCTAATATGTAGTCAAAATTCACACTTATCATAGAGCTTTTGAGCAGCTACGCTAGGGAGATATGATTGTGACCTAGTATGAGATGAGATTCACAGATTTGGCCCGTCATGTTATATGGTTGGTTCCCACAGAGAGAGAGAGAGGATCAGGAGGTTCATTGATGGCCTCAGTTATGGCCTATGTTATAGCTTGGCCCGAGAGGCCGAGACGGATGCTAGGTTTGACCAGGTGATCGAGATTGCTAGGCACTTGGAGTCGGTTCATAAGCTTAAGCCTGAGGAGCGGGAGGGCAACATGCCACGTGGATTTGGTGGTTTTGGTGGTACCTCATCTGGAGGTCAGTCACATCACAACAGAGGTCGTCCTTACATGCCCGCTTAAATGGCTCGTCTGGTTCATCGTGGTACATCAGCTAGTCATGGTTCATATAGTACTCATCCAGGTCAGTCATCTTCCAGTGCACTTCCAGCTTAGAGTTTGTACCGTGCTCCATCAGTGTAGGGTTCCACTATACCGAGTTCTTCCAGTGGTTATTCTAGTTCTCGGGGTACGATTCAGGCCCCACCGTCATTTATAGCTTGAGGTTGTTACGATTGTGGAGATATGGGTCATGCGAGGAAGTATTACCCCCGTCACTACAGAGGTCCAGTGCAGTAGGGAGGCCAGTTTATGACCCTGTACGAGTTGCTTCACCACTCGTTCAGCCAGCTCGGGGTGGGACTCAGGAAGTTCGAGGTCTTCCTAGAGAGGGAGGTCGATCTAGGTGGTGTTCATGCTCGATGTTATGCTTTTCCCGCCAGGCTAGAGGCAGTTGCTTTAGACTCGGTGATCACAGGTACTGTTTCAGTGTGCTACATGAATGCTTCCATATTATTTGACCTTGGTTCCGCTTATTCATATGCATTATTGTACTTTGCTCGCTATTTGGATATGCCCCGTGATTCCTTAGTTATGCATGTTCATGTATCTACATTGGTGGGTGATTCTATTGTTGTGGACCGTATGTGTCACGACCCTGATACCAACAGGTGTTGTCCCAGCTACTGTGGGGGCTGTAACTCTGCCCCTACCACGGCCTAGGCCACGTCCTCGGCCTCTAGTGGCCTCCGCTGGTGGTACTGGGAGAGAGACGATCAGGAGGTTTGTTGATGACTGGTGACACCCCGATGTCGGGCTGTGTTGGTTTTATTTCTGCAAATTATAATGTTAAATGCTTATTTTGGGATTTTATTTTCGATTAAAGTCTTAGTGTTTATTGTTATTAATTATTTAAAACGAATTGGAAGTGTGTCGGCTGGCCTTGTCTTCACGAGAGGCGCCATCACGATCGGGTTGGGTTTATGTACGGTTGTGTGTGGTGACTATTGGGGGATTGGAGACGATATTTCATCTTTTACTGCTTTGTATGGTTGATTTTGACATGATTTTAGGCATGGAATTGTTGTCGCCATGTCACGCTATTCTGGATTGTTACGCTAAGATCGTGACGTCGGCAATGCCGGAATTGCCTAGGGTTGAGTGGAGAGATTACCTGGATTATGTTCCCAGTAGAGTAATTTCATACTTGAAGGCTCAGCGGATGGTTGAGAAGGGGTGTTTGGCATATTTGGCCTTTGTGAGGGATGTTAGTGTTGTTACTCCTACTATTGAGTCCGCTTCGGTAGTAAGGGACTTTCTGGATGTGTTTCCTACAGACTTGTCGGGCATGCCACCCGACAGGGACATTGATTTTGGTATTGACTTGGCGCTGGGCACTCAGCCCATCTCTATTCCTCCGTATCATATGGCACCAACAGAGGTAAAGGAATTGATAGAACAACTTCAGGAGCTACTTGATAAGGGATTCATTAGGCCTAGTGTGTCGCCTTGGGGTGCATCAATTCTGTTTGTGAAGAAGAAGGATGATACTATGCAGATATGCATTGATTACCGGTAGTTGAAAAAAGTTACAATTAAGAACAAGTACCCACTACAGCGTATTAATGACCTATTTGACCAGCTTCAGGGAGCTAGAGTGTTTTCGAAGATTGATTTGAGGTCTTGGTATCATCAGGTGAAGATTCGGCATTCTGATATTCTGAAGACGAGATTCAGGACACGCTATGGTCATTACGAGTTTCTTGTGATGTCTATTGGGTTGACCAATGCCCTAGCAGCATTTATGCATATGATGAACAGTGTATTCCAACCATAACTTGATTCTTTTGTTATAGTATTCATTGATGATATACCGATGTACTCACGCAGCCAGGAGAATCATGAGCAGCATCTGAGGATTGTACTCCAGACCTTGAGAGAAGAGAAACTTTATGCTAAATTCTCTAAGTGTGAGTTTTGGCTTGGTTCTGTGACGTTCTTAGGGCACGTGGTGTACAGTGAGGGGATCAAGGTAGATCCGAATAAGAGTGAGGCAGTTCAGAGTTGTCCCATACCGTCTTTAAGTATTGAGATTCGTAGTTTTCTTGGCTTGCAAGGATATTATCGTCGTTTTGTGGAGGGTTTCTCATTATTGATGTGCCTTTGACTAGATTGACCCATAAGGGTGCCCCATTAAGGTGGTCTGATGAGTGTGAGGAGAACTTTTAGAAGCTCAAGACTGTCTTGACCACATCTCCAATTCTAGTTTTGCCTTCAGCATCGGGGTCATATACAGTTTAGTGTGATGCTTCACGGATTGACATCGGAAGCGTCTTGATGAAGAAGGGTAGGGTTATTTCGTATGCTTCGCGCCAGCTGAAGCCCCATGAGAAGAACTACCCCTTTTATGATTTAGAGTTGGCAGCCATTGTTCGTGCATTGAAGATTTGGAGGCATTATCTCCACGGCGTGTCTTGTGAGGTATTCACAAATCATCGGAGTTTGCAGCACTTGGTTAAGCAAAAAAGATCTAAACTTGAGGCTACGGAGGTAGTTAGAGTTGTTAAAAGACTATGATGCCATTTTGTACCATCATGGGAAGGCCAATGTGGTGGCCGATGCCTTTAGTAGAAAGGTTGTGAGTATGGGTACCCCTACATATATTCCAGTTGGTTAGAGACCGCTTGCATTAGATGTTCAGGCTTTGGCTAATCAGTTCGTGAGGTTAGATATTTCAGAGCCTAGCTGGGTTCTTTCTTGCGTGGTTTCTCGGTCTTCCTTGTATGAGCGCATCAGAGCCCGTCAGTATGAAGACCCCCATTTACATGTCCTTAAGGACACGGTGCAGCACGATGATGCTAAAGAGGTTTCTATTGGAGATAATGGGGTGTTGCAGATGCAGGGTCAGATTGTGTGCCCAATATGGATGGGTTACGTGAGTTGATTCTTGAAGAGGCCCACAGTTTGCGGTATTCCATTCATCCGAGTGCCGCCAAGATGTATCAGGACTTGAGGCAACACTATTGATTGAGAAGAATGACGAAAGATATAATGGAGTATGTGGCTTGACGTTTGAACTGTCAGCAGGTGAAGTACGAGCACCAGAGGCAGGGCGGTTTTCTTAAGAGACTTGAGATTCCCAAGTGAAATTGGGACCGTGTTACCATGGACTTCGTTGTTGGTCTCCCACAAACTTTGAAGAAATTTGATGCAGTATAGGTGATTATGGACTGGTTGACTAAGTTCGCACATTTCATTCCGGTTGTGACCACCTATTCTTCAGCGAGGCTAGCTTAGATCTATATCCATGAGATTGTTTGTCTTCATGGTATTCCAGTGTCCATTATTTCTGATCGAGGCACGCAACTCACATCGCAGTTTTGGAGAGTTGGGCACACGGGTTTAGTTGAGTACAACATTCCACCCAAGACGCAGGGACAGTCCGAGCGCACCATTTAGATTTTGGAAGATATGCTACGCACCTGTGTTATGGATTTCGGGGGTTCTCGGGATCAATTCTTATCGCTTGTAGAGTTTGCATACAACAACAACTACCAATCGAGTATTCAGATGGCTGCTGATGAGGCTTTATATGGGAGGCGGTGTCGTTCTTTAGTTGGTTGGTTCGAGCCGGGAGAGGCTAGGTTGTTGGGTCTGACTTGGTTCGGGATGCCTTGGAGAAAGTCAAGTTGATTCAGGATTGGCTTCGTACAACACAGTCTAGATAGAAAATTTATTCTAATAGCAAGGTTTGTGATGCTACATATATGGTGGGTGAGAAGGTGTTACTCAGAGTTTCGCTCATGAAGGGTATGATGAGGTTCTGAAAGAAGGATAAAGTGAGCCCTCGGTATATTGGACCTTTTAAGGTGCTTGAGAGGATTGGAGAGGTGACCTACAAGCTTGCATTGCCACTAGTCTATCCGGTGTTCACCCAGTGTTTCATGTTTCTATGCTCTGGAAGTATTATGGTGACCCGTCTCATGTTTTTGATTTCGGCACGGTGCATTTAGATGGGGATTTGACTTATGATATGGGTCCGATGGCCATTTTGGATCGGCAGGTTCGAAAGTTGAGATCAAAGAATATAGCTTCAGTGAAAGTTTAGTGGAGGGGTCAGCCAGTCGAGGAGGCTACTTGGGCGACCGAGCGGGAGATGAGGAGCAGCTATCCACACCTATTTGAGACTCCGGGTATGATTCTAACCCGTTCGAGGACGAATATTTGTTTAAGAGGGGAAAAATATAACGACTCGGCCGTTCGTTTTGTGGATTGTAGCCCCGTTCCCCTACTTATCGCTCCTTCTATGCTTATTTGCGGTTATGTGACTTGCCAAGGTGGTTTGATTGGTTGGGAGGTTTTGGAGCGGATTGGACACTTAGTCCCAGGTTGAAGGCTTAAGTTGAAAGAGTTGATCGGAGTTTGACTTTTGAATAGACGACTCGGGAATGGAGTTTTGATAGTTCCAAAAGCTTCGTATGGCGATTTTGGACTCGGACATATGTTCGGATATTGATTTAAAGGTCTGTAGGTCATTTTCGCTTGGATTGGCCAAAGTTGGAAAGTTGAAGGTTTAGAAGTTTGAAAGGTTTGACTGACAGTTGACTTTGTTGATATCGGGTTCGGATTTCGGTTCTGGTTGGAGTAGGTCCATTGTTCATTTATGACTTGTGTGCAAAATTTGAGGTCAACCCGAGTTGGTTTGATGTGATTCGACATTAGTTCTAGAAGTTGGAAGTTCATTAGTTCATTAGGCTTGAATTGGGGTGCGATTTGTGGTTTTTGCGTTATTTGATGTGAATTGAGGCTTCGCGTGCAAGAGTTAAGTGCTTGGTGTTGATCTTCGACTAAAAGTATACGCATTGGTATGCACGTCGCCTTATATTTTACTTGAATCTCATCTATTTGTATGTGTGTTGTAATTATTTGAGCTTAATTTTTGTGTTTATATATGTAGGAATCGATTGGGAGCAACAAGGGATGAATGTGTCAAATTGAAGTGGAAAACGAAATTAATTGAACGAGGTGCACGCCCATCGTCAAAACTAGTGCTAGGCGTTGCCTGTAGCGCTGTGGGCAAGTGAAACAAGAGCAGAAAGAGGGTCCAGCGCCCAGCCTAGCGCGACGCGCTGGCCAAGACTCTCTGTCCGAGATTTGTCCTATTCCGCCTGGGACAAGATTCTTTCGGTCCTACACACCCAACTCGTACAAAAGGAGAAAAGGGTTTTTAAACCTAATTTTGAGGGGAATACGACACTTTGGAGGCAAAACGCATGTTGTGAGCAAGCTGAAGCAAGAATTAGAGAATTCTTCTACTATTTATTTTTGGGATAATACATAATTACCCCATTGAGGTTGAGCCATTTTACCGGATGCACTTTTTTTATCTTTGCAAGGTTCTTATAAGCCCCTTGTACATATTTGAGGTGAAATTATTACCCCCTTTTATGCTTATGTGGTAGGGAGAATATTTTGCACTTTAAAGTAGCGCGTGAGAGGATAAAACTAAGCGTATTTTTCCCTTTTTTTAAAAATTAAAATGTATTTTTTACTTTATTTTACTTTTATTTTTATATTTTCTTTTCCTTTTCTTCTTTTTCTTTTATTTTTTCTCTTTCTTCCTTTTGCTTCTCCCACATACAGCCCGCCGCCTTCATCCTCTATAACCACTATCATGTCATTAGCTTTTACGTTAATTATCAGTCATTTTCTTTTTTCTTTTTTTTTGTTTTATTTTTGTTTTGATCAATTAATGTTTAACCTATCCTAACCTTTCCTACTTGGATTTCTTAAAGCCCAAGGAGAATATGCGAAAAGTGGGGACTGATTTGAGTATTAAAATCAGAGATTGAGGCTTCGAGTTTCAATCAAATAAAAACTTTACAAAAACTGACAAATTTTGGGGGGTGGGGTGGGGGGGGGGGGGAGGGGCGAGGGATTCGGTGATGGGCTTAGTTGGAGAAAAAAAAAGAAAAGGGCTGAGAGTGGGGGTGATTCGGTAGAAAAGGAGGTTTGGCGGAGAATGACGGGTGGTGGCTACATTAATAATGGTGTGCTATGGCAGAGGTTACAGGAGAAGAAGAAAGAAAAAAAATGAGAGAAAAAGAGAGAAAGGACATAAAAGGTAAAATGAAAAAATAGTGAATAAAAAGAAAGTAAAAAGTAGTATTTAAAAGTGACGTGACATCACCTAGTTGGTGCGTGTGTTTTACATATCTGTGTGAAACTGGTGCTTGTCAAAAAAGGGGTAATAATTTCACTTCAAGCATAGATGGGGGTCATAGGACCCCTGCAAAGATAAAGGATGCGTATGTCAAATTGGTTAAACCCCATTGGAGTAATTATATATTATCCCTTTATTTTTTGTTAGTACTTTAATCATTCAAATACTTACGAATTTATTATGATGATTATGCGTGGCTAAGTCCCTTTATTCTGGGGCTGGGTTTAGCCATGAATATTGATATTTAATTACTACTTTTGCCTTTATATAAATTGCTATTATATGATTATTTTTTAATTCTGTACTCAATTGCTTGATTGTCTGGCCAACAGTTAAGCTCTATCAACTATCTTAATTTTGCTTGAAAAGAGTCATTTTTAGATTAGAGAAGAGTTAAAGAAAGCATGATCTTATCTCTAAAACTAGGGGACGGATTTGTAGTTAGAATAGAATTATACCTAGTCACCATATTTAATTGAATATTGTGATCTTAATGCATCTTTGATAGATTAATTTCATAGAAATATAGGCATTAAACTATCCTGGACGGGTGCATAGTAATTCGATAGAATACTATGAGAACATATAATCTGGTCAATTAGCAACCATAAGCAATTCGACTTGAAGGGGAATTAGCTAAGACTCAATAGGATTGGTGAATTTATCACAACCTTGAAATATTCATCTCTACCGAAGTAACGCTAAACAATAATTGTGTAATGTCCTGGTTTTGTACATAATTCTCAGTTGGTAAATTAAAATTTTCTTAAGTCACCAAAAAGAGGTATCTGGATCAGACCAAGCCAAGTAAATAAATTTTTTTAGTTACCAAAAAAAGGTATCAACATCTGACCAAGGCAAATAAAAGCAGTGCACGTGTTACAATTATAATCTATGCATTGAAAGAAAAGCTGAAAAGTGGCATGATTAGTTGATTAGAAAAATAATACTATTACTATCTAACGATATCCAGTAATATTTTAATTGAGGTATCAGATGAATGTAGAAGAAGGGCAGATCCCAGGCCCCCACTTATCCCAACACAAGCTACTCCAAAATCCAATGAAACAAACAAGTGTTGGTCCTGTCTAAAATGTCTAGCAGCGTCGAGAGCTTCTACTATTTTTATTTATTTCTGAAATACACTTTTGCCACTTTAAATGGGTAAGTTTATTGCTGTGTGAGAGAGAGAGGATCAGAAATATTTTTCCATCCTTCCTTTGAATTAAAAGGAAAAAAATTCTCACTCCAAACCAAGCCAGCGACATACTTGCATAGTTTAAATGGATAAGTATATCCCCAAATTATATATAGATAACAAAGAATTTGCCAAATCATACTCAAGGTGAATTAGTAAAGATTTTATAAATAAATCGGATTAGGAGTAACATGTACCTGTATCTTCTTGCAACTCTACAGAGAGGATTCTGCAAAAGGAAAGAAGTTGGACACAGAACAAGTTCAAGAGTTTATGTCATTGACATCCAACAACAAAAATGGCAGAGCTAATTACGCCCACAAACAGGAAATATTGGACCACTCGACAAGCACAAGTGTTTAAATTCACAACATAGACTCCACTTGTATATAACTATTAGGTTCAATTTCCTCATAGGAGATTTATTTAGTGCTCGAATTACAACATTCAACAAGCTGAGCGAGGCGCACACTTCAGGAATCACACAACCACCATATGGTAACATTTATTACAGCCTATAAGGATTTCAACTTCTTCGCCTCTAGTAAATTTAAGCAGCAGCATTAACTGCACGGCCAGCGCCTTCTGCTTGGACAAATGATTCAATATATTCTTTCCTGCATTATCAAAAAACATTCATTAGCTTCCACGCCCAAGACGTAAAAATAGAGTATAGCAAGTGCCTAGAAACAGACCTTGCAGGGAGATGGTCATGTGGGCGATTGTATGGAGTCCAAATTGGGTCACCAACAAAGAGGCGCATTGCCTACACAAACCAAATATTATTACCAACACAATTGCAAACCGTTCCTCTGATCAAATATACCATGCAAGAAGTGCAATCAAGAGTAAGTGCCAAAAACGTGTCTTGACAGGTGAAGCAATAAAAAGAAAATGGTGGTGCTCTTTTCGTCATTAACCATATATGTTAATGCATGCTCTTAAGAAGTACCTTAATGTAATTGTCTGAATCAAGTGTGAAGCGGTGATAAATTCCAGCAGGCAGAACAATCATTCCACCTTTCTTTACCCAGACACGAATCCAGGCATCTTTCCTATCCCGGAGATCAAAATAACCTACACACAGAAGTATATATATTTAGAAACAGCAGTATAGTGGGCAGCTGGACTTGCAAAGTCCAATCAATTTACTGCAATCATACCACTTCCTGCAACACAGTAACGGATCTCTTCATCGGTGTGCAGGTGTTCTTCAAAAAAGTTCTTGATTTTCTCCTCGTAATTCGGTAGTTTCTCAGGGCAAACCTCACAGAAATCCTGTAGTAAATTGTGAACCCTTAATGCTTTGGTATTTCTCAAAACTTTAAAAGATAGGGACCAAGATATACCAATATAACAGATGAAAGGTCACCGTTTTGTAACTTTAACATACCATGTAAGAATAGCCACGAGCTTCCCGAATTTTCTTCAACTCCTCGTCTGTCTCATAATTGTCAGCATCAAGTCTCCAGCTGAGCACTCCAAGCTCTGAAATATTCACAGAGTAATTATGAAGGGAGTATGAAGGCAGGGCAAATCCAGCAATCAACTTGTAAGGATTACCTACACTATGCCGTGACGGCCTAGTTCAAGTTGCAAAGGTTAAGGGACTTGTGACTTAGGTGACAGGTTCGAGCCCTACGGCATGCGAAGTAAGCCCAGTATTTAAGTAGAAAAGGTTAGAGAGGAGGACCCATTATGCCCGAGTTACAACGGCTGTGGTTGGTCCTACGGATCGGCCCCAAACGAATTTCTCCGTCATCAAAAAGAAAAGGACTACCTACACTAAGGGTTGGTTCACTTTTACTATTCCTTGTTCATCATATGATGAAGTATCCGATTAGAATTTGGAAAAAAGATACTACATCCTATCCACATGGGATTCTCACCGACCAATCACAACATAATAAAGATTTTCACCTATTCAATTTCTAACGCCCAAAATACCAAGAGAGTTAATTAAAATTAGATTAGCAATATTAACTGGAAAGTAACTTATCCACTTAACAACAATTTACCAGGTAGAGATCCTAATCCAGAGAAGTCTAAACTTATCTGAAGGTATTGGAGGAAAAGTATAAACTGGCCCCAAAACCCACACGATGTATTTTTGAGAGGGAGGATGAAGAGGGTTTTTCTATTCCTCATGGATAAGTTAAATAGATATAAAACTTAGCCTGATCTTTACCAGCAAGTTTGTCAAGAGACACAAATTCCTTTGGCTCACGGTGATGAGGAAGCCTCTGGTCCTCATTGCTGTCATCCATGTACCATGCCTGAATGACGTCCTCTCGTGGATCCTGCAGGAATTGAAAAAACTAAGAGAGCTTGCAAATAATTCTCCAGTTCCTTCTCCAACTCACTAATTTTATGGTTAAATATACTTTGTTTTGATCAGTGAAAATTCATTCAAAAACAGATTTAAGAGCATTCTCCCCTTTGCAGATTTAGGGGGCCGAGGAACTCCGTTAAAGTACCCAAATATTCTGTTAACATGTTAAACTAAATGGCCTAAAGGTATAACCATGTGTAATGATAGCAACATGGTTAAAGTAATATATATAAGGTAACAGTACTCAAGGTATGCTTAACATGATCCTTAAACCCAAACCAAAAAAAGGAGGCACAGAAAATAAATTTGGTGTAGCATAGATCTCAACTCGTCTTCATTCTCCTTTTAAAATAAGCTAAGTATGCCTGATTCATATTGTTTTTTCATTTGCTATCTGTTGTAAAATGTATTATAAGTTTTTCATCCAGGCTAGACGAGCTAACTTATTATAACAAACTCAGAACCAGAACCTGTTTCCTTTACTCCGGAAAGTAATTGCTGCTTGTTCCCAGACTGTTACCTATTCAAGATCTCATTCAGATTTCACATGAAACAGGCTTTCCAGCTCTACAATGTTTCTCACCTTGGAAGATGCCTCAAAACTATAAGACTCGTATGCTTTTTGCAATAAAATCGAAAAATTCAAAACTTTTAGTGGAGAACATAAAAATCAAATAAAACACAAAGTGATTACTATAGGGCTTCTGTAGTGACTAATCCTCATTGTAGGGTACAAGCCCTGGCAACATCATGATGATGATTAGGCCCCAACTCCTTTTTTCATCTATAATGACTTCTATCTAATACAATGAAATAGACAATAGGTTAGTTTTCAACTATCCTACAGTCGAACATTATTTATTTTTAGCAATCGAACCGAACAACTTGAGATGGGGTAATCAGCTTATGCATGCTAGCAAACTAATAGTTTTTGCAGAATAAGAAATTGCAAGTCAGATAGCTTGAATGTCATAAAAGATTTCATAAAATGCAAAAACATTTTGACAGTTTTCTCACCCAAAAAGGTTGTTTG
>NC_031989.1:81853293-81881884 GCF_001879085.1 Nicotiana attenuata
GGGGGGGGGGGGGGTTTGGTATAAGTTGGGTGTATCAAACAACCTAGAAAATCCAAGCAAAACATAAAACTGATCAAACCCTTTACAGCAATCAAAATCAAGATCAAGTAAAATGGTTAAAGCAAATGATAATCCCGGTCGCAAAATCCCCATCTTTATGTGTATGCACAAACAACGACGACTAATAGATGTATGCGTATCAAACAAGCTATCGACCATATTTCTATAAGAACAGAAATTTCCCCAAGTAAAAACGAACTGGAACTTTCATAAAACATCATAAATAGCATCACAAGAACCCAAAAACATTTAAGAAAATTCAATTCAGAAACAGATAAAAGGATTTCCCAGAAAAAAAAGGAATTTCCAGACCATCATAAATAGCATCTAAAACACGAAAACACAAAAATTCAACAAAATAAATTGGCACAAAGAGAACGAACATTAAGAAAATAAAATTCAGAAGAAGAGATTATAATTTACATACCTTTGCGATGGAACCCATTTTTTGTTATTGCTTCTGAATTTCGGAGCGTTACGGAATCAAATGTGAGAATTGCAGAGGAAAATTATAGAACCCTCCTTAAATCTGAGTCTCACGTTTTTCTCAAGTGTTTTATCTTATACCGGCACGTACTCATTTGTTAAAAGACTAAATTAACCTTTGTGTTTTCACGCTGAAAATCTGTGTTCTGTCCAGGTTAAACGAATTCACTGTTTTGAGGTTAGTTGAAGTGAGGGTGTTTTTTGTCATTTATGGATGAAAATGGTAGGTGGGAATGGGATGTGGGAAACGCATACTCGCCAATTTTACCAGTATCATGTTCTTCTTTTTTAATTTTTTATAACATCACATAGACGTTCAATATAAAAAAATAAAAGAAAATTATATATATATATATATATATATATATATATATATATTATATGTATATTTTCATCTGGTATTCTATCCGAGCACACATTAAAAGTTAATCTTATGGAGTGTGTGCATCGAATTATATTACTTTATCATTAATTATATAATAATAAACTAACAACAACAACAACAAAAAACCCAGTTTGGTCCCAACAAGTGGGGTCTGGGGAGGGTGGTCTGTACGCAGACCTTACCCCTCCCTAATGCAGGTATAGAGACTATTTTCAATAGACCCTCGGCTCAGGAAGGGCAAGAAGAAGAAAAGGAAAGCAAGGGAGGAAGAAAGATGGAAGATAAATGAAAAAAAAAAAAGATACAGGATAAGTGGTACCAAATATTAGCAACAGGGAATACAATACCTGAGGCGAACAAAACCACATAACATAATAAAAGTCTAAGAATATGAAGGGACATGCATACTACTAAGACTATCGGTGAGCAACTATAAACTACCTACTAACCTTCTACCTTAATCCTCGACCTCCACACTCTCCTATCAAGGGTCATGTCCTCAGTGAGCTGAAGCAGCGTCATGTCCTGCCTAATCACTTCTCCCCAATACTTCTTAGGCCTACCTCGACCTCTTCTCAAACTCTCAATGGCCAACCTCTCACACCTCCTAACTGGAGCATCAATGCTTCTTCTCTTAACATGGCCGAACCATCTCAGCCTCGACTCCCGCATCTTGTCCTCCACGGAGGCTACTCCCACTCTGTCCCGGATATCTTCATTCCTAATCCTATCTCTCCTGGTACACCCACACATCCATCTCAACATCCTCATCTCTGCTACTCTCATCTTCTGCACGTGGGAGTTCTTGACTGGCCAACACTCAGCCCCATACAGCATAGCCGGTCGAACCACCACTCTATAAAACTTACCCTTAAGTCTTAGCGGCACATTCCTATCACACAAAACACCGGAAGCGAGCCTCCACTTCATCCATCCCGCTCCAATGCGATGCGCGACATCTTCGTCAATCTCCCCGTTACCCTGGATAATAGACCCGAGGTACTTAAAACTCGCTCTCTTGGGGATAACTTGAGCATCAAGCTTAACCTCTACGTCTGCACCATGGGATAAGTGTTTAGTGATAATTACATTTGTAAAAACTTATATTATATATTTATTAAATTAATATAAACACTCCATGGGATAAGTGTTTATCAAGCATACCCCTTGAACCAAAATTGCGTCGTGTATGATTAATTAGCGTGCACACAAGCGGTTTTAAGTCGTGAAATGAAGTTGCTATTCTTCTTTATTTTAATGACAATGATACTAAAGTCTGTTGTGTGCAGTTGATTAACTAATCGGTCAATCTATTAAAACACATAAAGCTGACTATCAAAACTGATTGCTTGAGTAAAATTGTATGGAAAAAAAAGACTGATTGCTTGAACAAAGACAACTAACAATAAAGGGATGAAAGCTGAACTTCGAAAACTTCTCTCTAGAATGAATCCACAATCCAATGAATCTTCAAACACAATGCCGCCCAAACCACCCATATTGATCAATCAAAACCAAAATAGTATGGCGTGGAGAACAAAGCGTCTTTTAGGAATATGCTAATAATCAAACTTGAGCCAATCCAACGTCGAGCTGCCAGAAACTCTCTCAGAAGAAGAAACGTTTGAGCAATTAATGAAGTCTACCACACGAGGCATTAAAATGATTACACTTACAGAGGAGGATAGGCAAAGAATTTTGTTTACCTCGAAAAACGTAAGTAAGAATTAAAGATATTTATGATTTTAAAGATACGTGATATATTCTAATACTAGTGATTATACAAATAATATTGAGCTTAAGTAAGAAGAAATAAAGAACCGAATAAGTGTTGTTAGAACAATAGGGGGCCTCGAGCTCGACTTATCCAGGGACCTCGAGGTCAGCTTAGAGTAATAAAGTATGAACAATAAAGTAAAGGCAATAAAGCTGAAGAATATTTTGAGAGCACGTTGAACAAGAAGAATAAGAATGTTCTATTGCAATGAATGATCTGATCTTTACAAAAATGATTGGGGTCTCCTTTATATAGGAGGAGAAAACCCTAACATAGCACCTTGCTCATAAAGGTAAAGAATTCTATTGGTACAGGTGTATAACAGCCTAATACCGATCTGTACCATTTCGTAGAGCTATTATCGTATAATTAATGCCCAGGTCCACGTGTTCTTGAGAAATTCCCACTCTTTCTTGATTAACTTCGAGGTAATGCAACCCTCGATGCAGTCCGTGCCAGGCACTCGATCAGCTTCCTCGAGGTAGGTGTCCCTTGGCCAGATGTGACACCCACTTCGAATCTCCCGGAGTCGAGCCTATAGCCCGATTTAAGACTTTAAAATTGTGCTCCTTGATTTTGACCGCATACAGATAGTCCTCACGTTTCTTAAAATAGAATGACATGAAACGACTTCGACCTCGATTTTCTTGAACCTCTTGCGATGACGTCATGCTCATGACGTAGGCGTTTGAAGTGATCGAAACATCCCGTCGGTTCATTCCCCCAGAAGCATTGAATGCACCGCCGGTCCGTTTCCCCAAAAATATTGAATGTGCCGTTAGTTTCGTCGTCATTTTTCTATAAATAAGGGATTACTTGAAAAAAACTACATCCATTCTTTCTTCAACAACTTTTAGCCCACTCTCTTCTCCGTTTCCTCTTCAAATTACCTATTTTTATGGTTCAAACCTGTGACCACAAGGTCATACGGCAACAACTTTGTCAGTTATGTCATGGCTCTTTTTCAAAGCTTTTCCCTACTAAGTAAGATTATACTGAGTTGTTGTAGTTGTTGGCTCGAAACAATGAGAGAAGGGCACCCAGTTCTTGCCGTATCAGAAGATATGTGGACTCACACCGCTGCTCATCTCTCTTAACTTCAACCTGTTGTGGCGCTTCATTCCTTTTGCTTTATATGGAATGAGGTGGCACTATCATCTACTAACTTTTGCATCCCAGACCGGTACAATGTCTCAAGAAGTGGCTTCACAATAGTAGTGTTGACAAGACCCATACTCGCCAAGTTTTTCACCAGGCCACAATTTTCTTCGCTTGTTAAAAGTTTTTGCTCTTTGATAGGCTATATCCTTTTCTTCATCTATTGCTGTTTCGGAGGAGGTTCCCGAAGGCGCCGCTTTAAAGATCGAAATGGAGTCCCCGAGGAAAAGGTTCTCGAAGATGTCGCTCTTGAGGATATACCCCCGAAAGTAGATTAGGCCTTTGGCTGTTGTTTTTGCTTCTTTGTTTCTGTGTAAGGGCCCCTCGTGGGCTTTGTAAAAATCTTTTGTTAATATGAGAATTTCTCCATTCTGTCTTCGATTCGTGTTGAATTCCATTCTGCCTTCATTTGCAAAAAATCCAAGTGTATAATTATAACGATTTAGTCCGAATGCTGGGCCCGGGACATAATAAACCCTTAGGTTTTTAATTGACTAATATAATACTTCTTAAAGTTCTTCGTTAACCCTCGGACTAAGCTTGGATTGATTTGATGCAAACTTAGGTCACCGGGAATTCTGAGTCCTAGTTGAGTGAGAGCAGGGTCTCGATTTTTGGCATAAAGCTAGCCTTTTTAGGCTTTATTGATAGTCCTTGAGTGAGGATTTTCTCAAACTCGGGTAACCTTTGGGCTTAGCAATCGGGTGACCATTTGCTCGATCTTCGAAATAGAGATAGACCTTACGCTTTACGGATAGTCCCCGGGTGAGAATCTGCTCGAACTCACGGCTTTGATCTTTTAGCCGATATTGAAGCAGAGAAGTTTTTAGAAGAAGAGGCGGCCGCTCTACTTTCCGAAGAGGATGACTCAGCCAGTGCCTTCGAGGGCGAAGGAGACGGGGATGAAGCTGCCGAGGATGAGACTCCCCGAGATGCAACTCCTGAAGATGCGGCTGCCAAGGATGTGACCCCGAATTAGTTTTAGGTTACTCCATTTTGCTTTCTTGTAGACCTCCATTGTCTAAATATTCCCTGTAATCATCTTTTGGAAATACAAGGGGAACTTTTGTCTTGTATTTGGTCTGAGCTGGATTTAACATTGTCTTTATTTATGGAAGACTTTGTTTGGATGACCAATCCGAAGATTGGTTTTTAGGGTCGTAGCCTTTATATGACCGTAGCCTTTATATGACCGTATTCTTTATTTGGCTGTAGCCTTTGGGTATGTCGCTAGGACTTGTTACCCGATAACTTTCCGAACTTGTTCGAGAAGTTAAACTCTGAGAATATCGGCCTTAGCCTTTGTTTCGAAGGGATGCCTCTTTGAGGAGTTTATTAATTCAAATTTTGATAGTAGTCCCCGAGTATTCGGGGTGTTTCTATGTCTTGGATTTTAAGCCGTTTCCCGTGGGATTGTAAGTGTAGAAATTGTATGAGACACAAAGTATTTTAGATACATCCTGAATGTTTTTTCAAATAATCGATACATGCGTACATGTTCTGCTGCCGGGGCTCGACTATTCTATATGGACACGGCTCGTTTGACCGTTTGGCCCATTACAAAGTTTTCCTATCGAGGCCTATTTAGGCATGAAATATTTTTCTCAAAAATATAACCTCCGAGGGTGATGACCCCCAGTATTCGAGGTTGATTGAAAAGAAGCCTTGAATACTTGTTAGTCGTTCCTCGGGTAGCATATAGGTGTTGCCTCGTTAAAAACCTTGACGATAAAACCCATTTGGGACAAAATCCGAGCTAAGGAAAAAAGAGTGCAACGTATGCTTTATAACATGCGGCCTTTGTGTATGAGGGGATGTTCTCGAGAGCACAAGCCTTTGAGAGCTTCCATTGTGCCGATCATGTAAACTCCTTCACCAACGACTCAGAGGTCTTGCTGTCCGTGACCATGATATCTCCGAGGGCCTTGACCTGGTCGGGGATATTGGTGCCCTGTTTTGCCGATGCGGAGGTCGAGAAACTCAGTCGCCCCAACTCCGAGGGGCGCTTTTCTGGAATGAGCTTCGTGTCGTATTGCCCCGAAATGTTGATTATTTCCTGCAAATGAATTAAAGTGGTCCTTTGCGCACAACGACTTAACCAGTCATATCATTAATATAAGTTTTAATAATTTTACCTGTTTATTTCTTGAGCGGAATCCCTGTCATATCAAAGCAATGCCATGTATATCATTGACAAAAAATTAAATGAGTTTTTTTTCTGAAAGCGGGGACTAGTCCCGGTCCCAGGTGTACCTTTCTTTTCAGTGGTTGGTTTGGTAGCATTGGGCTTTTTTGGAGCAACGAGGGTTCGAGGGTCTTCGCCTTCGGTTACCTGTTACTTCGCTTCCGTCGACACTCGAAATCGTGACCACTACTTAGCCTCCTACTTGTCTTTGGAAGTCGATGTCTTCGAGGTCAAGGGTTCCAGTGATTGCGAACATCTCTCTTGCAGCATGCTGTTCCCCGTGGGCCGTTTTCACTTCTTCCTCTGTTCGGAACTTTATCATCTGATGGAGAGTCGAAGGCACTGTCCTCATATTGTGTATCCATGGCCTCCCAAGGAGTGCGTTATATCTCATGTCATCTTCGATGACATGGAACCTGGTGTCTTGTATGGTCCCGGCTACGTTTACAGGAAAGATAATTTCTCCCCTCGTGGTTTCACTTGCCATGTTGAAGCCATTCAGCACCCGGGATGCAGGTACAACCTAATCTTTTAGGTCGAGTTGTTTCACGATCCTCGATCTGATTATGTTCGCCGAGCTACCTGGATCCACTAAAAGATGTTTAACCTGAATTTCATTCAAAAGGATAGAGATTACCAGGGCGTCGTTGTGAGGCTGGGATACATCTTCTACTTCTTTGTCACAGAATGATAGAGCGTCCTCTAGCGTATAGCTTCGACTCCAGTGTTCCTTTGTGATGGATATTTTAGTACGCTAGAATTTAGGTTCCTGTGGGACGTCTGCTCCACCGATGATCATGTGAATGACGTGCCGAGGTTCTTTGGGTTCATTCTTCCTGTTTGCATCTCTTTCTCGGAAATGGTTTTTGGCCCGGTCATTGAGAAATTCACGAAGGTTCCCCTCATTGAATAGTCGAGCTCTTCCTCTCTAAGTTGTCTGCAATCCTCGGTCTTGTGCCGGTGAGTACCATGGTACTTACACATTACGTTGGGGTTTCTCTGGGAAGGATCTGTCTGTATGGGCTTGGGCTATCTAGTATCTTTAATCTTGCCAATGGCTGAGATGATACTTGAGGCGTCGACACTAAAGTTGTATTCTGATAATTTGGGAGCTTCCATTGGCCCCAAGTGTCTGTCAGACCCGATTTTGTTCATGAATCCCTGGGAGCTTTGGCCTCGATCTACTTCGATCATTCTGAGGTGCATTATGCCTTGAAATGTTTCTTTTGTCTTCGATGTACGGTTGATATCTTTCTTTGTTAGATCTTGATTCCCGGTCTGTGTCCCCTAGGGGCTTGGCTGCAAACCTATTTGGGTGAACTGAGCCCGAGGGGGCTCCCAACTGGTCATCCTCGACCTTGATTTTTGACTGATAACGATTGTGCACATCCAACCATGTCATAACTGGGTACTCGATCAAGTGCTATTTTAGCTGTCGAGATACTATCGAGCTTCTTTCATTCAAACCTTGCATGAAGGCCTGAATTGCCCAGTCATCGGAGACCGCGGTTAATTCCATCCTTTCCATTTGAAACCTGGACACGAACTCCCTTAGTATTTCGTCGTCCCTTTGTTTTATCTTGAATACGTCCGATTTTCTCGTGGCCACCTTTATGGCCCCGGCGTGTGCCTTTACGAAGGCATCTGCCAGCATAGCAAATGAACCAATAAAGTTAGGAGCTAAGTAGTGATACCAGATCATAGCTCCTTTTGACAGAGTTTCTCCAAACTTTTTTAACAATACAGACTCGATGTCGTCATCATTCAAGTCATTTCTTTAATTCCACAAATGTAAGAAGTAATATGTTCGTTAGGGTCAGTTGTCCCGTTGTACTTTGGTATATTGGGCATGCGGAACTTCTTAGGAATGGGCATCGGAGCCGCACTTGGGAGGAAAGGTTTTTGTATGAATTTTTTGGTGTTTAAACCCTTCAAAACTGGAGGTGCTCCCGGTATCTGGTCTACTCGGGAGTTGTAAGTTTCCACCTTCTTGTCGTTGTCTTCTATCTTCTTTTCTCCTGACTCGACTCTTTTAGTCAGCTCGTCGAGCATTTTCATGATTGTGGGGTCAGTCCTCGAGCCGCTTTCATCGGGCCTTTCCAACACCGGTTCATGCTGCGTGTTTACTGGTTCGACGGTGTTAGGAGTTCTGTTCTGACTCTGAAGCTGAGAGATGGTGACTTGCTGAGCTTGTAGCATTTCGAGTATCACCTGGAGGCTGACTCCTCCTTCTTCCAGTCCTCGTGCTTCCTGGCCTCCGGCTCGAGCTTCCCTGTGTGCGTTCCTTGCGGGGTCTATGCCTGTGTCCGTGTTTAGAGCATTGTGGGAGCCGACATCAACAGACTCCACGTTTGGCACTCCTTCGGGTTTACGGGTGGTACACCAAGCCCTATGCCGCTGTTTTTTCCAAGTCCTTCACTGTCGTGAGCGGGTGCGTTTTGTGTGCTAGACATGATTAAGCCTGAAATCGAAGAATCTTTGACAAGAAAAAGTGTGAAAAATAACGTGTGTTATCAGAAAACTAGCACTAAGATAATCACTATTATCTATAGCCCCACGGTGGGCGCCAAACTGTTTACCTCGAAAAACGTAAGTAGCAATTAAAAATATTTGTGGTTTTAAAGATACGTGATATATTCTAATACTAGTGATTATACAAATAACATTGAGCTTAAGTAAGAAGAAATAAAGAACCGAATCAGTGTTGTTAGAACAATAGGGGGCCTCGAGCTCGACTTATCCAGGGACCTCGAGGTCAGCTAAGAGTAATAAAGTATGAACAATAAAGTAAAGTCAATAAAGCCAAACAATATTTTGAGAACACGTTGAACAAGAAGAATAAGAATGTTCTATTGCAATGAATGATCTGATCTTTGCAAAAATGATTGGGGTCTCCTCTATATAAGAGGAGAAAACCCTAACATAGCACCTTGCTCATAAAGGTAAAGAATTGTATTGGTACAGGTGTATAACGGCCTAGTACGGATCTGTACCATTTCGTACAGCCCTTATCCTATAATTAATGCCCAGGTCCACGTATCTTTAAGAAATTCTCGCTCTTTCTTGATTGACTTCGAGGTAATGCAGCCCTCGCTGCAGTCCGTGCCAGGAACTCGATCAGCTTCCTCGAGGTAGGTGTTCCTTGGCCGGATGCGACACCCACTTCGAATCTCCCGGAGTCAAGCCTATAGCCCGATTTAAGACTTCAAATTTGTGCTCCTTGATTTTGACCGCATACAAATTTATGAGCCATTGAAGTGTTCTATCATTGTTAAGCTCTTTGGGAAACGTATACTACATCAATACTTAAAAAAGAAAATTCAAGAGCTATGGTGCCCAACGGAGGATTTTTCATTAATCGACCTAGGGGAAAATTATTACATAATCAAATTCAAAAGAAAAGAAAATATGGGGAAAGCCCTTCTTCAAGGCCCATGGTTCATCAATGGCCATTACCTTTCTTTTGCAAAATGGAAGCCAAACTTTGTAGCCACGAAAGAGAAATTGAAAACCTCAGCAGTATGGATTAGGCTACCACAACTACCAACGGAGTTTTATGACGGGAAAATTCTAGAAAAAATTAAAAATCCCATTGGACATCTACTAAAAACTGATGTATGCACATCAACCACAATGAGGGGTCGTTATGCCAGACTTTGTGTGGAGCTACAATTGGAGTTTCCAGTGCAACCTTTTATATATATTGGTAACCACAAATAATATATTCACTATGAAGGTGAAAATTTTCTATGCAGAAATTGTGGAAGACTTGGACACATAGTAGGTCAATGCATTTACATCCAAAACGACATCAAGGAAAGTTCCTACCCAGGCAATGAAAAAACCATATATAGGTGGAGGATCAAGAGGGAGAATGGAAAATAGTTTCCTTCAACAAAGGGAAGAGGCAAATTTCAAAAAACAGTCCGAAAATACGATAGCCCAGGTATCTCGCTAAAATTATTCAATGCAAATATGGATAAGTACATAGATACTCAAATCTTGCAATATAAAACTAAAGATCCTACACAAAACTTGGTTAGTAATGGTGGAAAAATTCCGGCTAGCCTGGCTATGAGCAATACCACCATACCAGTCTTGTAACGACCCGACTGGTCATTTTGAGCTCTAGCATGTCGTTCGGCGGTTTGACGCCATGAACACCTTCACTTCAGGTATTATGACTTGTACGCTTAGTCGGAATTAAAATTCGGGGAGTTCAGAGTTGATTTGGAAAAAGAATTCTCATTTCGGAAGCTTAAAGTTGGAAGGATCTAATTAAGGGTTGATTTTTGAGTAAACGACCTCGGAACCGGGATTTAAAGGTTTCAGTAGGTTCGTATGATGATTTCAGATTTGGGCGTATGCCCAGATCCAATTTTGGATGAATCAGGAGCGTTTCAGCGCCTATTGTGGAAGTTAGCATTTTGGAAGAATTTCATAAATTTGGGTTGAAGTGCATTTCAGTGTTATCAATGTCCATTTGGGATTCCAAGTCTGGGAATAGCTCCGTATGGTGATTCTGGTAATGGAAGCGTGATTGGAAGTGGATTTCGAGGTCCGTAGGTCATTTTGGAGTCATTTGGCTAAAGTTAGAAATTTGAAGGTTTTTGAGAAGTTTGACCGGAAGTGGACCTTTTGATATCGTGGTCGGATTCTGATTCCGCAAGTTGGAGTAGGTCTGTAATGTCGAATATGACTTGTTTGCAAAATTTGAGGTCAATTGGACGTGATTTGATAGGTTTCGACATCGAATATTGAAGTTCAAAGTTCATTAAGTTTGAATTGGAGCACGATTCATGGTTTTAGCATTGTTTGATGTGATTTGAAGCCTCGAGCAGATCCGCATTATGTTTTGGGACTGGTTAGTATGATTAGACGGGGTCCCGGGGGCCTCGGGTAGATTCCGGGTGATTAACGGATCAAAAATTTGAGTTGAAGAAGACTTTAGGCTGCTGGCTTCTGGTGTAACTGCACCTGCGAGTTTTTGGCCGCAGGTACGGAGCCGTAGAAGCAGCCTACAAGTCGCCGAAGCGGAACAGGGCTGCCCAGGTGAAGGACCGCGGGTGCGGAGCCTTGACCGCATCTAGGCAAGCACATAAGCGAAAAGGAAGGCCGCAAAAGCGGCAATGGGCGCAAGTGCGAGGGAGAGTCCGCAGAAGCGGACGCGCAGAAGCGGCAAGGAGTCCGCAGGTGCAGAAGTCGCTGGGCAGAACGCATCAAATAGAAGGGTTTGGCCATTTTTGCTCATTTTCTCCATTCTTGGGCGATTTTGGAGCTTCTTGAGAGGGGCTTCCACCTAGCAACTTGGAGGTAAGTTAATCCCACCTATTATGAGTTAAATACATTGATTATGTGTAGATTTTAACATGAAAAATTAGTGGGAATTGGGGTTTTGAGGAAAAACCTAGAAAATTGTATTTATGGATTTTGACCACGATTTTGGACATGGAATTTGGGATAAGTTATATATTTGAGTTTGCAGTGTTATGGGTAAACTTTATCTTTGAAATTTTTTTGGAATTTGGGCACGTGGGCCCGATGGCGATTTCGTCAACTTTTTGAACGGGGTTAGAAATTGTTATAAATTGGATTATATTGAGTATTTGAGCGTATATTAATGGGTTTATGTATACGGTAAAAATCCGAGGGTCCAATTTTATGGTCATTATGACGCTTCATAAGCATGTATCGTGGAGGCTCGAGGCTCAGCTCGAGGTTCAACCCCAAGGGTTCTCAATGCTCGATCTCGGGGCAGTGCAAATTGATGACTATGATGAACAAACGGGAAGTTCCCAAGGCACGTGGTTAAAGCTGACCAAGTCTATTAGGCTAGTACAAGACCGTACCGTAGCATTAAATGGCTGTACCAACCTCATATCCTTGTAATAAATGCATATGTACTATATTAGGATTCCCCCTCCTATATAAAGCGGATCCTTATCATTTTGTAAAGGAGATACGATATTCAATACAAAAAGAAGAACATTCTCTGCTCTCTAACTTAAACATGTTCTCCCTTGATCTTATTGCTTACATTTATTACATTACTTGCATTTAGTGTGTTTTCATTGATTGTTCTTCATTTATTACTCATCATAGATGATAAAGAGCCATCACCAAAGCTCTTAGATTTGTTAGCCCTTCATCGGCCGTCCATAGCCTAAAGCTTAGCTCGACCTCGAGGCCCTGTATAAGCCAGCTCGAGGCCCCGTATAAGCTAGCTCGAGGCCCCGATTCTCAGCCACTCGCTTTGCTTGACATACTACCTTCAGGCTCTTACTTTGTTTTCTAGTCTCTTACTTAGCATCTACTGCCTAACAACTAGCATAAAAATAAATCACGTATTTTTAGAACCACAAAATCAAATCTAACTATAATTACCAAATTCAAGGTAAACAGTTTGGCGCCCATCGTGGGGCTAAAAATAATAGTGATTGTTTTCGCTGGTTTACTACATAACGCAAGTTACCTTTCACACTTTTCCTTGTCCAAGAATCTTTGATTTCAGGTCAAAATGTCTAACTCGGTGAATGCACATGAAAACAACGGTCCTGAGGACCATGGAGAGAATGGTGTAGCTGTTCCAGGTATTGGTGTACCACCACGAAGCCCTGAGGATGCACCAGAACCAATTCCCGTGGACGTGGTCTCACGCAACGCCCAACACGTCGACATAAGCTCCCACACTAACAGGAGTATACGCCAAGAAAACCAACAAGAAGCTCAAAAAATCCCGGCTCGGGAGGAACAAGAGGTTAGCCTTCACGTTATCTTCGAGATGTTGCAGGCACAGCAGCTGGCGATTGCTCAACTGCAAAGCCACCAAAAAACTCCAAGCACAGCAGCACCGGAAACGGCTCCTCAAGCCGAATAGGTACCAGAAAGATCAAGCAACAGCGGGTCAGCAACCGACCCCGCTATCATAAAGATGCTTGAGGACCTCACAAAGAGGATCGAATCGGGCGAGAAGAAGATAGAAGCCAATGACAAGAAGGTGGAGACCTATAATTCAAGGGTCGATCAAATTCCAGGCGCACCCCCGATCCTGAAGGGTGTAGATTCAAAGAAATTCGTACAAAAGCGATTCCCACAAGATGCTGCTCAGAAGCCTATCCCAAAGAAATCCAGAATGCCTGATTTTACGAAGTACAATGGAACCTCGGACCCCAACGAGCACGTCACTGCTTACACTTGTGCAGTGAAGGGCAACAACCTGAAGGATGATGAGATTGAATCCGTCCTGCTAAAAAAGTTCGGAGAAACACTTTCGAAAGGGGCCATGATGTAGTATCACAACCTAGCCCGAAATTCGATTGACTCATTTGCCATGCTGGCAGATTCTTTCATAAAGGCACATGCCGGTGCCATCAAGGTGGCTACAAGGAAATCCAACGTCTTCAAAATCAAACAAAGAGAAAACGAGATGCTGCGGGAATTCGTATCTCGCTTTCAAATAGAGTGAATGGAATTACCACCAGTGTCCGATGACTGGACAGTACAGGCCTTCACTCAAGGCTTGAACGAACGAAGCTCGGTAGCTTCGAAGCAGCTGAAGCAGAACTTGGTTGAATATCCCGCCGTGACTTGGTTCGATGTCCACAACCGATATCAGTCAAAGATTAGGGTCGAGGACGACCAACTAGGAGCCCCCTCGGGCTCAGTATATCCTAGCAGGCTTCTAGCAAAGGAGCAAGGCAAAACAAGAAAAGGTACCAACCATACATTGAAGATAGAAGAAACGCCCCAAGACGTAACATACCCCGAAATGACTGAAGGATAGATCGAGGTAAGAATCCTCGGGGACTCATGAGCAGAGGCGGATTCGACAGGCACACAGGACTGACGGAAGCACCCCGCTTGTCAGAATACAACTTCAACGTTGACGTTTCGAACATCGTATCTGCCATCGGTAAGATCAAAGACACCAGATGTCCAAGACCCGTACTATCAGATCCATCGCAAAGGAACCCTAACTTGGTGTGCGAATTTCACGGCACACACGGTCATAGGACCAAAGACTGCAGACAGCTTCGAGAAGAAGTAGCCCGACTACTCAAAAAAGGGCACCTCCGAGAATTCCTCAGCGACCGAGCCAATAATCAGTTTCGGGAAAGAGAGGCGAACAGAAAAAATGAAACAGATGAACCTTAACATTTCATCCACATGATCGTTGGAGGAATCGACATCCAGCAGGAACCCATTGTCAAAAGAACAAAAATATCCATCACTAGGGAGAAGCAAACTCGAGGTTACATACCTGAGGATGCTCTCACATTCAGCGACGAGGACATCGAGGCCCTGTCTCAGCCTGATAACGATGCATTGGCAATTTCTTTTCTTGTAAATACATTTCATATTAAGCATGTGCTTGTGGATCCAGGTAGCTCGGCCAACATTATCAGGTCGAGGGTGGTGGAGCAGCTCGGACTTCTCGATCAAGTCGTGCCCGCCTTTCGAGTCCTTAATGGATTCAACATGGCGAATGAAACAACGAAAGGGGAAATCACTCTCCTGGTCAACGTGGCTGGCACGAACCAAAATGTCAAATTTCATGTCATAGAAGGAGACATGAGGACAACGCCTTGCTCGGAAGGCCATGGATACACTGCATGAGAGCAGTACCATCAACTCTTCATCAAATGATGAAGTTTCTGACAAAAGATGGAATAAAAACTATGTACGGAGAACATCACGCAGCAAGAGAGATGTTCGCGGTGCACGATGTGGCACCGACATCGACGCCTTCAACATTGAAGGAGCCAAAGGATAAGCAAACGGTGAAGTAGCAATCATTAGATACATCCTCGGCTGCACCCGAATAAAACGAGCAAAGGACCGTGCCGCGTCCCCGGAGCGAACGTTTGAAGCATATCGAGGCTCGAAGCGCCATCACCACTAAGGTATAATCGTCTACCTTTTTATTTACATTTTACACTAACCTGTGTGCAGGTATCCGATCAGACCAATCGAAGCACTTTACAGCTTAAAGACCTTAGGTTTTAAAGCATGTGTTGCACTCTTTTCCTTCGATCGGGTTTTATCCCAAGAAGGGTTTTACCGACAAGGTTTTTAACGAGGCAACATCTATATGATACCTTAGGAGAACTCAACAAGTATTCAAGGCTTCTCTTCAACCAACCTCAAATATTGGGGGGCATCCCCCCCGGAGATCACCTCTTCGGAGAAGTCAAGATGTGCCAAAAAGGGTCTCCATAGGAAAATGGTGTATCGGGCCAAACGGTTGAACGAACCATGTCCGCATAGAATAATCGAGCCCTTTACACAGAAACATGTATACTTGTGCCAAGTAATCAAAGAATATTTTTTCCTCCATCAATACGCTTTACGCTTCAAAAGAAGTTTGCTATTTTTACAAAAAATGGCTCCAGAGCCAGAAATTTCCCGAACACCCGGGGACTGACATCAAAAACTCGAAGCATATAACCCCCGGGTCGGAAACTTTGAACTCATAAGCCCTCAATGAGGCAACACCAAGTTTACAAAGAACGGCTCCAGAGCCAAAATTTCCGATGTCTCGGGGACTGTCACCGACTGTCGTCCCATCGAGCTATCAGAAACTCAAAGCCGTAAGACCCCAAGCGGGCAACCTCGAGCCCGAAAGCCCTCCATACGACAATACTAGAAAATGTAAGCCCTCCATGAGGCATTATCAACAGTATATGACCTCCATAAGGCAACACCAAATTTGTAAGACCTTAATCAAGGCATGAATTGCACCAAAACTGTAAGACCTCAAGCAAGGCATGAGTTACACTTGTACCAAGTAACCAAATCTGTAAGACCTCGAGTAAGGCATGTTAAAAATTATAACACCATACAAAAGGCATAATCCTGATCTTAAATTTAAGGCTATATATTCGTTTTTGTAAGACCCCTAAAAAGGCATACCCTCGATATGGCCGAAACTACTTCACTCGGGGACTGAAAGGCTATGGCCAAACACAATGACTACGATCACAAGGCTCCGGCAGAACTCATGCGACTCGAGGATGCCCGACCGTTGCTATAAAATCACAGGCCTTCAATTACTTCGAAAATACTTCGAAAAGAGCCGGTTAATCAGGCTACCCTCGGCATAAGCAAAAGGCTTCGATCATATCAGCTCCAAACAAAAGGCTTCAAAACAATTCATCCATCAAGCAAGACCTTTCGAGGTGCTCGCCCTTCATCACATAATGGCTCGCAATCGAGGTTCTTATCAAACCGTCGAAGAGTCGGACGAACACAAAAAACTTCAACGAGGGAAAAATAAAGCCTATAATAGAGGTCATACCAACTCTACGCGTAAGAGCCACTGTCGCCAGCATAAATTAATGGTCGTACCAACCCAACGCGTAAGAGCAACTGTCGCCAGCTTAAATTAATGGTCGCACCGACCCAATGCGTAAGAGCCACTGTCGCCAGCTTAAATTAAGGTCGTATCGACCCAACGCGTAAGAGCCACTATCGCCAGCTTAAATTAATGGTCGTTCTGACCTAACGAGTAAGAGCCACTGTCGCCAGATTAAATTAAAGGTCGTACCGTCTCGACACATAAGAGCCTAAGAGCCAGCTCAAAATTCAAAGTCCTAACAGGCCTCAGGGCCGATTTATAAACCTAAGGGTGTTTTTACCTCGAAGTCTAGTTCATCTGGCTAATCATTAACTATCGTCAAAATACAAGACAAAGAAAAACATACACCAGCAGAGGGAAATGCATGAAAGATGAAACCAAAAGGCTTCCTTTTGTGCGTATATACAAAGCTCCATTTACAAAGTTCTCTAAGAACACTGTACAAAGAATCAAAGAGACAAAAGCCTAGTCCATTTCCCCTCGGGAATTGCCACCCCATCAGTCTCTTCTCCATTATCTTCGGCATCGGATATGAGGAACTTGGCATCGTATTCATTCGCCTTGACCTGCGCTATCTCTTCCGAGAGATCGAAGCGCCTAGCATGGATCTCTTCAAGAGTTTCCCTTCGAGATTTTCATCGGGCATACTCATTGCTTCTACTATCTCGATCGGAAGCCCCTCTCAACTCAGCCCGAGCATCGACAACGTCTTTTGAATAGACGGCCACTTTCTTGTCAGCCTTCGCTCGAATCTCTTCAGCTTCAGCTCGGGCTTCCACGACCTCGGCCTTTATCTTTAAAAGCTCGAACTCGAGCCTTGCAATCGTACTCGTTTGGACCGAGCTATTTTCATGAGCAATCCGGAGTCGCACCTCGAGGGCAGAAGCCTTGGCCAAAGCATTCTCTTGGCTGCAACTTGGGCATCAGCCTGAAACTTTAGCTCATCACACTCACACTTGGCCTGACCAACCTCGCCCCAAAGGCATTCCAGGTCCTCCGTCTTTCTCTACAACTGAAGTGTCAAAATATTAATCTCAGAGGATAGAAGAAGAAACATGCACCCCCTCGAAACGGAGGTTACCTGTCCCTCGAGGTAGCTTTCGTAGTTCCGACTATGACTCGCCACGTACCGCAGCTATACCAACTCCTCTGCCTTTTTATCACAAAGAAGCCTGAGGGATTTCTCCCCGTCCATGGCTTTTTGCAACCCGGCTTTACGACGAAGCAGCTCGGACTTAAGCTTGTCAAATGCCCATGAAAAAGGAGCTCAATAAGAAAATGAAAGTGCAAAATCGAAAAACCAATACAATTGACCAAAACTCACCACAGAGCAGAGCCGCTGAGGCTCCTCAAAAGTCGAGCTCACATCTACTAGCCTGGTCTCATTAGCCCCAGTAGAACCACTCCCAATAAAAATATGATCATTCGAGACCTTGTTTGAGTTAGGCGGCCCTTGTCCTCAAACATCCCTCGAAGTACCTTCGATGGGAGAAGAAGACAGCACCAGAAAATCCTTGTCCCTTGAAGTACCTTCGACGGGAAAAGAAGACGGCGGCAAAGGAGGAACCATTTTTGCGAGGCCAGAAGCCTCGGGTGCTGCAGGCTCAGCTGATACATCTTCTCTGAGCCTTCGGGCAGGACTTTCCCCGCTATGAGCACCTTCACCCTTCGAGGGTTCCTTCCGTTTGTTATTATTCCTCGGTCTCGAAGCCAACGATCTTTCATGCTCTCCGAGGGGGCACGGTCTCATCTCAAAAAATTCCCCAATGCCTGCGATGACGGAGTTAGCACATGTGAAAGAAAGTACCTTTCAAAGAAAACAAACCACATGGCACGTACCGTGGTGTTTTGCCTCCCATCTACCCTTGGACAGATCTCGCCACTAACGCTCATCATAGGTCGAGCGGGCTGCCAACTTCCAAGCCTAATCTGTCAGGTCGGGGACCTCGTATGGCATCCACGGGATTGCTGCATAAAACGAAAAGAAAGTGTCTTTACAGAATCTGCCTTCATCATGAGCAAAAACGATAAAAACACAAGTGTACCACTTACGTGTGAAATTCCATTTCTCAGGAAATGGCAGGAACTCCACGGGGATAACATCAATAGTCGGTACTCGGACGAATCGACTCGTCCACCCTCGATCCCCATCTTCTTCATCATCGACAACAAAGGGCCTGGCGGATCGACATTGCAAAGTTCTCAGGCCTCGGTGATGAAAGGTCTGGTACAGCCTAATGAGATGGATAAGGGTGAACTCAAGCACGACTTCCTCCGCGAAGAACCTCATTATCAATACTACCCTCCAGAACAACGGGTGAACCTGTGCCAGGGTAGCTCGATATCTTCGACAGAAGTCGAGCTTAAGTCTATCAAGAGGGCCTAACGTAAAGGGGTACGTGTACACGTTCAGAAACCCCTCTACTTGAGCCATGATGCTCTCTTCCAAGGAAGGTACTTGCAATACCACCTTTTCTCCCCATCCGCAGTCTCTCCTCATTGCCTCGAAGTGTCCGTCTCCTATTGATGAAATGAACCTCGATGCATACTCCCAATGGCCCTAAACATGGGGAGGGCTCTCTAACGTAAGGTCCCTTCTCGAGACAAAACCTCTCGGGGCTAGCTCATCAGACGCCGGCGGTGTACCACCAACCGAGCGGGAAGCAGAGGTGGAACTCTCCTCTTCTTGGTGAACAGGTTTGGGCGTGGCAGCCATAACTGTGGTGGGACAAGAGAAGGGAAACGAGAACTTAAGCGAAAGCTTTGAATTAGAATAGTGAAAGAGCTGACACAAGAAAGAGGAACTCTATGAAAAGGGATAGCTGCTCAAAATAGCGGAATCCCCAAAAAAGAGGGAAACAAGCTCATATATAGAGCAAGTGGTGACTGTCCGCCTACCCTAAAGGCCAATTAATGCTGGCTAGGCCATTGTCACTTTCGGAGAGGTGTACCGGGGGGATCACCTCGATCATTCCATGGTCGTGTCATACGATTGACGTTGCCGTACAACGTTCGAGGGATCAAAGGCCCTCGTATCAATATAGCCTCGAGATGGTACCCGATCTCGAGGATCTTTGTCGCTATAACGATGGGCTCTAGGGAGCTACCCGCATAAACCTAGCCTCGAGATGGTGCCAGACCTCGAGGATCTTTCTAGGTCTGAGTCAGTTCCCACTCGAGGGTTATTAATAAAGCTCCAAGGCTATTTTCGCCCTCAGTTCAATTTAAACGCCCTCTCGGTTACTTTAGCCCAGGGGCCATCTGAGTTCGAGCGTATCGTCACTCAGGGTCTATCTATAACACCTTAGGGCTATCTTCCTTTTAAATTCAAAGCAAGTTTTCGAGGCCAGCCGAGTTCAAGTAACTCTCACTCGGGGACTATTTGAAAAGGCCTGAGGGCTGTCTTTATTTTCAGGCGATCGAGCAAATTCATCTCTCTAGGACTACCAACAGGGCCTAAAAATTCTATGTTTTAGTCCAAAATTCGAGGGCCCACTCTCGCTCAATTCGAAGTCGAAAGTCCCGGCGGCCTAAGTTTGAATCAGGTCAATCCGGACTTAATCCGGGGGATGTCGAAGGGTTTTCAGGAAATATCGTGTTAACCGATCAAAAACCAAGGGAATACCCACGTCAGGGTCCAGTATTCGGATCGATCGATGAAGTTACATGCTTGGATTTTTTACAAACGCAGGCAAAAGGAAATCTAGCACAAGTCAAAGACTCTTGAAGAATGACTGGATGGAGTTTTAGTTCAAGAAACCTCCCATTTATAGAAAGACAGTAGCGTAACCGACAGCGCAATCAGTGCCTTTGGGAAACGTATCAAAAGGCGCAATCAATGTTTTTTTTGGGAAGCAGGTCGGCGGCGATATCACTCTTTTGGGAGAATAAACCGGCTGTGTATTGAATGCTTCTGAGAAGAGGGACTGATAGGATGTTTTCAGTCACTCAGAACACTGACGTCACAAGCATGACATCAGCGCAAGATGTTCAAGAAAGTCAAGAGTTCAAGACCGTTTCTTATCATTTTCATTCTAAGAAACGCAGGGACTATCTCTATACGGTAAAAATCAGAGAGTCCGATTTTATGGTCATTATGATGCTTCATAAGCATGTATCTAGGAGGCTCGAGGCTCAACTCGAGGTTCGACCCCGAGGGTTCTCAGTGTTCGATCTCGGGGCAGTGCAAATCGATGATTATGATGAACAAACGGGAAGTTCCCAAGGCACGTGGTTAAAGCTGACCAAGTCTATTAGGCTAGTACAAGCCCGTACCGTAGCATTAAATGGCTGTACCAACCTCATATCCTTGTAATAAATGTGTATGTACTATATTGGGATTCCCCCTCCTATATAAAGGGGATCCTTATCATTTTGTAAAGGGGATACGATATTCAATACAAAAAGAAGAACATTCTCTGCTCTCTAACTTAAACATATTCTCCCTTGATCCTATTGCTTACATTCATTGCTTACATTTATTAAATTACTTGCATTTACTGTGTTTTCATAGATTGTTCTTCATTTATTACTCATCATAGATCATAAAGAGCCATCACCAAAGCTCTTAGAATTGTTAGCCCTTCATCAGCTGTCCATAGTCTAAAGCTTAGCTCGACCTCGAGGCCCCATATAAGCTAGCTCGAGGCCCCGATTCTCAGCCACTCGTTTTGCTTGACATACTACCTTCAAGCTCTTACTTTGTTTTCTAGTCTCACACTTAGCATCTACTGCCTAACAACTAGCATAAAAATAAATCACGTATTTTTAGAACCACAAAATCAAATCTAATTGTAATTACCAAATTCAAGGTAGACAGTTTACATAATTATTGTCTAGGTTTGGAGTGTCAAGCATCGGCTTGAGTCGTCGAAAGGGCTTGGAAGCCGGTTATGGAACATCGGAGCGAGGTGGGTCTCCTTTCTAACATTGTAAGAGGGAATTGTCCGCATAGGTGAATTAATTGGATATGTGCTTCTATTTGTGGGGGCTACGTAAGCACGAGGTGATGAGAGTCCGTGCGTAGCTACTATTATGCTTAAGTCCGGGTAGTCTAGGACCCATAAGTATGCTTTACTTGTAATACTTGAAACCTTGTTGTCAATTTAAAATGCATAAATCATAACGAATTGGTAAAATAATTTCTAAAGGAATTAAACATCATTTTCTTGACCGTTAAAGAGAAGACCATTTCTTTAGGTAATTGTTTCCCTGATGAATTCTTGATTGACTGTTTGGTGTGTTTATTTGTATTTGTCCGTGTCACATGTATGATTCGCGAGCGGGGTAATAGATTGTCACGACCCGGATTTCCCACCCTCGGGAGTCGTGATGGGAATGAGAGCTAGGCAAGCCAATTATTGAACAGTTTACCTTTACCCATTTTTACACCTTTTTAACAATTTCGAAATAATAACATTTAAACAGCGGAATTTAACATAAGCGGAAGAAAGGAACAATATGCTATCTGAACATGAATATCTAATACAATTGTTTGAGTCTCGACTACCCAGAACTGGTGTCACAGTTTCACAGACGGTCTAAGAATACTACAAACAAAGGTCTGAAAGAAATAAATACAACACTGTCTCTGGCAAAGCATGAAAGAAACAGGAATAGTAGATAGAAGGAGACGCCAAGGCCTGCAGACGCCTGTAGGACTACCTCGGGTCGCCTGATGAACGAGAATCAGCAATCCCACTACGGTTCGAAGTCTACAACACTGGGGTCTGTACAAAAGAGTGCAGAGTGTAGTATCAGCACAATCGACCCCATGTGCTGGTAAGTGCCTAGCCTAACCTCGGCGAAGTAGTGACGAGGCTAGGACCAGACTACCAAATAAGCCTGTGCAATTCAACTATATATAGCGGAAAAGAAGAACATTAATATACGGTCAAGTATGGGAGGGGGAAACATGCTGCGGGGAGACATCGAATAGTAACAGAAGAGCAACAATAAATATGAGGATCACCACAGTTCAATTGAAAATGGGAAGGGGAAATCATGCTGCGGGGTACAACAAGTATTAACAGGAAACCAACAATTTAAATGTAGAGAAACCGTAACTCAGTTATCAAATAAAATTAGGAAATCAAAGACAAGTGCACTGCATCACCCTTCGTGCTTTTACTCTTTCTCACCAAAACAATACACGGCATCACCCTTCGTGCTTTAACATTCTCTCACCAAAACAATACACGGCATCACCCTTCGTGCTTTACGCTCTTCCTCACCCAAACAACAATCACAAGGCAAATAGGGTAAAGGAATCTATAACCTCGAAATAAGTTCAAGTAACAACAGAAAATCAGGAAATAAACGTAAGAGGCAACATAACTCAATTAACAGCAAGAATCAGGGAAATCAAGGACAAGTGCACGGCATCACCCTTCGTGCTTTTACTTTCGTCTTCACCATAAGAATCAATACAATAAGCACAAAATGGTACATCGTGCGGCACGTCATCACCCTTCTTGCTTTACACTCTTTCCTTACCATGAAATCAATATAATAGGCACGGAATGATACATCGTGCGGCACGGCATCACCATTCGTGCTTTACACTCTTTCCTCACAAAATAAACAATGCACCGCATCACCCTTTCGTGCTTTAACTCTCTTCCTCACCCAAACAACAATCACAAATAATAGGGCAAGGGAATAAATGAAATTGTAATAAAGATCCCGGCAAGGGAGCAACAATTCAACAAATAAATCCCGGCAAGGGAACAACATCAGTAATATCAATATCCTGGCAAGGGAGATAACCAATAAATCAACAATATCCCGGCAAGGGTGTCAACATAATAACTTCTTTTCTTTCTCACTTTTACTTCACAATTCACTTCAAAACTCGAGCCAATGCTCTAGAGATTCAATTATCACTTACACTTTCAAAATTCGTTACACAACTTGAGCCAACGCTCCTTAATGTTCATAGGTCACAATTCCTTCCACAAACTTTACACAACATATAGAAACCATCACTAAGGCATGAAAGATACAACGAAGTCATAAAAATCACAATATAAAGACTCACGAGCATGCTAGACACCAACGTATAGATACTCGTCACCATGCCTATACGTCGTACTAAACAATTACCACATAGCAAATAGGACTCAACTCCTAATCCCTCAAGCTAAGGTTAGACCAAACACTTACCTCGAACTTCCACGGCCAACTCAAGCCTCAAACACCGCCTTTCCTTTGGAACTCGGCTCCAAATAAATTGTATCTAGACATAATCGATTCAATAACATCAATAAATGCTAAACAATCCAATTCCAATGCTTAATTATAGCTTTCTATTCATTCTTCCCCAAAACCCAAAAATCGACCCCAGGCTCGCTTGGTCAAAACACGAGGTTCGGACAAAAATCAAATCACCCATTCACCCACGAGCCCAAATATATAATTATTTCAAGAATTCGACCCCAAAACGAGGTCTAAATCACAATTAATCAAAATGCCCTAACTCTACCCAAATCCCTAATTTTCTACCCTTAATCTCATGTTTTAGGCCTAGAAATCTAATGGGTGTTAATGGAAATTGAAGAAAATGAGTCTAAGATTACATACCTATGAATTTGTGGTGATATCCTCTTTCAAAAATCGCCCAATTTGGAGTTGAGTTGAAGAAGTTATGAAATTTTGAACAAATCCCGTTTTAGCTACTGTTTTAAGTGCTGTGCGACAGTGTTCATCGCATTCGCAAGAACACTGTCGCGATCGCGAAGGCTGCCAGTAAGTGGACTTATGCGATCGCAAGTTCTTGCACACGTTCGTGAAGGGTTGAACCCCCTGACCTTCGCATTCGCAGACACACGTACGCGTTCGCGTAGAAGATCGACCAAGATCCCATCCCCCTCCAATTAACACTACGCGTTCGCGTCACGCCGGTCGCGTTCACGATGAGAAATCCCCCGAAGCTCCGCGTTCACGACTGTGGCTTCGCGTTCACGATGGACAAATCTACCCCTGTCCCCATTTACCTTACGCGATCGCGAGAGTGACTACGCGATCGCGATGAACAACAGGCCTCAGCACCTGTAGCAGAAAATCTGCAACTTTTCCATAAGTTCAAAACTTCCCGAATCACATCTGAAACACACCCGAGCCCTCGGGGCTCCTAACCAAACATATGTACTATCTCAACAACATCATACAAACTTATCCGTATGATCAAATCGCCAAAATAACCTCAATAACAACGAATTAAACCTCAAAATCAAAGGATTTTGCTCAAACTTCATAAAACATCAACTTTAGCCATTCAGGTCCGAATCACGTCAAACGACGTCCGTTTTCTCACCAAATTTCACAGAAACATCTTAAATCATATATAAGACCTGTACCGGGCGCCGGAACCAAAATACGGGCCCGATACTAAGATGTTCTAATCAAATTTCATTTCAAATTTCCTTAAACAATTTCAGAAAACAATTTCCTTTAAAAATTCATTTCTCGGGCTCGGGACCTCGGAATTCGATTCCGGGCAAACGCCTAAGTCCCATATTTTCCTACGGACCCTCCGGGACCGTCAAATCACGGGTCCGGGACCGTTTACCCAAAATGTTGACCGAAGTCAAATTAACTCATTTTATAGCCAAATTTTACCATGTTTCACAGATTTTCATATTTAAGCTTTTCGGCTATGCGCTCGGACTTCGCACGCAAATCGAGGTGCCTCTAAATGAGGTTTTCAAGGCCTCGGAAACATAGAATTTAAATTAATAGAAAGTGATGACCTTTTGGTTAATCACATTCTCCACCTCTAAAACAACCGTTCGTCCTTGAATGGACAAAAGAAGTAAGTACCTGAGTCGGGGAAATAATGGGGATAACGGCTCCGATATCAGACTCGGACTCCCAGGTCGATGCCTCAGGAGGCTGAGGTCTCCACTGAACACGAACAGAAGGAAAACTCTTCGATCTCAACTGACGAATCTACCGGTCTAGAATAGCTACCGGCTCCTTCTCATAAGACAAGTCCTTGTCCAACTGGACAGTGCTGAAATCTAACACGTGGGATGGATCGCCATGATACTTCCGAAGCATGGACACATGAAACACTGGATGCACGATTGATAAGCTCGGCGGCAATACAAGTCTATAAGCCACCTCTCCCACTCGATCAAGAATCTCAAATGGACCGATGAACCTAGGGCTAAGCTTGCCCTTCTTCCCAAATCTCATCACGCCCTTCATAGGCGACACTCGAAGAAATACCCGCTCACCGACCATAAATGCCACATCTCGAACCTTGCGATCTGCATAACTCTTTTGCCTGGACTGAGCTGTACGAAGACTATCCTGAATAATCCTGACCTTGTCCAAGGCCTCCTGAACCAGATCCGTACACAACAATCGAGCCTCTCCCGGCTCAAACCACCCAACCGGAGACCGACACCGCCTACCATATAAAGCCTCATAAGGAGCCATCTGAATGCTCGACTGGTAGCTGTTGTTGTAGGCAAACTCTGCTAAAGGCAAAAACTGATCCCACGAACCTCCAATGACAATGACACAAGCTCGGGGCATATCCTCCAAAATCTGAATAGTCCGCTCGGACTGTCCGTCCGTCTGGGGATGAAATGCTGTGCTCAACTCAACCCGTCTGCCTAACTCTCGCTGAACTGCCCTCCAGAAATGCGAGGTGAACTGCGTACCCCGGTCCGAATTTATAGATACGGGCACACCATGAAGGCAAACAATTTCCCGAATGTAGATCTCAGCTAACCTCTCAGAAGAATAGGAGACTGCCATAGGAATGAAATGCGCTGATTTGGTCAGCCTATCAACAATGACCCATACTGCGTCGAACTTCTTCCGAGTCTGCGGGAGTCCAGTAACAAAGTCTATAGTGATCTGCTCCCACTTCCACTCGGGAAGCTCAATCCTCTGAAATAAACTACCAAGCCTCTGATGCTCGTACTTAACCTGCTGACAATTCAAACACCGAGCCACATATGCAACGATATCCTTCTTCATTTTACGCCACCAATAATGCTGCCGCAAATCCTGATACATCTTCGCGGCGCCCGGATGAATAGAGTACCGGGAGCTATGGGCCTCCTCTAAAATAAACTCAAGAAGTCCATCCACATTAGGCACACAAACTCGGCCCTGCAATCTCAAGACTCCATCATCACCTAAGGTAACCTGCTTGGCACCTCCGTGCTGCACCGTGTCTCTAAGGACACACAAATGGGGATCATCATACTGCCGATCACGGATACACTCCAATAATGAAGAACGAACGACCGTGCAAGCTAACACACGACTGGGCTCAGAAACATCCAGCCTCACGAACTGATTGGCCAAGGCCTGAACATCCAAAGCAAATGGCCTCTCACCGACCGGAATATAAGCAAGACTGCCCATACTGGCTGACTTCCTACTCAAAGCATCGGCCACCACATTGGCCTTTCCCGGATGATATAAGATGGTGATATCATAATCTTTCAACAACTCCAACCACCTCCTCTGCCTCAAATTCAACTCCTTTTGCTTGATCAAATACTGAAGACTCTTTTGATCCGTGAACACCTCACATGCCACGCCATACAGATAATGCCTCCAAATCTTCAATGCGTGAACTATGGCTGCCAACTCCAAATCATGAACCGGATAGTTCTTCTCATGAATCTTTAACTACCGCGAAGCATAGGCAATGACCATGCCATCCTGCATCAACACTGCACCAAGCCCAATACGGGAAGCATCACAATAAACTATATAAGGCCCTGAACCTGTGGGCAAAACCAACACTGGTGCCGTAGTCAGAGCTGTCTTGAGCTTCTGAAAGCTCGCCTCACACTCATCTGACCATCTGAACTGGGCACCCTTCTGGATCACCTAGTGATTCTTTGAAGTAGTTGCCCTGTTTAGTTGTGTCTACACCGGTGCTGATTCTATTGTGGTGGATCGCGTCCACTTGTTCATGTATAGTGGTTATTGGAGGTTCTTGAGACTTCGTGTAGGTTTGCTTCTTCTGGACATGGATGATTTCGTTGTTTATATTGCCTGATGACGGGTTATCACCTTACCACGCTATCTCTTGGACTTTCACGCCAAGGACTGTGACCTTAGCTTTATTGAGTGCCTCGGTTTAGAGTGGAGAGGACTCCCTGGTCATTCTAACTTGTAGTTGTTATCTCTTATGTGAAGGCTCGACGTATGGTTGAGACAGGGGTGTTTGGCCTTATTTGGCATATGTTCGTGATTCTAGTGCTGAGGTTCCTTCCTAAATTTTTGTGCCCGTCGTTTGTGAGTTTTCCTGAGGTTTCCCTTCAGACCTGCCGGGGTATGCCACCCATAGGGATATTGACTTTTGCATTTGATTTTGGCTTTCGGGTTACTCAGCCCAGTTTCTTTCCCTCGTATCGTATGGCCCCGCCTGAGTTGAAAGAGTTAAAAGAGCAGTTGCAAGACATTGATTGAGTAAGGTTTCATTAGACCCAGTGTTTTGCATTGGGGATGTGCCGGTGTTGTTGCAAAGAAGAAAGGATTGGGTCAATGAAGAATGTGTATTGAATTACCGGCAATTGAACAAGGTACAATCAAGAATAAATATTCGCCTAAATCTAGGGATGATTGATTTGTTCGATCAACTTCAGGGTGCAAGGTAATTACAAAGACTTGACTTACGATCTCGCAACCATCAGTTGAGGATTAGGCATCCGATGTTCCGCTAAGGACAGCTTTCCGCACTCCGGGTACCGGGCATTATGAGTTCTTGGTATTGTACATTCGGAGTTACAAATGCCCCAGGCTAAACTTTTATATGGTATTTTGATGAACCGAGTGTTCAGGCCCTTATTTGTGATTTCGATTCGTGATAGTCTTGCATTGATGATATAATTAATCATAATTCCGCGCAGGCCAGGAGGAACACGAGCAGCACCTTAGAGTGGTTCTTCAGACTTCTGAGGTATAGTTCAGTTGTATTGCAAATGTTCTCAAGTGTGAGTTCTGTTGAGTCAGTATGCATTTATGCCGGCATTGGTGGTCAAGCAGCAGAGGGTATTCGGATTGATCCGAAGGAAGATGAGCAGTCAAGAATTGGCCCTTAGACCAGCATCACCGTATAGAGATTCGGAGTTTCTTGGATTGGCAGCGCTACTATCGTCGGTTCGTGAGGGGTTTTCATCTATTGCAGCCCCCGATGACCAGGTTGAC
>NC_031989.1:81881984-81882665 GCF_001879085.1 Nicotiana attenuata
ACTGTTGTCGAATCGTTTACTCACCTTAGTTGAATCTACGTCGACTGTTGGCGGCGATGGCCTTAGCCATAATATAATTGATGGCCTTAGCCATGTGGGCGACTTCGACTGTCGTCGAGTCGTTTACTCACCTTAGTTGAATCTACGTCGACTGTTGGCGGCGATGGCCTTAGCTTTTCATACATTGGAGACGTAAATGGCCGTAGCCTTTCATACATTGGAGACGTAAATGGTTATGTCCTTAAAGCCAAGACATTGGCATCCAAAGACCCAAGTGAAGGGAAACTGGGCACCAACTGGGAAGGACCCTACAAAATCACAACAGTAGCCAGTAAAGGCGCATTCCAGTTGGAAACAATGGAAGGGAAAACGCTCCAAAACAACTGGAACGTTACTCACCTCAAGTATTTCCACTTCTGAAAGGCGTCTCCCGAGTCGTACTCTTTTTCCCTTACCCGAGTTTTGTCCCAATTGGGTTTTCTCGGGGAGGTTTTTAACGAGGCGGCGGAGGGGACACTTGGAGATATTTGCGAAACAAGTTTATCATATCAACCTCTCCTTACGACCTCCAGGCCGACATGATAAAAGGACTGGACTAGCTTGATCTCCAATGTATGAAAGGCTATGGCCATCTCCAATGTATGAAAGGCTACGGCCATCTCCAATATATGAAAGGCTACG
>NC_031989.1:81886420-81939649 GCF_001879085.1 Nicotiana attenuata
AATACTTACATCCTGCATTCCACATCTCTGGAAACCCTTCGGGATTGGACACCAGATGGCTCGTCCTAACGTAAAAGAATTTACGCCAGAACTCGTGGTTAGCTTTGTCGTCAGCCCTCACCACAAAGCTCTTCTTACCACGGCTCCTCAATTGAAGCATGGTACCCCTCATGTAACTGGGGCTGAACATCTGCAGCAGGTGGTGAACGGAAACGACGGTCCCGGCCTCACCCGCAAGCGTGGTAAGGATTCGACACACCTTCAGGGCGTAAGGTGTGAGCTGAGCCGGGCATACGTGATAGAAGCGACAAAGCTCTTCCGCCAGGGGGGTTAAGCGGAAAGCTATATCCGATCCTAAGAGCGTACTCATAGAATGTGCAGAACCCGGGCCTATGCACATTGGCATAGTCCGTCCCGGCCGGAGCCATTTCAACATGGCCAGGAATGTTGTATCTAGTTCTAATGGCGTCCAGGTGAGACTGAAGCAACTCACTATGCTCCCAGGGATAAGAGGGGCATGGCGTATTAAAATCTTTCCGGACACTCAAATCCTTTGGTAAAACATTATTTACCGTTAAAGGAACAAGGGTCTTCTCCACTTCTTCCCCTTCACCATCGGAAGGGGGCGGAACCCTAGAAGAGGCGCCGTCCTTAGTCCTTTTGCTTTCTTGACGGCGTTTCACCATGATACGATTTATAAGAATGAAGTGTTAGTAATGAGAGATACGATCCTCAGAAGTGGTATTTCTCTGAAAGCGATACAACTCTTGCAAGAAAAAAAGATGAAGAAACAAAGGGAAACTCTCTGAAGGTTTGAAAGATGAATCTCTTTGAACCACTCCTCCATTTATAGGAATGAGGCACACGGAAATCGAAGAGGCACAATTCTGAAACTGGCGCGGGAAGCCAAAACGTCACGTCATGTTCTGAACAGTCTCGGGAACCAAAATAATTATGACGCATGTGGCTGGTGACGTCACCTTAAAAAAGGGGGTCGCATGTCAATGGCCCAGTAAATATTATCCACGCTCACGCTCTTCGAAAGAGGCGCCTATGGGCGCGGCCAAATTTCCGTAAAAAGCAAATCGTGCATGTCCGTCCATTGAAGACGATCATCGAGTACGTCTCCAACGAACGGAGGGACTAACTGTATAGGGTTAAATTTGGCTCATAACGCCCCCACGCCAAATGGGCACGTCCCTTATAATAAAGGCGACCCGAGTGAGGGCACGGCCCAAGTTGGCAGAGAAGAAGTGACGTCGTTTAGTGCCTGATCTTTTTACTGAGTAGAAGCCACCAAATTTTGTACCTTTTTGATTATTACGAGGGAGGTCTCCTACTATTTAAAGGAGACCTCCACATTGTAATAGGGGGGATTCTGATCTAATACAATTTCTCTCTCTACCTCTCTCTCTTATCTCTTTCTTGATTTTTCAACCATTGCTTCCCTCTTAAGCTAAGTCTATTTCACTACACACTTACGGATCTACAACGATTCTTGAAGCAATAATCATCTCTTGGGCATATTATATTTGATTACGATTTACCCTTTTCTTACTTTTAATTGTTTTCTAGCTTACAAAGTATATTGTTAACTTTTGAGCCAAACAAACATCAATTTAAACTTAAGCAACAAATGATTAATCCCATACTCATTCTAAATAATAAAGAATAACACTTTAAAATGAGACAAGAGACAATTGATTGGCTTGATAAGACCCGTATAAATCTTGTATTCTCCATTTTGCTAGTAAAATGTTGGTTGTTACGTGAAGATAGAAGGTGGGAATATACATATGGAAGATCATGTGTTTTGTTCTAGCTGCTTGCGAGTACATATAGGCATTAATGCATCATAATTAACATATTAATTTTCAAAAAGTAAATGCCAAGATATATTTTGGAAGATTTTTAAATATTGATTAATGACTGATATGAGCCTTAATTTCGTCCTCGATCTCAACCCTTGACTCTCTCCCTAAAGATTTTATGATTTTAGGCAAAATATCATTTGCAAGGAACAATTCGTCCTCATGGTAAAAAGAGCAACTTTTTGCAACAACGTTTTAGCAACAATTGAAACATTGTTGGCTAAAATGGATAAATGGCAACAACTCGAAAAAATTGTTGCTATAGCATAGAATTTTTGGCAACAAAATTTTCTTGTTGCAAAATAAGTTAATTTTGTTGCCATATTCTATGGTTTAGATAATAAACTTTAAAATTTTAAAAATGATAACAACGTTCTAGCAACAACTACACTATTATTGCGAATTTTAATAAATGGCAACAATTAATTTTAGTTGTTGCAAAAAATAAAACTTTTAACATAATAAAGTTAAATTATAAACAGAATTGGCAACAATAAAGTTTTTCTGTTTAAATTATAAAAAGAATTGGCAACAATATAGTTTTTTTGTTGGCAATAAACATTATTTTGACATACGTGGGTTGTGGCCTAAAACTTTCAATTTTTCGCCAAAATCGAGCGGCAAACCTTTTCCCTTTTAATTACTTTTCCCGATTTTTTAGCCCACTCACTAATAACCATTCTAGCTAGGGTTTTTCTTATCAGTTCTAGTTCTCCTCCCCTGTTGTGTCCTCTTTGTTGCTTCGAGTTGTGGCTGATCGGAGAAGAAACGGTAAGAATTCAATCTTTAATTTCTTTACCCGATTGTTTCACTAAATTATGGAAATACCAATGTTTGTGATTGTCTTTTATCATTGAAGTACTTAATGAGTATGGGTATCTTAAAATTTTCTATGCCGGAGAAGGATTTGCAATGTTTTCTCCTCTAATTCCTTATGCTACAGTAAGAAACTTTGCTAGGTTTTTCTTTTATTGTTGTCTAGTTTGTTGTTCCTTTTTTTCAATTCATCTTCTGCTAACGTTTTTACACATATTCTCTGCATAATAACAGAATGAAACTAGTACTGAACACGAAAGTTTTTTCTGTTATTCGTGAGAATTTGATAGGTAAAACTACAAGTTGCTAAGAGATTTTTTCAAACATATAATTTGATCAATTAAGAAAATTCTTCCAATGACTTTCATATTGCATCGTAGAAGTCAGTTTTATCATATCCATGGTGATCAAATAGCTTTATCCAAGCAAGATCCTATTAGGTCAATTTCTTGATAATTCATTGGATGCAGCAACAAATTTGGATTCGTATACTCCTTTCTGTTGCGTAATTCTGCATTAACGCTTCTGCTAGTAGTCTTATTTAGAAAAAGAACGTCCATAACAGGTTCTGAAGAAATTTCGATTCGATCAGTTGAAACAGAGACGTTCTGAAAAAGTTTGCTTTACATCCTCTATCCAATTTTAGTTCTTTGAATATTTTATTCATGTATATGGCTATTCGTTGAATCCAAAGTAAAGTAAATTTTTTATTAATCATCATATGCATAGAATTATTACTAAAGTCTGGTTGCAGTACAATTGATTTACAATGGTAGATGATTTCCAACGTTGGGAAGAATGCATTGTTTTACTAAGTATTTATTGAGAAAAGAAAAAATCTTAGAAATTAGTAACACGTTCCCTTATACTCGGTTTACATCTAAGAAAGTGTGAAAGAAAAAAATTATCTAATCGTAGCTGAATCGATTCACCTTGGCACTCTTATGCAATTTTTCTTTTTCAAAGAAGAACACATACTCAGTCTTAGACATTAATACTTCTGTGACTCCCACAATAAACAGGTGTTTCAAAGTCGAAGTACTGTTTGCCTAATATACATAGCTAAAAGTGAATCTTTTGTTTGCCTAATATTGTCCAATAATATCCAATTTTTCTCTAATGATTTGGCTTTCTAGTTCAACTCAAAGGCTTATATTTCTAAGCCTTTCTCTATTCTAGTTTTTCCGGATACAACAGATAATAAGAAATAGAGAAAAAGTTAAACAAATAACTTTACATTTATATTTTATTGTAGGTAAGTACATGATGGATAAGAGCTGGATACTCATTAAGAATAGGACGTTACCTCAATACTGGAATGGTGTGGAATAATTTTTGAACTTCGCATTTTCTAATCCTAATGTTGGTGTAAGAATCCAATGTCCGCGTGTAAAGTGTAACAATGTTCTTTGGAAAACGCGAGAAGAAGTAAAGACAGATTTACTTAGGCGAGGAATAGATTCGACATATGATAGGTGGATTTATCATGATGAGTCAAATTCATCTTCAGATAATGGAACAAATGTTGCTACAGATTCAGATATAGGGAATGATGATGCTTCCACTTTTGAAATGTTGATTCAGATTCATCTTCAGAAAATGTTTCTTATCAAACGGCCTTCCTCATACCAAGCACACATACATTTAGTTTAAACAACATTTCGGCATAGCTAAATTATACCAGAAGCCTTTGCTAAATTATACATGTATCTCTGTCACGACCCCAACCCCGATCGTGATGGCGCCCAACACAATGCTAGGCAAGTCCGACCAATTCAACACTCTCAATCCCCTTTCAGCAAAATTCAATACCGATTAACAGAATTTAATTACCGAACTGATATGAATAGAAGTCTGAAATAAAAGATGAAATGTGCGGAAACCACAATAATAATAATCTCTACAATGGCCCACCGATCCGGTGTCACAAGTTAAGAGCCTCTATTACATGAGTTCAACACTCTAATACAAGAACAGTCTAAAATGCGGAAAAGGTAAAGAAAAGTAGAGGGAGAAATCGGGTCTGCGGACGCCATGCAGCTACCTCGATAACTCCGGTGAAATCTGAACCGCAGGATAGCTCGTACTACACCTCAGGAACACCTGGATCTGCACACACGGTGCAGGGAGTAATGTGAGTACTCCGACCCAGTGAGTAATAATAATAAATAATGACTGACAGTATGAAATCGCGTAAAGGCACTAAGCAGTTCTATATCAAAGCAGTAAAGCCATTTAAACAACAGATAATGAAGAAGTCAGGTGAAATTCCTTAAAACCAGGTAGAACAGGTAACTTAACAAGTATTAATCAAGTATAAAATCCGCTCCTTGAGCAATTGTTCATTTATTTATTACTTTTCCTCAGTACTCAACTCATATACTTTTCACAATAAACGAGATCATAAATTTACCGCTGCGGCGTGCAACTCGATCCGTATATCGCTGTGGCGCACAACCCGATTCATAACAATAGTCGACTGCGCTCACTGGGGGTGTGCAGACTCCGGAGGGGCTCCTACAGCCCAAGCGCTATATTGCTGCGGCGCGCAGCCCGATCCAAATATATATAAATGTACATTTGCTGCAGCGTATAGCCCGATCCATATAAATATATTGCTGCGGCGTGCAGCCCGATCCATAACATATAAAACATGCTCACTATTGGGTTCTCAACCCCTCTCACTCAATATAAACACAGCCTCTCGGGCATACTAATATAAGATAGGGATCTCAGCCCACATATTACTTCCATTTAGGATTAGCATTTCAACAACCAGTTCATATTGTGTTAAACAGTTAGAAACATGACTGAGGGTACGATTTTTAATAAGTAAAGTGAGGATAATCAGTAAAAATGCCCCTAAGGGTTCTACAGGTCGGCACAAGGCCCCAAACATGGCAACTAGTCCAGATCATAATGATAATAATTAAATCACAATCAAAATACGGTAAAAATCACCAATCGGGATGGACCAAGTCACAGTCCCTAGTAGTAAATGTCACGACCCAAACTCCGCCCCGATCGTGATGGCGCCTCTCGTGAAGACAAGGCCAGCCAGACCATTCCAGAACACCTCTTTTAAGCAGTTAAACAGTTCATAAACAGTTTAAATATGATTTCATGATATTAATTAGTGGAAATACAACCCAACATAGCCCTAATCGGGGTGTCAAAAGTCACGAGCATCTATTAGAGTATAAATCCAACTACAAGGTCTAAAATATACAAAATCGGAATAATGAACAAAAGAGAGGAAAACGATACTGCGAACGCTGGCAGTCACCTCGCTAACTCCTATAACTCTGTCTCTGATCTGCCAAAACCCGCTAACGGGTGGATAAATACCCGCATCTGCACACGAGGTGCAGGGAGTAAAGTGAGTACTCCAACTCAGTGAGTAATAAAGGTAAATAACAATTGAGCAGTAAGAAATCACGTAAAGCAAACCATCCTGCTGTATGGAAGCAGTGTAAAACCCTTTGAGAAAAACAGTGAAGCTGTGAAATCTTTAGAGAAACATTTTAGCTCAGTTCAAACCTCTTTTGAAAATGACTTTTTCAACAGTTATGCAAATGAATGCAAAACAATTAGTGTAGATAAGCACAGAAATCTATCCCTCGGGCACAACACTTACTCAACAGATAATGCCAGGCAATCAGGTAGATACCCGTGAAGTAACCCAGACAACAGATAATGGCAAGCAAATGAAATAAAGTAAACACATAGAACAGTACTAGTACCGCTGCGGCGTGCAGCCCGATCCACATATCGCTGCGGCGTGCAGCCCGATCCATTTATCGTCGATGGCGCTCACTGGGGGTGTGCAGACTCCAGGAGGGGCCCCTTACGGCCCAAGCGCAATATCAAGCCATCTCGCCTCATACCAGTATCAGTATAATACTGCTGCGGCGTGCAGCCCGATATATATATGTATATATATATATATATATATATATATATATATATATATATATATATATATATATATATATATATATATATATATATATATATATATTGCTGCGGCGTGCAGCCCGACCCAAAAGTATCCTCACAATACAGGCCCTCGGCCTAACTCAGGCAACAAAATCACATAAGCCCCTCGGGCAACAATAAACATGATGCTCAGCCCAAAATATTATTGGAAATGTCATTTCAAGTGTTAAAGCAAGTAAACTTGGTTGAGTTTTGAAAAAAGTGAAAAAATGCATGACTGAGTTCAAGTATAAAATCAAAACAGTGAGGAAATATCAACGACCATCCCCGAAGGGGTTCAAATAGCTGGCACGAAGCCCAAATATGGCAATCAGTCCAAGTCATGATGATAACAAATAAATTTCAGTCAATTACACAGTAAAATCATCAATCGGGACGGACCAAGTCACAATCCCCAACGGTGCTCTACCCCACGCTCGCTATCCGGCGTGCAAGTCACCTCAATATAGCACCTCAAGTCACCTCAATATAGCACCTCAATAATCATTTACAATCATTACTCACCTCGAACCGGCGAAATCTCTAGCTCGCGACGCCTTTGCCCCTCAAATCGGCCTCCACGCCGTCGAATCTATCCAAAATCAGAACGAATACATCACAATATGCTAAGGGAACAAAGCCCAAGCAAAAACAATCAATATCGGGCACAAATCCCGAAATTACCAAAACCCGAGCCCCGGGCCCACTTCTCGAAACTCAAAAATTTTCACATCAACGGGTTCCCTATCTCGCCACCAGTCCATACATACCAAAAACTCTCAAATCCGACCTCAAATGGCCCTTCAAATTCTAATTTAAAATTTTAAAAACCCAAGCCCTAGTTCTTCAATTTTAGGCTTAGTTTCCATGAATTTCTAGGTGGATTTCACAATATAATCGAGTTTTAAGACCAAGATTCTTACCTCAAGTCGATTCCCCTTGAATCCCTCTTTAATTTCCTTCAAAAATCTCCAAAAACGAGCAGTCATGGGTGAAAAATGACCCAAAATCGCGGATGAAATGAAATTATAACATTCTGCCCAGCACTGACCATTCTTCTATGCGATCGCGGAACATTCCTCGCGATCGCGAAGAACAAATCTTCAACTCTCAAAATTCCTCTTACGCGATCGCGAACTTTACCATGCGATCGCAAAGCACCAGAGCAAGGCCTTCCGCGATCGCGGACACACAGACGCGAACGCGAAGAACAAATTACCAGCCCTCAATTTTTCTCCTACTCGATCGCAAAGGACTTCACGCGATCGCGAAGGCTTAAAATCCTTTGCAACTGCTGCTCAAAATCTGCAACTTCTCAACGTGGAAATTGGTCCGATTGACCATCCGAAACTCACCCGAGGCCCCCGGGACCTTAACCAAAAGCACCAACACATCCTAAAACATCATTCAAACTTGTTCCAATCATCAAAACACCTCAAACAACACTAAAACCATTGAATTACATCGAATTCAAGCCTAAGTTCTTCTAAAACTTCCGAAACACGCATTTGATCAAAAACCCAACCAAATCACTTCCGAATGACCTGAAATTTTACACACACATCCCAAATCACATAACGAAGCTACAACAACTCTCGGAATTCCATTCCGACCCTCAGATCAAAATCTCACCTACCAACCCGAATTTGCCAAAAATACTAACTTTGCCAATTCAAGCCAAATCCTTCCACGGACTTCCAAAATCAATTCCGATCACACTCCTAAGTCATAAATCACCTAACGAAGCTAACCAAATCATAAAAACTCCGATCCGATCTCATATACAAATAAGTCAACTCTTGGTCAAACCTTTCAAATTTAAAGCTACAACTGAGAACTGTTTCCTTCAAATTCATTTTGATTTTTCCTGAAAACCAAAACCAACGACTTATATCAGTCATAATACATTACACGGGGCAAGTCATGCCCGAGAACTGGCGATCAAAGTGCAAACGCTCAAAACGACCGGTCGGGTCGTTACATCCTCCCCCACTTAAACACACGTTCGTCCTCGAACGTACCCAGAGTTGTTCTAGAAGCCGACCAATAGCTGAATAACTTTACCATGCATATAACCGGGGGTGATCCCACGTTACCCTATCTTATATAGGTCCGATAACACATTTTCACTGATATTACACAATCCAGTCTAGCCTATAAATCATAGAACCACATTTTCACTTCTGAAACCATCAATACGATCAGAACCTCACACTTATACTCTGAATAGTCCCGAACCAGCTGTAATAGCCCATGCTTGCAACCTCAGGTGCAATTATATGATATACCACATAACTCAAACACATGCAGCGATAACTTCCATTCACAGCAGCTGCCCACAACAACCAAGTACCGATAGAAAACTTCTTATCAGCTAAAGCCTCATTTCCAACACTTTCATATACTGCCAACGATAAATGAAACACGCAATAAACCATAACCATTTCTCAGATCAACCATTCATGAAGCCATTTCTCCTCTAGAAATTACCATAACAAATTTTCGAGCCGAACCTCGATATTGACCTTCCAACATGCTGAAATCGAATTTGATCGTGTTCATTAATGATCCCGACGATCTCCTCTAATCCAACACACAACTCTGGTGACATGACACATCAATAGAGGCCTAAGCCGCAACTAGCATAATACGCGCACCACTAAGCAACGGTCCGAACATACTCAAGTCATGAAAAATGATTCAAATGAAAGAGCTGTACTTCAAGCTCACCAGTACCACCACAACACAAGGTTGAGAACCCGTATCACATCATAGAATAGAACACACGAATCTAACCCGCAAGGTCATATCTCCACATAGCCTCGCTGCAATGCACGATCCTATCCAAACACTGCTCCCCATGAGACACCTCAAGTCACTATGCTCGAAATTGACAACCACGCACAATTTGATGTCTGGAACCAAAGCGAATCATTACACCCTCGGTGAAACAAGTAACATATACCACGCCAACCCGATAGGACATAACCGATACGCCATTCACCGAGCAACACTCAATTACTCTTCCCGCTCGACTTCCAGTATGAACCCCAATAGAACCGCACCACATGTGCCCATAACCAACAAATCATAACGTCTCGCAACACAGAAAGGCCACTCATAGATTTCCCCAGATCACCAACAAGCTCAATAACGATCGAATCAACCTATCCCTCAACAATACGATTCGGGGCCAACCAAGCTGACCCAAGCTAGAACACACATCCATATTGGCCTGCCAACGAACTCATTATCAAGGAAGCCTGAAGTNCTCCTTAATTAAAGGATTTCCGTATATCCCAGTATCTCCATACCAATTCTATACCATTTGCATACGAGTGATCACCATAAGTAACATTAACCATTGCACAAACTATTTGTATATGTCAAAGAGTTTGAAGTATCGTACAGAGGATCGTCTGATTTGCAACCTTTAGTGCAAGATTGGCAACGTACCCAACTCGATTCGCTACCAGTATCCAACATTTAAGTGATAGTCTTGTTGTGGTGTGCCAAGACTTACTTTTACAGTATAGTACCCATAATTATAGTTATCTTCATTAATTGGATGATTACTGTAAAGATGGTCATTCAATTGTAGCTTAATTGGTATTTTCGACATAATTGCGTTTTTTGCAGAAGATTTTGTAGAAGTTTTAGTCGTTTTGGATTTGTGAAAACAGAAAACAATGCATCTACAATCAGAATATAAATATTCTACAATTCATCTACAAAATATCTACAAACTGGGTATATTGAATTTTAATATCCCAATTCCCATTCGATTGTAGTTTAATTGGGATTTTCGACATAATTGCATTTTTTGCAGAAGATTTGTAGAAGTTTTAGTCGTTTTTGATTTGTGAAAACAGAAAACAAAGCATCTACAATTAGAATACAAATAATCTACAATTTATCTACAAAAAATCTACAAACTGGGTACATTGAATTTTTATATCCCAATTCCCATTCAATTGTAGCATAATGGGATTTTTGACATAATTGCATTTTTTCAGAAGATTTGTAGAAGTTTTAGCCGTTTTTTATTTGTTAAAACAGAAAATAAAGCATCTACAATCAGAATACAAATAATCTACAATTTATCTATAATTTCTGAATATGTCTTCTTCTTCTTCTTCTTCTTCTTCTTCTTCGAGTTTCAATCTGAAATTCAGTCAAAACCAAGTCTAATCTTCATCAAAACCCCTCAAAATTGAGATATAAACTCCAAACCATATTCCCGATTATTTTCAACAACACCCAATCCAAACAAATAATGATTTTTAAAAACCCAAATTTGAATTCAAAGCTTTCAAGCTTTTTAATGGCTGTCAATGGTGGAATTGCTGCTCTCTTTTCATTTGCTTTGTATTACTGAAATTTGCGATTGAGAAATAGAGAGAGATGTAGAGCGAATGTCGACGAACAGAGCTTTTGCAGAACTGATTTCTACAATTTGAAATTGAGCTTCTGATTTCGACGAACTGAGCTTTTGATTTGTGTCTTAAGCGAAAATATCGAAGAACAGATCTGAGCTTTTGAACAGATTTGATTTCGACGAATTGAGCTTTTGAACAGATTTGATTTGTGGCTAAATCAATTAGAAGATTATGTTCCTGAATTTTAGCACGCCTAATTAGGAAGATTCAGCTACTAATAATTAGTATTTAATGAATGGCATAATAATTGTAGGAAAAATATGGACAGGCGGGTAATTAGAAACTGTGTCACAGTTTTTGGTATAAAGTTTCATATATGGTATAGGAAATGGAAAAAATCTCTTTTTTTTACACATGGGAGATTTGCTTTTACACATGAGAGAACTGTCTTTTACACGTAAGAGATCTAAAAAAGACATTTTCTTAAATTCAACATTGTAAAAAGCCATGAAGGCCTAAAACCCAAAATATTCCATATGTTTCAATTAAAAGGACACACTTTCATCCTTTTCAAAAATAATAACACATTTCTATTTTAGAAACAATTGAATTTTAAACATTTTATTTTACCCACTTTTCCATTAGGGGTCGTATGGTTGGAAAGATGTTATCCCGGTATTAATTATTTCACCTTTCTAATGGGATAAAAAAATACTACAATCACAGGATAATTAATTCCGGGATTAATTATACCGTAATTTTCTCCCAACCAAACATGAAATAAATTCTTCTTAAATTTAGTCCCGGGATTAATTATTCCTTGTCCCTTGATCACCCCAACTATGCCTTATAAAAAGGACTCAGCTGTCGCTGCAAATATATAATCCGCTTCAGTCCGGAGTCGATCCCACAGGGAACTAACCTATTTACTACAACTTTTACCACAGCTAATGATAAGCTCAAATAATTTCCGAATGCGAGATTTTTGATGGATAATAAAACTAGCAATAATCTAGAATAGAGTTGAATTCAATGGTAAAATGGTCTAGGGTTATTGATTTCCCCAATTGTCGGATTAATTCCTGACACGTTAGCTATAATTTTGCCGTAACACTCTATAAGAAATATGAGTTCTGGGTTACCGCAATTTTCTCTCGATCAATTATAATAATTTACTAGAAGCATTCTCTCGAACAACTCTAGCTAACAATTTATGCAACTCAGAATGATTCCACCAAAGCTTCGTTATCTCTACCCCTGCTTTTAAATTCAAGTAATTAATCTCTTAACTTACCCGAAAGTGGTGTTGTTCAACAACAATCTAACCAAGTGTTCTTTCTCAAGCAACACAAGATAACTAGACATGATTAATCACGGGCCATTTTAATTAATCATAAGACAACACGTAGTTGAACAATCATAGAGTAAAAACGGCTCAATTATATCAAAACATGGTCAAGACTTCATCCAACAACTGGTTCCATCAACTCTAGATGAGGGTTTAGCTACTCATACTAATAGATGAAAATTCAATAAATAAAGTCATAATCAACAATTTAAAAGAAGTAGAATAAAACTCTAAGGAAAATTCTCTGTCTTTCTTCCGTGTTCTTGCCTTCAAAATCTCTCTAAAAACAGCTATCCTTCTCTTTAGGACAAATTAGGCTTCTTATAGGTTTAGGTTAGTCACCTTAGAAATTACATAATTGACCCTGGCTTCTTAGCTCCCGTCTGCCCGTCCGCGGCTGCGGATTGGACCGCGGATGGACCGCGGATTTGACAATTGTTCTGTCTACGGCCGCGGATCTGACTGCGGAGCTGGGCGCGAAGTAGATACTTGCTCTTCTTTCTCCTTTTCGACCGGGATTTCCTCCGATTGGCCTTCCACGCTCCATATTGACTCCAAAATACTCTTTAGCTTCCTCCTAGCTCGGAGTGGCTCCTGCAAAACGTAAAACTCTTAATTAGAGCATTTTGTTATGTTTTACATTCAAACATTGATAAAGTGCGGCCAAATAGGAGTGTAAATAGTATCTAAATAGCATAATTATCGTCTACTATCAACACCCCACACTTAAACCTTTGCTCGTCCTCGAGCAATCAAACCACACCCTACAGAGGCCTAACTTCCCCGAGCGACTTCCCTAACTCGTCACACCAAGAATATTCCTCATAGATTGAGTACATTAGTGTAACATCCACACCTCAAGAGTTGACTGTCGTGAGCCACGCAATATTCCTAACCGTCTTACTTACCCTAACTCAGAGGTCCAAACTTACCTCTCCTTCATGAATCAAGTGCCTGCTCATAGCAAAAGAGACTCATTCCACAATCAATAACATGCACACACACTGAGGAACTTCAATATAAAGAATTCACTCACCCTCAGAAATGACATTCATATGCCACAAAAGATGCACCATAGGCTTGCCCGTAGTGTATTACTCTACTAATCGAGCTCATTTAGTCTAGGATCAAGTAAGGCTTTATTTGGTTGTAATGTAGGCTGCGGGACGGGTAGGATACATTTAGATATACGAGTGGCTACACCTCCTTAAGCACTTTAATACATGTACGTTAGCATTCAAAACCACACACTTATGTCAAACCATGGTTCCGCCTTCACATCACTAAATATTAACTCCCTTCTTCTTTAAGCACAATTACATCAAAAGCCATCACTTATTAGGGAATATTTTTCACAAACGATCCACTATTCATATTCTCTTTTTTTTTTCTTTTTTTTTTCAATTCAAGTGGCTCTTACTTTTTCAAAACAGTGCACCTTTCTTCTTATCTCGTTAGTTCCACTCAAAAGGTTAACCAACCACCCCACACTTTAACTTTTTCAAAGTTCATACAATTCAAGTGCTCATGAGAGGCGAAAAGGTTCAAAAAGATGGTTAATTCAAATAAATGGGTAAGGCTTGTAGTGTGGTTGCCAAAGAGACAGGATTACAGGCTCAACAGGGTTAACTACGATACATAACAAATGGGTGGATGAAGTATATATATATGGTTCAACAAAGAAATGCCTATATCACTTCCCAGACTAAAAAAGACTACTATTTCGCTTTGCAGACACACGGGGCAAGTTCTAAGCATCAAATGTCGTGCATAGAATACAACAAGCCTCACACACACATGGCTCATTACTCACTCCAGATTGGGTCATCAACACTCTAATCAATAGCCGACAACTGAGCCTAAGCGTCCCACTAAAGTACCTACTATATTCAAGGCATTACGACGTTAAGAGATCCTATTTATGTTTCCTTCCATAGCCCACAAGTTCCTAAAAAAAAAGAACTAACTACACCCGGTTCAAATGAAACCCTTGGAAAAGAACCGTGGTTTAAAGAAAAATCAAGGGGGAATTGATACACTTCTACAAAAGAAAATCTTTTTTTTTGTTCGACTTTAGTCCCTCAAGAAACCCGTCGAATGATATCCATCGCCGGGACAAGTCGAAAATGATTTATGTAAATAAACTACGAAATTCTACATACATACATACAACAAACCAACAAAGTATTCCCCACCCCACACTTAAAATGATGGCATGTCCCCATGTCATACAAAATAAAATAATGCGAGGTAAAGGAACTTCCTTGGAAGATCAGTCTTGATCGGAGACAGTGCCGGGGTTGAGATGACACGCCCTCCCCAGCGCACGCAGCCAGCCCATGATTTTCTTTTCCGACTTCGCATTTTGGGTGGCCAAAGCATCAACTCTAGTCCCCAATTCCGTGATGGAAGTGTGCAGCCCTACCATTTCCTGTTCTAAGGCTGTCACCAGCGTGCTCCGCCTGACTGCAGATGAACCTTCACCCGCGGCTACTTGTTCTCGTGGGGGTGAGGATGGCCCAACTTGTTCCTGTGGGGTGGAAGAAGGCCCAACTTCCTCGTGCTCTTCATCACTCTCCTCTGACGCCTCAGAATCATCACTATCAGTTGAACTAGGTGCCACCGTGTCTTTTCCAATGGTCACTTTGGATGCCCGGAACATTGTTTCTTTCTTCATCTTGCCATCCACATTGGGGTTCTCTGGCACCCCTACAACTCGGCATAATCTAGTGACCAGATATGGGAAGAAAAATCCATACCTCCTTAGTGCTGAACGGATGAACATCTCAGATTGAATAACCTCGACCACATCAAAATCGTGGCCATTCACGAAGCACCATATCAAAGCAGCTCTCGGACCATTTACCTCAGTGGTGTTATGGGATGGCAGCAGTCGACTATTGATGATATACAACCAACACTTTCCTTCAAAGGTGAGTGAGGCGGAATGCAACTTCAATCCCGGTATAACCCACACTACCTCTTTGTCTGGTGCACAGATAGTTTGGAAAAACAATTGCCAATTTGTGGGTTCTCGCTTGTAAGTATCATAGTAATCCACCGCCCCAGTAAATGCAGGCAAGAGATACACTCTCCTGATGGCTTCAATCGAGGCATTCACCCTCTTTTGTCGCACAATGCAGATGTGATCCTCATGTTCAGAGCAGTTGGCATAGAATTCCCTAACAAGCATTAAGTTACCGTCCTCCTGCTCTTCGAAGAAGATGTCTAGCCTACGCCTCATCAACTCCCTACACATATTAGGGCATTCAGCTTGGAGGGGACCTCGGTCAACACCCCTTTCTAGTACAGGCTTTCTAATAGCCTTCCAAGTGAAACGGTCTTGGGCAGCTCTGGAGACAAACCTGGTGCTATCAAACTGAGCTGAACTGGCGGATGCCCGTGCCCGGGACGAGCCCCCGGTAGTACGTCTCTTCTTTGAAGATCTCATGGTACCTACACGACAACCACCATTATCAATAATTGGCGAAATAGGTGAACCAAGGGCGGTTACTCAGACTTCACTCGCACCCTTGGTCACAATTTATACTAGAAAGCTCATTGTGGCAATTCAACAAACACATACTGTGCATATGCCCCCAATGTACCCAATGTACCCAAAGACCCAATTGAACTCCATTCTTCACAATTCAACAATGTCTTCCCAACCCAACCAACCTAATATCCTCACATACCAACATATATACCAATAAAAAACAACAAAGATAAGAATACCCATATTTTTACTTTCCTACACTTACAATAAAAGAGAAAAAGAATTAAAAAAATCAAAAAAAAAAACAAAACAAAAAAAAACTAAAAGAAGAAAGTAGAAGTATGTACTTACTTGAGAATCTTGTGAGGAATGAGGCTTGGGTAGTGGTTGAGTAGAAAAGAGGGAGAAGGAAAGGAGATGTGGTGAAGTTAAAAAAAAAATTGGGGAGAAGATGGGGGAGGGTTTCGTTTTTTTTTTTCAGAATTGGGGAAGGGGAGGGTTTTGTTTATGTCGTTTTTGGTTAAGGGGGGAATAATGGGGGAGCGGGCGGATGAGGGGGTGTTAATTTAAAAAAACTAATTAAAAAGGGACTAAGGGAAAAGAAAAAAAATAGAAAAACTAAACCTGAACGGCGCCAGGTCCGCGGCTGCGGACAGAACATTTGCAAACTCCGCGGTGATCCGCGGTCAGATCCGCAGCCGCGGATTAGGCATCCAAATTTTTTGTTGCTTTTTCGCACTTTTGCCTAACTCCGGGATAATTTCGTCATCCCGAGTCCTTCCACTGCGCATACCTTTGTTGCTGTACCTAAGTAGATTGTTCAATATTGTCACCGTTCAAAAATCAATTACAAAAAAATAAGAACAAAGAAAAAAATTTGATGGATTGCCTCCCAACAAGCGCCTAATTTAACGTTGCGGCACGACGATTTACAACAAACCATGGGTTGCCTCCAGGAAGTGCCTGATTTAACATCGCGGCACGACGCAGGCTTTCATTATTGTTCTTCACTCATATATTGGGGCTCTTCCAAAGATATCACCACTCTATCCCCCTTTACTTCGACCATTCCAAGGTAATGTTTCAACCTCTGCCCATTCACTTTGAACTTGTTTGTTCCATCTTCGGATTCAATTTCCATAGCTCCACTTGGGGAGGCTTGCACCGCTCTGAAGGGTCCTGACCATCGGGACTTCAATTCACCCGAAAACAATCTTAATCTCGAGTTGTATAACAATACTAGATTTCCGAGTTTGAAGTTCCGATCTAGGATATGCTTATCATGCATCATTTTCATCCTTTCTTTGTACAATCTTGCATTCTCAAATGCATGGAACCTGAATTCCTCGAGTTCATGCAACTCAGTGATTCGACCGATGCCTGCGGTATCCATATCCAAATTCAACTGCCGCAGTGCCCAAAGGGCTTTATGCTCGAGCTCTACCGGAAGGTGACATGCTTTTCCAAGCACTAACTTGTATGGTGACATACCAATTGGAGTTTTAAATGCTGTGCGGTACGCCCATAATGCATCATCCAGCTTCTTCGCCCAATCAGTCCTTGTCGCATTCACTGTCTTGGTTAGGACACTTTTGATTTCCCGGTTTGACACTTGAACTTGCCCGCTCGACTGTGGGTGATAAGGGGTGGTCACCTTATGACGAACTCCATACTTTTCCAACAGCCGTGCGAATGCTCCATTGCAAAAATGGGTTCCACCATCATTGATTATAGCTCTGGGGGTACCAAAACGTGTGAAGATATTTTTCTTTAGAAAGCCTGTCACCCCCTTTGCATCATTGGTTGGGAGAGCCACAGCTTCAACCCATTTGGAGACATAGTCAACTGCCACTAGTATGTATTTGTTACCATACGAGCTGACGAATGGCCTCATAAAGTCAATCCCCCACATGTCAAATACCTCCACCTCTTGAATGGTAGTCATTGCAATCTCGTGACGCCGAGATATGTTGCCTGTCCTTTGGCACTCATCGCAGCTCTTCACCCAAGCATGGGCATCCTTGAATAGAGTTGGCCAATACAAACCCGATTCCAACACCTTAGCTGCTGTCTGAATCCCTCCAAAGTGTCCACCATATGGTGAAGCATGGCAAGCCTGCAAAACAGAAGGTTGATCTTTCTCGGGGATACACCTCCGGAACATGTTATCTACACATATTTTAAAAAGTAGAGGTTCATCCTAATAATAAAACCGACAATCACGAAAGAACCTTTTCTTTTGAATTGAAGAGAGTTCATAAGGTACAATACCGCTTGCTAAATAATTAGCAATATCAGAATATCATGGTGTCTCCTCCATTGTCACTGCTAGTAACTGTTCATCCGGGAATGTCTCTATTATATCTTCAACCTCTACCTTCTTTTCAGCTCCTTCCAACCTTGAGAGGTGGTCTGCTACCTGGTTCTCTGTCCCTTTTCTGTCACAGATCTCCAGATCGAATTCTTGTATCAAAAGAACCCATCGGATCAAGCGTGGCTTTGACTCCTTCTTTGCTATCAAGTACCTAATTGTTGCATGGTCAGTATAAACAATAACTTTTGAACCAATCAAGTACGACCTGAATTTGTCGAATGCAAAAACTACATCCAACATCTCCTTTTCAGTCACGGTGTTATTGAGCTGTGCACCGCTTAGCGTTCTGCTTGCATAATAAATTGGGTGCATCAGCTTATCCTTCCACTGCCCCAAGACTACTCCAATAGTATAGTTACTTGCGTCGCACATGAGCTCGAACGATTGCTCCCAGTTGGATGCAACAATGATGGGTGCAGTCACCAATCTCTTCTTCAGCTCCTCAAATGCTAACCTGCAATCATTAGAAAAAACAAAGGGCTGATCCTTTTCAAGGAGTTGGCATAAAGGGTTAGTAATCTTAGAGAAATCTTTTATGAATCGCTGGTAGAACCCGGCATGCCCAAGGAAACTTCTCACTGCCTTGACCGAAGTGGGCGGTGGCAACTTCTCAATCACTCAACCTTAGCATGGTCAACCTCAATTCCTTTGCTGGACACTCAATGCCCCAAGACTATCCCTTCTTGTACCATAAAATGACACTTCTCCTAATTCAGCACTAAATTTGTCTCCACACATCTTCTGAGCACTCTTCTTAAATTGCGAAGACAGTCCTCGAATGAATCCCCCACCACGGAGAAATCATCCATAAATACCTTTATATTGTCTTCAACCATGTCCGTGAAAATGGCTAACATGCATCGCTGGAATGTAGCCGGTGCATTGCAAAAGTCTAAAAGGCATTCTCCGAAAGACAAAGATGCCATACAGACGGGTGAATGATGTTTTCTCTCTGTCTTCGGGGGCTATTGAAATCTGATTGTACCCCAAATATCCATCCAAGAAACAGAAGTGAGATCGCCCAGCCAACCTATCCAGCATTTGGTCAATGAATGACAAGGGAAAATGGTCCTTCCGGGTGGCTGTGTTCAATTTCCGATAATCCATGCAAATCCGCCATCCCGTGATAGTACGAGTTGAGATCAACTCGTTATTCTCATTTTGTACGACCATCATTCCTCCCTTTTTTGGCACACACTGAATAGGGCTGACCCAATTGCTGTCAGAGATAGGGAAGATGATACCCGCATCTAACCATTTGATCACTTCCTTCTTCATTACCTCTTTCATATTCGAGTTCAGCCTTCGTTGATGTTCTCTGGAAGGTTTGTGCCTTTCTTCCAAGCGAATCTTGTGCATACAAAAAGCTGGGCTGATACCCTTTATGTTTGTCATGGTCCAACCAATAGTAGTCTTACATTCTTGTAACACCTGTAGGAGTTGCTCTACCTGCACAGCTAGCAAACCGGATGATATAATAACATGTAAAGTAGAATTAGGCCCTAAGAAAGCGTACCTGAGATGTGACGGAAGCGGTTTCAGGTCCAGATGTGCTGGAAGCGGTTTCAGGTCCAACTGTGGTGGCTCCTCTATCGATGGTTTCGCACGTGGTGATGTTCTTTCTTCTAAGTGTATGGGCTCGAACTCGGGCTCCCTTTTCCAGAATCCTTGACCTTCAAGAGCCATGACCCACTCTGCCAACTCTTCACCGTCCACATTTTCCAGATTCACCAGGCAGGCTTCCAACGGATCCCTGACATTAATAGTCTCATCCTCCTCTTGTAGTATTACATCTACAGCCTCCACTAGTGAGCAATTTTCAAATTCGCTGGGTTTCCTCATAGATTGTTGAACATTGAATATTATCTCTTCATTGTTCAACCTCATTTTCAATTCTCCAGTCTCACAATCAATCAATGCTTGTCACACCTCCTTTTTTATACACTCCGATAGGGTATGGGAAAGAAAGGAGTTTTTCCAATTAAAGTGACACTAATCGAAATGGGATATTTATTTTATTCAGAGTCGCCACTTGGGATAATTTATGGTGTCCCAAGTCACCGGTTTATTCTAAATCCCAAATCGAGGAAGATTGACTCCGTTATAAGTCTGCGAAACTAGAAGACCGGGTAAGGAATTCTGTTAACCCGGGAGAAGGTGTTAGGCACTCCCGAGTTCCGTGGTTTTAGCACGGTCGCTTAAAATTTATACTTGACTCAAATTATTTAATTACGTGTTTTAGAACCTACATGCATTTTACCTTTACCACTTTTACTTACTCAATTACTCATACTTAAAGAATTATCGAGTTACGCGTACGTATACTCGTGTGGTTTGGCGTGTTAAGAGTTATGTCACGCATACGTGTACACAATTCACAACACTTAGTTTATTTAAGAAAAAGCTTGGTTAAAGTTGCGCGAACGCGTACCTTAAATTTATTTGGAAAAAAATAAATAAATAAAAAAAATCGTAATCACGTCATGCGAATGTGTATACAATCACGATAATAATTTAAAATCCGCGCCTGAGAGCATTTTCTACGGCTGTTTGATTAATGCTCCAACACGACATCCATAGCGTCATAAAAGGATATGTCAATTATTAACAAAGATATTGCATTATAGCATCTGAACACATCAGCATAAAAATGAACTTCAGTTTGTTTGTTTTTTTATTTTTTTTATGTTACTTTGTGTTGAAAACTAACGTTTTCACATAGGAAGCTTTTTTTTTTTTTAAGTTTCTTTAACTAGGTGTTATTTAGGTCAGCGTGTGCTTCCGTTAACAGGTTCTCAAATAAAAAAAAAGAAAAACCTACAAACTCGCACTTGAAAGAGACATATCACCGAAACATAGTGATCTCTATATCCATTACAATTTCTTAATAAGTAAAATCCAAAATGAAATTTGATTTCTTTCCTATCTTGGCTGCCACTAGAATTCAAGACCTTAAGGTTTTGGGTTGAAATTCTAATATGAATTGCTTTGGAATTGTAGGGAAAAGGCACAGATTGAAAGAATTAAAAATCAAGAAGGAAAGAGGGGCCTGCCGTTCTAGCTTTTTGGATTTTTGTCTCTCCCCCCCTTTCATTCTCGTTCTATTTTTCTTTTCCAAGAAAATATTTTTTCTATTTTTGTTCTCTTTCCTTCTTCCTCTTCTTCATATTACCGTTTCCAAGCTTAAGAGATATTCAACCTTGGTTAAATAAACTAAAATAATATTAATTCACAAATCATGAATTTTTTTTTTAAAAATAAAACCAAAGCAATAAAACATCAATTAAAATAAAATGCTAAAGAAATATTTAAACAAAATTCCTGTAAAACGTTAACCCAATTACATTCCTAATTACAATGTGGACCTCTTGATTGATTTTAAATTAATCACACAATAAAGCTTCTTTTTATAAAAGAAAGATAAGAAAAGTTGATACAAAATTAATGCAAACAAAATATTATGCAAATTTAAGTGAGAGCCAACATGTACAGAGGAATATTTTCAACCAACAACAAAGTAGAACCCAGGTGCTAATTCATAAACAGAGAAAGGAAAGAACCTTAATATTAACTTTCAACTTTTGATTTTTTTCTTTGACTGATGATTTGCTCCAAAACAGGATGGAATAGCGGATGGGACCTCAACGGAATGATATATACTGTCGGCTTCCAACCTTCGTCTCTTTCAGAAGAATCATCTCTTAATTCTTTATAGAATGTCCTCTTTGTCTTTTTTCCGTTTTTCTTCTTTTTTTTATGGGTTCTCTTTCCTTATATTTATAAAGAGGAATCAAGTAGTTATCTAGTCTTGTGCAAAAAAGTTATAAGTGGGGATGTGAGATTGTGAATGGAGGAAAGTGGGGAGGTGGAGACGTGAGGAGTGAGGAAGTGAGATAGATATGTGGGGGTAGTACGTGGGTAATGGGATAGGGGAGTTAAGCAAAAGATAAATGGGGCTAAAAATAAATTAAAAGCTACTAGTCTACTTATTAAGTTTTTAATTAAACAATTTTTTTTTTCTTATATTTAAACATAGGAACAAAATATAAACTCTAAGAATATGCATTTCTTTTTTTTAGCTTTTTAATCTTTCTCAAATAAAAATAATGAAAAAAAATGAGATAAAAATTTAAAGTATCAATATTAGACACCTTAAAGAAATATTTACAGTAAAATAGAATAGAATTTGGGTGTGGTAAAAAATTAGGTATTCACAATGCTCTCCCAGTGGCTAAAAACGTCCTGCCCAAAATGATTGGTATCTCCTCATCCACTTGACAGTCAAGAATGACGAAGTCTGCAGGGAATACAAATTTCCCCACTTGAACAAGCACATCATCAAGAATTCCTGTCGGTCTTTTGACTGTGCGATCAGCCAGTTGCAGCAACATTGAGGTCGGTCAAGCTCTGCCAATGCCCAGTTTTGTATAGATTGCCAATGGCATCAAGTTTATACTGGCTCCCAAGTCACACAATGCTTTGGCAAAAGCATAACCCCCAATGGTGCATGGGATAGTGAAACTACCTGGATCAGACACCTTTTGAGCCATAGGTCTTGTCACTACCGCGTTGCAGGTCTGTGTCAGAGTTACAGTGGATAGGTCCTGGAAGTCAAATTTTCGTGACATCAGGTCCTTCATCATTTTTGCATACCCTGGCATTTCCCTCAAAGCATCCATCAGTGGGATATTCAATTGAATTTGTCTGAGCATTTCCATGAATTTCCTGTATTGATCATCTTTCTTTTGCTTTGCCAGCCTCTGAGGGAATGGTGCAGGAATCAAGCTCTGCCCACTGCTTGGTGTATTTTCTTTGCTGGAAGATTTTTCTACTACCTGTTCTGGGAGTTGTTCACCTTCCTTCTCCTTACCCTTGTCAACATGTGCTTGCTCGATTACAACCTCGGTGAGTTCTGCAGACTCATCTGTCTCTAATGTAACTGGGGTAGCTGGAGTAGTCAGCATTGTCTCTCTCCTAGATTGAGCAACTTCTTGCTCCCTGTCTAAATCTCTCCCATTCTTGAGATTCACCGCTATGAGCTGATTTGGGTTCTGCTCCTTTGGATTAATGTTTGTATGTGCAGGCAATGTTCCTTGTGGGGGATTGTTCAAGGCCATAGATAGCTGTCCCAACTCTTGCATCTTTCCATTTGTCCCAATGAGTTGTTGCAGCATACCCCTGATTTTGATCATGTTACTATCCTGCTATTAATGAAGTGGTTGGTAGGCCAACTGTTGCTGGTGCTGCTAATTATAGCCATGCTGCCTTTGATAAGGCACGACTTGGCCTTGTGGTTGTGCTCCTCCTGGATTGGGGTTGTATTGTGGCTGGTTTGGTCTGTACTGCTGGTTTGATGTTGGTCCCCATTGCTGCCCACCTTGCCTCTGACCTTAATAATTATTGACATAATTCATGTCTTCTTTGAAACCCTAGTGTCACGACCCAAACTCCGCTCCGGTCGTGATGGCGCCTCTCGTGAAGACAAGGCCAGCCAGACCATTCCAGAACACCTCTTTTAAGCAGTTAAACAGTTCATAAACAGTTTAAATATGATTTCATGATATTAATTAGCGGAAATACAACCCAACACAGCCCTAATCGGGGTGTCACAAGTCACGAGCATCTATTAGAGTGTAAATCCAACTACAAGGTCTAAAATATACAAAATCGGAATAATGAACAAAAGAGAGGAAAACGGTGTTGCGGACGCTGGCAGTCACCTCGCTAACTCGTATAACTCTGCCTCTGATCAGCCAAAACCCGCTAACGGGTGGAAAAATACCTGCATCTGCACACGAGGTGCAGGGAGTAAAGTGAGTACTCCAACTCAGTGAGTAATAAAGGTAAATAATAACTGAGCAGTAAGAAATCACGTAAGGCAAATCATCATGCTGTATAGAAGCAGTATAAAACCCCTTGAGAAAAAGCAGTGAAGCTGTAAAATCCTTAGAAAACATCTTAGCTCAGTTCAAACCTCTTTTGAAAATGACTTTTTCAACAGTTATGCGAATAAATGCAAAACAATTAGTGCAGATAAGCACAGAAATTAGCCCCTTGGGCACAACACTCACTCAGCAGATAATGCCAGGCAATCAGGTAGATACCCCGTGAAGTAACACAGACAATAGATAATGGCAGACAAATGAAATAAAGCAAACACATAGAACAATACTAGTACCGCTGCGGCGTGCAGCCCGATCCACATATCGATGCGGCGTGTAGCCCGATCCATTTATCGTCGACGGCGCTCACTGGGGGTGTGCAGACTCCAAGAGGGGCCCCTTACGGCCCAAACGCAATGTCAAGCCATCTCGTGGCATCAAATTTAGGCCCTTGGCCTCATACCAGTATCAGTATAACACTGCTGCGGCGTGCAGCCCGATCCGTGTATATATATATATATATATTATTGCGGCGTGCAGCCCGATCCAAAAGTATCCTCACAATACAGGCCCTCGGCCTAACTCAATCAACAAAATCACATAAGCCACTCGGGCAACAATAAACATGATGCTCAGCCCAAAATATTATTGAAAATGTCATTTCACGTGTTAAAGCAAGTAAACTTGGCTGAGTTTTGAAAACAATGAAAAAATGCATGACTGAGTTCAAGTATAAAATCAAAACAGTGAGGAAATATCAACGACCATCCCCGAAGGGGTTCAAATAGCTGGTACGAAGCCCAAATATGGCAATCAGTCCAAGTCATGATGATAACAAATAAGTTTCAGTCAATTATACAGTAAAATCATCAATCGGGACGGACCAAGTCATAATCCCCAACGGTGCTCTACCCCACATACAGACGCGAACGCGAAGAACAAATTACCAGCCCTCACTTTTTCTCCTATGCGATCGCAAAGGACTTCACGCGATCGCGAAGGCTTAAAATCCTCTGCAACTGCTGCTCAAAATCTGCAACTTCTCAACATGGAAATTGGTCCGATTGACCATCCGAAACTCACCTGAGGCCCCCGGGACCTCAACCAAAAGCACCAACACATCCTAAAATATCATTCAAACTTGTTCCAATCATCAAAACACCTCAAACAACACTAAAACCATCAAATTACATCGAATTCAAGCCAAAGTTCTTCTAAAACTTCCGAAACACGCATTTGGTCAAAAGCCCAACCAAATCACTTTCGAATGACCTGAAATTTTACACACACATCCCAAATCACATAACGAAGCTACAGCAACTCTCGGAATTTCATTCTGACCCTCGGATCAAAATCTCACCTACCAACCCGAATTTGGCAAAAATACTAACTTTGCCAATATAAGCCAAATCCTTCCACGGACTTCCAATATCAATTCCGATCACACTCCTAAGTCATAATTCACCTAACGAAGCTAACCAAATCATAAAAACTCCGATCCGAGCTCATATACAAATAAGTCAACTCTTGGTCAAACCTTTCAAATTTAAAGCTACAACTGAGAACTGTTTCCTTCAAATTCATTTTGATTTTTCCTGAAAACCAAAACCAACGACTTATATCAGTCATAATACATTACACGGGGCAAGTCATGCCCGAGAACTGGCGATCAAAGTGAAAAGCTCAAAATGACCGGTCGGGTCATTACAGTAAAGGACCCCACGCTCATCATACGGCGTGTGTCTCACCTCAACATAGCACTACGTTGTGCAAATCCGGGGTTTCAAACCCTCAAGACATCATTTATAATCATTACTCACCTCAAGCCGGCCAAACTCTAGCTCGCTATGCCCTTTCCTCTCAAATCGACCTCCTCGCGCGTCGAATCTGATCAAAACCACAACGAATACGTCACAATATGCTAAGGAAATAATACCCAATCGAAAACAATCGAAAAATATCAAGAATCTCGAAATTAGCAAAACCCGAGCCCCGGGCCCACTTCTCAAAACTCAGAAATTTTCACATCAACGGGTTCCTTATCTCTCCACGAGTCCATATATATCAAGAACTCTCAAATCCGAGCTCAAATGGCCCATCAAATCCCAATTTAAAATTCAAAAACCCAAGCCCTAGTTTCTTCCCTTTTTCAGTTAAATTCTCATGAATCTCAAGGTTAATCACAATACAATCGTGTTTTTAGTTCATAGAACTTACCTCCAATTAATCCTCTTCGAATCCCTCTTTAATTTCTCCCCAATAGCTCTCAAGGTGCTCAAAAATGGTGGAAAATGACTTAGGTTCGCGGAACAAAATGTTTTATAGCTTCTATCCAGTTCCAGGTTTTTCTTTTAAGCAATCGCGGCCCCAGGCTCGCGATCGCGATGCACAAATTTCCCAGGTCTCAAAATTGGCCTATGCGAACGCAAACGAAGCCCCGCGAACGCGATGACTGGCTCCCCTAACTCAATGCGATCGCACTATCCCTCACGCGATCGCGAAGGCATACCTCACAAGCCTATGCGATCGCAATCCCCTCTACGCGATCGCGTAGAACAAAAACATGCTGCCTCAAATTCCTTCTGTGCGATCGCGAGGGTCCTCCCACGATCGCGAAGACCAAAAATACCCTGCAACAGCTGATGCATTTTCTGCAATTTTCCCAAGTTCAAAACTCCCTGTTAACCATCCAAAATCACCCCGAGGCCCCGGGACCTCAACCAAAAGCACCAACGCATCCTAAAACATCATTCAAACTTGCTCCAATCATCAAAACACCTCAAACAACACCCAAACCATCAAATTACATCGAATTCAAGCCTAAGTTCTTCTAAAACTTTTGAAACACGCATTTGATTAAAAACCTAACCAAATTACCTCCGAATGACCTGAAGTTTTACACACACATCCCAAATCACATAACGAAACTACAACAACTCTCGGAATTTTATCCAACCCTCGGATCAAAATCTCACCTATCAACCGGAAATCGCCAAAATACTAACTTTGCCAATTCAAGCCTAATTCTACTTCGGCCCTCCAAAACCACTTCCAATCACACTCCTAAGTCACAAATCATCCCCCGAAGCTAACCGAATCATCGGAATTCGCATCCGAGCCTTCTAACTCATAAGTCCCCATCCGGTTGACTTTTTCAAACTAAGCCTTCCTTAAAGAGACTAAGTGTCTCATTTCTTACCAAATTCACTCCGAACTCAACCCAATCAACTCAACCACATAAAACATGGATAACGAAGAATAAAGAAGCAGGAATGGGGGAAACGGGGCGGTAACCCATGAGACGACGGGTCGGGTCGTCACAATCTTCCTTTTTACATCACTAGTTTTGGTACAGTACACTAAGGTTGTCTGCTACACAAGCTCTTTAACACTATTCTGTTTACATAAAGATTTTGTCTCATTCATCACAATAATATAAATATTCCAATAGTACCATTTTTGTACAGAAAAAGATCGCTTTGCTTTTTCTTTCTTTGTAAAGTTCTTCTTGCTGTTATTTTGGATTCTGGAAGCGCATATGCAAGTCGTGTGTGTGTATATATATATATATATATATATATATATATATATATATATATATATATATATATATATATTTATTCATAGGATGTTTGGTTGAATTTGTGAAATAAAAAATAAAGGGATAATGCTGAAGAGAAAAGTAAAATAGATTGATTCTAAGCTATCTTTGGTTAGACCAAGTGTAGTTGTAGAACAAAGTTTGGAGTGGTGTCGAAGAATACAGATATTGTATACTTAGTAATTTTGACATGCAAAATTTTGTTTTAGAATTTTGCTTCTTCATGAATCATGATCATGAGGTTATATTAATAAAGGCTTCATAGACAACTAGCTTACTATAGGCATGATTTTGACAGACTTCCATATAATTCTTACTTGATTTCTTAGCTTTAGCTTTGGTTTTAAGAATCTTTTTATATCATTCATTGGTGCCCAAATTTTTCTTTTTTTGATCGGTACTAGTGTACATTATAATTTTCTTTTATAAAAACTATAATTATAATTTATCTTCTTTTGCAGGATGAAGATGAATAAACCAACATAGCTGACAATATGGTTCATTTAATGCTCAAGCTACTAGAAGAAGATTTACTTTTGGGTTGTTATTAGATTAGAAATTATGACCCTGTAGATGCTCTTGTGATTATTTTTAAGTAAGAACATGTGTTTTAGTAGTATTTAGTTTTTGAAAGTATGTAAATACTTAGTGCATCAGTTGTATTGACCTTTGCATATCATATATTAATTTTTATATATATATATATATATATATTTGTGATAGTTTAAAAGAAAATATGATTTGTGTATGTAGCAACTACACATTTATTATTGCTAGCAGTATAACAGAAAATATAATATTGTTGGCAAAAAGTGGTTTGTGCCCACAACAATACGTGTTGCGAAAAGCCTTTATAACAGATTATTAACTACCCTCCTGCTATTTTTTTGCCACAAGGAGTATTGTTGCGAAAAATAATAACAATTTACGCAACAATAATTTTTGTTGCTAAATATTTTTATAAGCCACAAGTGTATTATCAAAATATAATTTATGGCAACAATATTTCTTGTTGCGTTAAGTCAGCTTTTGGCAATGACAATTTTTGTTGTTGCAAAAACTTTTCCCATCAGCATTTATTGCAACAGCATGCAACAACTTTTTTGTTGTTGCCAAAAGTACTTTTCGCAATAATAGTTAATGTATGGCAACGAAAAAAGTTATTGTAAATTCCATACTTTCTTGTAATAGAACTAAATGCATGACCCGACTCGAATAAACATACGACAAAAAATGATGTAAAAGAAATTATAAACATAAGCTTGTAAAATACTTTCTTTAATTTCCTTACCTCCCATTTCAAGAACTCAATAAACATTCTTTCCACTACTTATCTCCAATTACCCTAACAGATAGTACTACATGGGTAATAAATCCTCTAAAACCTTACAACTAACCTTTTGGGATGAATAATATCCTTGAAGCCCTTTCGAAACCACATCAATTAGAATAAAACCACCAATCATATTGGCAGACTTTTCTTTTGAGGTGCAGCCTCCTATTGAACGACTAACATTTACAAACCAAATTTATTAGCCAAAATTCAACAATTCTATAATCTGAAAGTCCGGGAAAAGAACTTTCTTCTTTTTTTGATAGATGAAAATTTATTGACGTAAAAAGGTATAACTTTACAAAGGTACTTTACAAAGGTACTTTGTAAAGTTAGCGTACTATATTATACATTTAACGCCCCTAAAATCAAGCTACTATATTATACATTTAACCCCCCTAAAATCAAGCTAACTATTCACATAAACTAGAAATCTCTTATATACTAAAGAAAGTAGCAGTGTTATCAAAGGCGAAAAGCGCAAAAAAGCTTTAAGGTCCGTTGGGGTTGTAAGCGCAAAGCACAAATAAAGCATGAGCTTTAATGAAAAAGGGCACAACCGGAGAAAAAGTATATATATATATATATATATATATATATATATATATATATATATTTATAGAGACCCAGCGTATGACTGTGATACCAATGAAGCAACACGTTAATCTAAACACATTAGATATCGCATAAATTATAAAACGAGAACTTAATTGTTCGCGTAGCGGAAACAGAGGAAAGAGTGAGCCGCGGCTTGGATTACCAGTGGGCGGTGATTGTCATAGTGTGTGAGCAACCCCAATTCCACAATCTAAAGATTATGTTTAGTCGAACAGAGTGAGAGTGTTTACTGTTTCCAGTATATTTAGAAGTACATAGTATATATACTTATATAGAGATAGCTAGGATTACAGTAATTACTATAAAATTATTGGGCTTTGCCCTAGTGGGCCCTGATAGACTCTATTTCCTAGACAAGGGATATTTAAGTTTTGGGAAACTTACACAAATGTCCCAAATAATTCTCAACTTACCAACCTCTAGCCATTAGTCATAGACTTACCAAAACTAGCCAACAAAAATTAAAAAACCAAATAATAGGGTTCTTTCTCTCAAAGAATCACATGCAAAAATCACCTTCCATATTTTTAAGTGTGATTAGCAACATTAGATACAAGACGGAAAGGAAATTTCATGGACGGGGTAGCAAATAAGGTGATGAAATACAAAAATCTATATAATATTCCAAAAATCTAAACAAAAAAGGAACTTTTCAATGGGTATAGTTGAAATTCATTAAAAATATATAGATAAGTCAATATACAAAATTTGAGGAAGATTGGAGGTGATTTGGACTGGTTTTGTATCAAATTTCGTAATTAAATCGAGTTCAAAAAAGTCTTCTGCGACACATGTATCAAACATGTATCACGCATGTATCACACATACAAATATACATGGATATACATGTGATACACAGTTGATACATATGTGATACACAAATGATACACAGTGTGATACACATATCATTTTTTTTCATGTTCAGCTTTTACTTCGAATTTTCAATTCAAACCACCTCAAAACTTCACCAAATCATCCCAAAAATGATATTCAAGCTCCTTAAGTTGTGCCCAATCTATTCTAATAACACCCACTCAAAACAAAGCAAGAATTTGATATTTTTTGCTACAAATAGCTAATTGGCTAATTTGGCTAATATTAGTAATATTTTATCAATTGACCAATTTTTGTAATGAGCTACTTATAAACGGACATAGCTGGCAATTTCCCTTTTAAGTTTTTCCCTTTTCTTTTAGTTATTACAACTGAATTTCAGGCCGAACGACTTAACCAAAGAAGAGAGAGTAATGGTCAAAAGATCACGAGGAGAAATAGAATATGAGTTGAAATCTTTGACAATAAACGTGATTTAATTATATTATCGAAAAAACTTTATTAATAAAAATATAAAAAAAGGGTGAAGAACCGCAAACCTTCTTAAGTACAATAACTGAATTTGAGGCTAAACCAAAGAAGAGAGAGAGAAATGAGGAATCAGAACACGACTCGGGAGAATGTTATCTTCAATAAACACAAGGTTAAGTATATATATATATATATATATACCATGAAAAACGAAAAAGATGACGGCAATCTAATAAAAACCCAGAAAAGGCGGTGGAAGAGCCCGGCGGCCGGTGGTCGGGCAAAGAACTAAGAATATATAGATAACAGAGCCGCCAATGTTGTAGTATGAGAATGGGCAGAGAAAAATGGGCAGAAAAGATATGCGGATTCATTAATGAGAAAGAAATAGAAAGAGAGAATTACATAGATGATAAAAGCTCCCACTATAGTTTTACTAGTGGAATTCTTCCTTCTCTTGGTGCCCATCATAGTAATCGCAGAATTAAACTCCGTCGCTACATTATCTCCCCCTCCAATCCCCGTTACAGGTTTGCTTATAATTCATTCACGTGGGAAAACTTTCTATTTTATGATTCTATGCGTTCCTTTGCATGTGTTTGTACAAAATAATGTTGCTTACAATTTCATTTTTCCTCTTAAATAATTTTGCTTACAATAAGTTTGTTCTTTGTTCTTGTTATTCTTTTCATGGGGTTGTGTAATAGTGAAATTCCATTTTTTATGTTTGAATTGTAGATGATTTTGATGTTACATTACTGCGGCAGAAGTAAATTGGCAATGCCATTCTCTCCTTTTTCTCATATTCCATCTTTCTTGAATTTCTTGTATAGTGATTTAAGCCTTATAGTGTTCTTCCAATTCCGAAACTTGCACTTAATAGTGTAACTTATGTAATTGTTAATCTATAAACTATGTTCTGAACAAATAATAAAATAATGTCCTGAAATGAGTCCCATAGGTCAACTTGACAATTTTAAATTAAATCAGGTCAAGTACAGAGGTATTATGTTATTTCAAAAGCAAATATAAAGTTGTGTTCTGAATATATGCTTGTATGTTTTAGAATTTTGTTGATTTGTTGATTTAAGCCCATATGACTTAACTGAAGTTATAATGCAGGGCTTGGGATGCATTTCTGGTGCTTCTCGTGTTCTACACAGCATGGGCGTCGCCTTTTCAGTTTGGATTTCTAGACAGACCTCGAGGACCTATTGCCATCATAGATAACATAGTTAATGGATTTTTTGCCTTTGATATTATCCTGACATTCTTTGTTGCCTATCTTGATAAATCAACTTACAGTATGATTGATGACCCAAAGTTGATCGCTTGGAGGTATACGAGTTCCGGGTTTGTTTTTGATGTGATATCCACTGTCCCCTCGGAACTTGTTCGGAAAGCATTGCCCCACTCTTTTCAATCATATGGATACTTCAGTATGCTTCGTCTCTGGCGTCTTAGAAGAGCCAGTGCCATGTTTGCAAGGTAAGACCCCTCTTTATTTGCAGAGCTACTTAACTTTCCATTTGATTTGTTCTTAATGATTTTCCAATTGCAGTTATCAGACCAATGCCCGCTCCTTGGTGGTCCAACGTAACACAAGAAAGAACGAATTGCATACTTATATCTTTTAAATACTAGGAGTATTGGCTTTCCTCATGGTGCTTCTTTTAGCAATTGAGTTGCATATTCAACTTTCTATGTTAATCTTGTTATCTTGATCTATGGGATTTTTCGGTCTAACACATTGTGAATTGTCCTGTTCCAATCTACTTGCATCACACTCTTATAATAGTTTAGGACGTGAAGGCAATTATCATCACTTATGCTTTGACAAAATCTCTTACTTTAGCAATAAATTTGGTGATTAGGTTCCAAGATAAATAGCTGATGATATGCTGTTCTTTTGCTGTAGATTGGAGAAAAACAGGAAGTTCAGTTACTTTGGGGTTCGAGTACTGAAGCTTATATGTGTAAGTCTTTCAAGCAATAAGTGGTATTTGCTTGTAAAGACCTGAATGGCGATTTACTTTACCATAACACACTTTGGATATTTTTTGCAGGTGACTCTTTTCGCAGTTCATTGTGCTGGCTGTTTCTACTATCTTCTTGCTGCTCGGAAAAAAGACCCGACTAAAACATGGCTTTCACTTGCCATGGGAAATTTCCATGACAGGAGCATCTGGGATCTCTATGTAATGTGTATATATTGGTCCATTACAACGCTTACAACAACTGGCTATGGGGATTTGCATGCTGTTGCTACAGAGGAGATGATATTCACCATGATTTACATGCTATTCGACCTCGGGTTGACTGCTTATCTCATTGGAAACATGACCAACTTGGTTGTCCATGGAACCAGTAAGACTAGGAAATTTGTGAGTAGATTCCAATGCATTAATTGGAAAAGCGTTTCTAAAATATCAGTGACGCTTTCTTGTCATGCTAGCATAAGTTTGTAACAATTTCTGGCATTCTTTCACAAGGATTTATCTCTGATGATTGTTTTGTTGCACAGAGGGATACTGTTCAAGCTGCTTCAAGCTTTGCACAAAGGAATAATTTGCCGGTTCACCTTCAAGATCAGATGCTATCTCACTTGTGTTTGAGGTACAGAACGGACTCGGAAGGTCTACAGCAGCAAGAAACTCTTGAAACACTACCCAAAGCTATTCGATCTAGCATTTCACATTATCTGTTCTATTCAATTGTGGATAAGGTGTACTTATTCCACGGTGTATCAAATGACTTACTTTTTCAACTGGTAAATCCCGTTGGTCTTGAGGCTTCATTAAATTTCACCCTACTGGGCAATACTCTAACCTATAACAAAATGTTGTTCAGTTGTTCAAGTAATTTCATTGATAATACTCATAGGATTTGGTTTCTTCTCTGTGATTTTATTGTGTTCAGGTTGCTGAGATGAAAGCCGAGTATTTCCCCCCAAGAGAGGATGTCATTTTGCAAAATGAAGCGCCTACAGATTTTTATATTCTGGTAACTGGAGCAGTGGTAAGCCGAGTATATCCCCCATGATATCTTCTGTTCGCTTTCCTTGATAATGAAAATTTTTCGTACATATACTACTCAACAAAAAATTCCTCTGGGCGATCCACTTTTACTCAATTTTTGCTGTTAAACAGGCATATCATCTATTCTTTTCTTGCCCATTTTATTGCTGTAAGTGAATCTCTTAATAATCACATCTTCCTTACAGGAACTTATTTCACACAGGAATGGGATGGAACAGGTAAGTTTCTCTAGCTTAGGACTTAAAGCGTTACTGCTGTCCTGAGCTTTAATTCTTATTTGGTGGATAATTTTTATGCAGGTGATTGGCGAGTTGAAGACGGGTGACGTTTGTGGAGAAGTAGGTGTCCTTTGCTATAGACCTCAACTTTTTACAGTTCGAACCAAAAGAACATCCCAACTGCTACGTTTGGATCGTACTTCCTTTTTCAACATCGTTAAAGCAAATATAGGAGATGGGACAATAATCATGAACAATCTCCTTCAGGTGAATAGACTCTTTTAATAGTATTTAGGAGACTGTTTAAATAATCCCATATATACTAATGCAGAAAGCAGGTTGGTAGTAACTTTTTATGGCTATAGATTTAACTTCCATTACTCCTGAACCTTTCATTGTATAGTCCTTTGATATAGTTACCAAGCTGTCACGACTTTGACTTCTGTGATAATACTCAGCTGCGAGTGGAATTCGATATTTTTCATCGTGTTGCAGTCTTTGCTTGAATTTATTTTTGGAATCTCAAGAGCAAGAATTTTTTCCTTATGGAAGTGTCTTGGCGAAGATTTTTTGACCTTTATCAGCTTTACTCTCAACTAGAATAAAAAGGCTGGAGTATTATTTTGATATGCGGATGCTGTTCTAACTTTAAACAATGATCTTTTTGGTTGCAGCATTTGAAAGAGCAAAGGGACCCAATTATGATAGCAGTATTAGCAGATATAGAACACATGTTGGCTCAGGGAAGAATGGACATACCTCTCAGCTTATGTTTCGCAGCAAACAGAGGAGATGATCTTTTGTTGCGCCAATTGCTTAAAAGGGGTACCGATCCTAATGAATCTGATAGCAATGGACGTACAGCGTTGGTATGACTCCTCTCTATTTCTCATTAACCACTTGACCAGAATAATATTTATGTTTGGAGGTTGAAAATCATTATGCATATTATGATGCAGCATATAGCAGCTTCAAATGGAAATGTTGAATGTATTCTTCTACTTCTCGACTTTGGAGCAGATCCAAATAGAAAAGGTACTCTTTCCATTTGTATACCACAAAGGAAATTGCATGGTCTGTTTCTTTTGGAAAATCATACTTTGTGTTTGGGAAATTATGGATATATATTACTAGTTTACAAAGTTAACACGGGCCATTAATCTACGTTTGCATTCAATTACTCCAATGACCTCAACTGTGTATCGAAGGGGCAGTTTTATCCTTTGCTTCCTTTAACATAAATATTTACATCTGCCGTCCTTCAATTTATATACCCAGCTATGATCTTGATAGTTCTCTGTTTATGGATATTTAAGCACTAGCGCCTGCCCATTTTTGAGTAGAGCATCACTCCCAAATTTGCAACTGTATTATAAATTCAACTTAAGATTGTGTCACTTTTTCTTTCTGATAAAACAGCTAATTTATGTCATGAAAGCAGATTCTGAAGGAAATGTGCCTTTGTGGGATGCAATGGTGGGGAAGCACGAAGCTGCAATAAAATTGCTTGTGGACAACGGTGCAAAGATATCTTCAGGAGATGTTGGTCAGTTTGCTTGCTTTGCGGTGGAGCAAGGCAGCCTAAACTTGCTCAAGGGGATTATCAAGTATGGAGGTGATGTCACCCTTCTTAACAGCCTAGGCACGACAGCAATGCACACTGCTATTTCTGAGGAGAATGTGGAAATAGTTAAATACCTACTGGAACAACGAACTGACATTGATAAAGTAGATGTTCACGGTTGGACACCAAGAGCATTGGCTGAATATCAGGGCCATGAAGAGATAAAGGAGCTTTTCAACTTGATGCAACCAAGTAGTAATACAGAAGCCAATGTCTCTCCTCCTGAAATGCCTGGTGCTCCCTACCTTAAGAAGTATCAGAGCGACCCCATGATTCGCCTCTCGACTCCTGAGGAAACAGCATCACTAGCTAGAGAAAATGGCTCGTCCAACGGCAGATTGAGGAGAAGGGCTAGTTTCTATCAGAATTCACTGATGGGGTTTATGTCAGCACGCCAGAGACACCATGAAGGTGAGTACAACTGTAAATTTGGAAGCATCACTAGTTCATAAGTACATCTCTCAATATTTGGGAAATTTTCTTATCTATAATTATAGGTATAGGATTTAGCGTCGAGCCATCTAAATAACAAACTAGGATTACAACTAACCACTTTCATCATATCCAAATTAGTCATAACGACGGTCAACTATATATCTATGTTACAGAATAGTCTTTCTCGGTCAACTATATATCTATGTTACAGAATAGTCTCTCTGTTATACACCACTTTTACCTCCTAGTAGGTCTCAGCTTGATAAAGTTTTGGAAGGATTTTGGTTAAAAGTTTTGTGAATCTTATAATACTTGAGGTAGATTCGGAATCTTGAACTGATTTTGTTTGAAATTAATTATTTATTACGGAAACTTGGCAGGAGGAGGTGGCCTAAGTTATTCTTCAACTAAAGTTGCAAATGCAAGAATTCCAGAGAGGATAACCATCAGTTGTCCAGAGAAAGGTGATATAGGTGGTAGGGTTGTGCTTTTGCCGAATTCAGTTCAAGAGCTACTTGATATTGGTGCTAAAAAATTTGGTCTCTCTCTCACCAAAGTACTAACTGAAGATGGAGCACTTATTGAAGACATTGCTGTGATAAGAGATGGAGATCATCTAGTTCTTGCTGGTGATGGTGCTTCAGAAAATTAATCATATAAAATTAATTTTGAGCTTATTCTCATGGGAATGATACATGGTGGAACTAATGATAGAGATGTAGGACGGGTTATATGAGTTCAACTAAACCCATTACTTTTGGTTCGACTTGTATATACGTATGCAAAAAGGATGAAAATGCATACACATATTATAAGATCCTCTGGGTGGAGCGAACTTTACCTATCCCATTCATTGATCTTCCTTCTAGTTTCTTTATTTGAAAAAAACAGAAATGAACGAAAACTTAAAGAGGTGAAAAGCAAATATAAAATTTAACATATTATACCTCGAAGTAAATACAGAAACTTCATTGAGGACCTGAATTCTTTTACTATGCGATTTAATAATGTTTATTAGTCCGTGATATAGCAAATTTGGACTTGCTTGTCGAAGAGAGATTTTATTGAAAACTTTTGTTAGAGCTTCGAAGAAATATTGCCCTCATTGACACGAAAAAAAGAAGAAATACAAATACCTCACCCTTCAATAAGTAAATTTTAGGAAAAGATCGCAATATGATAGAGGATATATAAAATCATAGTCTAGTGATTTATCAAGGAGGTGGTGAGTAGTGCATTTCTTATCTTCCTATCCATTTAACGTAATGCCGTTTTAAAATTAATGCATTGGTAGTTTGTTATGCTAATTAGTGTATTGTTTATGTTCTATGAAAAAGTTTATTGTACCTAATAAGAAGAAGTAATAATTATTGAGAAAATGGCACTGTATAGCCGCTCTCAAAATAATAGCCAAAAAATATATACTTTTTGTATATATATACATTATGTATGTTATATACAAAACTTATACAAATTTAATACACTTTTTCTGCTACCGAATGTAAATAGTTTCTGGCAATGAGTAAAACTGATAATATCCCATAATTATTCGATTTATATACTTTATATCAACTAGTATCTATAAACGTGCGTTGCACGTTAATAATGGCACATGATGGTTTAAATATTTATTTATATGAAAGAACAATAAAATTTAATTAGTGAGAGAAATTTTATATAATAATACTACAACAATCGTCTAAATGCCGAAAAATATTGTTACATTAGCATAATATGTGAATTCAAAATAAAAGGACATCATCAGAACTTACACAGATGATCAATTTTAGTCATGTTAAGTAGATAATTATGTTTTATAGTTTAAAGATATCTAATATGATGGTATCTTACCGAACACTTCTTCATAGACGATATTTTTTTTGTATCAGAACCAAATCATCTTTTATTGGATGCTCTTCTTCGTTTCCGACACGAAGCAAGAAGTCACTGAATGTTGGATCTGTTCTCACTTTTATATTTCTTGTCATTTGAATTTTTTTTCATTTGACGTCATACGTATAATTTTGGCAAGCTAGCTTTTACAGTTCTGCTTTGGTCAATTTTGGAACTACTGATCGTACTTAACAGAAATTACCTCCCAAACTATTACTTTTCCACCAAACGGTTCATCGATATCCAATATATCTCTAAAATTCTGGGCGATTGTTTCGATTGTTTGACGCTTAGCCAAAAGCGCATCATCCCATATTATCACTTTTGCTTTCCTTATTAATTTAGCACTATTGCTCTGCTTTGATATATCTGTGATGGTTATTTCAGTCATTTGAAGAGGTGTATCAAATCTAAAGTGAGTTATACGACCTCATAATAAAATCGTTACTGGTACACCACTTGTTCTTATTGCTAACAATATCATGTATCTGGATCTGATATGTGCAAGTAATGCATAACATATGAATATTATTTCGATTCCGCCAGAGGCATCTACAAAGGATAATTCCGCTATACCAGAGTCAACTTTTTATAATATAATCTTGAAAGCTTATTCTTGTCCAGGATTTAGCTTTGATTGTGCTTCTTCAAACGCTTGTATGGCCTTCTTAATATTATACTAATCTTTTTTACTTTGTGATCAATTTTTTCTAATCTCTAACACTCTTTTTATGGAAAATTTATGTACCCTAAAATTATTATTTTTTTAAAATTGAAAAATAATTTTACTCATATGATGAATTTAAAAAATAATTTAATTGGATTCTCTTGCCAAATAATTAATTGAAAGATTTGATTATTTGGTTTTAACACAAAATATATTTTATTTTCTGTTGTTTTAGATTCTTTAATATTAGTTCATCTCATGTTTGAATATTCAACCGTAATCATAATTTTATCCACCACAAATTTTATTTTCAAAGAGCAAAAAAGATCGATCTGACATTCTATTATTAGATCTTTATGTTTGCAAAATCGTTAGTGGTATTGACTCTCATCAACTTTTTTCTTTTTTTCCTTACACATTTATATTCTTAAAAAATTTCTTAGTAGTTCTTTAATAATAGGGTATATTTTTCTATATTACACGAAAAATTAATAATAAAAAATATTAATTGAGTAAAAAAGCAGTTCAAAAATAATATAATTAATATATTATTGTGGAACATATTTTTCTCAATTTCAACGCTTTATGCAGTCCTGTAGGCATATAAATTTTACTTAAAATTAAATCCATAAAATAATTTGGACTATATTTTAAATTCAAGAAAAATTAGTCCAAATAAATATTATGGGCTAATATATAAATTAATTAATTATATAAGTCCAATACATATGGGTTAAATAAATAAGTCTTAATCCATTGGGCTAGCCCTTAGTTTGGCTAAAATGACGAGCCCACTTCATCAAGCCCAATATGTAATCTTCCTAGAGGCCCAGTTTGGTGCCACGTGTCAAATGACGTAGCGCGCCAAGTCAAGCGGAAGAGCCAATAGGATCATGACACGTGTCAAAATGACAAGGCATGCCCAGTCACACTGAAAGGCCAATGAAATCGCGCCATGTGTGCAAGTGACATGTTCTGGCCAATCAAATGCGGCCATGTCACACTTCAATTTGATTGGTCGGAAAGAGTTTGTTCTTATCATGACTCCTCCCTTCCACAACTATAAATAGGGGTCTTCATAACTCAGAAAAGACACCGGAAGTTATAACAAGAAGCAAGAAAGAGCTCGTGGATCAAACGCTGCAAATTCCTCCACAAGTTTCAAGCTTCAAGTTCAAGTTCAAGTTCAAAGTTCAAGAAATCAAGTTCAGGCTCAAGAACGAAGAACAATTCAAGTATTCAAGATCAAGAACGAAGTCAAATTAAATACAAGGCGTTCAAGATCAAGGCTACTTGTTCGTGATACAATTCGTGGCAACAATCAAAGTGTTCGCAACGGATAAATCAAATTCAAATTCAAGATCAATCTCAAAGGCCCTTGAATTTATACTAGAAAAGTAGAATCAGAGGAATCATAGAGATTGTAACACTCAAATATTCGAAATAAAAATACTACGATTGTTGCAATATTTTTCGGCTTGATTTTATTTTCTTGACGCAAATTTATTATCTAAAATATCTGGCATGCCCAGTGGGACAATCTCTACCTCTCATATCAACTTTTCAATCACCAAAGTCCAAGAACATTGAAATGGCTTCAAAGAAAATCAACTCCGGTTCAACTTCCACCAAGGCTGCTAACTCCAGGTTCTATGCTGATGTGAAAAGCATCCTCGATGTCACCTTCGGAAGCTTCGGACCAGTTACGAGGAGCAAAGCAAGCTCTCTAGGACAACAAGCACCCCAAGTGCCATCCGCATCGACCCTTGTTTTCAGATCTTCATCCTCAAAAGGAGCAAGATCTTCCACAAAAGCATCTGAAGGAGGAAGCGATGTTGCTGAAAAGATCAAATAGAATCCTGCTCTGCTTGACCTCTCCGAATCCAAGCACTCTGTTGTGAAGGAAGATGATGATGCTTCAAGTGATGGATCCTCCCCACTTACACCACATAGCGTGAGCCAATCAAGGATCAATCTGTGTGAAAATCCATGCTACTCTCCGTCGTCCACGAAAATCATGCAAGCCATGGTGACAAACACTTCATCTATGGAAGAGTAGTTGGCAAATTTGACGGAAGCAATCACTGGCTTGACCAAATGCATGCAAAATCAAGAGGCTAGAATTGACAAGCTAACAGACAGGGCAAGAATCTTGATGGAAGAAGAATCCACCCATGCACCCGGCAAGCTCCCAGAGGTTCTAGAGAGTGACTCTCCCCCAAGACAAGCAGCATCCACTAAGGCTATCCCTGTCTCATCTGAAGGGATGATTCCAATCGATCAATTGAAGGAGTTCATTGAAGGAACCATTAAGAACAAATATGAAGTTGCTGCCAAATCCTCCCTTACATATGCAAAGTCGTACACTGCAAGGGTCGATATGTTGAAGATGCCTGCTGGCTATCAACCTCCGAAGTTTCAACAGTTTGATGGTAAAGGTAACCCAAAGCAACATGTTGCGCACTTCGTGGAGACGTTCAACAATGTTGGGACTTATGGAGATTACCTCATCAAGCAGTTTGTCCGCTCGCTAAAAGGAAATGCTTTTGACTGGTACACGGACCTCGAGGCATGATCTATGGATAGCTGGGATCAACTAGAGCAAGAGTTACTCAATCGCTTTTATAGTACGAGACGTACTGTGAGTATGATAGAACTTACAAATACTCGTCAACGAAAGGGGGAACCAGTTATCGACTTTATCAATCGGTGGAGGAATGCAAGCCTCAGCTGCAAAGACAGGCTTAGTGAAGCTTAGGCATAGAGATGTGCATCCAAGGCATGCATTGGGGATTGCGCTACATCTTGCAAGGTATCAAGACTGGAACATTTGAAGAACTTGCAACTCGTGCCCATGACATGGAATTGAGCATGGCCTGCGCTGGAAATGAAAGGCTGCCCATCTATGAACCTCACAAAGGGAATGACAAGCAAGAAGTCAGGAAGTGGGGAAAGTTCGTACCCATGTCTGAAAGCAAAGAAGCTATGAATGTCAACACGTCACCTATGAAGTTCACGACGAAGGTGAGCAAGAAGCAGAGTATGAAATCCACTTCTTTTCACGATAAGCCAAGTGGAAAGTTGACTCTAAAAGAGATGCAAGAGAAAGAGTACCCATTTCTAGATTTCGATGTGCCAGCTATTTTTGAAGAACTCCTTGAGTTAAATCTCATTGAGCTTCCAAATATGAAGCGACTAAATGAAGCTGGGAAAACAAATGACCCAAATTACTGCAAATACCATCGACTTGTGAGCCACCCTCTGGAGAAGTGCTTTGTCTTCAAGGACAAAGTCATGGACTTGGCTCGCGAAAAGAAGATCGTGCTTGAATATGAGAAAGCAAGCGCGAACCAAGTCTCTATCACCTTTGGCTCAGTCAATCTAGATGAGTTATGCAGTTTAAAAGGAATCAAAAATGAAGAATTACTGGAGAACAACAAAGTTGAAGACGATCAACCTGATGATGATGAAGGTTGGACGTTGGTGACTCGTCGTACGCGCCACAAAAGGAGCCCACAAAAAGAATCGGTAGAACAACCAACAAGGAAGATGATGGTAAAAAGACCAATGAAAAAGTATCTAGTTAGGCATTTGAAGAAAGCAAAAGTGGAGATACACCACCCTCAAAAGCCACGACATACAGTGACCTTGGAGGATTTCTTGCCTTCTTGGTTTTGCATGAAGATTTCCCGGGATCGTGTTGAGGCCTCTTGTTGCAATGCTGACAAAGGGGAAGGAAAGAGTGATGACATACTGATAGATCTTAAATACTCTTGCCTTATGTTTTGATAATCTAACAAACTTACTGTTGAGAACTAGATAGGGAACCTGACTTACTTGAATTGCTGCAAGCTTTAACGGATTCCAGCTAAAGTACAAAGTCAATTGGACACATCTGGAAATGAAGTGACTAACGGCACTGTTTCTGCCGCACTGCACTGCACTGTCCGCCCACTCATTCTCTAACCAAACAAAGTACTCACATCACATCAAGTGATGTGATTAAGATGTACCCACAATGAGCTTTATACAAAACATGACTGGAAGGCTTCTATTTCTTATTCAAGCGTCTTGCAAATACAGAGAAATCATCCTCTCAAGCTTGAAGAACAAGGTTGAACGCCACTACGGACCAATTCCTAAAAGGATAGATTGTTGTTGTCCTAGTTGAGTTGTAACTTTGTCATTGTACTTACTGTATCTCCTAAACTGCTTACCTAGAAGCATTTTGATTAGGAATCCTCTTGTAAATCTGTAAACTCCTTAAGTTTATGTTGTGACTAGATTTAGCCATAAGGAAAAGTCTTTGTAATCGTAGAGTTACAAAATGGCTTGTGGCGATAGCATCACAAGTTAGAAAAAGCCTTTGTAACTAGGATAGTCACAAAGTGGCTTGTGGTAAAGGTACCACAAGTTAGTTGAGTAAATCCTTTGCAATAGGAAGTATTGTAAAGTGGCTTGTAATAGGTACAATACAAGTTGGTGAAGTTAAAAGCCTACAGGTGTAGGTCGTGATTTTTTTGATCCCCTTGTGTGGGATTTTTCCACGTAAAAATCCTCTGCCTTATTTACATACTGTTTTATTAAGTACTTTCAGTAGAACCTTGTAGAAGAACAGGTACTCTACGATTTGGTGGACCCATACAAACTAACAATTGGTATCAGAGCAGGTTCCTCCTATCAGGCTAACACCTAGGAAGGATCCTCATGGCGGCTCCACTAAATTTTGAAGAAGGTCAATCCATATACCAACCTCCCAAGTTTGATGGAAAATGCTATTGGTAGTGGAAAGCTAGAATGCACGATTTCATCATGGCTGAGGATTGTGAGCTATGGGATATCATTTGTGATGGTCCTTATGTTCCAATCAAGGTACTAGATGAACTTCCATTTTCAATAAAAAAACTAGCAAAGAATACACTGAAGAAGACAAGAAAGCTATGGAGAAGAATTTTTGTGCCAAGAATATTCTAGTATATGGAATGGAACCTAAAGAGTATGACAGAATCTCTACCTGCGACACTGCAAAGGAAATATGGGAGGCTTTGCAAAAAGCTCATGAAGGAACTACACAAGTAAAACAAGACAAACCTAACACTGGTGATAGTTCCATGATGGTAGTTGAAGGCGAGGAGATTGGATATGACTCAACGTTCGCTTTGATGGCTCAATCAGATGATGATGAAGATAATGGCGACAAAGAGGTAAACTTCAGGTATGTTCAGAGAAATCTGAAATCCTATTCTCCAAAAAAACTCATGTGTTTAGCTGATGTTTTAATTACTGCCTTTTGTAGTCTTGCGGAGGATAGGGATTCCTTAATCTTAGAACTAGAAGAATCTAAACGTACTAGAGAAGACTTAGTGGATGCAGTTACTGTCATAAGAAAACCACTGAAATTCTCAGAAAAGAAAAGAGCGATCTGTTGACAGAAATTGCAGACCAAAGGGAAACAACAGTAAAACCATCGACTAAGTCAAAACCTGAAAGTTCTGAAAGAGGAAAGGAGATAGCAAGTGAGGAATACCTTAGGCTTGAAGATGAGGTGAAAGCTTTGAGACGTACGATGAGTGCTGAAATTGAGAAAAACGAGTTCCTCCAAGCAAATTTAGAAAAAGTAATGAATGATCTTGAAAGGTCTCTAAAGTGGACCTGGTCCTCAAAAATTACCACTGCTTTGCTTACTAATGATAGTAAAAAGGGCAGAGAACAAGGTTCCAAAGGGAGAAAACCTCTCACAACCCTCACAGTAAGAGCGTCACTGTATCTGATAACTGGCCTCGTACCCAATGTGGGAACACTGGGCGCTTCAAGGAAGGTGTCCATGCCAGGAATCAATCAGTTTAGAAAGACAAAGTGGCTGCTGAAACCGTGACCACAAAAGAGGGACCAGGTTCTACTCACAAAAAACGCACATTACCTACATGGACAAAGAGAGCTCTTATTCATCCTCTTGCTTACTACAAGGGACCCAAACTTATTTGGGTTCCTAAAACTAACTCCTAAATCTCTTGTGCAAGGAACAGTGAAAGGAAGCGGTCAACAATGGTTCATGGATAGTGGATGTTCAAAATACATGACTGGGAACACCACAGACTTTCTTTCACTAAAAGCGCTGCAAGGAGGGAGTGTATCCTTTGGTAATGGCAAAAATGGGTACATTCTTGGAGTTGGAAAAGTTGGGAAGTCACTCACTCACTCTATTGAGAATGTGTACTATGTCAATGGGCTTAAGTACAGTCTCTTGAGTGTTTCTCAAATTTGTGATAAAGGAAACAAGGTGGAATTCTTGTCCAAAATATGTACAGTCACTGACCTTGTGACCGGTGAAATAGTACTGGCGGCCAAAAGATACAAGAACATCTATGTTGTTGATTTCGAATCTTTACAGAGTGGTGATCTGAGTTGTCTAAAGGTTGTTGACGATGACGCTGAACTTTGGCATAAAAGATTGGGCCATGCAAGCTTTTCTCTTCTGAACAAACTAATTTAGAAGGACCTGGTCCATGGTCTGCCTGTGTCACAATTCAAGACTCAAAAGGTCTGTGATGCCCGTGCTAGAGGAAAACATGTGAAGTCATCCTTTAAGTCAAAAAGAGATGTGAGCACCTCAATGTCGCTCGAGCTCCTGCATATGGATCGTGATTGCGGACGACTATTCCAGATTCACATGGACTCTGTTTCTCAGAACAAAAGATGAAACTGTTGAGGTATTTGTGGCCTTTGTGAAGAAAATCCAGGTAAAGATGGAGTCTAGAGTTGTTTGCATCACATTAGATCATCGAGCAGAATTTGACAATGTCAAATTTGATGAATTCTGCAATGAAAATGGAATTACTCACAACTTCTCAACTCCTAGAACTCCCCCGCAAAATGGAGTAGTGGAAAGGAAGAACAGAACTCTGGAAGAAATGGCAAGATCAATGCTGATTGACAATGGACTTGCAAAAAATTTCTGGGCTGAAGCTGTCAACACTGCCTGCCATTTAGTGAACAGGTGTATGATCAGATCACTTCTGAATAAGACCCCTTATGAATTGTTGAATGGAAGAAAACCCAAGCTGACTCATCTAAGGACATTTGGATGCAAATGCTATGTTCTCAACAATGGAAAGGATCAGCTTGGTAAATTCGATGCAAGAGCGACGAAGGAATATTCCTTGGGCACTCTTCTCAAAGCAAGGCTTACAAGATATATAACAAGCGGACTCAATGTGTTGAGGAGAGTGTCCATGTTATCTTTGATGAATCTTATCCATCATGTGAGAAGAGTGCTGAGGAAGATCAAGATGGAGAACCCTTACTTGTTCCTGGTGAAGTCATTAACATGACAAACGGAAAGACAGATATGATGAGTCAAGTAAAGGAGCCAAATGAAGACAATGCTTCCTCATCATCAACAGAACCAAACACCTCAATCACGACCACAGAAGCTGAAGAAAGGGTGGTTGATGCAGTTCAGGGAACTCCACTAGCACTTGAAAGAAGGATAGAGGAAAATCAGCCAAACATACTTCCCTCCTCTCAGAGTGAACCTCAGGCGTCTAACTGGAGACACCTCACCCTATAGACAACATCATCACTCGTCTAGAATCTGGAGTACAAACCAGGTCAAGAGCCAGAAATTCACTTGCCTTGTCAGCTTTCTCTCCCAGATAGAACCTAAAAACATCAAGGAAGCTTTGAAAGATGCAGACTGGATTACAACCATGCAAAAAGAGTTGCGCCAGTTTGAGAGAAACAGCGTGTGGCACCTGGTACCCGGACTCCCAGATAAAACCATTATAGGAACCAGGTGGGTGTTCAGAAACAAGCTCGATGAACATGGAATTACCACAAGAAACAAGGAACGGCTAGTTGTCCAAGGCTACAATCAGGAGGAAGGGATTGACTATGATGAAACGTTTGCTCCAGTGGCTCGGATGGAAGCTATCAGAATTTTAATCGTTTTTGCATCTCATATGGAATTCACCTTGTTCCAAATAGATGTCAAAAGTGCATTTTTGAATGGAATCCTTAAGGAAGAAGTCTATGTGAAGCAACCCCCAGGGTTTGAATGTCATGAGCACCCTGAATATGTGTTCAAACTGGACAAAGCTCTGTACGGGCTAAAGTAGGCTCCTCGAGCTTGGTATGAAAGATTGTCAAAATTTCTCTTAGAAAATGGTTTTAAGAGAGGGAAAATTGACAATACTCTTTTCTTAAAGAAATGAGGAAGGAACCTGCTCATTGTTCAGGTTTATGTTGATGATATCATTTTTGGGGCAACAACTGACCCGTTGTGTGAAGAGTTTGCAAAACTTATGGGAAGTGAATTTGAAATGAGTATGATGGGAGAATTAAACTTCTTCTTGGGTCTTCAAGTAAAACAGTCCCCAAAGGTACTTCCATTTGTCAGCAAAAATACATCAGGGAACTTTTGAAGAGGTTTGACATGGAAGCATCGTAGGTGATAGACACTCCCATTGCAACTGACACTCGACTGGACATGGATGAAGCTGGAACTCCTGTTTATCAAACAATGTATAGAGGCATCATTGGGTCTCTCCTCTATCTCACTGCTAGTCGACCTGATGTTGTTTTCAGCGTAGGGCTGTGTGCAAGGTTTCAATCAAATCCCAAGGAATCTCACTTGAAGGCTGCTAAAATAATACTGAGATATCTCAAAGGAACGCAGGACCTGGTGCTGTATTATCCATCAGGTGACAGTTTTAATCTAATTGGGTATGCTGATGCAGACTATGCAGGTTATCTTGTGGACAGAAAAAGCACTTTTGGAATGGCTCACTTCTTAGGCTCATGTCTTATATCTTGGGGTACAAGGAAGCAAAATTCAGTGTCTCTTTCAACAGCTGAAGCTGAATATGTAGCTACAGCATCCTGCTGTGCTCAGCTTCTATGGATCAAGCAACAACTGGAGGATTTTGGAGTTCTCACTGAGAGTGTGCCTCTCCTATGTGACAACACCAGTGCACTCAATATGGCAAAGAATCCAGTTCAACATAAAAGGACCAAACATATTGATGTGAGGCATCATTTTCTTAGTGATAATGTGGAGAAAGGGTTGATATGCATGAAGTTCTACAACACAGAAGATCAAATTGCAGACATTTTCACCAAGGCACTGAGTAGGGAACAGTTTGAAAGAAACAGAGTAAAGTTGGGACTATTGAAGCCAAATTAAGAACCTGTTTCCTCTTAGCTGGCTAGCATTTTTAAGAAATAATTAGTTCAAAGTGTTTTCTGGCCCTGTCTAACTCACTTCAATACCATTGCAGGTAGACACGCATGATAAGCATAGAAGCAGTAGATGCAGTACATGACTAATAAAAGAGGATTAATTCTTTTCAAATAAAGGGCTTGAAGAAAATGTTTTTCAAGAACCAGGTTCTTGTACTAAAGGTTAGTAGTTCTGCGCATCCTTTAATACATGTCTTAAAAGGTACAAAATACAACTGCCATATCATCAACTTTTTAGATCTGGCTGTCATGTCCTTTGAATTCAAAACATTCCATCTCCCTCTGAAACATCACAATTCTCCACGCCCAACCGTCGTTTCAGAACCGGTGCCCATTGTTCTCTCTTCATAATTATCCTCTCCGTTTAAAAACCCCTCTCTTCTTCCCTTCTTAACCATAAGCCCTATTCTGAATTCACCCAACAGGAAAGGATCATCACACCACCTCTTCCAATGGCTGAGAAAACTTCCGATCTCTCTGCCTCAGCTGTAACCACCTCTGACCCGTCTATGGAACCTCTCTTCGTCACTGAGTCCTCGTCACACACTATCACTTCTACTGCTACAGTCACACCTTCCCTAGTTTCCCAACCTCTTCCCAACTCAAAAACCCTTGAAACTACTGTTCCGTCTCCTCCGTCGTTTGTTGCCCACACGAGTCAAACCCTAAGTGGAGAACAAGGTCAAAATACTGAGTGCACAAAAGGCTCCGCTATCGTTGCCGTCGATTCCATGGTTGTGGAAACACTAGTTGAAGAAGAAAAGACTGTGTTTGTGGTATCCGCTGATGGGGTATTGCATGAAGTTATTTCCCGGAAACATGAGTCACGAAGCATGAAGGAAGAAGGGGCCATTATGGCGTTTGAAGGGGCTGCAGCAGCATGCACTACTGGGGCCTCACATGAGGTACCTGATCCCTCTTCGGAGGATCCAAATCAGGATTCACATCCCCAGGACAGTGTTGTTCCTGCGTTTGATGTTGTGCCCCAGGAAATTCAAGCACCAGAAATGCGATCTAGTGATGAAGAAGACCTGGACAATGTGGTCCTTGATGCATTCATAAGTAAGCGAAGGGTTGTTTCCACCCCTGAGTCTGAAATCAAGCGACCCACTACCAGGCTTCAGGTCAAAGTGGCCTATGATTCTGCACTCCAAAAGAGCAAGAAAAGTAGTAAGAAGAAAAGAAGAAAGTTGGTGAAGGATGGTATACATGTAAGTGATGAAGCTATTCCTATAGTTGAGGTGGAAGAAGGAACTCCTGAGGAACCTGGTTCCCTTGTAAGGCGGTCCTCGAAAAGGGCTGAGTCTATTTCCATGGAGAAAGGATCTACTTCTAAGTCCAAGATAAAGGAGGTACTGAGTGATGAGGATACTCCTGTCAAGTCCAAGGGGAAAGGCAAAGTCAGTGGAGAAAAGCATAGGAAATGCAAGTCTGAACCAGTTAAAGAACCTAGTTCTGGAAAGAAAGCAAGAAGTGAGGTCTGCCTTGGCTCTGAGCGCCTAAGGCATCAAAAAGTCCTGATGGGTCGTATGTTTGACCCAACAATCTCGGAGATGGCTGGAATGCGTCAAATTCTGTAAATGGTAGAGTTTCAACAATGGATGCACCTGTTCTACATTGATGCCCCTAAAGTATATGAGGAGGAGGTACAGAGTTTCTTCGCCAGTCTTTTTCCAGTCGATACTGATAATGTTTGTGCTTTGGTCAATGGGGTGGACATTGTCTTTGACGTGCAATTGCTTGGAGAAATTTTGCAAGTTCCTACGGTTGGAGTGTCGAGTGTACGAAGTGTCTGCCAGTACAACTTCCAAAATGCAGTGGTGAAAGATAATTCTAATCAGAAAGGGGACCAGATCCACAAGAAAGCACTACTTCCTGTTTACCAGCTACTGTTTGAGCTGGTTAACAAAGTACTATTGCCTCGAGCAGAAAGGAGGTCTGTAACTTCAAAATCGGATCTATACTTAATGGAGAAACTGGATGGTTTCAACCCTGTGAGTATGCCTGCGATAATGATTGAACACATGCAAAGGTGGCCAATTTCAAGGATGGTAATCACGGGCTTCCCTATCGATTCTTGCTCACTCAGGTGTTCAAATTCTTTAAGGTTCCACTGGGAACCGTAAGCAGACTTTCTCACAGACAACCTTGGAAGAGTGCGGGTATATTGAGAAGTATGGGGGTGTAGGGAGTAATTCAACCGTGTTTCAGCTCGTCAATGCCCAGAACAGTGCGGCTGAGGAGATACGTCGATTAAAGGCCAGAAATGCTATCCTGGAAGGTCAGCAAGCCCGAGCGGTTCCCATGTCAAATGATGATGTGATCCGTTTGACCCAAGAAAATGCTGATCTCAGGGCGCAAGTCGAGAACCTGAAGGCTGAACTGCTCCACGAGCAAAAGTCGGGAAACGCCCGAATAGATCTTTTTCTCCAGACACTTGCCGCAGCTTCCAAGCCTTTTCCTCCTAGTGCCCCCTAAGAACCCCTTCAGTGACCAGTTTTCTGGATATGTTTCTTTTTCTTGTTTCCTTGTTGATGGTTGGTTGATGTTTTTGTTGTTTTTTATTATGATGGTTGGGATGTACTACTACTACTGCTCCTGTGAACAAGTCCAATGCAGCCTCTGCCTTTTTCAATAGGGGAGGCATATTTAAAAGTTAATATGAATCCTTTTTATTATGTCCTGTACTTTCTCTATGTGTTTTGTTCTCTATCATATTTGTGTGCACATATGTGGCATGAGTTAGCTTGGCTCGACTTCTTTGTGCTGTTGTTCTTTTTTATGATGCCAAAAGGATTCAGGGGGAACAAATTGGGGAACATGTTCTTAAATTACATAGTCTCAGGGGGAAGTCAGTACTAAGTTTGTCATCATCAAAAAGGGAGAAATTGATAGATCTTAAATACTCTTGCCTTATGTTTTGATGATCTAACAAACTTACTGTTGAGAACCAGATAGGGAACCTGACCTACTTGAATTGCTGCAAGCTTTAACGGATTCCAGCTAAAGTACAAAGTCAATTGGACACAGCTGGAAATGAAGTGACTGACGGCACTGTTTCTGCCGCACTGTACTACACTGTCCGTCCACTCATTCTCTAACCAAACAAAGTACTCACATCACATCAAGTGATGTGATCAAGATGTACCCACAATGAGCTTTATACAAAACATGACTGGAAGGCTTCTGTTTCTTATTCAAGCCTCTTGCAAAAATAGAGAAATCATCCTCTCAAGCTTGAAGAACAAGGTTGAACGCCACTACGGACCAGTTCCTAAAAGGATAGATTGTTGTTGTCCTAGTTGAGTTGTAACTTTGTCGTTGTACTTACTGTATCTCCTAAACTGCTTACCTAGAAGCATTTTGATTAGGAATCCTCTTATAAATTCGTAAACTCCTCGAGTTTATGTTGTGACTAGATTTAGTCATAAGGAAAAGTCTTTGTAATCGTAGAGTTACAAAGTGGCTTGTGGTGATAGCATCACAAGTTAGAAAAAGCCTTTGTAACTAGGATAGTCACAAAGTGGCTTGTAGTAAAGGTACCACAAGCTAGTTGAGTAAATCCTTTCCAATAGGAAGTATTGTAAAGTGGCTTGTAATAGGTAGATTACAAGTTAGTGAAGTTAAAAGCCTACAGGTGTAGGTCGTGGTTTTTTTGATCCCCTTGTGTGGGATTTTTCCACGTAAAAATCCTCTGCCTCATTTACATACTGTTTTATTAAGTACTTTCAGTAGAACCTTGTAGAGGAACATGTACTCTACGATTTGGTGGACCCATACAAACTAACACCTACCGTTGGCACCATCTTCGGAAAAGCTCACTGAGTCCACTTCTCAAGAAGTTAATGCTTGTGAGGAAAAAGTCACATTTGTCGTGTCCCCTTTTTCTCGCGAAATCGGGTTTATGACATTTGGAGGGACAACTCGTTCCTTTGGGAACTGGGTTTGCATTTGAAGAGTCGCCACCTAATGATTAAGGTGCATTAGGACACCAATAGAGATTCAAATCTAAGCTTGTTTGAATAACCAGAGATTGGGTAAGGGCTTGAAATTATCCTAAGGGGAAGGTGTTAGGCACCCCTCAGGATCCACTAGTGTGGTTCCCGGCCAGACAGTTATTGTGAATTTGGGGTACAATTAACATGTATGCAGATAAGGCTCAAGTAAGAGGGGATTTCAATACATAATGGTTTGAAAGTAAACAAATTTGAAAGAACAATCAAAGAGCTGATTTTTTAAATAAGGAGTTACAATGCTGGAAAAAAAAAGAATAAAGGAATGGGTGGGGGGGGGGGGTCCTAGGGTTTATTAAAAAAATGGATCACCCCACACAATGTCCGGTAATCACTCCTCAATGAGGGTCTACACGTGATATTATCGCGTGGTCATCATATCCATATCTACCCTTCCCACCTCGTTAAGGTATTAAAGCGCGGATTGGTCTCGATTACTTATAGCATGCTATTACCCGTCCCATTCCTATAAGTCCCGGAGGCATTTAGGACTACTAATCCTAAAAGGGAGGGGTATTAGGCTTATTTGAAGTTTCAAAGGTAAAAATTCTAAGGCGACATACAAAACATATAAAGACTGCGCATTAAAGGGGGAAACACATAAGCATATAAGGCTCAAGTATACCTCCTCAAACAAAAGCACATAAATAGCATGACTTGCACATACTTTTTAGGTCTTATTTAAAGCACACAAAGACGAGGGAAGTTAATTGTTGAGGCAGCTTAGTTTATTACATAACTCAGAAAAGAAGTTCGAATCATGCCTGCCTGTTGGTTGTAGCAATTAACAAAGCGGATTTAGTTTTACAAGTATTATCCTAGGGCTTGACAGAGTGCTTGGACGGAGTCCTATAGGCATGATGTCTTTTCAATTCAGAAGGTGATGAGACAGTAAAAACTCGAAATAAATTGTTTGAAATCCTATAGGAATGCTTGCTAAACCTTGTTAAGTAAGGGGATTAGATTATTAAAAGAGGTTCAGAAGGGACAAAATTAATTTAGACTAGTTACAGGTTCTGCAGGTGATAGTATCTACTATTACTGATTTTTAATCCCTATGAACAGGATATCTAATATTGAATGGGAATGAAACGAGTCAG